>NW_028327178.1:34782250-35421500 GCF_987537825.1 Furipterus horrens
TTTACTTTATTGAATACCACACACTCAAATAATGTACCTGCACTGGTCAGGTTTAATATCAGTTACTTGACACAAAAGAACTCATGAAGACCCTGAAGACTGTGCTCAGATGTGCCTAAGGCCTTAGTCTCCACTGTAATCCTGTTCAGTTCCTCTGCTTTCATCATTCTGTTACTACATCCTTGTTGCCCACATCCCGAATGAGTCTCTATTAAAATGGCCTCTTGCTTATATCTGGACTTTTATGCCACTAGCAGATATTCACTGCTCTACCTCCCTGCAATGATCCCTCTTTTACTATGTGTCTGAGGAACTTCAACATTGTACTACATTTCCTCTAAGCATAACCAGCCTTGGCTACTGGGACTGCTCTAGTGATGGCTTTCTCTCTGCTCGCCAGCAGCCTTTTCACAGCTTAACTGTAGTATAGAAGGTATCTCCTTGTCCTTACATTTTCTCCAAGTTGGACATGATTTAGAAATGATTGTGAAATCATAGAGGGATTATGTTCTAATGCTCACCTTTAGCTCTGGGATTTACTTCCACTTAATTAACCACAGTGATAGATTATTTTCTGCCCTAAGCATGGTGCCCTTATTTATCTTACGATACATGGAGTGTGGATAGAGTTGGGCCTTTCTATAATTTACAGAGAGAAAGGGAGAGAGAGACAGAGAGAGAGAAAGAAATATAGCACACTTTACTAAAGATTTAGAAGATAGAAGAAGTTTACCTTGCAAAAATTTAAGAAACTTGAAATTGCATATTAAATGTTCTTATTAAAAAGTCTTTTAACTACCATACCACTTGAGATTTTTTTCTAATTGCTCATTATTTATTTTTTTATTTCCCTTTTCTTCTTTTCTCTCATCTCTCTACTTTAGTTTCCTTAGATTTCTCCTCTCCTACAATTTGATCTTTCCTTTGTTTCTACTTTCGAACTTACTCTGAGGATTCCCCCAACCCAGAGAGTATATATGTGAATGTAAGGACCATTCAGTAATACAAAAGCCTGGCAAAAATTTGAGATTTATTTTAAAGGAAATATGGCTCTGATTTTATATCTAATTTTATTCTGTGGTATAGTCTCAGTTTACATTGATATGAATAAATCAAAACTATCCTATCCAACTTGTGGCATTTTATTTTTTAAAGGAAAATAAAGTCCTTAAAATTGAATATAAGAAAAAATTATAATAACTGGGATGTATTAATATGAAAATAACTGAGCAAATAAGAAAAATTAGCATATGCTAATACTTTAATATATTACTCCTGTTTAAAGTGTTTAGAAATCTAAACTGTGTTCACTAACCTTATTGTCACATAAACTGTTTTGTGATACTTTCATTACAATTAATTCAAATAAGGCTTTTATTCTAAAAAGGTGACTGATTAAAAATGAAAACAAAATTTTACAGTGAGATCACAATTTACCTACATTGGTACCAGAACCCCGACCAACAAAATTACATAAAATTCTTCATTAACAAGAGAAATTCTTGTGTGACCTTCAAAAGAGCTGCCTATGAATTCTGTGTTCATCTCTTTAGAACAAGCAGCTTCTGAAGCTCATCCAGAGAGTCTGCCATAAATGTGTATGTGACAGAGCCTTCCAGAGTAGGGCAGGTTATGTAATTTGGGTTCTCTTGAGTGGATATTTGATGACATGATCACAGGTCCAATTTCAGGGTTATCCCAAGAGAAATGCTGATCAGCATTTAATTTATTTTGGGCAAGGGAAGGTAATCTAATGCACTCAGTGTGTCTCAGGCACCTGCCAATTCTTCTGACAGAGGCCAAATTGCCTCAGCCAGCTGTCTTGGCCTCCCAAAGCATTTTGAGCCCTGTGTTGGCCATACCTCACTAGTGATTATTGCCTCTGGCGGGAGCTGTGCTGGGACAGACATGACCTCAGGGCAGGCTCACTCCTAATGATATCTGAGGTTGTGGAAAGGCAAGTCTACCTCACTCTTGGGTTACTATTAGCACCCAGGTAACCCTGGAGTCACTCTGGTTATTACAATAAACACAAGACTTCCATTTTATTTACTCAAATTATCTTTCTGTTTGTTAGCAAGATTGTGCCACAACATGGAAAGCAGAATCAAATAATTTGTAAAAATTGATTTCTTTGGACACGTACCTCTTCTTAACTTACTGATGTCATCTATACCTTATTAATGATCAATACTCATTAATGAACTTAATTTGAATATAGTTGGAGAAGTTGCATGGAGAAATAATTTAAATCACTAGAGAACCAGAGACAATAACATTTTTAATTAAGGCTACTGTACTCTTACTAGAAATCCTGTCTAAGAAACTCTTGGGAAGTGCATTGGAAACATTCATTTATTCAAAAAATACAGCCATTGGGTATCCACCATGTATCAGGCAATTTTCAAGATAATAGGAATACAATGATAAGTAAGACAAGCACATGCTAGTCTTCACGGAGCTAATTGTTTCTGGGGGGAGGCAGCCAAAAACAAGTTAAAAGACAGACAAAAACAATGTTCAAATTTATTAAGTGCTATGAAGGAACACACAAGGGGCTGAGAGGGAGAATAGCAAAGTCCTCTCTAGGGAGGTTTTATAAAGAAGGGACATCTACCCTGAGACTCAAAGGAAAAAGAAAGGAGACATGTGATGGGCTGGACCAAAATGAACTAGAGGGAAATTGGAACAAGAGGAGTTAAAGAGAAAAATCAAGTCATGCACAGGTTTATAGTTCAAAGCAAGGAGTTCAATTATATGCTAAGTACAATGGGAAGTTCAATAAAGGTTTCTTTTTCTAATGATCTGATCCAATTTTTGTTTTCAAAATGTTATTTTCCCACCTGTTCATAGAAAAGTTTGGAGGGAAAAAAGGTAACAAGAGAAGTGGGGAGACCAGTTGAAAGACTGTTGAAGGAATCCAGGAAAGGAAAATGGTGACTTAAGATAATGACTTTGGGAAATGAGCATAGTGGGAAGAGACTGTGAAGGTAGGATGTGAACAAATGGCTAATCAGTTGGAGGTGGGGGACAATAAAGAATAAAGATGACTCTAAGTTTCTGCTGCAATAATATGGCAGAAATCAAAAACAAGAAATGCATCGTATGTTGGGAATAGCAGTGTTATCTAGGACCCTGAGAAGTCTGTAGACTACAACTGTGCAGATTTATTCTCAGACATTGAGGATGCTATGAGGGTCTATACATGCCGAAGAAGCTGATGGAGAGTGCCTTTCATGAGGACTGGAAAGTGGAGGTTCAGGGAACATTTGCTTTATTTTGGCTAGTGATAAAAATGCTCTCTGTGGAGAGAACGACCAATAAAATGGCACTGGTCCAGTCAAGATAGCATAAAGTATATAAAACAAAATGGAGTCACACATGGCAACCAAAATTGCTGCCAGTCAGCCATGACACTTTGGTTCAAGAAGGAGACTACCTAAGTCATGCCAGACACCCTGCCAAATGCCAGCCAGGACAGCATACCCAAGATATCAGCACACAGATGTGTCTTCAGAGAGGGAACAGCTACTGATAGAGCACTTGGCCCTAAGCCACAGCTCAATCAGGTGCTAAGAATTTGGGTATAATTGATGTGGACTTCAGAGCCACCACTGAGACAGAAAATCTCCCGTCACAAGACACTGCTCCACACTACTCTAGGCCACGTGCCACAGAGAGCTCTGCTCAGCTGAGGTCCAGAACTTCCACACTGCCTGAGGTACCACTGCAATCAGACTGAGACACCCACTCACTGACGCTGTCTCCTGGACCGGGGACTGAGACTCTGGGACTCAGGTTCATTAATCTCCCATTGATTGTTGTGTGTTAACTGTGTGTGATATAATAGAGGACAGGATATTAATGTAATGTTGTTGTTCTATCTTGTGTGAACTTGCATTTAATAAAAGCTGAGTTTGAGCAACAGTTCTTGTAGCTCTCGCCTCCCACCTTGCTGCTGCCAGGTATAGACTCAGCTGGGCTACCGACTTCCCCCAACCAGAGTTGTGCCCTGACTTATAGGAAAGACTATCATGCAATGTTTCTAGAAAGGCATGGCCTACAGGGGTTGTACTGAGGATACTCATGACGCTCACCTTTAAACTGAACTCACCCAGTTCCTCTAAACCCTCAAGGCCCTGATCTTGGGCTCTATCTTTGGCCTATTCAGTCCAGTTTTAACAAGTGTAAAGCTGAGTCAGTTTAGTAATAATAACCCACTCTTAATATTGGATCAGATTTCTGTATTTTCTGCCCTTGGTATTTTCTCCTCTGGCTTGCCTTCAGCAAGAATCTTGTTTAATCTAGCAAGAATCCCCTTAGCCTGATGTTTACTCTTAATAATGCCCCATCCATTGACCCCCCTTCACCCAGCCCCACTCCTTAGCCTAAATCTTCACTTGTCCTCGTTCAAGATTGAGCCCAATCTCTCTCACCTACTACCATCCCCCTACTGCAATAGTACCCCTGAATAAAGTCTGCCTTACCTAACTGTTTAATAAAGTGTCAAAAGTATTTTTTTCTTTAACAGTGGAGGAAAAACAAAAAAGAAAAGAGCATTCTGGAAAGTATGAGAAAGGGTAGCAAGAGCTAACAAGTTGGAAAAATAGGAGTGCATTTGTTTAAATGTCAGGAGGTCAACAGAGAGAAGCGATGCAAATGCCCTGTGAGGGCAAGCACTCTGTGACACAGCCTGCAGGAGCGATGTCTGCACCTCCTCTCACAGGTTTGCAAGTTCTCTTCCCATTTCCAAGAAAAAGAAAAGGGAAAGTCTCCTGTTTTAGGGGCCTCACCTTCTCCTCTTCCCCAGCCATACAGGTTGTTTTCCTGGGAAAAGTATATTTCTCATTTAAATCCTATCAATCCCTATCATGACAATTCTGTAGAAATGAAAACATTGTGGTAACATTTGCTTACCTGAGGAAGCGCAAGTTCGTGTCTTCTTACAAGAACCGGGATAGATTCGTGCATAGTTGGGAGGAAATGAATCTAGCTATTGCTATACTGGAGAAACAGCACTGAGTTCATTAGCATTGTCCTTTCAATGGCCTTCAGATTGGAATTACACATCTTTACAGTGGCATTTAAAGCAGATCAATTTGAAAAGCTTAAAAACATACATACTTCTATTAAGGTGTATATGTAATATAAATCTAGACTACTCTGGATCTTGATTGAGTGTGACCTTTTTAATTTTGAATTTAATCCCTGAAAGGTTTCAATGTTAATCTGAACATATGTTTGACTCAGTTTTCAGTGTACATCTCTTTGAAAATGGTTAATGCATTGACAACTTACAATACATGCAGATTATTTTATCATTGCTTGTCTCCTGAATTAGAATGTTTTTGAGTATATTCACAAATATTAATTCCTTAAATTGTTTCACTGCTTATGCATCTGTCGTACTCATAACAGTCCAGAAGAAACTTTTTTAGAAATATGTGATTCAGGTGAAGTGGCCACTATCTCTTCCTGAAGATTGGTGGCAATCTGACCTCAGAAGTAAAATGACCAGAGTACAGAATATAATTTTAGTGTCTTTAGGCTCTAGAATTAAATTTTTCTATCTAGAAGTCATAATGGGATTAAGAATATCTCAACAACCCAATGGTCTTTGGTATTGAAACTGCAGGTACCTAGTTGACAGTTTGATCAAACCATTTCATCAGGCAGACCACTGAAGTTGCACAAGAAGCCTTATATAATGTGGTCCACTGCTATCAATCAAATCTCCAGGGTTTTGTACACTTGAATAGAAATAATACCCAACCACGGCATTTATCATCAGGCCCGAAGTACTTACCAAGCATAACTACTCTCCTTTATCACTAAATCAAGATGAACCTATAAAATAAATTGTTAGGAAAAAAAAAAAAAACAGCATCTTTTGTCCTTTGAGTCTTGAACAGAAAGGAAAGGCTTTCTTCTAATAATCTGCAGCCAAATCACTACCTCCAGGAAAATAAGAAGATAGGACACTTTGTAGATTACAAAGAATAGTTAGATCTCTGAAACAAATTCATAAATATGAAAATTTTTGTTCTAGAATCTGTGTTTCAGTTTCAGAACTCAAAGAAAACCACAGTAATGATATTTAAAACTGTTCCAGGCTCTGATACTCTAAGGTCTTCCTGTTCTGTCTGTATTTTTTTTTTTAATGGTAAACAGCCCTGAAGCACAAAGCACAAACACTCTCAAAACAACCCAAAACTTCACTCACAAAGAATATGAAACAGAAATTAAAAGAAATTAGAAGCAGGTGCAGATAGGCTGTGGAAAAATGCAAATATACTTTTAATCAGCTTATAACAACACCTCTTGTCAGATATTTTTCATAGTCAAATTTTAGTCCAACCTGGAAAAAGTCTGTTTTTCTCTCTTCATAATATATCTCTAACCTTGGCTTCTCTTATGTTTGTGGCAATCCTATATTTCAATGTATCTTCTATACTTAGGATTAATGGCTTTTAACCTCATAGCTTCTTACTTATTATTTTGACAATCAACTGAGTAGCCGTGTAAGTGTATGTTTGTGTGGTCATTCAGGCATGTGTGTGAGTAGGTGAAAACATATTGGTATCTTTTTAAGCAGCAATGTTAATGTGATCACACTTACAGTAAGTAGTCTGCTTGTTATATGGAATTGAACAGTGCTGGAAATTTCTTTTCTTGCAGAGCACTCGCTTGGAATTTCTTCTCAAATCCTAAAAGCAAACACAAAATAACATCTTGTGCACACCGTGTTTGAAAATTCTTCCACACTGGATGAGTTGCAATTTATTTTTTCCGCAGTCTGAGTTGCCACCCCCCATTGTATGTGTGAGAGTCTGTCTGAGCAGAAAGTCTAAAATTTCTTCCCATTCCTATTGTTTACATATAAGGATCTGCCAAAAAGAGATGCAGTTTGCATTCATGAATGGCAAAATATAAATTAATTAGATGCTCGGGGAAATAATTATGTAAATATGCTTTAAGAATTCCATACATGGCTTTAAAATAAGACAACTTAGCCTCTACTGGGTTTGGATCTGTAAACAGTACTCAGACATAGGACTCATTTCTAAGGAAAATTGTAAATAAAGCATTTTAAAATTAAAAACTGTGACCATCTTACACAATTATACAATGTTTGAAATCGTTTAGCATAATCCTGGATTATTTTAATTTTTAAAACTTAGCAACAGAGAAAAGTAAATATAAATCCTTGGGTAATTCAAGGTATAGTCTGTTGCTCCCTGATCCTAGCATAAAATTTCTTTGAAGTTTTGTGATTTCTCATAAATATTCATAAGCATTTGCATTTTATACGTGTAATATATAGTTATTTTAATACAAATTAATACATCCCCATCTCCTTGAATAAAATGATGCTGGAAGATATTCCAACTTTATTCTGTGGCTGTCAGCAGTTGCTGGGGTCCTGCTAATATCACCAGTTTGTCCCCCAGGTTAAGAGGAATGCAGGGATGTGTCTGGCTTGCCGCAACAGCCCATCAGAGTATTCTAGAAAGGTATCTTTTGTTATGCTTAGGGCAGGAATAGAAGCTCAAAAATTTGAAGTAGCTTGATACAGGTAAGCTGTGGTCTCCCACAGCTCTGGTTGTGCCACTCAGCTGCCTAAATAAATAAACTTCTTTCCTCGGTGCTCTGAATGGAGCCCAAGATAAAAAACCTCTTCGGTCAGTGCCACAGGGCCTCTCCACCCCTCACGTTAGCCCAGGGATTTCAGATACGTGCTATAGAAAACAGGTATTTTCCAGCTGGACTATTTGTGGTGCAAAGACGCTCTGAAAAATGTCACCAACATTTGGTCATTTTCTAGTGAGGAGCGTAGATAAAAAGAAACGTATAAACATGGGCCTTTTCAAGTTCATTCACTTTCTAAGTTACTCACTCTGCAGGCATGGATACGGTCACCAAAACTGTAGGCACCGCGTTGTAAGCACTGTGCTATGAGATTGAGTCACCACTCACAGACACAATCTAGTTGTTCCCTCTTCTTAGTTTACTTATGTTTCTTTCAGAGACTAGTGAGTGGGATAGATAGAGAACTAAATATAGAAGGTGCTATGGTGCAAATAGGTCTTTCATTGAGGTATGCCCCCGGTATTATGAGAACACAGGAGATGAACCCAAATTAGAATGATCAGTCAGGGGAGGCTTTCTGGAGAGGTAAGTGAACAGAAATTCGAAGGGTGAGTAGGAGTTGGCTGAAAGGAAGCATGTAGGGAAGGAGAAAGTGTGAATGAGTCAGGGACAGTTTCCTTTGGCGCTAATTCTACTCTCACAATGAATGGGGTTAACCAAGGGAATAAATTGAGGTGGATTTTGAGACCTGATCTAGCCTCTGGTAGGACGTGCCTCCAAATAGAATTGTGATGTCTGTCATGGGCATGAAGAAAATGCGAGGCATTTGCTACATTGCCCTATTCTCAACTAATTTTTTGGATGAGAAACAACAACAACAAAAAATCAGGTTTAATTCAGGTGACTTGTGAGCATAGAAAGAAGTAGACTCGATAAATTACAACATTGGAAATATACTGCAGAGTTAACAAAAGGAAGTTGGGTATTCGATCATCTCTTTTGTATACTCTTATCTCTTCTCATTTAATGGAAGAAAGATATAATTTTATTTTTGGGTTTTCCTGTAATATTCCAAAAATGTTATTTGTTCTTAGTTGCACATTTATTTACTAGTTGCTGCCTTGGCCACAGATGTCATCCTCTTTATTTATACAGTGTTTTAAGAAACCTGAGATATGGGAAGACTGTGATCTCTTTGTTAATATATTATGAGTAGGATTGTTTTAATCTATTTTATCTGAACCCAGTGTCATCTATTCAACTCCAAGTTCGCATAAAGTACATAGTTCTATCGTCCTTACAATACATGACATTTTATCAAACGTGACCCACGTGCTCCCGTGTATTTTTCCTGGAATGATGCCTTCTGGGTTTTCATAACAAAAAAGCTCAAGCTTCTGAGAAGTCAATGTTTTTTCTTTTGAAGACTGAGTTTGTGAGATCACACACTAGGTAACTGAAACTTGAAACATCATAAAGGTATTTTCAAAACTCAGGCATTCTGTGAATGAGACATGAAATGAATTTCACGCGCATCAGCTCCCTAGAGCCCTGTCACAACAGATAAGGCCAAATGGAAGGATGCAGCATTACTTCTCGTGGGCTACTGAGCAGCAGAGTTAATAACTGAATCATAATTTCACTCCAGGACATAGAAGATGCTACATCCTGTCTTCTTTTGATCCCTTTATCCATAATGGCAAAAGTAGAAATACCTTTAAATCAGACAGTATGATGACTATATCTGTATGTGCTCTCCTATAGTTTGGCTTAAACACATTCAAATTTTTTTTCTCTGGGTGGGCTTCTCAAATGAATCCTACCATCTGATTATCTTAATATTTTATTTATGTGATTCATTGCTTGTATTAATAATCCCAGTTCTTCACCCCCCACTACCACCCCATATCCACAGCCTCCCCAATGTTACTTAGCAGTCCTTAATATTCTTGGGGAGTCTATTTCCCTATAAATCCAATTTTAACTACTATTAATTGTCAGAACATGGTAGCAGCTGGACTGCCCACCCAAACTTTTGACATATGTAAATGAACCATATGCAAATTAACCTGGTTCCCACTTCTCCCATAGGAAATGAAAATGGACTTTGCTCATTCTCAAAAGAAATGTTGATGGGCATAGCATGATAATTGACTGGCCTGGTGGGGGAAAAGCAGGGAGATGTAAATAACCTGCTGAATGTATAAACTCACCCTAACTGTAATGTATGTTCAGAAAGGTGAGCGTTGGTGCCTGCAGACATACTAGCAGGCAATTTCTTACGAGGCCTTGTGGGCGACTGGGAGTTTCCACTCCCCATTCCTTCTTCTTTTTCCTGTTCTGTTGCTCCTATGGGTCCTTGAGTTGGACTAGGAGTTTCCCTCTTACCTCTAATTCCTTTCTCTCCCTTCTATCAATAAACCTGGTGTAAAATCCTAGACTGTTTGTTCTCTGGGTGATTTCTAGGAGCAAAGGAAGCCTGCCATTAATATCTTAATTACTGTGGTATCTTTGTTACAATTAATGAATCAATGTTGATGCATAATATTAACTAAAGTACATGCTATATTCAGATTTCCTTAGTTTTCTACCTAATGTCTTTTTTCTGTTCCAAGATCCTACGTACGATATTTAAGTTGTCATATTTCCTTAGGCTTTTCTCAGCTGTTACAGTTTCTCATTTTTCTTGTTTTGGAAACAATTTTGAGGAGTATTATTCAGGTACTTCTTAGAATGTGACCTAATTGGGAATTGTCTGGTTTTGTTTTTTTTAATAATGATTACATCAGGGTCATGTGTGTTTGAGAGGAAGATCACAGAGATAAAGTGCTATTCTCATCACATCACATCCAACGTACATGCTCTCAAGGTGACTCATCATTGGTGATGTTAAACTTGATCACCTGGGTATGTCAAGTTACTTCACTATAAATTTAGTCTTTTTTCTGTTATTTTAATACTGCATTCTTTAGAAGGAGGTAACTATGTGCAACCCATAGCTAAGAAATTGGGAGTTATGCTGTTTCTCCTTGGAAACAGAATATCTACATATATTATTGGAACTCTTCTGCAGAGAAGACTTATCTATTTTCTCCCAAATATTTATATATTCAATCATTTATTTATATCCACACAATGGATATAAAATTAGGTATATTTATTTTATATTTTAGGTTATAATCAATATTATGTTATTTATTGATCAAAATTTTTTCACCTTTGGCCAATGGGAACTTTTCTTGTGTCCCTTTGATATTTGTGGATTTGTTTGTTTGTTCATTTGTTTTAACACTTCCTTACTTTCTTAAACTACAAGAAGGTTTCCTTGACACTTTTTATTGGAGCTATTTTGAGTAGGTTTCTGTTGCTTGCATTCAACAAGCTTGACTGGAGCACAGGTTTATTTAGGTTCTTAGTTTCATACCCTTTCTATGAACCTGCTTTCTTTTATCTACTCACATTTTATTCAGTGTGCACATGGGCATTTGTTTACTATATGAGTACTTGTGTGTCTCTTTATAAGATGTGAAAGCTGTCAGAAATGTGAGAACTATAGTGAAGTAAAGAAATAAAAGCAAAAGATAGGAAAGACTGCCTTCCAGAGCACCCAAGAGAGAAGTCAGTGAAGAACCAAGCTCTCCTGCTATATTTGCTTGCCAAAGGAGAATACAGACACATTTTAGTATAGATTTTTAAGACTGTTTAAACTTTATAATTATAACTTCATAACCACCAACATTTATAATATTTTAACTTCTTGACTAATAGCATGGAAAAATAAAATAATAAAGTATGTCAAACTTCTAATAGAATGTTATATCTTCATCAGAATGAGTGGAGCAGAAGCTATTTCAGAAGCTTTGGTTCCACATTGAGCCCAGGAAGAGAGAATTCCCATATAAGAATAAAAATGAATATTATGTGCTGGTTGCTTTACTAAAAGCTTTAGTAACATTAATGTTAATATTCATAACAGAGTGAAGTCATCAACATAGCAACGTAGATTGTTCTGGACTTCAGTCCCCCTTACAAGAACGATTAGCAACTATTCACAGACAAGACAACATCATGAGAATCCCAGAACCCAGGGGTAAGGCTGAAGCACACGCCTGAATATACAGACCAGAAGAACTATCTTAGAAAGGTAAGAAGAGCAGTTTTATATTAACCCCATTGCGCACCCCCAGGCCAGCACAACACATCAACAAGGAGGAAGAGCAGGGAAAGAGCTCTGCACTCTAAAACATGAAAGAAATTGAATAAGACAAATAAATGGAAAGATATATGTGTTCATGGATTAGAAGAATTAATATTGTTAAAATGCTCACACTGTCCAAAGTTATCTAGAAATTAAATGCAATCCCTATCAAGTTTCCCATGGCACAGAAATAGAAAAAAGAATAAAGGAGGCATCATAATTTGAGATTTTAAATTATACTTTAAAGCTATAGTTATCCAATCAGAATATTGCTGGCATAAAAAAAGACATATAGATAAATGAAACAGAATTAAGAGTCTAGAAATAAACTCACACATACACAGTTAACTAAGATTTGACAAGATACCCAAGAATAATCAATGGGGAAAGAATAGTCTCTTCACAAATGGCATTGGGAAAACTGGATAACTACACTTAGAAGAATGAGATTAGGCCCTTACCTTACACCACTCATAAAAATGAACTCTAAATGGATAAAGGCCTTAAACATAAGAACTTAAATCATAAAACTCCTAGAAGAAAAAATAGGTAAAAAGCTCTTTGACATTGATTTCTCTGTTCCAACCTTGATAGGAGAACTTTCCATATATACAACCACAGAGGTGGTGGCTAAACTAATTAAAGATACAAGGAGTTATATGTATCCCTGGAACTTAATCCAAGAATATGTTAACAAAATTTATATAAAAATTATCATGTACAAATTTAGAAATCATGACAAATAAAGTATTCAATGTTTGGTCTTAGGTGTTGGTCTTTAAAAAATTACAATTGAGAGAAATCCTCTGGATGAAATAAAAGCCCAGAATTTGTATCACTAAATCCTCTATGTCATAAGGGAGGGAAGTTGGGGGCATCGGTAAAAAAGAGAAAGAGATTAGGATGTGCAAATTGGCAGTAATAAAAATAATCATAGGAAAGTAAGGTACACCATGGGGAATATATTTAATAATATTGTAATAACTCTGTATTGTGTCAGATGGGTACCAGAGTTATTATTGGGTGATCACTTCATAAGGTATATAGATGTTTAATCAGTATATTATACACTTTAAACTAATATAATATTGTATGTATGTCAACTGTAATTGAAAAATAAAACAATATTTTAAAAAACACTAATGAAAACTAAGAAGTAAAAAAATTGTTTTTGTAGAGTAAAATGTAAGTTCCATGGAGAAAAGCTCTATGTCTTATATTCATTTCACTCTTTATACCAAGGACAGAGATTGAAAGAGTAAGTGATCAATAAATATGTGTTGAATATTCATAGCTGGCTTATTCTTTTCTCTCTTCCTTCAGCAAATGTTGTATTTCCTAGTTAATATTATACAATTCTTTTATTTTCTTTCAATTTCTTTCATTTGGTGTTCTGAAGGCAGTAATTAAGGAAAGCTGAACTCGAGTCTATTTTTGCTGATTAGCCCATAACAACAACAAAAAAAATCAAAGAGCTGACTCAAGTTGAGAAATAGTTGCTAGATAACTATTTTATATACTATATTGTAACAATCAAAATAATGGCAGCCTTCCTTTTGCCTATACTACTTGCTACCCCTTTCAGAATCTCCAACTTTTAAAGTTCTTCCCCAGTTTCAGAGTCCCGTTTGTCTCTCACCTAAGGTCGGAGTCCTTGTAGGATTCTTGTTTTTTTCTGACCTTTAAAGAACACATCAAAACCATCAAATAATATGCTATCAGAGGTCAACTGCTTCTAAGATACTGAACACACCACTGCAGCTGAGGAACAGGAGACGTTTGAAAAATCCTCAGCCAGTGTCATTTATTAGCAACACAAATAATTAGTCATCAAACAAGAAGTAAAAGTACAGAGAAAACTTTAAGCTTCTTGTGAATTTGGGAATGGTCAGAAAAAATTATGTGTTGGTTTTATTGCTTGAGTTAATTTTGTTTTCCTTTTTGTCAGCCCCTCTTCTCATTTCCTCTACCTTTCTTCTTCAAAGATGGTACAATACAAATTTGTAAAGGCAGCAATACTTTACTCATGTGCCATGCCGCCACCTTTCCCACTGCCCCCTCCTTTCCTGGCTGTCCATCAGAGGCAAGGGTCCATTTTTGAAGGGACTTAATGACAACTGAAATTCCAGAGAAAGCTAATATCTCCAGCTTATTAGTTGATTCAGCAGTTAAATCCATGCAGAAACAAATGATGTTAATCACATATAGAATTAAATTTTTTATTATGTGTAGTCTCTAATTTGTGTTTTGATATGTTTGAATCTTGGAAAAGGTAACTGACCATTGTTAGTTTCTTTTGATGGCTTTGTTTTTTCCCTGTTCCTGACTCTGAGAGTTCGACTAAACCAAGGATCTGTCATTGATCCTTTCTGTTTGTTTCTTCTCTGTCATGTCTCTCTGCCATCAGTTCTGTCCCAACAAATTTTCTGTGATGATGAAAACATTCTCTGTCTGTGCTGCCCAGTAACGTAGCTATACTAGCCACATGTGGCTATTGATCATTTTAACTGTGACTATTGTAACAGAAAAGTTGAAAGTTTAATTTTATTTAATTTTAATTCATTTTAATTTATAGCTTTGTGTAGCTAATGGCCACCATATTAGACTGTTGCTGCAGGATGGTTTCATCTAGTACAATGGCTTTAGAAACAACATTTATGCTGATTTTACACCCAAATTTTATCCAAATGTTACCATTTCTTTTCTTTTTCTTTCTTTCTTTTTTTTTTTTTTTTTTGCTATTGTTGTTTCCTTGCTTATGTATTTATTTTTATTTTTTTTTCATTTATTTTATTTTTTGGATTTTCAATTGCAGTTGTCCCATTTTGCCCCCATTTCTCTCCCCCACCCAGCCCACCCCTTCTCCCACAATCATATCCCTCCCCGTTGTCCATGTCCATGAGTCATTTATACACGTTCCTTGACTAAACCCTTCCTTTACTTATCCCCCTTCTCCCCCTCCCCCCTCCCCCCTATTGACTGCTATTCTGCTCTTTGTTCTATTTAGTTCATTTGTTTGTGTTGTTCTTTAGTTTCCTGTATTAGGTGATATCATATGGTATTTTGCTTTCTTTGCCTGGCTTATTTCACTAAGCATAATTCTCTCTAGTTCCATCCATGTTGTTGCAAATGGCAGGAGTTCCTTCTTTCTTCTGCTGCATAGTATTCCATTGTGTAAATGTACCAGTTTTTTGATCCACTCATCTACAGATGGGCATTTAGGTTGTTTCCAGCACTTAGCTATTGTAAACAGTGATGCTATGAACATAAGGGTGCATAAGTTCTTTTGAATTAGTGTTTTAGGATTTTTCGGGTATAGTCCTAGCAGTGGAATCACTGGTTCAAAAGGCAGTTCCATTTTTAGTTTTTTGAGATAATTCCATACTGTTCTCCACAGTGGCTGCACCAGTCTGCATTCCCACCAACAGTGCAGTAGGGTTCCCGTTTCTCCACATCCTCGCCAGCACTTGTTGTTTGTTGATTTGTTGATGATGGTGATTCTGACTGGTGTAAAATGGTATCTCATTGTGGTTTTTATTTGCACCTCCCTGATGGCTAATGATGTTGAGCATTTTTTCATGTGTCTGTGGACCTTCTGTATGTCCTCTTCGGAGAAGTTTTTGTTCAGGTCCTTTGCCCATTTTTTAATTGGGTTGTTTGTTTTTTTGATGTTGAGTCGTATAAGCTCTTTATATATTTTGGAAATCAGTCCCCTGTCTGTGATGTCATTGGCAAATATGTTTTCCCATATGGTTGGTTTCCTTTTCATGTTGCTGATGTTTTCTTTTGCTGAGCAGAAACTCTTTAGTTTGATGTAGTCCCATTTGTTAATTTTTTCCTTTATTTCTCTTGCCTTAGGAGATGTATTCGTGAAGATATCGTTACGTGAAATATCTGAAATTTTCCTGCCTATGTTTTCCTCTAGGACTTTTATGGTGTCATGGCTTACATTTAAGTCTTTGATCCATCTTGAGTTTATTGTGTGTGGTGTAAGTTGGTGGTCTAGTTTCATTTTTTTGCAAATCCCTGTCCAGTTCTCCCAGCACCATTTGTTAAAGAAGCTCTTCTCACTCCACTTTATGTTCCTTACTCCTTTATCAAATATTAGTTGACCATAAAGGCCTGGGTTTATTTCTGGACTCTCTGTTCTGTTCCACTGATCTATATGTCTGTTCTTATGCCAGTACCAAACTGTTTTGATCACAGTGGCTTTGTAGTATTGTTTGATATCTGGTGCTGTGATTCCTCCTGCCGTGTTCTTCTGTCTCAAGATTGCTTTTGCTATTCAGGGTTTTTTTTTTTTTTTGGTTCCATATGAATTTTTGGAGTATTTGTTCTAGGTCAGTGAAATACATCATTGGTATTTTAATAAGGATTGCATTGAATCTGTAGATTGCTTTGGGTAGTATGGCCATTTTGATGATGTTGATTCTTCCCATCCAAGAACATGGTATTTGCTTCCATTTATTTGTATCTCCCTTAATTTCTTTCTTCAATGTTACATAATTTTCAGAGTATAGGTCTTTTATCTCTTTGGTTAAGTTTACTCCTAGGTACTTCATTTTTCTTGTTGCTATAGTAAATGGTATTTTCTTTTTTGTCTCTGTCTGTGATATTTTATTGTTGGTGTACAGAAATGCCTTAGATTTCTGTATATTTATTTTGTACCCTGCTATTTTACCAAATTCACTTACTATATTGAGTAGTCTTTTAGTGGCGTTTATAGGGTTTTCTAGGTATACTATCATGTCATCTGCATATAATGAAAGTTTTACTTCCTCTTTCCCAATTTGGATGCCTTTTATTTCTTTTTCTTGTCTGATCGCTGTGGCTAAGACTTCCAACACTATGTTGAATAGGAGTGGAGAGAGTGGACATCTTTGTCTTGTTCCTGATCTTAGGGGGAGTGCTTTCAGTTTTTGTCCATTGAGTATGATGTTGGCCTCAGGCTTCTCATATATAGCCTTAATTATGTTAAGGTATGCTCCCTCTATTCCCATTTTTCTGAGTGTCTTCATCATAAATGGATGTTGTACTTATCAAATGCTTTTTCTGCATCTATTGATATGACCATGTTAACTAGTGACTCTTATATTCCATCTTCAAAGCCATCAACATAATATCATTTTGACTCAGCTCCTTATATTATACCACTCTCACTGATCATAGATGAATAAATTCTTTGATTTTAAGACCTTTTTAATAAATATTGTGTTTATTTATTTACTTTTAGAGGCAGGGAGGGAGGAGAGGGAAAGAAATATCAATATGAGAGAGAAAGATCAACTGGTGTCCTTTTGCATGCCCCCAACACAGGCACATGTCCTGACCAGAAATAGAACCAACAGCTTTTTCACTTCATAAACAGATACCCAATCCACTGAGCCATGCCAGCTAAGGCTCTTATGTAATTGAATTAGGCCCACCCAGATTATCCATGATAATATCCCTATCTCAAGACCTTTAGTTTAATCATGTCTACAAAGTCCTTTTTCTTTTTTTCCCTTTAAGGTAAAATACACATTCTAGGGATTTGGATGTGGACATCTAAGGAGCTCTTATTTTGATTCCCTTAATGCACTTATCACTTCCATAATCTAAACACCTTTCATGATCTGATTCTCTCCACCTTTTTGAACTTTTTCTAGCAAGCTACTCTTCTCTTACTCCATTCTTGCTACTTCACAATACTCTAATACTCAATATTTGTTTTATCATAGCCTATTCTCTAGCTTTATTCTTCTCCAGCATTTCCCTGAACCTTTCCATGTCTTCTCAGAGATCTATTCAACTGTCACTTTTTTGGAGACATATTTCCTAACCATCTTGACAAAAAACATGACAAAAACATAAAAGACAACTCTTCTCATCCAGATAAAACTCAGTAGGTTTAGCTTTTGTTATATTTCTTTATAAAATTTATTATTTTCTAGAATTATATTAAATAGAAGTTTTAATTTACTATTAATTATTTCCTAAGATGTAAGCTGCAGAAAAACAGAAACCTTATCTTCTATCTCATTGTTGAATTTTTAGCACCTAGATAATGTAGATGCTCAGTAAATATTTGTTTAATTAATGGATGATTGAGTAGTGTTGATATATATGATAACAGAAGTTGATTTGGTAATTCTAACCATATTCAACAAATGTTAACAAAGATTTAATGGTATTATATAAAACGATATGTTCACCCATGAGTAACCTATATCCATTTTGACTGTTATTAAATGGAGTTCTTAAGCTAGGTTAACTCTATTGATCATAATTTAGAGAGAAAATATAATAACCTCATGATTGCCTTTGAAGGCAGAAATTATATTTACTTAAAATACAATACAAATGTAGGTACATAATAAGTTCTATTTTATGAGAACAAAATATTCTAATAAAAGCCAATGGGGCAAACACTTGCATGATATATAAAAACTAAATTTATTTTTATTTTCAAGAGTGAATTTAACATCTATTTCACTAATTAAAATTGTATACTAGATCAATGAAGAAGTCCCCAAATTCACATTTATACCTGTCATTGGAGTTAACACACTAATTCTTACTATGACGATTTACAAAGTCCATAGGCTTCTCTCTATTCAATAGTTATAAAGAGTTATAAGATGTTTTCATACCTTCACAACTTTATGTGCTTACCACATATTCTATTATCTGAATTATAAACTGTAAAGTTAAAACAATTACAACCTTAATTAAGCATGGAATAGTTATCTATTACAGGGCATTGAAGCATTTGTGGCAGCCTTTAATAGACTGTACTTGGTAGTCTTGAATAGAACTATTTTAGTAATTGCTTCACTTGGCCAACTTGATAAATGCTGGTCAGAGCTGCACATTTTCTTCAAGGTTTAGAAAGTTAGTTATGAACGCTATATCAGATTCATGCAATTCATTCCATATGTAATGGGAAGTGTGAATAGATAAAGGGGGAATAAAAAAACAAACAAACAAAAAATAACATGAGAGATCCTAGTGTTCATATCTGAAAAATAAAAATAAGAATAATGATTATTTCATAAAACCCCCTAAAGGAAGCAGTTAATTAAGAAATAAAAAGTGAAGTATTGCCATTAATATCTCCCACATGTGCATCTCCCCCTATTAACTCATCACTTTATATTATATTAATGTTCAGGTTGGCAACATAAACTTTCTAACATTATGATCACTAGCTTGAGTGACCACACAAAATTTCCAGTTTACTTGTGACAGATCTGGTTTATGCTTGTTTTCCCAATGTAATTATTTAATCTCACTCTTCTTAACTCTAAAAGATGTCCTGTTTGGATGATAAATTATATGCTCACTCGAACACTAGTTCTTGTGCATTACAAAAGAATGCTGGTTAGTAAGTGTTGCTAAGAAAAAAAAAGATAAATAATTGTCAACATAAAAATTTAACAATACATCTTATATTTTTCCATGGAATTATACTCAACTTAACAATTGGCTTGAGATATTGATGGCTTTTGCAAATATGACAATTGAGTTTTGGGTTTATTTACCTAGAGAACATCTGTGGTAAATTTCCATGTGCCATGTTATTGTATGTTATACACATAAACATACACAGACACACACTTGTAAATGTAATTACGGCAGGAAGGCCCATGTTGTATAAACACGCTGGGTTCAGACATGCCTGTGGTTATGTATAGGGCTGGTAGGATAAGCCTGTCACTGGAGTGGTCGCCATTTGCATGATGAACCAAGAAAAGTTTATGAGCCTGACAAAAATGTAAAATCTGATAAAAATGTCAGGGCTCATAAACTTAGTCAAAGGAAAATTGATTCACTAGTGTGATTACATGTTAGTGAAAGTGTGAATGGGTGTGTCTTCCTACGCATCTGACTTGAGTGGGTTAAAGAGTGAAAAGTGACCAAGTAATAGTAATTTAACAAATTCTAAGAGTGACTATACTTAAGCTTTTCCATGGTTACATATTTATTCATTTTGACTGCTCTATTATTATGCCTTTTTCCTCCCTCAGTTCTTCCCTCTGTTTTTCCCTTCCTCTATCCTTCTTTCCTTCCTTCTTTCTTTCCCTCCTTCCATCTTTCCCTTCTTCCTTCTTTCCTTCCTATCTCCTTCCTTCCTTCCTTCCTTCTTTCCTTCCCTCCTGCCTTTTCTCTTCTTCTCTGCCTATACTTATTTGACCCATGTATAAATATAAAAATGTGTAAACTAGACAATTGATCAAACTTTTTATTTTCTTCCTAACCAGAAGTCATACCCTCATCCAAATATATTAAATTTATCATATATACTAAAACTTGCAAGTTCATCCCATATATGCTTATGATAACCTTATATTTTAGTTCATTGATAACATATATACATGTGTGTATAATTTACACATATTTAAATCTAGTTTCAAAAATAGAGTGTAAGATCCTTTTGCTCAAAGATCAAGTCTTATGCATGCTAGCATAAAAAGTGATCAGTAAATATTAGTTAATTAAGTTTTATTAGTGTTGGTACACAATAAGGAGCTATGGATCAACATCAGGAGATTTGGGTTCTAGTTTTAATTATGATCTTTGGAGAAATCAGTCCTTTAGGGCCTACTTGTTCATGTATATCATAGTGTATAATTTAATAGTGAAAAAATACAGACAGGCAGACTTGGAAAGAAGCTTCAAGATGACTTATAAGCCTTGCTGTCTTTCTCCTTTGCTTCTCACTTCATGAAGGGTTACTGTGCCCCCAAAGCAGAGCCGGCAAGCCCATTCTGCCTGTTGCTAATATGGCTACTCCAGATGCTCCAAAATAATCTTATGAGCAGCTTGTAAATGAAGGTTACAACACTATAGCAGCCTTGCTATAAGAGAGAATGGACTTCTCTTTAATACAGGAAAGAAAAGCTTCCACTCACCCCCAACTTGCCATTTAAACTATATTGGCCCAGAAGCCCAAGGTTTACAGAACAGAGCCAAAGATTTAAAACACAGTTTGCAAACAAGTATTTACTAAAAATGTAAAGCAAGGCTGTATAGGAAGGACACTCTCCAATAGAATAGAAGCACTGAGACAAACAATACTCCCCTGAATCCATAGATCAATTTATGGATCCAATGTTTTTTTCAGTGTGAGAATAGCATGCTCTTATAGTCACATAGGGGACACAAAACCACATGGTCAAATGACACTGTGCTGGCCACACTTTATCTGCTTTTTATTACTGTTTTCTGTTTCTTCTTTCATTGGCTATGAGATGGTTCTGTCCTCTGTGGAACACATATTCAATATAAATCCTCATACTTACGGGAATATTAGCTCTTATATAATAGTTTTTTTATGATTGTCTATATCATTAAATTGTAGTTTGAAGCCACGTGGACAGTTCTCATTTAAGGAATGTATAAACTCAGCACACCCATATTGGCTGACTAGATAAACTTGGAGAAAATTGTTTATTTGATTTAGAGGATAGAAGTTCTTATTGGTAATGTCAATGTACATGGAACTGCAGGCCACAAATGGAAGTGGATGCCCAGAATGAAAGTAACTAGAAAGTCTGAGAAAGCCGTGGATCATAGCCAGACATTATTTAGAATCTGGTTAAGTGTGGTATCAAGACATCAGTCAATAACAACAATATTTGGATTTATAGAGCTTTTTATAACTTAATAAGTATTTTAACATACATTTTCTTATGTAATCCAGGTACAGCTCTATGAGGGGTTTGTTATTACCCCCATTTTGTTGATGAAGAAACAAGTTCAGATAGAATTAATAAATTGCTAATGGTCCTAACTCTGCTTCTAACCAGCTTAGGCAAGCATCCCAACCTGCCAGTATCTTGAGCTCTTTAGAGGTAAAATGGAAATAATAATAATAATAATGATATTTAGTTAATATTGATGCTATGAGAAATAAATGAGTTAAAGCATGTGAAGTGCTAAGAATAATGTGTATAATTAAGTAAGCCTCAATAAATATTAGCTTAGAAAGCCCTGGCTACTGTGGCTCAGTGGATTGAGCATTGGCCTGTGAGCCAAGTGTCGCTGGTTCGATTCCCAGTCAGGGCACATGACTAGGTTGCACATCAGGTCCCCAGTTGGGGACACAAGTGAGAGGCAACCACACAATGATGGTTCTCTTCCTCTCTTCCCCCCCCTAAAAATAAATAAATAAAAAAACAAATAAATAATTAAATTATTAAAAATAAATAAATATTAGCTTAGAATTGTGCTGATTACATGAGGATGAACTAGGATATCTGATATCAATTCCAGTGAAAGTCCCACTTTGGTGCAGCTGTTCTTTTGAGTAGAAGGGTCTGAAATTGAACCAGAGGCCCTAGATTCTTGAAGCGTGTGCATTTGTGTGTGTGTCTGCAGGGATGGGAAGCAGGCAAGAGAAGCTCAAGTTCAAGGTCTGAGTAATAAGGACAAGATTATTACTATTGGACATGATTTGAGAGAGATATTGATATTATCAATCTTTTCTAGTAGATTGACCTCCTGCCTTTTAGAGGTAGGACTATTTCCCAGGAACAAGACTGAGACCTGTAGGCAGAGAAGAGAAGTGGGCCACTGGGCTGTTCATGACATCAGGCCAGCTAGTTTGGATGTCACATAAACTTAAAGAATGGAAAACTCACTGTTTTGTCCTGACTCTTGATAACAGTGAATATTAAAAACTGTTTTTAGATTGTGCCCTAGGAACTTTTGTGGCATGTAAAAGACAAAAGTTGAAAATCATAAATCAAGTTCATAATATAATTGGAAAAATTTAGAAAGAAATCCATGTAATCTCTACTTATTCTTCTCATAAATCCTGGCATATTTAGATCTTATAATTTATTGTCTCTAATTTTGGGAATAAGAATTTATATAAAAGGAGGAACTATTAAAAATTGGAACTTTCTACATTGTACTTTACTAAAGGTTACTAACATTTAATAGTTTAGCAAGAGAGTTAAATCTCCAAGTCTCATATCTGCCATAGAAAATGGATTTCTTTATAGAGTTGTAGTAAAAATAAAATGTGAAAATAATTTGAGAATTGTATGATGTGTAGTGGTTAATTACCTATCAATTTAACATAATCTTACTTCTATTTACTTTTTAGTTGTCTAATCCTAAACATTCCAGGTTCATTGACTGAAGATGATGGTGAGATGTACAACTCAAATCCCATTCTAACTAGTGCCATGGACAGAACTACCGCAAATGCACTTTGTTTTACATTTGTGGATTATGCCACCATGTGACGGTGTGGGGAGACTAAAGGCAGGATGACCAGGTAGGAGGCTGTTGTCAAAGGCCACTTTAAAAGAAATGTGTTCTTTGTAACTGAGATGATGATCATAACAGAGTCAGGAGGAGGAGTTGCCCTTGTGACAAGGTACTGGATTAAATTCTAGATGTGTTTAAAACCTTGAAGCAGACTCTCAGAGTTATCGCTGACTTATTCATTTCTACTGCCATTTCAAGTCATTTGCCAAGTCCTGAATTGTCACCTTTCTCAATACTTGGCAAAAATCATCTCTTTATTACTGCTGCCAAGACCCTTATTGTTTTTAAACTGACAGCTTCCATAAGCCTCCTCACTGGTCTGTCTGCCTACACTCTTAGTCCTTTCAATTTCTTCAGCCATACTATTGACATTTAAGGTGCTAAGTATAGAGAAATATATTCTTCCTCACTCAATTCCCAAATCACAAGCATGAAGAGCTTATTGATCTCTGCCTTTTTGTTTAGACTCAGTGAACCAAAGCTATCACTTTGGGAGGCAATTGTTGTACACTGGAACTCCATCACTCCTTCAGTTCAAATTTTACATGAAAACTCTAGGGTCCCTCATGATTCCTTTCAGAGGGCACATCAATATTATTGCAACCATAATATTCTGAAATTGTTGCCAAACCTTCAAGGAAGTGATGTTTGAATACTGTACAATGTGTAAATGAGATGTATTGAGTGATTAGCTCTTAGTTTAAATAAAGTTGACCATGTAATCATGAAAAATTCCTATAAACTTCAATTAATGAAAAAATTGCTTGAAATAGCTTTAAAAGTTCTATTGAGAAAAAAAGGCACATGGGACATTCTGGCAAATTCTTGAATGAAATGAAAAAGCAATGCCTAATGCCCCAATGATAGCTAGAAATGTATTATAAATTGTTACAGAGAAAGCATAGTAATTACAATTTGATTGTGAAATGAAAATGAAATCAGATGAAGGTTCCTGAAGGGATATGTAACTGACAATAAACACAGTAGTTAAAATTCTACCAGTTGACAATTTCATAGACTCTGAGAGTGTCTAATATCCCTGATTATTTTTAAATGTATGGGCCCTTTATAAAGTGAAGTATCTTGATTTTTTTCCTATGATTTATGCAATCCAGTAGTCTTGAATGATAATATTATGAACAAATAAAGTATTGAAGGTCATTTCAATCACTGTCTTACCAGATATGCCTGTATGTTCTTGACCTTTGAACATTAAACCAATAGCAGAGCATCACAATTTTGAAGGTCATTAACTTTGATGGAACTATGAAATTAAATAAGATTGAGAGAAGGAAATCTAAAAGTTGTCAGTAACTGTAGGGTGCTCTATATGTAAACTTACTAGATAATTAGAGAGTAAAATCTTATGTATGTATATATAATATATATTAGTATGTATTTGTGTGTATGTCAAGACAGAGAGAGGGAGAGAAGAGGGGATGGGAGATGAAACAAAATTTTGTAACTGTTGCTGAAACGTCCAAACATTGATGAGTTGCTTTTTGAGTAGAAATACGTGTAAGTGGTATACTGATAAGAGAGCAGGAGTTGTGGGGGGTTAAGTCAGAATCAGCCTAATGGTCACTATGTTACCGCTGGCACTTTAGTCTCCCTTCTAAGCTCCTGGATATCACATTCTTTGTGTGAGAATGTTAAACACAACTTGGTCAACCAAGAACATCTTGGTCTTAGATAAATTACTTGAATTCTGTGCCATTTCACCAATTTGGAGTTTCATAGAATAGCTACATCACAGCAGCAGAGTTGCGTGTTGTTTCCTTCTTGGAGGTGTGAGGATTTATGGTTCCTTATCCATGGGAAATGCATCATCCCCTTTGCATACATGCAACAATTAGCATGTGACATTTTGTTAGTTGTTACCTATCCCCCCTGATTATACTGTGAGCTCTCTGAAAGCAAGAACCACCTTACGTATCTTTATAATTCAAACAGTAAGCCCAATTCCTAACTCATAGAAGATGCTCGATAAATGATGATTGAATTCAAGGCAGTTACGATTTTTATTAGAAGAGCTCATAGTAGCCCAAGAGTTTATTTTACCTTACAAATTATTTAGTGCAGTTAAGTTCAAAAGCAAGGGTTTTTTTGCAGAACTATTATCAAACCAATAACAATTATATTCTATGTAAAATTTTATAGCACAAGATTTCTTCTGTAAAGAATTCTATAACAGTAAGACACAAAAGTAACTTAGGGGTATACTATGTTATGGAAAAGGCTTGTAATTGCTTTTAAGTATGGTTGCTTACTACAGTTAAAAACTATTCGCAAATCCAGACATCCTAAAGACTAGTAAAATTTTCCAGTCATGACAGTAAGGAAACTATATGAGGCAACCAGCTTTGTTTTGAAGAATTCATTCTAGAAACCTATCCTTACAGACCTGTAAGCATGACAGAATATGGACCAGAAAATAACAAGTTTCAGAGGAAACTTGGAGACAGAGAGAGGAGGGTATCATTTGAATTGGCAACAGTGTACTTGGTCTATTGTCATTTAAGGATTGAACACACATCAGATCTACTTCCATCTCTCTGTTTCTTTCCTCCAACTTCACTCCCCTAGGCACTGACAAGGCCCACAGAAAAGCTGAAGTGTTATACACAGAAGCAGAAGTATTTTTAAATCCTTCTGTGGAGAAGCACAGCTTGCCTTCCTCACAGGAGGTGGGAATGGCTGAACTTTAAATCAAACTCCTGGTGGTGGTGACGGGGCTGGCTGTGTGGAATGTCCCCAGGGAAGAAAGATCAATTCAGCTGTGCCAAGTCATGCCAGCAGTGGCTGTCTTTAAGATGCTGACAGGGCTCTGGTTGACAATTTGAAGAAATTTAACTGCTTTGATAAGGTTAAAGGGGGCAACCAACCACAAATTAGAAAACAAAACCCAAGGCTGCTAAGAAACTTGCTTGCATGCGAGAAAGGACTTGTCAACTGGAAACATTACCAACACCCATTACCTCCTTTTTGTTATAAAAAGAAAGGCAAGAAAAAATACACATAAAGAAAGGGGAGGGAAAAGCAGTCTCATAACAACTAGCCCACTGATTTAAAACATTACCAGTTATTCTGGATGATACTGCAAAAAAAAAAAAAAAAAAAAAAAAAAAGGCTTGTGCTAGTTAAAAGCACAGAATGTTTAATGTTTCTACCTCCCTTTAGACTGTAATAGTACCAATTAAAAATCTACATGGGATCATGGAAAGAATGATGGCCTTCATGAATCTGCTGGAATAAATAACAAAGTTCAGAAAATAAAAAAGCTAAAAATAAAAACTTACTCTTGGTGTCCATATAATGTATAAAAAAAAAGTCCAATAAAATTTAGTGATATATACCTAAAAGTGCCATATACTCTCATATTTTAAAATTAAGTGTCAGATTTTAGATTTATGCCTTCACATTGATCATGGCTGCTTAGTTGTAAGTGACTCAGTTTAGTAACAGGACACAGAACAAAGCGTATTGAAGAGGTTATCAAAATATTCCCCAGGCCCTGGCCAGTATGGATCAGTGAGTTGGAGTGTCATCCCAACTGAAAGGTTGTGGGTTCGATTCCTGGTCAGGGGCCATGCCCAGGGTTCAGGTTTAATCTCCAGTCAGGGTGCAAACAAGAAGGTAAACAATGTTTCTCTCTCACTTCAATATTTCTCTCTTTCTTTTTCTCTCTTTCTAAAAGCAATAAAAACAAAAAGTCCTGGGGTGAGGAAAAAATATTTTTTCTAGGAGCCCTCAATTGCGGTTGTGTGAAAAAATAAAATATCTAGTTGTATATATTTATTAATTTTTTTAAAAAAGAAATTACATTTGTTCTACTCTTAGGATCTAAATATCTGCTTTGTCAAGATGTATCTGGTAGAATTAATCAAAATGCATAATCTTCCAATTTCTGCTTCTAATGTTAATAAATGAATAAAGAGTACCAATCAGTTATCTAGTCAAATGTCTTTTAATCTGAGTTTGATGTTTTCTCATGTTGAAATGAGTTAATGCATTTTTTAATAGTACCATAGAAATGACATACGTAGTGCAAGAGGTTCACAGCGTTCGTATGTCTTATTACTGGTTATGTTGACTTTAATCACTTGGTTATGGTGTCTTTCAGATTTCTCCACTGTAAAAGCATTATTTTTATTCTATGTAAACTTGTTTCTTCTCAAACATTTCTTCACTAATGTTAGTATCTATCAGTGGATTTTGTCTGCAACAATTACTACTATGTAATTGTCTAATTATTATTTTCTATTTCTTTTCTACACTTATTAACTTGAATGCTATTGTAAGGAAGAGCAGGAAGAGCAGCCTCTTCTCCCCTACGCATTTACTGATTCTATTATTTATTTGTAGATTCATGGACTTTTGTTTGTTAATGTTGTTTTGTTGGCAGGAGGAGCTGTTGTGAACTTTTCAGTTTTGTATTTTTCTTTTGTCTTACAGGACTTCAAAATTATTTCCATATCCCAACCCCTCATTCATCATCATATTTCCAGAAGATAGTTTTTTCTCTTTTAGTCTTTTTCTCCCCCAGAAGCCATGTTTTTGAAAGACTATCTTTTTATCTATATCATGCCTGTGCTTTTAAAATGATACACAATCCCTAAATCTCCTTTAATGGCACACTTGGGCCTTTATAGATCCCATGGGCCTTTAAATCATGTGTACTTTAAAATTGCTTCCTTGTAGTGAGCACCATGATCTACTTAGTTACCTTTTTTCATAGTTTAGGTTTTGTGTGAATTTACTTTTCTAATGGCTATCCCAACTCTCATACTTTGCTAGCAGCCCTCTTTATTCTCCTGACAGTATTCTCTTTCTGCCTTTGCTTACTGAAAAGTTTTATGGCTGAACAGGAGTTGGCAAGAATATGAGAGATTTAGAGTTCTGGCTTCTGTTAACTTTTCTCTTTCAACGAAGTTATTTTGACATTTCAGTATTCCCTGTTTTCAAGCCACATGAAGGGTTTTGTTTTGCATAGGATTATTGTGTTTTTGAAGCTATTTGGTAATGTTTGGGGAGGAAATTTGGGGAAGGTTATTACTATATGAACTTCATTTTTTTTTTTTAGCTACGAGGATGAACTTTGGATGTATTTTTTAAAGTATAACCAATTGTATTTCCTAATAGAGTGCCTGTTTGGTGTGAGATAATGAATAGATTCAGGATGATTCTGAGGCTTCTAGCCTAAAGAACTGGAAAAATAGGGTTGCTAATAAATTATACAGAGAAGATATTAAGTGAGAAAGTTTTGGAAAGTAGGTAAATGTCATTCTGTAGCATATAGTGACAGTTGTTTTGGGTTTTTTTTTTTTTCAGAATGAAGGCAAAACTAATATTTTATTGTTATTTCTATCATCTTGCATTACAGTAAAAACATTTCAGGTTCTCCCCTTTTTTGGTAGCTCTCTAATTTTATTCTTAAATTTGATTAGTAAAACTGGTTAAAAAAAAAACGTACCTCCTTGAGAAACATGGACTTAAATTCAGATAAATACTATTAAAGAATTAAGTTTAATGAATTTTCAGTTATTCCCTTGTCTTCGAGATAGTTTGATGAAAGATAATTTTTTTAAATGTGGTGTTTTAAGACATGTCACACCGCCACTGGAAAACATTATAGGTATTTGACCAATGACATAGTACAGATTTTTTATTTCTGTATCTTTTCTTTAATATTAAAACTAGTCTGTATTCCATTCACTCATCCATAAATATTTATTGGCACTTAATTATTTGCCAGGGATGTGTGCAAGGTATAATAAAGGAATCTTTGATTTTCCTGATTGAACCTATAGTCCAGCAGTGAGATAAACATTAAACATTAAACAAATAATTTTTGTAAATAATGAACTACAATTATAAAGAAGAATCTGAGCCCACTAGTTAAGTCCATAAATGGGAAATTTGGTGGTACACAAATTTCTTATGGTACACAAATTTCTTATGAAAGACCATAAACTAGAAGCTTACAAAAAAATGGAAAAGGTAAAAAGATTAAAAGCTTGCTACAAATATGCAATGATACACAGTCGTTATATTACACGAGCAGATATATTATAAAGCTGTCACACAACAGACACTCTGATAGTTTGTTACACCACAAGTAGGATGCTCAATTAATAAAGTAAATGCTAATATTCACAGAATATTTAAAGCAAAAAATATCTTTCTCATGTATAAGATATATGAGTTAAAATCTGTAGATTTTTTTTAGTTTGCTTTGTCACTAGGGCTTTTAGTCAAATTATTCATGAGTTTAGAGAGCTAGGTGTTCCTGATGAGCTGCATATTGTAGAAGAAATTTCTATTTCTAGAGGAGTTATTAATTAACTTGGTAAGCAAATAACCTCTCTGCGTGTCAGTTTTCTCAACTCTAAAATGAAAGATCAAATTGGATGATGTAAGCTTCCTTCTAGGTATGCTTGTTAAATGCTTCAAATGGTTGAAACGGATAGAAAGACAGTACCTATTATAACACACACATACTTGTAAGACTGTTCTGAAAAAAATCAGGCACCTGTGCCACTTAATGTTTTTCCTTATGTCTTTAATGTATTATAATTTATCTGATATTAAGGCAATTAGGTACTTATATGAAGCAAACCACTAGCTTAATTATAGTGATATTTAGATCTAAGGTTGATTTTGAAAAAAAAAGTCCAAAGGATTCATATAACATGAGGTAATACTGGTATGTAAAATTACAAGTGCATTATATGTGTATACACATTAAATAATATGTTTAAATATATATTCATTTTTCTACACATAAAGTGAGTATTTTTCATGACCCTACACTTTACTACTATAAGAGAGTTCTGAGAGTTCCTGTTATAGGTAAAAAAAAAAAAAAGTTTGGTAATTTTTGCTCATACTATTAAGTCACATTTTCCTCAAAAAAAATAAGTTAACACTTTTTAATTTGTATATGGTCACTTGCACACATCACTACACCCTGGGACGTTTTGCATCCATCTGTTGGGATCCTCAGACATTTTTATCAATCACACAGCAGATGCTGTTCAATCAGAATTCTTGGCTCTCTCCCTGATTTTCTGGATTGAATGAAGGGCCAGTTAGGGGTTTCGGAGGCAGTGCTTCAGTTTCTAGTGGGTCCACCTCTCCTCTCCTATCTATCAGCCAGGTTTTCCTACTCACCTGGGTACCAGGAAGCTGTAGCTTACATGGGCCTTCAGAGACCACTCCCAGACCACTCTTTACAACTCTTGATGTTTATAAACAGTAGGTTGGTCCAGAAACTTCCAGAACAAGAGTCTGACTTAGAGCTAAGATTCTAGATTTGGCTCAAATTCAGAATTCTAAGAAATCCTCAAGAAAACCTGAGTTCTTGCATAGGAATTTGGAAATGTTCCTGAGTATCTTACCTGAATTCTGTCAGGAAGCCAGACATGTTTCCAAGGTGTGGGCATATTCATCTGCTTAAGCAGAATTTTGGCTAATATTTATTAAGTAGATATATGTATGAAGCGTTGACCTGTTCCTGTGTGTGTGTTCTCATGTAGTTCTCACACAACTTCCTTGAGGTGGATTTGTTCAGTATTTGCATTTTTCAGCAAAGCTGAGTTTTAGAGAAGCTAAGTAACTTGTCCAAGCTTATTTGTATAGTCAGTAACTTAAATATAGTCAGTAGGCTTTACTCTAAACCCCAAGCTATACTAACCTTATTGGAATTTCAGTTCCTCTCTACCTTTGTTCTCTCATGATCAGAAATTCAGAAGTTGATTTAGAGTTGCAGGAAGGGCTTTAGACTTTTGAAACTTTTGGACTTTTAGAATTTGAAACTGTGCAAGTAACTCTTATCATGGCATCAAACTTGAAAAATGTGTTCATTTCTTTCCTTTTCTTCTCAGAAGCCAACTAGACATTCTTTGGGGTATTCTGGAGTTTTATGAGATTAGGAATTACTTGGAGAACCAAGAGGTCTCCTAGTTTATCTCCTTCACTTAGACTCTTTCTTAAATATTACTTTCTTATGAAGCTTTCTCTGATATTTAAACAAAGTTAGTCTTGGCTTCCCATGTGTTCCAGGGATTGTGATGATTATTCTCATGCTGGTTTTCCCCATCAGACTATTCTTTTTTGAGAATAGAATGTAGATTGTGTTTTATTCCCACTACTTAGTACATAGTACACACCTAATAAGTGAATGAATAAACTAGAGCAATTATGTCTGCTTTGAGATTTTTAACAATAGTTCTCATAACCTATCACTAAACAACACATTTTAGAACCTCAAGTTTTTTTATACTCTTAAATTCTATAAGGTATAAAAAGATAAATGTAGAAACTTTTAAATCTCTAGTAAGATCCAGATATTTCTTATTGGAAAAGACCCACAAAAAAAGTGCTTTGCCATGAAATCAACTTCATGTAAATTATTAAAGAGGACTTTTTCATCAAGCCAGTTTAGAGCTTGCTTAAGCAGGATGGTAGGCTCTCTGAAATTAAATTATTTACTTTGCCCATTGTTATCTAGCAGGACATACTCTGGGGCCAGAGGGTGAGATAGAAATGGTGGATAGCCTTCTTGACACAGGCTATTAGAAGCATCATAAAGCAGTGACCCTCAAATGGAGGGACACTGCCTTAGGTGCTTTAACCATGTCCTCATGTCACCTCACGGTATTCATCCTTGAGCATGAGCTCAAGTGTAATAGACATAGCAGGACAAAAAATATGCCGTTAAGTTTTAAGGTAAAGGAATGATCTGATTACTTCCTTGCCTTATTTAGATTTTATAATCCATGTCTTGAAGCTAAAGTAATAGATTAACTTGGTGAAATTGGTAATTCTGATTTTATTAGAAAACAATATAAAGGCATTTTTAAATGACTGGTGATTAAAATTATGAAAAATAAATGATAGTGTAATTCTGAGCTTCAATTTTTCAATATAATATAAATAAGAGGCTCATTAATTATTGTGGCTGAGTGATCAATGCAAAATGCCAGACAATTCATTTCCTAAATCTCTTTTGGGAAACTGAATTGCCTGCTTTTGCTCTCTTTATTGACAGTTAATCTATTTTGTATGGCTTCCCCTTGAAGCAATGTTGAAAATATATTTACTTTTAATACCTTTGTTCATAAGAAGTACATATTAGGGAAGTTTCAAAAAGACAGTTTTTTCTGTTCGATTAAGATTCTATTTATCTTTACTTTAAAAATTGGCACCAATTAATAATGTATTAATTGGTTACAATTTAGAAGTTAAAATATTGGTTTTCTAGATTAGAAATGGTAGAGAAAAAGGGAGACTATTTTTTATTCTTAATGCAGAAAAACAAACAAACACTTAAGCATACAAATAAGCATGCTATCTTGAACAGGGCAATCAAATATGTCATTGAAAAATGACACATTCAATAAGTAACAGAAACTTTATTGTAGTGAGTTAAAGAAACAAAGCGAAACAATGTAGGGCAGCTGCAGTGTCATAGGAACCTAGTTTATTACCCCACCATCCTAGCTCTTAACATCCATCCTCCCCTCATGGTTCAAGAGGGATACTGAATGTCCAGCCATAGTTTCCAGATTTCATTCTGAAATAAGGAAGGTAGATGAAAGAGGGAAATATTACAATCTCCCTTTCCTGTGAGAAACACTTTCGGAAATCTCTGTATCATTTACCTAAACTCAGTTGCATGGGCCACATGGTTTTTAGCTAGGTCTACTGCAGAGAGGAAAGTGAGGAAATGAAATTAGGGAACTTGAATAATTTAAACTGTGGACCTGGCATAGTAAAACAAACAATAAAAACTACAAATATTTCTAAGAGCTTATTATGTACCATGCATTAAACAAAGTGCTTTATATGCTTTTGTTTTCATTTAATGTTTAAAACAACCATATTCAAATGAGGAAGTGAGATTCAGAGATGTTAAGTAACTAGTCAAGGGCACATGACAGTGGCAATAACAGATCTGAACCCAGGTTATTTCACACTGTGTTGTTTTGTTAAAGTAATAATTGATTGGTAGAGCAGAAAAGAGAGTGTATAAAATAATTTAAGATAAGGTTTTCATCTGATTCATTAGGAGAAAAAGAGTATAAAGTTAATGATTCAAGGTTATAACGCTTTACTGTTTAGGAAAGAGCCTCAACTCATAGCATACAATAAGATGAATTTAATTTTATGAGTTTAGAAAACCAAAACTATAAAATACTTAAGTAAAATATAAATATACTTGATCTATACTGACTGAGCAAGGAACTTCTGATCTTATGTGTGATAAATAAAATGCAAATAAAAAATGGATTTGACTTTAAAATCAGTGTCCAAAAAGAAAGTAAAGATGAATTAGCAAAGAAAATTTGGAGCAAAGAGTATATGCAGAACACATTTTTCATTTGATACATAAAAACTTCATTCAAATTTTAGCACACTTAATATTGCAAAAAAATCATGAAAGATAAGCAGGAAACATAAACACAATTTAATAAACATAAGAATGCATTAAATGTAAAAAATGTCCTGCTATTTTTAACATTTCAAAAATTAACACAATTAAAAAGCCATCTTTGTTAGGTTGAAATATTCCCCTGTATCAATAGGACTGTTCTAAAAAAGCAGTTGAACATTATGCCTCAAGACTCCTTTAAGAAATCATAATTTTTTATCTCAGAACTTGACCTTTTATTACTTCTTTATGAATCTGTTTTAAAGGACATAGTGGGAGAGATGGTTAAATATTTATTTCCAGCTGTGTTTATTATACCATTATTTATACTCAGGGACACAATAAGAATATGTATGTTGTATATTGGCAATATAAATAGTATAATGTCAGCAAGACTAGTCTACAGAGCCAGAAATTGAGTTACACTACTCGATAACTATGAGACTTTGAGTGTTTAATTTCTCTGTGTCTCTGTTTCCTCACTTATAAAATAGAAATTAATAATAATAATATCATATAACTCATGCAGTTGTTTTGAGAGTAAAATATTAATATATGTAATAATACTCAGAACAGTAATTGGGACAAAAGATTATTGTTTCAAGTATTGTAATTATTTTTATTTTGATTATTATTATTATTTTTATTATGTATGCATAGGATATACTTTTATTCAGCCAAAAAATGTTGAGTTCTTAAGTAAGTTGAATGGCATTAAATAGTTCTTTATAAATGTTAAGAAAGAAATACACAAATTATATAAATACTTTTTTTTCTTTTTTAGTAAACAAGTTATATTTATGGATTAAAGACTGGAAGGAAACTTATGAAAACGTGAATAGTAATTATCTCTGGGATTAACAGAATAATGAGTGATGGAACTCACCATATAATAGACTAAGGAAGAAAAATTTGAGTCATCTTGATACAGAGCATGCATTCAGTAAAATCAACATTCACTCATGATAATAATTCTCAGCAAATTAGTGTAAGAGGGAAATTCTCCAACCTCATATAATGCATTTATTGAAAAACCTACAATTAACATCATACTTTATGGACAAAATACTGAATTGTTTTTCTCCTAATTGAAGACAAAGTAAGAGTGTGTGCTCTCAGCATTCCTATTCAACAGTATAATGAAAGTCCTAGACAGTAAAATAATTAAAGAAAAATGTGTAAAATCAAGCAGATTGGAAATAAAGAAATGAAACTCTCTTGATTTGTGGATAATGTTATTGTTTATGTAGAAATTTTCAAATAAATTATATAAAAATTTACCTAGATCTATTAGGTGATTTTATCAGAATTGTAGGATATAAAGTCAACATATAAAAATAGTCTATTGTATTTCCATATGCTACCTACAAATAATTGCAAACTGTAATTTTTTTAAGTTCCATTTAAAATAGCAATCCCCCAAAGGAACTATTTAAGGATAAATTTAATTGGATATTCATATGCAAAAACATGAATCCTGGCCATACTTTACACCATTAATAAAACTTAACTCAAAATGTATCATAGACCTAAGTGTAAATCCTAGAACTATATAACTATTAGAAGTCACAAAAGAGACTTCTTGATTGTAGGCTAGAAAAAGTTTTTTTCTGTTTTGTTTTCAGATAGGACACAAAAAAACATGAACCATGAAAGAAAACATGGATAAATCAAACTTTGTTGAATTAAAATTTTTTCTCTTTGAAAGTCACTGTTAAGATAAACAGAAAGACAAGTTGTATACTTAGAGAAAGTATTTACAAGATGCAAATCCAATAAAACCTTATATTTAGAATGTATACACAACTTCCACAATTCAATAATAGAAATGAAAAGTGGACAGATGATTTGAATGGACGCTTCATGACAAAAGAGATATATGGGTGTCAAGTAAGCACAAGTTGTTCTATATCATTAGACAGTAGAGATCTCCAAATTAAAACAAAAGATAACACAACTCACATATAAAATAGCTATATTTATAGCAAAATGATAATACATAATGTTGGTAAGGATGTGGAGCAATGACACCCTTATATGTTAATGATGAAATGCACAATGCTACAGACACTTTGGAAAACTGACAGTTGCTTAAAAAGTTAAACACTTCCTTTATGACTCAGCAATACTCCTCTTAGAATAGAGAAACTGAAGCACATGTCCACATGTAAACCTTTATGCAAACATCAATAAAAGCTATAAACAAATTATCCAAAAATTGGAAAAAATTCAAATGCCATCAACTGATGAATACATAAACAAATTGTGCTACACTCATAGTATGGAAAATAAAAAGCCATAAAATAAAATGTTCTACTTATATCCCAAATGCCATGGGTGAATCTTAAAAGCATTAAAAGTGAAACAAGCAATGTTGAAAAGGTAAAACACTGCAAATTCCATTATAAGACTCTGGAAAGGATAAAACTATAAGTACCAAAAACAAACCAGGGAACTCTTTGAGATTAAGAAAATATTTTATATCTTGACTGAGGTTATGGTTGCTTACTTAACCGCATTCACAAGAACTATATACTTGAAGCAGTTAATTTTACTGAATGTCGATTATACCTCAGTATATCTGACCGTAGTCTCCTAGTACCTCAGCAGCATTCGAATTCCTTCTGGTAACTATTACATGCTCTTTCAACAAAATCTCCCACCTCCCATTGCTAAAAGTATCTGGAATAGTGGACAACCAAGAAAGGAGAGGTTTAGTCCTAATCAGTGTGGTTCAGTTGGTCAGGTGTTGTCCCACAAAGCAAAAGATCATTGGTTTGATTCCTGGTCAGTGCATATGCCCAAGTTGCAGCGTTCAAGAGGCGACCAACCAATATTTTTCTTCCTCTCTTTCTTCTTCCCTTCCACTCTCTCTAAAAATAAATAAAATCATTTTTTTTTTAAAGGAGAGGTTTAGTAATCTTTTAGATCCCAAACATCTGAAATAGATCTTTTGATTTCCTTCACCATGAGTTCAAGGACTTTGAATCTTTTTTTTTTTTTTTTTTTACTTTAGTTACTTGCACAATACTGAAAAAATATGGCATAGGTTGAATAAAATTGAGGAAAATCCTCTGAAGTGGTAAACTTTGCACAATCACTTAGCTTTTTGTTACTTAGTTATCCTGGATCTGAGTCTTATTTGTAATTTTGCTACTCAATTGTGGTGGAGTTTACTTTCAGAAAGCCTAATGGCTCTCAATTTTGAGTATCGGTCTTTAGTAAGCATGTGAGGGAATGTTTAATATGTGAATTCATGGGCTCTATTCTCTGGGATTCTGATTCACAAAATTGGTCCGGACATTTGCATATTTCACCAAGTCCATGGGTAAATCTAATGTAAAATTGTCCAGGTTACACTTGGAGAGATAATGGCTTGAAGCTATCTGTAAGATTCATGAAAGGGATAAAAATAAATGATTGTAAAAGATACTTGCATTAAGTTTGCCTTAAAGAGATAAAAAAGTAAAGAAATTTAGAATTAAAAAAATGCCCATTTAAATAATCTTGGCATTTCACAAGTGCCAATTTATTTATTCTTTGTTCATTTTTGTTTAAGTGTATCCTTTATAGCAGTTAGATTAAGTTAAACACAGTCCAAGAATTATTTGTAAAGACATGAAATCGAGTAACAGTACTTATTTTTAATAATATGGCAAATGACCTTAATTTAAAAAATAATTTTGCTAAAATTTTAAATTATAAGTATGAAGTAGATGGAAAATTAGTTTGTGATTGACTCTCCATTTTACCTTCTAGAATTCTATACTTAAAGTGCTCATGCAAGGAGTCAAATTTGCAAAATCCAACAGAAATATAGAACATTGATGCTTTTCTTAATAAATCCTTTTCATCTATCTGTAGGTTAAATAGTGCAACAAAAAGCCTCCTCATTTTGATATTTGGTATAGTTATGAATGTCTATTCAACTTGCTAGAAATGCCAGAAATATTTCTTCTCTGATTCTGTAGCAGTTTGTGAGATTTTATTACCTTGAACATTTCAATTTAAGCAAAGCAGAAACTCCAAGAATGAGGCCAGACCCATTATTTTCCCAAACAGCTTGTCTTCCATGGTCTGTGAGGGCCCAGCTAACAGCGGCTGTTTGGAAGGACTTCACAGAGCTGGAACTCAGAATGGAAGCTTCTGTGCGGATGGCAGCTGTGACGCTGATTAAGACAATGACATCTCAGTTTCTCAGGCTTTGGGAATCGTCATTATTAGAGATAATTGGGTGCATGTAAAAGTTTTAGCTGCTTAAGGCTTCCCACTTTCCTGTCTTAAAATCTTTTGTTTTTAGGGAGGATTTACCTTACACATTGTTTCCAGAAGCATGTCCCTTATTTATACTGAAATAAAGCCTCGCACCATGAACCACATTTGGAGGAGCCCATCATTTGTCTAGGAGAAGGTCAAAGTGTTCCATCTCAATTGTATAATGTCCTAGAGGTGCCCTAGACAGCATCGTCTTTGCCTAAACTTTCCTTACTTTACTTGTAAATTAAAAAATAAGAGTGTGTAGAGGGTCATAATTCTTCTCTATACCTGTTTCTCCCAGTTACAATAATTTCCTTTGTGTAGCAGAGCAGGAAAAGAACATATACAGTGAGCCTGGATTCACACCAAGCTGTCATCATCAGGCATGCTTGCTAGACAATGGTATCTTGCTGCTATTATATACCTTCCTGCTATTGTGTGTTTGGTAAGAATGGAGGAGAAGTGTGTCTTTATGCTAAATACCATGGCCTAACCTGATATGTAGCTTACAGAAGCGGCACCCCACCCCCACCTTTGGAGAAGGACAGTATATTTAAGGTAGTTTCCAGTTTCTGACATTAAAGTCCAGTGACGTGATGTCTGCTTTCACGTTGTTTTCTTTGAAGCCACTAGTCATGCTGACCACAGTTGGTGAAACAGCTACTTTATCTTTAATGGCAACCCACGAGAGTTCATTTTTGTCCTTCTTATTCTGCTACACAGCTGTGTGCATGCATGTGGGGGTTTCTACACATAATGGGGTTGTAGAATCTTGCTTATGCCCTCATATGCTCAAACCTGGTCATTTCAAGAGCTTTTAAAAGGTAGAAATCCTAGGGCATGGATTCTGAAGTGCAGACAGGTTTGGGAATCACCTCACTAAGAAAAGGTTACTATGGCTGACAATTACTTGACCCTATTTTCATATACAGACTTTGTCAATCTGATACTCATGCTAATACTGAGTCAAAATGCCCTATTTTTCCTTCAAAACTTTTTTTTTTCAGATTTCTATTTACTACTTCACGTTATTTTTACCACCATATTCATAGGTCTGGATTATTGTAGCAGCTATCAGCTCACCTCATTGTTATTTGTACCTTGTACTTTGCATACCATTTTTCTGACACATTTATTATAGAGCTCATTTCATTGATGGCTAGAACCAGATCATCTACTTTGCTACCATAGTCAGTTTGCTGCCTAGACCAACTTCTCTCTGCCATAGCTATTCTCAGTGTATCCACCTAGGGAGGACACACACAAAAAGGCATAAGAGCTTTCATTCTGCTTCCCATCCCAGTGCATCAGTGTATCCGTATCAGTCGGGATCTAGCTCGTGGGCTTGGAAGGAGAACATGTGGGTAGTGATCCTGGTCTGTCACTTACAAGCTTTGCAATCTTAGCCTTGAGTTTCCTTACCTATAAAAAATATGCTGAGCCATGATTCTCAAATTTGTTGTGTATTAAAGTCTGTTAGAAAGTTTATTAAAATATAGGTTCCCAGATGCCACTGCAGGCATAAAGAATCAGAATTATCAGGTGTGGAGGCCTAGAATTTATGTATTTAATAAGATCCCCATGTTTTTGTGCATCTGCGTAACCTTGTCTAGCATTCAGGGACCTTCCATGAAGTGACTTTTGAGGTTCTGTAGAGATTTAATAATCTACAATTCTGGGTAAAAATAAATAAACAGACATAAAAAATAAAAATAAATAATATTTATTCCTTTGACTGGCATTTATCAGACATTTTGTGAATGTAGGTTGATTCATTAATAATGACCATAACAATAGTATCACTCATTAAATGTGACAGGCATCTTAAAGACATTTTATAATCTCTCCATGATTTGGCCTTTGCCTAGCAATTTGTCTTCATCCTTTCACATCACTCTCCCCCTTATCAGAAGGACATTCTGACCTTCTTTCAGATCCTCTTAGTATTCCCAACTCATTATTGCCTCAAGGTGTTTACACTAATTATTTTTTCTTCATACTGTTTGTAACACCCCCTTTTTAGTTCTTGATTTCAATGTCACTCTTAGGAGAGTTTCATGTGAGTAAGCCTTCCTACTCTGTACTTGTAGACTCAGCTCCTAGAACAGAGACTGACATAGGGTACACTCAAAAATGTTGAATGAGTTCATAAACTATACCTTTACAGATTAAAAAAAAATTGATGCTTTAAGAAAAAATTTACTCACTCAGGATCTCCCAAATAATATATCTCACACTGAGAATAAAATTCCCAACTTGCCTTTGAAGCACATGCTCTGAACTACTACAATGTCTAGCTATAACTAGACTCCTGACCTGTTGCTCTGCCTGTATAGTCCTCCCATCAAAACCATTCTGGAACTTCCAGCCAAGATGGAGGCGTAGACAGACACACTGCTCTCCCTCCAAAACTAAGAAGGAATACAACTACCTAAAAGCTATAAACAACCAGAAGTTCCAAAAAATCAAACTGCATGGAAGTCCGGCAAACAAAGATATAAAGAAGAAATACTCATCCAGACAGGTAGGAGGGGCAGAGCCAGGGTAGAAAGGATGCGGTGTGGTGGCAGCAGCAGTGGTGGCAGTGGCAGGCCAGAAGAAAGTGCAGTCACATGTTTTAAAAAGTCAGGAGGGACACCTGGGGAGCATTTCCAGCTCCTCACCGGACCTCACAGTTCACGGTTCCAGCACCGGGGAAAATCAAGCCCCATTGCTTCTGACTGTGCAGACCAGTGGGGGTTGGGGTGGAGGCAGACATTGCTGGTCTCTCAGCAGAGTCCACTTTTTCAAAGGCCCCCCACAGTTCTAGAATGTCCGCTGACCCACCCACTCTGGGAACGACGACCAGGGCAGCAACTAGAGGGGCGCCAGTCCAGTGAGGAAGTGGGAGAGGTGCCTGGAAAAGGGGCGAGTGCTGGGCAGGCGGCATTGTTCCCTCTCAGACCCCTCCCCCACATACAGCACCACAACGCGGTGAAACAGGTCACCCTGTACTTATGAATTCCTAAGGCTCTGCCCCTTACAATGTAACAGGAGCGACAGCTCTACCTGGGACATGGAGGCAAACAAATGCAGGAAGGAGCCTGTCAGAATGAGGAGACAGAGAAGTATGGCCCAAAAAGGGAAATGGATCAAGGTTCCAGTGGGGAACTAAGCCTAGAGGAGATAACCAACCTCACAGATGAGGAGATAGACAACCTAACAGATTCAGAATTTAAAACACTGGTGATAAAGATGCTCACAGGCTTGTCAGATATGCTTGAGTATGGCAAATGCATAAGAGAAGAAGTGAAGGCTATGCTAAGTAAAACGAAGGAAAATCCACACAAAACCAATGGTGAAGGGAAGGAACCTAGGGTTCAAATCAATAAGTTGGAACATAAGAAAGAAAAAAAACTGTCAACCAGTACAGAATGAGGAAGCAAGAATTGAAAAAAATGAGGAAAACTTCCCAAATTTTGTGAAGGAGATAGACATACACATCCAGGAAGCACGGAGGGTCCTGGGTGAGCTGGACCCAGAGGGGACCACACCAGGACACATCATGCCTGAGATGCCAAAGGTGAAAGATAAAGACAGAGTCCTGGGGGTAGCAAGAGAGAGAAGGAGAGTTGCCTACAAGTGGGTGCCTATAGTACTATCAGCTGATTTCTCAGAGGATACTTTGCAGGCAGGAAGGGACTGGCAAGCAGTATTCAATGTGATGAAAGGCAACCTGCAACCAGGATTACTCTATCCAGCAAGGCTATCATTTAGAATGGAAGGGCAGATGAAGTGCTTCTCAGACAAGGTGAAGCTAAAGGAGTTCATCATCACCAAGCCATTATTATATGAAATGTCAAAGGGACTTACTTAAGAAAAAGAAGATCAAAACTATGAAAATCAAAATGACAACAAACTTACAACTATCAACAACTGAATCTAATAAATGAAAACAAAATCCAACTAAGCAAACCAGAATAGGAACAGAATCATAAGTACAGGGATTATTTGGAGGGTTAACAGCTGGGAGGAGGAAGGGGGAGAAATGGGGAAATGGTGCAGGAACTAAGAAGCGTAATCATTTGGTACAAAATAGACGGGGAAGTTAAGAATACTATAGGAAAGGGTGAAGCCAAAGAACTTATATGCATGACCCATGGACATGAACTAAGCTGGGTGGGATTGCTGGAGGGAAGGGAGGTACTGGGCAGAGGGGAAAAAAATTGGAACTAGTACTATAACAACATAATCAATAACAAATACTTTTAAAATAAAAGTTAAAATAAAGAACTAACTGGTACACCAAAAACAAAAACAAAAAACAAAAAAACATTCTGCCAGATAACCTTAAAGCATGACTTTGATATCAATACTTTGATAACCTTTACTTGCTCTCCATTGCCTAATGCTTAACGTGAAAGCTCATCTTTCCAGCATTAAAAGTCCTCCTCATATTGACTTCATCCCATCTATTAAATAATTTTCCTCTGCTCTACAAAAGTCTTGTCTTGTTGAGGCCTATGTTTGCCATGTTTAAAAACTCGGCTTCTTGCTTTTGACTCCCATACCTGGAACTCTGGCTCTACTTCCTGAGTTCTGAAATGTTGCTCCCACTGGTGTGATATTCATTCATGGGATATTCATTAATAGCCAATTCTGTGCCAGACATTGCTTGAATTCAGGACCCTTCCTTGAGGCAAGGCGATAGTAAAGGCTGTGTAGTAGAATACTCCGGATGCATACCTCTCTGGGTGCAGATCCCTTGAAGACAGCTCCCGCTAGGCCCTCTCTTCTTCTGAGTCAACTCTCATTTCATAAAGCAGGCCTTCCCTTTTTTCTTGATTTTAAAATGACATAATTAAATACCCATGAATGTGCTTTAAAACAATTTGGAAAGAGACAAAAATGGTCAGGGAATAATGAAACGGGTGTGATCAAGAGTTAATAGCAAATTGTTGAATCTGGGATGATGGATAAATGCTGTACTAGTTTGCCTTTTTATATGTTTACCATATTATGTAATAAAAAGATGAATATTTTATAAGCAAGAAATGAAAGTGGTATAAATTCTGGCACAAAGTTAATATGAACCAGTAGTTATTCTCCGTCTCTATAGCAAAGGCTGTTGTGAGTGAATTGAAAAGAAGTGAAGGAAAACTTCTAAGTGTTCTCAGACTTCCTCTGGTAGAAACCCACTGCCATGCTGAGGCAAACTTTAAGAAATATATGCTTTTAATGAAGTCCCATTAAACACAGATACTGTGCTGGGTAGCTTTTATGTATTTCTTTTCACATGACTGCTGATTTCCCAAGGCACTTGTTTTCACAGAAGCTCTGCCTTTTCCTATCAGCCTGCTCCTCCTGCCAAATGCATTCACTGAGGCCACAGGCAAAATTTTAGAGAAATTACTACTATGGAAGCAAAATGATGCCTTCAAAACAGCACTGTAATTTTGAATCTTAAAGAGGGAGCACACTGATTTAAACAGGGAGCGTTCACTTACATTATAATTTAGCAAATTATGTTCAGTAATATAGAGCAAAAGAGAAGGAGAGGAAAAGAAAGAGTAGTGCATGTTATTTATTTATTTGTTTGTTTGTTTTTGAGAAATACTATTGGTCAGAAATCGATCATTTGTCACACTGTTGGGAATTTCCTTCCATTGTTTCAAAGAAACAATGAAAGACTTTAAATTCTGAAACAGATATTGTGGCCCCCAATTCTTTTTATTTATTTTTCTTTTTCTTTTATTATTTCTATGTTCCCAGAAAAGCCGGTCTGCTCACCAGTTTCTGCCTTGACAGGATTCCTCTACATGAGGACTGGCTTTCTCTAGTGACATCAGAGGTACAGGGTATAACTCCAGTGGCTGAGGTCTCAAAATGGGAATACCTTTAAGTCCTTGTAGGAGTTTACACTTCTAGTAATTATAGCTAGAACACCAGGTGACCTGCTCCCTGGTTCTCCGATTTCTATTAGTGCACGAACATGGTCATTTTTCTTTACTCTCTTAGAGCTTATTTTTTCTATCCATTAAGTGAAGCAAATAATACCTGTATTATATGACTATCATAAGGATTTAATGAACACTAGGCCAGGCTTCATCATCTCCTGGCTGCTCTGAAGGCTGGCATTTTCTTATGAGCTACTATCTTCTTTGGAGGCTGAATCTTGCTCCTGATATCCTGTTTCTGCATCTTCTTGCTATTTATTCTTTGATTGATGCAATTACCTGCTTCCTGAGATTTCTATTTGCTTTGTAATACCCTAGTCCTGCATAAACATCCTCTGGTTGCTTAGTGCTAGATTTCCCAGATAGTCAGCTTGCCTATTAGACTTTCTTTCATTTGTTTATTCATTTATTCATTTCACAATTATTTATGTTCAGCTACTCTATGCCAGGGAATAAGCTAGGCACTGTGGAAATCAACCTGAAAACACCTTCTCTTACATTTAAGAGAAAATTCTATTAATCATTATAGATCAACTCTTAATGTCAATAAGTTCCCTGTGGAGCCTTGAAACAGAAGGTTAAAAAAATGGGGAACAATTTAAAAAACCGAAGTTTCTACCTTTTCAGCGTAACTTAGTTGGTTGAAGCATCATCCCGTGTACAAAAATGTTGCAGGTTTGATTCCAGATCGGGGCAGATCTATGGTGAATTTTATTATGGGTGTGTGTGTGGGGGTGGGGACTGATCAATGTTTCTCTCTCACATCAATGTTTCTCTCTCTCTCTTCTCTCCCCTTTTCTCTTCCTATAAAATTAATAAAAACATATCCTCGGGTGATGATTAAATTTTTTTTTAATCAAATAAAGTTTCTTCTAGTCATCATTTGAGTTCTAAGACGAAAGACTGAGTACAGGTGATATATTTGAAAGGTGTTCCTAAAATAAACAAGTAAGGCAAATAAGACATGGAAGGGAGAAAACCAATAATAGGGTGCCTCGAGGGGTGCGATGTGTGTGATGTGTGACTGGGGCTCAGTCTTGTAGGGGACACACTGAGGAACCCGTAGATTGCAGCTCAGAATTTTCCCACCTAAAAACAGAAAAGCTGGAAATATTTATCCACGGACTGCTGCCCATTTTTCGCGGAGGAATGTTCTCTGGATATTGAATCCTGGGTTGTCCCAGGTTGCCCATGAAGTTGAGCTGAGAAGTTCCCCTGGGGCTAAAGAAAGACCTCAGGCAGAGAAGCAGAAATACAGGTATCTATGATAAAGCACAATCAAAGTGTATGCAAACTGTCCCTCAGGAAATATGACTCAGCCATAGAAAGTAAAAAAATGAAATCTTGCCATCTGCAACAACATAGGTGGACCTAGAGGGTACTGTGCTGAGTGAAATAAGTCAGACAGAGGAAGACAAATACCACATTATTTCACTTATATGTGGAATCCAAAAAACAAAATAAATGAACAAGCAGACCAGAAATAAACTCATAGATACAGAGGACATTTTGATGGTTGCCAGGTGGGAGGAGGGTTGGGAATAAATAGTACAAATTGGTAGTTACAAAAATAGTCATGGAGGTTTAAGGCACAGCACAGGGAATGTGATCAATAATATTGTAATAACTATGTATGGTGTCAGATGGGTACTAGATTTATTGGGCTGATCACTTTGTAAGTTACAGAAATGTCCAATCACTGGGATGCACACAAGAAACTAATATAATATTGTATGTCAACTGTAACTGAAAAATTAAAATTATTTTTAAAATTAACTGAAAGAATAGGGGCAGGGCAGCCACAAAATTTGATGTATATTTATTAATTTTCAAAGTTAAATCCCTTGGCTACTGTTTCTTAGTTTATATTCTTCCTCACCTAACCACTGTTCCATTGTTGCTTGGATCTCAGGTCCTGCAGAAACAGCTAATTGGTTCTAAAAATATCAAACATTGCAGTAGATATTTGACCCTGTATATCTCTCCTATGGTTTTTCTTAGCTGTATGTGTGAATGATTTCCCCAGCGGAATCAAGGTGTATGCGCTATACATAGGCTGTAGTGGGAGATAACTGCCCATTAAATCCTTCTGTTCTGACAGATATCATCTGGTGAGTTTTTATACTCAGGAGTATACAACAATCCATAGGGTGATTTTCTTTTTCCATTGTCTAGGACCTCTAGCTTAAATGTCTTCCATTAGTTATGCCACTTTTTCTAAAGTGAAAATGATGCTAAGATATTTTTGAAATTGTTTCACCTATATCAAATGAATCCTTATCTGTCGTGACTTCAGGTACCCAAAATATGGTGAATTTTATTATGGCAATGGTCTTAGCCCCCTCCACCCCCACAATACCTCTTCACTCCATCCTAAAGATGCCACTTCCAAGACTATCCCAAAGATACGTTGCCAATATTATAAAAAGTTAATATCCACACAAAGCCATTTCTTGTAGCACTATTGGTAATAGCAGACTACAAACAACTAAATTATCACCAATAGGGAACTAGTTGAATAACAGTGGTACATTCACACAATGAAATAGTAAGTAGCTATACATGGAATAAATGTTAGTGTTTATACTTCTAAGAAATGATCACTGGATCTATTACATAGTAAATATATATTTTCAAATTTTAGTATTTCCAGGAGTTCATACACATTTGGTGACAAAATTAAACACTTGATGTCAGGTTTATACTGGTTTTCTTAAACATGGCACAAGTTTCTCTACCTGATATATTGTGGTATGTAAAACACACACAACAGTTTAAAAAACACTAGATTTCCTTAACTCACTAGCAAGTTAGATGCTCAGAAAGATATATGGATATTTTTAGACCATTAAGTCATCAGGCTGACCCTTGAAGAGTAAGATGCAATGTAAGCACATTTTGTCTCTGGTACTTTGCCTCTTTCTTAGCCCAATTTCTACTTTTCATAGAACCTCATCAGACAATGGAGTACCCTGAGGTCCCCAATTGGCACACCAATTCAATAGCATTCACTGTGCATTACATAAGTCTGCTTAACTATCAGGTGTAGAAGAGGAAGCTAGATGTCTTCTGATATCCCTTCTTCTCTTCTTAGTTAGAATTTATAGCTGGCCTGTCTCAATTCAACTGAAGATTACATTTTTCATACTCCCTTGTGGCTAAATGTGGTCATGCAAGTAAGTTCTGTACTGGAATGTGACTGAGTTTTTAGGTGTTGTTTCCAACTTGAGCACTTCAAAGGAAGAACCATGCCTAACCCTTGCAATGACCCCTTCCCATGGGCCATAATGAAGCTGTATTGGCAGGAGCTAGAACATCCGTCCCTTCTGAGCAATGAAATGCAAGTTCTGTGTGAGGATGACAGAGCATCTAGATGGAAGGAGTTTGGGTTTCTATTAATTGTGGTGCTTCCTACAAGCAATGGATGCATGACTCAGACTTTTATGTAAAAAGACTGTAACTTCATCGTCTTTAAACCATCATTATTCTGATCTCTTTCATAGAAATCAATCTTATATTTTAACTAACACACAAGAGATTATTTAGATTCTGAGAAGAATGAAGTCAATTTAGTTGCCCCCAATTAACATTCCTTATAATAATTTAGGTTTTCTGGAAGAAAAGACAAAAAGTTAAATACCCAAAAAATTTACAGACTGAGGTTTAAAATAATTTTATCATTTGAAAATCTGTGTTGGTGATCATCTATTTATTCCTATAATCCCAACATATTTTTGCCCTGGTGCCCTTAACTATTTATGTTTTGCTCTCAAAACTCTGTAGTGCTTGAACGTTGAGCTAAGGAACAATATATCAAAAAGTATTGGTTGAAGCAATTTACTGCTACCAGTTTTAATATCAATTGTATAGTGATATTGCCAAATGGCAGAAGAGCAAAATGAAATCCAGTATAAACCTTGCCCTGAAAATAATTGTCTAAAATGATGAAGTTCAAACAATGTGTGGGTAACCTGAGGCCTTACCCATACTTGAAAATTGAAAATAGTGGTTATAATATAAGGGGTAAAAAAGTTTGTGTAATTTTCAGGATGTGAGAAAGCAATTATTTTCTTTGGTCAGAAAAATTACACTAGGTGATTTTTCATCCCTGTTTTTCAAGCTAATAGCTTTCAGGTTGCTTCAACAAGCCACCTAACATTCAAGATAGCAGGCATAAAAATATTTTAACATTTTTATACTTAGTAAAGAGTCAAATGCTTGACAACTTTGGAACTCTGAGGAATGTGTTTTTGAAGTATTTTAAGAATATGAATGATTTATGAACAGTTCACCTGTGAGACAGCATTTTTCAAAGCAAGTTCCCAGGATGACCAGAGTCAGACTCTCTATGGCTGTCCTAAGAAGCTGAATATTGAAGGAGCTCCTCAGGAGATCTGTTGACACACAAAAGTCAAAGACTACTGGTTAGTTTTGTAAATGTACAAAAGCAAAGGTATGACTACCATGCTCACTCTGATAATTATAGCAATAGCTACCATTTATCAGTTATCTATTATGTGTCAGCTTTGCTCACATTATTTCATTTAATCCTTGTAACATTTCCGAAAGACAGGTGACAATTCACTATTTTACATATTTGAAAATTGAAAGGTAGAGACCTTGACTTGAGTAAGTGGCAGAGTAAGGCTTTGGACCCATGCTGAGTCTCATTTGTTGTGTTACATGGGCATTGGAAGTTGCTCATACTTGCACTGGCTGCTGTGGTTCAGTAGATTGAGTGTTGGCCTGTGAGCCAAGTGTCGCAGGTTCGATTCCCAGTCAGGGCACATGACTAGGTTGCACATCAGGTCCCCAGTTGGGGGCGCGAGTGAGAGGTAACCACACAGTGATGTTTCTCCCTCTCTTTCTCCTTTCCTCTCTCTCTAGAAATAAAACAAACAAATAAATTATTTTTAAAAAAAGAAAGTTACTCATACTTAACTTTAATGGTAATGCAGCTGATATCGTCGTCGGCAGCAGTCCGTCTCGAGAGACGATGGTGTAGCTTCTTAAGAGTCTATCTGCACCGCCGAGAATGGTTGTGCAGTCCGACTCGGGAGTGACACGGTATCTGTCTCCTCCTGTGTTGAATCGACATCTTGCGATGATGCTGGAGTGTCCTCTCCAGTGAAGCTGAAGCTACAGAGCCTCGAGAGACGATGGTGTAGCTTCTTAAGAGTCTATCTGCACCGCCGAGAATGGCTGTGCAGTCCGACTCGGGAGTGACACGGTATCTGTCTCCTCCCGTGTTGAATCGACATCTTGCGATGACGCTGGAGTGTCCTCTCCAGTGAAGCTGAAGCTACAGAGCCTGGGCGGGGTGATATGGAGGGTCTGCTGTTGCCCATGCAGCAGACCCCCCCTCTCTTTGCAGCTGAAAGATCCAAGGGAAAGACGGAGTCAATACAGCTTGGCTTCAGGTGCGCCGCAGGAGTTGCCGGTGTTGACTACAACGTCAAACCACCTTAGGGACTCCGGCTCCGGATTTTCTGTTGGGGTTTACTCCCTTAGCCTTCCCCTGAAGAGGTATGCCGCAAGGCAGCGGAGGTTTTTTGGAATCAAAGTTTTCCTTCTCTGATGTGCCCTGACTGGAAGATCGAACCAGCGACACTTAGCTCGCAGGCCGATGCTCAATCCACTGAGCCAAACCAGCCAGGGACAAGTGTCGCAGTTTCGATTCCCAGTCAGGGCACATGACTAGGTTGCACATCAGGTCCCCAGTTGGGGGCGCGAGTGAGAGGTAACCACACAGTGATGTTTCTCCCTCTCTTTCTCCTTTCCTCTCTCTCTAGAAATAAAACAAACAAATAAATTATTTTAAAAAAAAGAAAGTTACTCATACTTAACTTTAATGGTAATGCAGCTGATATAGAGATTAAATATTTATAAAAGCTACCTGGTCATTCTCAAGGTCTCCAACTCCTAGATAGATGAGTCCTTTCAAAGTTAACAAGAAGTATAAGAAATGGTTCCTTTCTTTAACGAGCTCACAATTTAGATGGAGAATGAAAACATGTAGAGACTAAAATTAAAATAACAACATAGAACAGCCCAAGTGCTGGACCTTAGGGGATGGCCAGGATGTATCTAATGTGAAGAATAAGGGGGAGGACATTCAGGCAGTTAAGATTTAAAACAATCAGTTACATTTTGCAATCCTTCTCTAAGTCACACATGTTTAAATCATGAATTCATTTGTCATAATCTTTGAGGACTTGAATTATAATTATAATGTCATATACAATGGTGTATATAAATCTGTGTATAAGAAATTACACTACCCTCTTTGCTTGACATTTGGGCATATCTCAAAGGTTAGAGATCACCTATTCTGTCCCCATATTTTTCAAGTGAAGAAACTGAGATTTAAAATGTAAAGTGATGGTCCAGTGTCATTCAATTTACCCAACACAGTTCAGTGAAACAAAGTTAATTATTAGCAGGACTGGAATTTGTTTCCAACTTCTGCTATTGACCTTTCAGAAGAAAAACTATAAGGGATATAAGTTATAAAAGAGAACACATTCTTAAAGTCTACTAGGAACATTCAATGGAAATGTGCTATATTTTTATATCACTTCAGATTAGATATTGCTTTGCTGCTTCCACTTTGGAATAAAATGGGATTTATAAACGAGACCAAGGAGGGAGCAGAAATATTACATCACTGTATATATACTGCAAGTCCATAGCATCTTTATCCAGAGCAATTCAATATGCTTTGCAAACATGGTTTAATTTAGCTTCACAGCAGGGGAATCTAAGATGGAGGAAAGCAAGAAGGATTGTAAAAAAGAGACATGTAATGCCTGGAAAATGAAATAGAGGTAAAGATGACCTTTCTATGATCACTGTCACCTTATTGAGCTCAAAGGTGAGTTGGCCCCTTTCTAGAAGCTGTTCATTGGATTATAGAAAGTAATGCTTTTTTGTTTTTTACAATTGAGGCATAATGTTTTAGAGTCAAAGGTATCTTCATCTCTGCCTTAAATCATTTGTTCATCCTTTTAACTCAGAAAACATCTACTGAGCAAGTAAATATATAAGGCACTTAGCTACATACTGTGAGTTAAATAAATACATAATAAAAATAGATTAAGTCATGGTCCCTAAAAACAAAGAGCCTACAGTCTAATAGAGAAATCAAGAAATGTACAAAAATCACTGTTATTCTGACACTATAAAAGAATGCTTAAAGATTTTGAACAGATGGAATGATTACCCAAAGAGTGCTAATTTTCAGCTTACTATCAATTAAACTCAAAGGTTGAAATTTAGGTATCTGAATATCATCCTATTTTGCCTGCTTGTATTACTCTTATTTTAAATCTAAGTTAGGTAAAGATTTAGATGACATGACAATCAGAATTGTGAATAATATGAGGCCAGGAGGGATAGAAGAAAAATTAGGTAATATGTTTGTTATCTAAGGTGATATTAATAATATGGAAAGATGAACTGCATTTAATAAGAAGACCAAAATAAAAAATGAATTTTAAGTTTTATAACTGAATGCAAAAAAAGATCGATGCTATAATTTTGTAAAGCTATATTTACAAAGCTCATTTAGAAAAATCTATAATAAAACAACAATAAAAATAGCAATTAGCACTTACTGAATTTGTACCATGTGTCAGATACTCAACTATATATTTATATTATTTTACTTAATCCTCACAATAATCCTATTCTGTGAACACTAGTATTATCCTCATTTTATAAGTGAGAAAACTAAGTGTTGGGTAAGTTAAGTAATTTGCCCAGGGTCAACTTGATTACTAAGCGCATATTTGAAGCATGGCTTGTTTTAAAGCAGGTCAAGCTACTCCCCTCATTAGAATTTTAGTTATTATACATAGGAGCGTTTTCTGGGTACTCAGTCACAAAAAAATTAAGTGGATTCTGAGCCTCTTATCAGACATTTTGGAATAAAAGACTACTCACGTATGAATAACTTTATGTGGTCATTTATTTAAATAAAAAAGTTGTCAAACTTTACTAAAAATCATTTATTTTGTTGCTTTATGAGTCATTTTTTCAGATGTATTTGGTAAATAAAAACTTTGGTCAAAAAAATTTTAATAAAATAATCTTTAATAGATTGTTATATATATATATATATATATATATATATATATATATATACATATATACAAACACACACATATATATCAAGCAAAAGCTTATTTAGAAAGTCACAGAAGAAGAAGGGAACACCCTGGAAGAAATGAGCCTGCTGGGCTGAGTGGCCTGAGCTCAGGAAACAAGTTATAGAGGCCAAAGGAGGCCTCTTGGACTTTGGGGGGGAAAAAAAGCAATGAAAATGCACCTGGGAGAAGGAGAAGGGAAAAAGGCATGGACCTTCTCCAGAGAGAAGAACAAGCCCTGGAGAAAGAAGGCGGTGGGCAAAGGTGCAGGCGTGCTCAAGAGAGAGGAAGAGTGTGCCAGTATGCTATAATTTTTGAGTAACCACTATTATTATTTCCTCTAAGTGATCTTGACATTATAATTAGCTTGCTTTGCCTTTCTAAACTTTTGACTTACCATCCATTTTTTCTTCTCTCCGTGGGAGGATAAACTTTCTCACTGAGTCAATTAAAATCAAAATATGTTGTTATCATTTCTATTAACAAATAAGACTTCTGTCTGGAGTCATAATCTTAGAACCAAATATATTTTAAAGTGGAAATTAAAAATCATCTCCCAGTAATAACATAGTCTTATTCTTGACCTTAGTAAAAACCAAACATTTAAAATACTAAGCCTAAGTTTCATGTGGATATTCATTTATCTACAATAAGTCTTGCATTGCATTCGCACTGTTGGAGGCATTTATGCTTTATTTATATAAGTAAATGATTGTTTAAATATAACCTTGGAGGAAAAGCTCAGAAAACTAATATATTTTATATGACAGCATAATATGGACTTAAGAAATATTTAATGTTGCCCTGACTGGTGTGGTTCAGTGGGTTGGGCATGGTCCTGCAAACCAAAAAGTTGCGAGTTTAATTTCCAGTCAAGGTACATGCCTGGGTTGTAGGCCAGGTCCTGGGTTGGGGGCATGCAAGAGGCCACTGCTTGATATTTCTCTCCCTTTCTTTCCCTCTCCCTTTTCCTCTCTCTAAATATAAATAAATTTAAAAAATTTTAAAGAAATGTCTAATGTCACCAAACATAAACTACTAACTTTTAAAACCCAACTGAAATGAAGTATAAAGACTGGGTCTTATAAATAAAAGTGACACCAAATATCCTAGTTATGAATCCACAGAAAACTAAGTCATTATCAATAGGCTTGAAGCAGAGACCTCTATATTTTGCTCTCAAAAGTTATAAACCCACCATAAGCCTAAAACTTTCCACAGTTGACTCTCACAGGAGAGATAGAGATGTCTATGGGTGTTGGGATAAATTACTGTTTATTTTTCATTTTTTCCCTTCCTTATTCCAAGCAAAGAAGGTTTGAGTCAAGGTTGAAAGCTTAAGTTTTTAAAAAATAATCTCCCTCATGGCTTTGCTCTGCTAAAAGGGTTATATCAGAAGTAGCATGGTATCCCCAAGAGAAAGAAGATATGGTTCCCACAGCAGAAGGAGAATGGAAGTCATGGAATCCTTTGAGTAGTGATGACCCATTTCACTGTATAGCAGTACCTCAGGGATGTGGCAAGATGCAAAGATGCTTAACAAATGGTCTGCCTGTGAGGCAAGACTCCATTCATTCACTCAATAATTCACTCAACAATATTTATTGAAACTTTCTATTTGCCACATACTGGTATTTGGGATACATCACTATACAAATAAAGAAATCACTGTCTTTCAGGAACTTATATGCTATCTGAAAAAAAAACAGATAAATAGACAATGACCATCATAAATAAATATATAATATTAAATAGAATGTTTAATGCAAGGGGTTTAGTTAGGGAGCTATGTAGAAAATGAACACTCTAGGTATAGAAAACAGCTAGTTCAAGGCCCCAAGGCAGAAATGTTTCTGACTTTTCTAAGGAAGAGAAGAAGGCCTGTTCACCAGAGGGGAGTGAAAGTGTTCATTGAAAACAGTAGAGACAGTGCAGGCCTTGAACCGTCATAAGGACCTTAGCCTTTATTCTGAATGAAAAGACGAGTTATTGAAGGACTTTAACCACATTAGCGACATAATCTTTGTTTCTATGTTGAGAATAGACCAGTGGGGAAGGGAGGAAAGTGTTTGCAGCTTTGGGGCTCAAGGGTGAAAATACCATGAAATTAGTTAGGAGACTAAACCAGGGAAGATATGATGGCAACTTGAACCATGCTTGTAGCTGTGAAGGTGAAGAAAATGGTTATATTACTCTCACCTGTGTTGAAGGTAGACCCCCCCTCCCCCCCCGCCCCCACACACGGATTGACTAATGGCTTAGATATGATATGAGACAAAAAACACAATCAAGAATAAAGAATTAAAGAGCTAAGTTGCAGGGGTCTTAGTATCAGGTAAAAAAAAATCTTGTTTTTATATGCAAGTAGCAGTGCCTAAAAGGAGCATACACATGATTCAGAAAATGAAGACGTCACTGGTAACCATAATAGACCAAAGATGGAAAGACTTTCTTCAATTATCTGGGTGCTACAGAAGCCCCCCACCCCTGCCAAGATTTTTACATGACCTGGGAGGAGTAAAGACTTTCATAACTACTATTGAATCAAGATTAAAGCATTTCTATCTCCCTAAAAATTATCCTGTGTCTTGTTGTATCATCCTTTCCTCTAGCCCCATAGCACAAGGCAACCAGTGATCTACTTTCTGTCTCTATAATTTTGCATTTTCTAGAACTTCATGTAGACTTTTATGCTTTGCTTCTTTCACTTAGCGTAATGCTTTTTGAGATTCATTTGTGTTGTTTTGTGTATCAGTATTTTGATCTTTTTTTATTGCTGTGGATGTCTGTGACGCGATATTCTAGCGTCCGCATCGTTTAGAGCTGCGACTCAGAACATGGTGCATTCCTAGAAGCCGCTTTCGGCATCAGTGGGCGGCGGCGCGTGGACTTGCAAGCGTGGGGCGCGGGACCAACCGACGCCACTTCGTGTTGGACAGTGGAAGCTGGAGAGCCGGGCTATTCGGACTGAGCCAATTGGTTTCCATGGATCTCAATAGTGCCAGCACTGTTGTTCTTCAAGTCTTAACTCAGGCCACCAGTCAGGATACTGCTGTGTTAAAGCCAGCTGAGGAGCAGTTGAAACAGTGGGAAACACAGCCAGGTTTTTATTCAGTGTTGCTGGTAAGTTGCTTAAAAATAGTTATTATTTTTAATAAAATGAGACACTATTCTATTGTTTTAAAAACCTACTTGTGTTGGTGGTTTACTTAGTGAAACTGATCCAAATGTTTGGCTGCCATTGCACTGCCATTTACTAATTCGAGGCATGGCACTTGGAGGACATTTAAGAGATGTTTATTGTTGGGTGAGTATACCCAAGCAGGGTATTGGTAGTATCTGCTTAGAAGGTTACACTGCCAGTTTTCTATTTTAGCCTGTAAATGCTGCCCTCAAGACTGTAAAGGAGGAAAGAGGAAGGACATCTCTAAAATCAGAGAAGGAAAACTCTGACTCCAAAAAACCTCCGCTGCCTTGCGGCATACCTCTTCAGGGGAAAGGCTAAGGGAGTAAACCCCGACAGAAAATCCGGAGCCGGAGTCCCTAAGGCGGTTTGACATTGTAGTCAACACCGGCAACTCCTGCGGCGCACCTGAAGCCAAGCTGTATTGACTTTGTCTTTCCCTTGGACCCTTCAGCTGCGAAGAGAGGGGGGGTCTGCTGCATGGGCAACAGCAGACCCTCCATATCACCCTGCCCAGGCTCTGTAGCTTCAGTTTCACTTGAGAGGACACTCCAGCGTCATCGCAAGATGTCGACTCAACACGGGAGGAGACAGATACCGGTTATAAGCTCATCCGATTGGCGAAGGAAACGAGCGCCAGGGGTCTCCTCTGACGGTGGGAGAGGTCATCGCACCTCACTGGACAGCTACCGTCTCGCCATGGCTCGCCTGCCCCACTGGGTGCGTGGGGATCAGAGAGGCGCCTCTCGAAAAGTGGGCCACAAAACACCCGCACCAGTTAATTCCAAGCAAACAACAAGAAAGAAGCCTCCGGCTCTTCGCCTCGCTAGCTGGAACATCAGGACCATGTGCCCCGGACTTACTGCAGACCTTCCGTGGATCAAGGGTGCCAGGAAAACCGCTGTCATCGATAGGGAACTGGCACGACTAAACATCGACATTGCGGCTCTACAGGAGACCCGGTTGGCCGACAACGGAACTATCAGAGAAACCAACTACACCTTCTACTGGCAAGGGAAGTCTCCGGACCAACCAAGACAGCACGGTGTTGGGTTCGCTGTGAAGAACACGCTTGTTAACTCCATAGAGCCACCCACAGGAGGCACAGAGAGATTACTTACCCTCCGATTGTCAACAACTTTCGGCCCAGTCAGCATTCTTAGCGCGTATGCCCCAACCCTCTGCGCCACCACCGAAGAGAAAGAACAGTTCTACCATGCACTGGACGAAGCGTTATCCAAGATCCCCAGAAGTAACGCTCTCTATCTCCTTGGAGACTTCAACGCAAGAGTAGGAGCCGACCACATGGCCTGGCCCACCTGCCTTGGAAACTTTGGGAGAGGAAAGATCAATGAGAATGGTCAGCGACTGCTTGAGCTTTTGTGTCACCACGGCCTGTGCGTGACAAACACATTCTTCAAGTGCAAAGAGATCCACCAGGTGTCATGGAGGCACCCCCGCTCCCGCCATTGGCACCAGCTTGACCTCGTCATCACCAGAAGAACGGATATTGGCAGCACCCTCCTCACCCGCAGCTACCACAGTGCAGACTGCGACACGGACCATGCCCTCGTGGTAAGCAAGGTGCGCATAATGCCGAAGAGGTTGCACCACTCCAAGATGAAGGGTCGCCCACGCATCAACACCAGTTGTGCCAGCAACCCAGTTAAGACCCAGCAATTCATCAACAGGATGAAAGATGCACTCGGCGAGGGAGTGGCGGCAGATGACATTATCGAATCCAATTGGCCACGTCTCCGCGACGCCATATACAACTCCGCCATTATTGCTTATGGGAAGAAAGAGCGGAAGAACGCTGACTGGTACGAGGCTCACTGGGAAGAAATGGAACCCGTGATCGAGGCTAAGAGGAAGGCCCTACTGGCTTACAAGGTCACGCCCACTCCCAGTACACTTCAAGCTCTACGGGCTGCCAGGAACAAAGTCCAGAAGACCGCCCGCCACTGTGCCAACACCTATTGGCTAAACCTGTGCAGAAGCATTCAGGAAGCCGCCGATATAGGCAACGCACGAGGAATGTATGAGGGTATCAAGAAGGCAACAGGCCCAATCCCCTCCAAGATCGCCCCCCTTAAGTCCAAGACAGGTGAGGTCATCACTGACCAGGAACAGCAAATGCGGCGGTGGACCGAGCACTACCTCGAGCTGTACGCAACGAAGAACACCGTAACAGACGCTGCTCTTAAAGCCATCCCAGACCTACCAGTCATGGAGGAGCTAGACACCCCACCTACTGCGGCAGAGCTCGGCAAAGCCATCGACCGCCTCGCTTGCGGGAAAGCACCAGGAAGCGACGGAATCCCTCCAGAAATCCTAAAGAGCGGGAAACCAGTCCTGCTACAGCCGCTCCACCATCTACTCTGTCTCTGCTGGAAGGAGGGTTACATCCCCCAGGATATGAGAGACGCCAACATTATCACCATGTACAAGAACAAAGGAGACCGCAGCGACTGCAACAACTACCGGGGCATCTCTCTCCTCAGCGTCGTCGGCAAAGTATTCGCCCGGGTCGCTCTTGCCCGCCTGCAGACCCTTGCTTCCCGCGTCTACCCAGAGTCCCAGTGTGGCTTCAGAGCTGGCCGCTCAACAGTGGACATGATCTTCTCCCTACGCCAGCTGCAGGAGAAGTGTCACGAGCAGCATAAACCACTCTACCTCGCCTTTATTGACCTCACGAAGGCGTTTGATCTGGTCAGTCGAAGCGGACTCTTCAGCTTGCTACGGAAGATTGGCTGTCCACCACATCTGCTTGCTGTGGTCATGTCCTTTCACGACAACATGCACAGCACGGTGTCCTACAACGGCGCAACCTCTGAGGCCTTCCCAGTCAGCAGCGGAGTAAAGCAGGGCTGCGTCCTCGCGCCTACGCTGTTCGGAATCTTCTTCTCCATGCTCCTCCAATACGCCTTTAAGGACTGCAGCGAGGGTGTCTTCATTCACACCAGATCCGATGGCAAGCTCTACAACCTGGCCCGTCTACGAGCCAAGACCAAAGTCAAAGAGGTGCTCATCCGTGAGATGCTCTTCGCCGACGACGCAGCTTTGACATCACACTCCGAAGAGGGACTCCAGCAGCTAGTCACTTGCCTTTCCCATGCATGCAAGGAGTTCGGACTAGCCATCAGCCTGACGAAGACGAATGTTATGGCTCAAGGCACGGGGACTCCCCCATGCATCACCATCGACGGATACACCCTGGAGGTTGTCAACGACTTCACTTACCTCGGGTCCACCATCTCGAGCTCTCTGTCAGTCGACTTGGAGGTCAACCGGAGAATCGCCAGGGCAGCCACAGTTATGGCCAGACTGAACCGGCGAGCGTGGAACAATTCCAGCCTCACTGAGAAAACCAGACTGCGCATCTACCAAGCCTGCGTACTCAGCACTCTCCTCTATGGCAGCGAGACGTGGACCACCTACGCAAGGCACGAAAGGAAACTCAACAGCTTCCACATGAGGTGCCTGCGACGCGTCCTGCATGTCGCCTGGCAGGATAAGGTCCCCAACACCGAGGTGCTGAAGCGAGCCAATATGAGCAGTTTGCATGCAGTTCTTAGCAAGAGACGCCTCAGGTGGCTCGGCCATGTCAAAAGAATGGATGCAGGCCGTATCCCCAAAGACCTCCTCTACGGCGAGCTAGCAGAAGGCAAGAGGATGACAGGGCGCCCAAAACTGCGGTTCAAAGACATCTGCAAAAAGGACATGACACAATGCTCCATCAATCTCAACACATGGGAAGTTCAAGCAGACGACCGCCTAGCCTGGAGGCTCGCGGTCAGGCAAGGTACGTCAGGGGCAGAGGCTGCGCGCAACGAGGAGGCGGTCCAGAAAAGATCGAGGCGGAAGCAGCGTCAACAGCAGCAACAACGGCCATCTGCCTTCACCTGTACCAAGTGCGGCAGGGATTGTCACTCCCGAATCGGACTGCACAGCCATTCTCGGCGGTGCAGATAGACTCTCAGGAAGCTACGCCATCGTCTCTCGAGACGGACGGCTGCCGACGACGACGAAGACATAACTTTAACAGCAAAATAATACAATATTGTTGCAATTTTATTGTTTTTTGTTTTCTGCAAGTCCATTCCCTCCTGGCGTTTGGTGGGCACCTTGTGTGCAATGGTAATCTACAGTCCCCTGAAGCGAACACAGCAGTCTACACGTAATCAGAGGCAATCATTAGTAAGATTATTTCGCACTATTTGGCTATAATTAGACCAGCTTTCTTTTTAGCAATTCATTAGCATGATACTTTGCTTTCAGAACCAACAAACTTAATCTAAATTCCTCCAAAAGTAGTGGCTGGTTGTGAACCAGAATGAGAACTATTGGTAACAAGAACAAGGAAAAAAACAAAACAAAACATAAAAGAATATTGCTTGGTTTTCCCTCTTGCTCAACTCACAAACAGCAAAACAGACAAAGACAATAGCCTGTCTGCCTGCACCATTGAACAATAACCTTCATATACTCTACTCCCAAAGGAGAGCTGGCTGACAATTAGACCCTCATAGCACTGTTGAACTTTCTCATACTACTGTTTTAATTCCATATTTTTCTTTCTATTTCAAGAAGAGAAGTTTATATACAAGAAATCCATATGTCCTATTGTTCACCTGGCCATTGTCTCCTGTTGTCTTTAGTGTCTGAAGCATGTATGTTTTAAAAATCTTAATAGTACGGTCACACAGACAGTTTCCGTAGCCATTATCATTTCACTATGGAAAAAGCAAGTATAATAATAGAAAAGTACTATCTGATTATTTACTGAAATCAATACTTAGTAAGCATTAAATAAGACCTCAAAGGTATGTAGTCAGAGCTTAAAGAACTATGACATTCTCCACATAGACCCTGTGCCCAAGGGACTGCAAAGGTATGAAGAAATAAGAGACCAGTGTCTACGCTGAAACTGTCTTGAAGTCAGGAAAGTTCTTCTCAAGCTGTACTAGGAATACAAATAGCTTGGACATCTTATTAAAATGCAGATTGTGATTAAGTAGTTCTTGAGTGAGATCCAAGAGTATAGTTCTCACAAGCCTCAGTGGATGAAATGCTGTCAGTCAAGTGATCACATCCTGAAGGGCAAGGCTCTAGGAAAGACATGTCCAATGGCAACATAATGTGAGCCACATATGTAAGTTCCTATGTTAAAAAGTAAAAAGGGCCCTGGCTGGTGAGGCTCAGTGGATTGAGCACCGGTCTCCAAACCAAAGGGTTGCCTGTCCAATTCCCAGTCAGGGCATGTGCCGGAGTTGCAGTCCGGGTCCCTGGTTGGGGGCACACGAGAGGCAACAACACATTGATGTTTATCTGCCTCTCTTTCTCCCTCTCTTCTCTCTAAAAACAAATAAATAAAATCTTTAAAAAGTAAAAAAGAACAAGTTAGTTTAATTTTAATATTACATTTCATTTGACCCTGTATATCCAAAACATCATTTCAACATGTAAAAAACATACAAAATGTTAATGAAATGTTTTGCATTATTTAAAAAATAGTATGCCTTTGAAATCCAATATGTACTTTACAGCTCATCTCAACATACACTAGTCATGTTTTCAAAGCTCAATGTCTACATGTGCTTAATGGCTCAGGGCGAGGGCTCCAGGAACAAGCGTGAACCTATCTGTCAGTGCCTGCTTATGCTTAACTCTGTTCGACTGAATTAGACAATAATATTAGGCTACATTGTAGTCACGAATGATGGTTTTTCATCCAGTCTCTGAACTATAAGACTTTGGAGCAAGTTATTTTATCCAAATCAGGAATATAATGTCTCAGTATCATATATTGTCCCACATCATTTGTGCTCATTTAATTTTATTTGAATCTGAATATTCAGATTTAACTATGAAAAGTGGCCCAGTAGGTGTGGGAGGCAAATTTAATTAATCGTTAGTACTCTTTCATACCCACCTGGGAAAAATTAACTTTTCAGATTGTTAAATTTTGAAGAGCAAAGAGAAGGACCAGATCAGATAGGAAATAAGAGTAGGAATATGGATGAAAGGAGAGGTGATATGAATAATAGGCCAACTGAAAAAAGAAAATGAAGTGAGATTCCACGGTAAGGCTCTTAGGACAACAGATTAGGCTGGAAAGGGCTTAGGATGTGTTGAGAGTGGTGAGAAGAAAATGGGGAGCATGGACTATATGAGATCACTCAGAGTTAAATTAAGGTGCCATGTTATTCAGTTTTGAAATAAAAAAGACATAATGTAATGGCATATTGCAGTTGTTTAAGTTTAGAGCAGTGCACCTAAATCCAGAGCCCTACTACTGTCTAAAAATCAGCAGAGAGGATTTTGTCAAATGACATGCATATTTAATTACCCCTTCATAATCCAGTATAATACAGAATGCAATATCTCACTCTTCAGAATTGTCATGTTGTGTATCTTTGGAGTGAAAATCCACTGTGTTATTATGTTTTTGGAGAGGTTTTATTTATTGTAACCAAGAGTTTATTTAGTCTTTGGATGTAAAATATATACCAATGTTATAATTCCATTTCCGCTCTTCATTCATTCATTCCTATTCACTGACCATAGGGCTGAATGTATAATACATAAAGAGTAAATAGTTTAGTATCTACCACTTTGAGATTTTTTTTCCCCAAACCTTTGAATAAGGTATTGTTTAATGATCTGTTCTGTTCTTTCTCCTAATTACCACATCCATGATTTTTTAGGGTACATAATGTTGTGCTGTAGCTAGGTCACTTCTTGTAATATTAGAAAGTTCTAATACCTGTGTCCTGTGTAATAAAACCTCATTAATTCCAATCTTACAAAGTCAAAATATGTATGAATGAATATTGACATTAACTACTATTAACTCTTATTGTATGTATTAAGTGCACACAGATTAAATCTGTAAATTTAATCACATAATTTTAATCCATTTAATTGTTTTGGTTATATTAAATTTTGTATAATGTGCTCATTCATAAATAATCCTGTTCTCTATATTAAATTCCACCTAGAAGGACCTCTATTTATCTAGTATTCATTAGCCATTAATTGTATGCATATAAATCTTGGTCAGAAAATGAAACTCAATTTATAAAAGTCTATAAATGTGATATTCAATTCATTTGGACTGGTCCCCTTTGCAACTGTGTTATTAGAAAAATTTATTCTCTTCTGAATTTCTTTTGTTCCATGTAATATAAATTAGAAAGAAATATCCTAAAAATTCTTTAAAATGTGCAATAAATTGGTGATTGAAATCACACACTAAAGGTATAGTGCTTTCATGTACAGAATGACCATAAGACTGGAGTTGAGGGTCTTAGGTCTTATGCCTGCGTTGTTTTTTTTTTTACTTTTGTTTTCTTTTTTTACAGCCACAATGTCCTATAGAAAAACACAATGAAACAAGAAATTAAACAAATTATGTATTTGGGTCTTTAGTGTCTGTGCAATCAAGAAACTGTCCCTGATCTGAAATTTTATTCCTTAAAACTAGGCCTTATAACTAGACCATAGTCAATAATTAGCTTACCCATCTTCCTGCTCTTGCTCATAGGTTACCTAGATGCTTCTCTTCCCATTTGCTTCATGAAAAGTACCTGAGTACACGTTTTCACATATTCCTTTAGTCACATTCCTTATTTTTGACTGTGGACATTGTCATCTACTACCAAGGGTCATTATTATTATTATTATTATTATTACTTCTTTTTTACTTTGAGATTTTATGTCACTTTTTTTCCTTTTTATTAACTTTATTGGCAGTGACATTAGTTAATACAATTATACAGGTTTCAGGCGTACAATTCTATAATATATCATCTGTATATTGAATTGTGTGTTCACCATCCCAAATCAGATCTCCTTCCATTACCATTTTACCCCCCATCCTCTCCTCTACCTCCCTCCCTCTCCCTTGATGTGTCAGTAATATAATTGCTTTCCTGCTTATGTGTCCAGTTCACGAGGTCTATAAAAATCACTTTTCATCAAGAGGTCTGCTACTTGGCTGCACTAAGAGATCTCCAGGGTTATGTAGCATTTGCAGGATTTTATTGCTTCCTTTGCTTCTGCTGTGGTTTAATGAGTTACATTCTCCAAGTTCATTCTCCTTTCACCTAAGGTATACACTATTAAATTATCTCATTTTAATTACCTTGTTCCTATTTTCATCACATTGCCATAATTTCTCTTCATGCCCAATTTGTTAGCTACTTTAATGGGGAGAAAAAAAGCATGCCCTGGTTTTCAGTACTGTTCTGAGAATCAGAATTGAATGGGACATGGCAAATTTGCTAATGAAGACCAGCTGATGACAAGTTACTTGATTATGAGTTTGGGAGTCTGCAAAAACAAGGTGAAAAAAATTCCATACCTTTAATGTTTTAAAGTCGTGAAATGATCTTATTGTAAGTTGAGGCAATTCTCAATATAAGTGGAAAATAACAACCAAAAAGTCCTCAGGGAGCTATTTCTATGCGTCCATAGCATTTTCAATCCAAAGAACATTGTCTCAAGCCTTATTATCACTGTGCTAATCTGTTACCAAATAGTTATAATTTAGATATTTTTATTTTTGACAAATAAATAACTTGAGCTATTTTAATACAATAAATTTGCATCATTTCTCTTTGTATACACATAAATATTTTGTCTAGTGATATTTCCCTCTATTCTGTTACTTTAGGGATTTTTTCCTCATTAATATCTTCATAATTCTGACTCCTAAGGATTATGATTTTTCTTTTGAAGAGAAACATAAAAAATTAGTTTATATTTTTCCTCTATTATGATGTAACACTTATCAATACATTACTGTAAAAAGTAACTGAAAAATGTAAAACGCAAATGCTGTGAACCTGACAGACATTGAAATTTTGGTCCCAGTGTCTGTTACCTGTGTGACAATGCTGACTTTCCCATATTTCTGCGGGCCTCACCTCTATGGTTGTGAAATGGGATAGGCCCCGCTGGACACAGCTGCCCCTCCCTGCTTGAAAATCTAGGCGCCAAAAACATTAAGTTGCTTTGACAGTTCTCCATGTAAGCCATGTTCTTTTTCACTTCTGTCCTCTGCCAGGAACACTCTCCTCCACTTACTCCACCATGTCATCTGGCTCAGTCCCAAGCCTCTTAGGACTCAGCTACATCCTCCTGCAGGAAAGCCTCACTGTATGCTGGTGGCCCCTCCCCATCCTGTTCACCCCCCAGGTTGGGAGTGCCTTCTCTGTGTTCCCACACCTGCAGCACTATCATTGTCATGCAACCGAACCCAACACATCAAAAGTATGTTCATGTGTTTGTATCCCAGGACAGACTGAAAGCCACTTGGGGGCTGAGACCACCTGTCTCTTATTCCTCACTTTACTCCCTTTGTGTAGTACAGTGCCCGTCACAAAGGAGGCACTCTACACTTGGTAAGCACATTTCTCTCCTCCCTATCGGGGCTCCCGCATCTTCCTACATCCATGTAAATGTTGTGTTAAAATGATTCAACTAAGGTTGAGAGGCCCCCGTGGTAGTTTTCAGGGTACACTTTAATCATGATGCCCCACACGTTTTATTTTTATTTTTTTAGTCTATCTTCTTATCTATACTGGGAGACCCTTGAAAACAAGAATTCCATCTTATTTATTCTGATATCCTGGGAGGCTTATCTCAAACCTGGCATAGAATGGGCACTCAGCAAATGCAAATGAACTGGAAATGAATAATTATTTTAGTAATAATTACTACTAGCTCTTCATTTAAGAGAAGTTAAACCATGTCTGGTTTGTGAATATTCAACAATAGTTCATTGATAAAGCTATTAAATCGCCTATTTATACATTATTGACACCTCCATGTAAATTATAAGTCCATTGAATTTAAAAAGGAGTTATTTTTTACTGTGGAAGCAAAGTGTAGTTTTTGATTGAATGTTAAAAATATTTTCATCTATCTCTAAGCCATTTCTGTTTAAGTGCTGTCTGGAGGCAGCATTTAAAGTTATGAAAAGAACCGCAGATATACTTTCAAAGATTAACTTCCAACTCAATGATCCATCGTGAGGTCTTATTGCTCACCATAATAATAGACTCTATCTTATTGGGTCATTTGTTAAAGTCATACCACTTAATTTGGTGCAATTCCATTTGTAGTTATTACTCAACCTCAGCCAGACCTTCTGCGTGTTCATCATTCCTCTTATTCACCCCTACTTAACTCTGTAGCTTATTCTGTACAGCAGATAACCCAAACAGTTTCCATTCATTTCCCATTCATAATTGCAGCTCAGCGCCCTCATGCTCAGGTGACTTGGCCTCCTACTTCAGTGATAAAATCAATAGCAACTAATGTGGATTTCTGTGACTTGCATAGACAGCTCTCTGACTCTGTATATTGTCACTCCTGCTCACTCTCACTCTCTCTTGCTCTTTCCCCGCCCCCCAATAAAACTGCCCTTCCATCTTTCTTCTTTTCTGGCAACTTTCTAACAAACTTCCTATTTCATCACATACAATAGATCTTTGACTCCCTCCTTATTGAAAAGGTCATCAAAGGCCACTGTGCTGGCATATATGATGGTCTTTCCTTATTTTACATGCAACTGAGCTTTTCCATTGCCTAGTTATGGCACCAAATATGGCTTGGAGGACTTTATCAAACTCTTCCCCCATGATTTCTGTGAATACCTCACCCCCGCACTCAATCTATACCCAAAAAATGCAACCTAAATAAAAATGATACATTTCATTCACAAATGAAGTTTCAAGACTGATGTGCCTACTAGCTTTCCTTCTTTTGCTTAAGCACGTTGTGCATAAAATTTCTGAAGGTATTAGTGCTGCAGTATTTAACATGACTGGTTATCTACTTTCTTCTAGAAAATCTTAATTTCCTCAAAGATTCTCCCTGCTCTCTCTCCTTCTATTTTGTTTGTTTGTTTTTTTGTATTTTTGCTTCTTGCTTCTGTTGATATTTAGCTTTGTGGTAGGTATCAAAAGTATGTTGTTGTTTTTTTTTTCCTTAAAAGACTCAAATTTCTGTTCTTTTCAGTCCTAACTAATGTAGGTAGTGGTTCAAGATAGGCAATTTACCATGTCCTGGATTAGATCAGACACCAGTTGTATAGCTAGCCCACACACTTTTAAGTGAATCTGGCCTAGACTCTGCTCTCTGGGGTAATTTTATTCATTCCTTTGACTCCAGTTATTGCCTTTGTCTTAATCATTCCTGTATTATCAACCTCAAATCTGACCTCACTTTCTTATTATTTTAACTAATTAATTTATTTTTTTTGGGGGGGAACCCCACTCTGTAACAATTCCCCCCTCTCAGACTTAGGACTATTTATAATCTTATAAAGGACAATTAGCAAAGGTCTCGTGCTCCTCTAGTTGCTTCAAGCTGGACATGGTCATCGTCCTACCTACCCTTGGGTCCAGAAATCCCTAATAAGAGTCGGGGTGTGGAGGGGAGGGTGGCCTTCCCACATGGGGAAGGATCGTGCAGACTCCAGGTCAGTTGGCTGTCCCCAGACAACGGTGTGCTAGGTTTAACAGGCTGACATCCTTGTTGTATTCTAGGGGCAATGGATTTGGCAACAGGGTTAAAAAGTATCATTAAATCCATAATCACTAGATTAAAAAAAAGGTAGAGATTAAATTTTCAATGTCTCACATTAGATAAAAATAGGCTTCTTTGGAGGAAGGTGTGCAGTGCATGTCACACCTGTCCAATGCTCTTTTACCCACTATACTTAGTTTGGGCTGAGAGGAATATTTTAGGTTTCCCCTCCTCAGGCTTCTGGGCCCTTTCTGTCCAAGGCTTTATGATAGAAAAGAGGAACAAGTTTTAAAGTGAAACCCACAGACCACCTCATACTTCATCAACACAGCCACTTAGTTCAGCCAAATCATTGAGTCTCAGGATGCGGCGATGCACATAGGATTAAGTAGGCATGTACGTACAGATGATCAGTCAGGTAATGAGATCATAGGCTTATGCCCTATGAAAACAGAAGACACATGTTTATTTACACAACATAACCCACAAACCAGTCTCTAAAGCTGAAAGACTGTCTTATTGGGAAGACATCCAGTTGCAAGGCATTTGACATTCTTCTCGCCTGTAAATTAAGCATCTTTGATGATGTCACAGACCTACTTTAACTTTCAAATGAAAAGAAACTTTAAATGAAAAGAAACTTTAAAGACAGTTAGCTGCACTAGTTTATAGTCTACCACTGAATATTGTGATTTTCCTTGAATTGCAATCTTTCTCCTTAAGATTACCCTCTTTGTCATTAAAGGGCCTGCATTAAGTCCAGTTTTAATTTATCCTGTTCATTTGCATAAACACAAGAGCAGCAAATGATCACATATGATCTTTACGTCTGCTTTGCTGGAACTTACACAAGGAACCTTTAGGGTGACTTTCAGTCTGCCCTTCAGGGCACAGAAGCTGAGCCACATACCTGCCATTCAGCCTTGCCTATAAACACCTGTCTTTTCCAAGTCCTTCAGGTTTTCCATTATGCCTTAAGGTTCCTTCTAGACATCTTTCAAGAAAGCAACCTCTGTTCCTTCCCTGGAAAGATTGCCATGAACCACACAGCAAATCAAGGTACCAAGCCTTTTTTCTTGTGGGCTTTTATTACCTTTGGAATTCAATCCCAGTGCCTCAGGTCTTTTTGGTAACAACCAGAACCCAAGCATGCCTCCAGTCAAAGTCTTAGTTAATAAAACCTCTATTAATACCTGGTCTTATTAGTTTTATGCAAAGAACCTTACGTCTTTACTTACTTTTTCAGAATGCCAAATCCTGAGGGATCAGGTAGGGAGAAAAATATAAAGCGTGAAGAAAATCTTTGTCCTTCTACTATTCACTCAAATTACATTTTCATATTTTACATGTTCTTTTGTTCACTTTCGTACATGTGAAGTTTTTTGAGGGAAAGGGAGGAGGGATTTGCTGTCTCATTTATTAATTTATTTTGCTTTCATTTTTTTCTCCCTACTAAAATTTTTTGTTCATTTTCATTTGTTTTTCTATACAGCTGTCCCAGTTTTTTCCCCATTGCTTCCCCGCACCCTACCCACCTCTTCTCCCACAGTCAGTCCCTACCCCATTGTCCATGTCCAGGGTCATTTATACATGTTCTTTGACTAGACGCTTCCCTTTCTTGCTCCTCTTCTCTCCCTCCTGCTTCCCCCCCTTGTCACTGTTAGTTTATTCTTTGTTTACATACCTGTGGTTCAGTTTTGCTCGCTTGTTTGTGTTGTTCATTAGTCTCCTGTATTAGGTGGTATTATATGGTATTTTTCTTTCATTGCCTGGCTTATTTCACTCAGCATAAATCTCTAGTTCCATCCATGTTTTTGCAAATGGCAGAAGTTCCTTCTTTCTTTCTTCTACATAGTACTCTATTGTGTAAATATATCAAAGTTTTTCAATCCACTCATCTACAGATGGGCACTTAGGTTGTTTCCAGCACTTGGCTATTGTAAAGAACGCTGCTATGAACATAGGGGTGCATAGGTTCTTTTAAATTGGTGTTTCAGGATTCTTTGGATGTAACTCTAGCAGTTGAATTGCTGGTTCAAAAGCAGCTCCATTTTTAGTTTTTGGAGGAAATTCCATACTGTTTTCCATAGTGGCTGCACCAGTCTGCATTCCCACCAGCAATGCACCAGAGTTCCCTTTTCTCTGTATTCTTGCCAGAACACGTTGTTTGTTGATTTGTTGATGATGGCCCTTCTGACTGGTGTGAAGTGCTATCTTGTTGTGTTCTTATGTGCATCCCTCTGATGGCTAGTGATGTTGAGCATTCTTTCATATGCCTAGGGACCCTCTGTATGTCCTCTTTGGAGAAGTGTTTGTTCAGGTCCTTTGCCCATTTTTTAATTGGATTGTCTGTCTTCTTGGTGTTGAGTCATATGAGTTCTTTATATATTTTGGAGATCAATCCCTTTTCTGATGTATCATTGGAAAATATATTTTCACATATGGTTGGTTCCCATTTCATCTTGCTGATGTTTTCTTTTGCTGAGCAGAAACTCTTTAGTTTGATGTAGTCCCATTTGTTTATTCTTTTCTTTATTTCCCTGTCTTAGGAGATATATCAGTGAAAATATTGCTATGTGGAATATCTGAAAATTTCCTGCCTATGTTTTCCTCTAGGACTTTTATGGTGTCACAGCTTACATTTAAGTCTTTGATCCATCTTGAGTTTATTCTGGTGTATGGTGTAAGTTGATGGTCTAGTTTCATTTTTTGGATGTCTCTGTCCAGTTCTCCCAATACCATTTGTTGAAGAGGCTTTTTTAACTCCTTTTTATGTTCTTTCCCCTTTTGTCAAATATTAGTTGACCATATAGACCTGGGTTTATTTCTGGGCTCCCCATTCTGGCCCATTCATCTATATGTCTGTTCTTATGCCAATACCAGACTGTTTTGATTACCATGGCCTTGTAGTATAGTTTGGTATCAGGTACTGTGATTCCTCCTACTGTGTTCTTCTTCCTCAAGATTGCTGTGGCTATTCAGACTCTTTTTTTGGTTCTATATAAATTTTTGAAGTATTTTTTCTAGGTCTGTGAAATATGCCATTGGTATTTTAATAGGGATTGCATTGAATCTATAAATTGTTTGGGTAGTGTGGACATTTTAATGATGTTGATTCTTCTCATTCATGAACATGGTATATGTTTCTACTTATTTATATCTTCCTTAATTTCTTTCTTCAGTGTTATGTAGTTTTCTGAGTACAGGTATTTTACCTCCTAAGTACTTTATTTTTCTTATTGCTATAGTAAATGGGATTTTTTTTTTAAATTTCTATGTCTGGTATTTTATTGTTGGTGTACAGAAATGCTTTTGATTTCTTAATACTGACTTTGTACCCTGCTGTTTTGTCAAATTCACTTATTAGGTCAACTAGTTTTTTCATGGAGTCTATAGAGTTTTCTATGTACACTATCATGTCATCTGCGAATAATGACAGTTTTACTTCCTCTTTTCCAATTTGGATGCCTTTCATTTCTCTTTCTTGTCTGATTGCTGTGGCTAGAACTTCCAAGTCTATGTTGAACAGGAGCAGAGAGAGTGGACATCCTTGTCTTGTTCTTGATCTTAGGGAGAATGCTCTCAGTTTTTCCCCATTGACTATGATGTTGGCTTCAGGTTTCCTGTATATGGCCTTTATTATGTTGAGGTATGCTCCCTCTATTCCCATGTTACTGAGTGTTTTCATCATCAATGGGTGTTGTACTTTATCAAATGCTTTTTCATCATCTATTGATAAGATCATGTGGTTTTTGTCTTTCACTTAGTTTATGTGGTGTATTACATTTTTGACTTGCAAATATGACCTCACTTTATTTTAAATTAACCTCTAAATATGCACAAGAGGTTATGTAAATACAGGGGTCCTTTAAATACCTATTAAGATGATTGATATGTGTATCTATGGCTTATTGACAAAAGCAAACATAATACATTTTAGAATGTATCAATGTCATCCATAAATTTAATCTGGTTCTCATTTTTATTCAGAGCTATTGAGTTTGCAACCAAGCATTCTCAAAATATTTTGCAAACAACTGGCTTTATTCTTTGTTTGAATCCCTTAGATTCACTTAAAGTGTGTGGACTAGCTAAACAACTGGTGTCTGACTTAATCGAGGACATGGTAAATTGCCTATCTTGAGTACTATCCACATTAGTTAGGACTGAAAAGCACAGAATTTTGAATCTCATAAGGAAAAAATAATTCCTGGATACCTACCACAAAGCTCTGTAATCTTTAAACTAGGAGAAAATTTCACTATAATAATCTTACTTGAAGATTGCTGATTCATTACTTCATGTGAAATTAATTATTTATATTTTATTCTTTATAGAAAAAAGTAAGCTTATTGCGTTGTCTAGGTGAAGGGAGTAAGTACATAATAATAACAACATCAATGACTACCACTGTGGTAATGTATTGAATGCTATGTGAAAGCACAATACGGAGTGCATCATACATTTTAAATTTAATCCTCACAATAGTCCAATGAAGTTGATACTATTACTATCCTTACTTGAAAAATAAAGCAACTGAGATTCAGGAAGTACCAACAACTTGCTGAAAGTCATACAGCTAGTAAGTGGCAAAGCCGGAATTTGAATTCACATCTAATTCCAAAACTGACCTTCTTATGAACACAGAATCGTGTGTCTAAGTAGGCTCTCTTTTCAGCTCTGCCATTATCTAGCTGTTACAAACACGTAATTAGGGTGCTAAGTAAGGTCCTCTCTATCTCCAAGCATGTTCAACTTCTTGTTATATCTCAACTTTAATTCTGCAGCTCTACATAGTCATAGAATAGAATATCAGGTTACTGGCAATAGCATAGATGTTTTATAAAGAAAAGCTGATTCTGAGCTCAGAGTGAGAAAGTGCTATATTTAAGTTGTTATTATATTTCAGTCACTTGTGATTTTACTATGCCCTAGGGATTATAATAAGCATTAGATGTGCAATAGTGAGAAAAGCAAGTGACCTTGAGCACATATAATTTGCCTTCTACTCTGTCTTAAAAAGTTAAAAATCATGAGCCCTATACTTGTTGGTATAGTAATATTATAATCATTGGTTGCAACTCCCTTTCCTAGATTATGCGTGTTTAGGATTTTCCCAAAATTTTAGGGTAAGGTTTCTGACCACATCATCAAAATCAGCAAGCAAAACCAGGGCTGTGGCACCAGAATCATGTTTTAACAATGTCTTCCTGGAACAGCATTAACATAGTTTTTATTATTTTATAGGGAAGAGTAATTTTCCTTCTCTTTGCCTCTCTATCTCAGATTAATGATACCTTTGGTGTCCTTGGAAAGCTTTATAATGATGCATTCCCTATACAGATGATTAAAAATTATTAAGAGCCTGAAAATACATGTCACGTAGTAAGTTTATTCCTACCAAACAAATTAAAACATTTTGAAGAAAAGTAATTTTGCAGCTGTAATGTGTTTTTATTTCTCTTTCCTCCAAAATTGCTTGTGTTAAAAAAAAAAAAAAAACTGTTTATAATGTGTATGAAATCATCTAAATTTACTAGGTACAGCTTTTTTTCTTTCATTTTCATTATAACAGAGGGAAGAAGAGTATAATATTTGTTCTGTAAGGAAAATAACAAACTTCAAAATTGCTATTTAATATAATCTAAAATTACTAAACTTATTACACTCAAACTAATATGAAGAGCAATGTGGAATAGCTTTTTTAAAGGCCAGTTTATTTTTTAACTCATCACAAAGCTAAAAGTAAGAAAGCTAAATGACAGAATGAAGAATTTTCAAGAGAGGAATTCCATAGTTGCTTTCATCGCTCAAGTCAGTGGAGGAACAAGAGATAAGGAGAAATCATCCCAAATTTATGAAGTTTAACTAACAGTGTGTGGGCTGAAATGAGAGATTAGAATAGTGAGGAGCCTTGGCCACAGAGAATATTAGCACCCACCTCCCAACTCTCTCTCATGGGACTGCACTGAGCCCTCTGGGGCCCATGAAACCTTCCCCTGCCTTAGCGTGAGGAGAGAGGCCCTCCTGACCCCAGGAGACAGGTTGGGTCTGCACTCAGCTTTGTGGGGCCAAAGCCTGCTGAAGGCTGTGGTGGGGCAGCAGATTTGAGCATCCTCTTTACCAAGGACATTGCAGAGACTTGCTGAGGGTTGGGGCAGGTAACAGGTATGCGGAATCTTTCAAGGTGCCAAAAGATCTCCCTCCTGCAGTGGGGTTGCAGCTCCAATCTCAGTTCATATTTTTTACCCATATTTCCTGTGGATACGGGACAACTACTGTATTTTCCATACAAATTTAACAACTGGTCTGCTTGTCATTTACACTTAGCAATAAGATATAGTCTTCAGAGTCTCAATCCAAAGTCTTGCACATTTACTCAGCTTCCCAACCTTGGTAGACACCAACATGCAATATTTATTTTTCTACCCAAGAAAGCTTTAAAATTTCTTCTCCATTCCTCAACCTCCCAGTTTTTTTTTCTGGTATTAACAGAAACCTCTTGCAGAAAAGCTATCCCAAATGCCTGGCTTACTTACTTAGTTTTCCTTGTTCTAAAGGGCTCAAGATCTGTAATTTCTCATGACTTTATTAGTTCTCTAATCTTTTCCAACAGATGATTTTTACATCTTGTCCATTTTTTCTTTTTTGTTAAAGGCTTGAGGTTTTGTTTTTGTTTTTATGATTTTACTTATTTATTTTTAGAGATAGGGGAAGACAGGGAGAAAGAGAGGGAGAGAAACATCAATGTGTGGTTGCTTCTCATGTGCCCCAACTGGGCACCTGACCCTCAACCCAGGCATGTGCCCTGACTCTTTCGTTCTCAGGCTGGCACTCAATCCACTGAGCCACACCAACCCAAGCTATATCTTGTCTATTTTTTCTTGTGCCCACCAGGATTATTCTGCAATACATTGTCAGTCATTACCAAACACAGAAACTTTCGTCTGTTTCTAAAATCAATTTAGGCAATATTTTAAAAACATAAAAATAATCATCAATGGATTCTCAATACTTTTATAGTAAAGTCTAAATATGCTATAATGTACTACAAGACCTATTTCCTCAGTCTTAACTAATATTTCCTTAATTCATTGACTCCCAGAAGATCAACCTTTCTGCTCCTCATATATAGCAAATAACTTTCTGCCTCTTGGACTTTGTATTTATTATTTTGTATACTGTCACCAGAGCTTTACACAGGATTGACTCCTGTGCTTCTTTATCTTTGCTCAAATACTATCTCTTCTAAACAGCCTTGGCTGTCCATCCAACTAATGAAACAATTCCTCGTTCAATTACTCTCTATTGCAACAACACCATATTGATATATTATATAGTTTTTATCACAGCCTGTAATTATCTGTCTTTTCATTAGGATTTTATTATTTTAAGGACAGAACTTTCTGAGTCACCACTATTTCTTTTCCACAATGAATGATACCTGACACATAGTAAGTACTCATTAAATGTTTAAACAAATGAATTATAGCCCATGTCTATAAGCAAATTTATTAACTTTTTTGACCCTCATATTTTCACATTTTATTTTTAAGTGGGGGTGATCAAAATAATAAAGCCTAGCATTTAGTTAATTGCATAATAAATTTGAAAATAACACCTAGAAGCCATTTAAAAAATACTTTTTCTTCCCTCTTCTTTTCCCATTTTTTTTTCCAGGTAGTTACTGAATGATAAAACAAAGCAAGCATTATTTTATCTTTTGGCATAACCTGTTTGTAATAAGGATTAATTTCTAATGTAATAAAATTACAAAAATTGTGAGGGGTGTTCAAATTTCCCTGGAAACATATAAGAATTTTCCTTGGTTCTTATGTAATATTGATAAAAAATTATTTTTCTTTCTTAAAAATAAATGTTTCCATATGTAATAAAAGTCAAAATAAAATAGATATCTCTTTAATTTGGGTTTGACAATTATTTGTGTATAGCAACAATATTGAAGAAATGTCAAAATGATTGCTTCTGCTGTGAATCCATTACTGACTATCACTTTTACATCCCCATTCACTATCTAATAATGGCATTGCCTGGATTTTATGTCCTAGGTGTGAGGTGGTCATACTTTATTTATTGTAAGACCCCTGGCTACCTGATGGTTAAATGGTCTGAGTATATGTGACTGTTTACTAAATATGATTTGACTATGATTTTTACTGTGTTAGTGTTGAGAAATCCTGAAACTTCAATTCCCATGCATCCCATTATTTCTTTCTTAGGTTTTCAATGAACAAGCATTTCACCAAGTATATCTCATTAGCAGAGACATAGCAGGATTGGAAATTTTATTCTATACTTCTTTCCATCTGAGAGCAGTATGATAATATTCTGCAGAGGTTGGCAGGCCTATAGTCTGCTGCTATTGAACTATAGAACATAAGGTAATGCATACATAATAAATGAGCAATTTGAAACATTTTGTTTTTTATTTTATATATCCATAATATATAAAGCCTTGTTCCAGGAGAAGTCATTCTATTAAGAAAGACTCAATTTATTCCATCAAATTGGCATTAGAAACAAGAAATATTTATTATTAGGATTTCACACTAAAATTCCATGCATTCATTTTATTTGTAGGGAGCAGAGTGACTGCAAATTTTTGTGTTTAAATACTTTGTGACCCCATTAGAGAGGGAACACAGTATAAAAATATTCGATATGTCATAAATACAGTCATTATTTCTAACACACACTGAAAATTACCAGAATCAGCAAGGATATGGAAACCTTCAAATTAAAGTCAAAAGATAAAACAGAGTAAATAACCACTATTTCAAAATGAATGTGAAGCTATAAATCTATCAAATGTGAAACCAGAACTCTATATGCTATGAAGTTTAATATAATCTGTCTTGAGAATTTCCTCTGAGGCAGACACATCCCTTATAATATTTTCATTAGGACAGTATTACAATTAGAAATATATGAAAGCTCCAGCTCTTGGAGTAGGATATCTCTAATATTGTGAATTGATTTTGACATTATTAGTGGGTTTATTCAGCTAAAGGAAAATGCTTCTTTCAGAGATGGAAGATATAATTTTTTAATTTCATTAGTTCTCCCAGGGACAAACAAAATTGACAAAATTAGATGACTTTGACAGCTCTTAATCATATAACATGAGTTATTAATTATTTCTCCTTTTTTGAATAACCTTATATTAGTTATTGCTTTGAAGACTACATTTCATTTTGTCAGCTGTCAGATGGGGTTGTATTTTTATCACCATTGAACAGATATTTATTTTTGAAGCTTTTTACTAGCAATTTATTTCAGGAAAATTCTATTGTGTGTTTAGAATGTTGGTGAACTTTCCAAAAGTCTATAATTATTAAGCCCCAAATAGTGGCTGAATTGTTTATATATGTCTCTTTATCATTTCCTCATTCATTTATTTCTTCATTTAGTAATTCATTTATAATAGTATTATTTACTTCTCGAGGTTAGGATAGTACTGAAACATAATTATAGCTCTGTAAATGTTAGTCATTATATATTTGTATTAACCTAATTATTAGTTCAATCAATAATCAGATTTACATTAATATACCCAAGAATGGTTGGCTTGTGTGTCAACCGTAGGAACCCTTTATAAACTTTTCCATAAACACAACATTCTCAGAGTGTTTAAATTTCAATTCCTGTCTACAAAATTCTTGTCAAACCAATATATAGCTGAGCATGTGTACTCAGGCTACTAGACAACCTGAAATGCTTGATCCATCAATTAGAGCCTTCTACTTCAGCCTCGTGAAAGGAGGGGCTTCTTTAGGTCTGAGTTGTTTTTAATCAGATTCTTGCCCAAATATTGTTCAGGAAGAATAGGGTAGAGATTCCAAATGCATGGGACAGAAAGGGAAGTTCTCCAGGTAACATGTAGTGTCTTAGATACAGAACAGTTGGTAATTTTCAGGGCAGACTTCATTTAGAGAGTAACTCTCTGGCTGTTACATGATTGTAAGTTAGGAAGCTATTTGTATGTAGGTTTGGTAAGCTTTTGGCTTTCTTTTGGTAAGAGGTTTAATTTACACCACTATTATTAATATCTGAGAATTATAACCATGACTCATATTTAATGGGTGCTCTTATGTGCCAGAAATTAAACTAAAGTTTGGTATGGATTGTCCAGTAATCTTCAAAACATCCTGAAGAGATAAGTACTATTATTATCCCCATTTTACAATAAGGAATGTTAAGCTGAGATAGCTCAAGTGACTTGCCTGAAATCACAGATTTAATAAGTGGTTATGCCTGGATTTAAAATGATTTCATTTAATAGTAGAGCTCAGAAATCTGAATGTGCTGTATGCTGCTTCTTAAGGAAGTGGCTCTAATAAGGGGGGGAAAAGTTTAAAAATCAACCCTGTGCTCATCAACACATAATGTGACAAGAAACAAAATAACTTTGGACTGTGAATAATTCAGATCGTGAAATACCATGCTTACTAGAAGAATCCAAATAAGTATCTCAAAGTCAAAAGGAGGGGTTTATTGGCCTGAAAAATGTGCATAGTCGCCTCAGTTCTAATTCGAAGAGCTGAAAGAGAAAGCAGAAAAATGTTTCTCCAAATTGGCATGTGTACAGTAATTGTTTTCCAGGTCACATCCACAGGAGCTTTCACTTCTACTAAGTGAACCTTAGCTGAAATAATACTTTGTTTTCTGTTTGATTGGTTTGTAATGAGCCTGGGCTGAATACTGGAAAGAATGCCTGTAGAGAAGAGGGCAATAAGCAGTGAACAGAGGAAATGACTTATCTGGACATTAGACTCTTTAGATTATTTGATCAGGGGAGCCCTCTAATCAATGCAGCGTGCAGAGGCGTGGGTCAGGCATTGAGATACTTTATTAACTGCCGCCGCCGTCCCCACCCCCAACCAGGGGAAACAATGTGCTAAAGCTGGAGAGGAAAAGACAGGGAGAGAGAGAAGCCGTAGGGGGCCTGCGTTGGAAGTGTTCACACCGCGGGCAGTATGTACGGAATGACCGGTAAGGCAGTGATGTGGAGCACATCGCAAAAGCAAGACTAGACCAGTAAGCTTCTAGAACTCGGTGCTAAGCATCTGCGATCAGCCTCCTGAACATTTGTATCTCACTATAGGAAGGAGGATAAAACAGCTGCACATGTTGTCTCCAGTGCTGTAAACCTGTCATCAGCCCTGCATTGTTTACATATGGCTACAAGGTCTTTAAGCCCAGGATCTCTTAGCTATACAACGGAGGCAGATATTTACATGACAGCTGTGTCAACTGGAAGCAGCCTTGTGAGCTTGTTTGTTTCACTAAAGCTCCAGTCACCACCACCCACCCCTCCTCCACTGCCCGAAAGACTCGAATTCTTCCCCCTTTTTAAATGAGCTCTATGTTAATAATAGAACTGCAGTGCAGATGCTCAAAATGAAAATAGCTGGCATTTCCCTAACAAGACTCATAATTCTGCTAGAAATAATGGATTTCAAGTGAAATAGCTTGAGTCCAAGAAAAGTGGTTATAATTCATGACCAGACGCCCAAATGAAATCAAAATCTGGGAAACATGCAAAGTGCTAATTTTCTACATCAGTGGAATTTATCAAGTTCTCACTGATTAATCTGAACAGTGGTTTGGTTGTTCACATGGTAGAGCTTTGTTTGCCTCACAAAGGCATCTGAATAACATTGATTCAAATATTACTGCAACTTCCTGATTTTGTGAAAAGCTTTTAAAACTGTAAACCCAAGCCCTTTGAACTACGAGTGGCTCATATTAAATGTTTTTATTTCTATTTTTATTATTCTTTATCATTTGAGGATAAGACTCCTATTTACTTCACCAATGAGGTAAATAGTAATACATCTTTAGAGAACAATTACCGTGCAATTCTCAAGGAAGTGAAGCTTAATTTGTTACTGTTGCTTCAGCTTATTATTATAGCTTCAGTTTATTATTATAGCTTTTCTGAAGAAAGTACTTATTATCTAATAATGACTTTACAATTAACTTGGTTGAAAAATCACTACTAAAGTGCTTACAAATAGTTCAACATTGATAATATGTCCTAAAATTTCTTTTCCACTATCTTAAACAGTACAATAGAAAAAATATTGTCTGGCTGTCATAGATTGAATAATGACCAATGTCCCCCACACCACAGATGTCCCTGTTCTAATCTCCCAGAACCTGTGAATATTACTTTATTTATCAAAAAAAAAAAGACCTTGACTGTGTGATTAAGTTAAAGATGTTGAGAAAATTACCCCGGATTATCTAGGCAGGCCCTTTGTGATCACAGAGGTCCTTATTATAAATAGGGAGGGGGGGGTGATCAGAAGAATAGAAGGCTATGGGATGATGAAAACAGAGATTTGAAGATGCTACACTGCAGACTTCAAAAATGGAGAATCCATGAGGCAAGGAATGCAGCTCTGTGAACTGAAAAAGAGGGAAGAGGTTTTCTCCTGTTAAAAACAAAACAACAGGCCTCAAATGGAATCACTTATGTCAAGCCCCATATCACCAAACTAAGACTTAATTTCGGTTTCAGTTCTCCTAGAAATGGAATCTTAAACCAGATGATCAGGAATTGCCTGATCAGACTAGTTAGGTAATTGGCCTAATATACTTCTGCCCTCACCTTAAGGGAAGTAGCTGCAAAAACCAACATGCTATTTATTTATTTATTTATTTATGCCTGCTATAACTTATAACTTCCTTCTTCCTGCTCTCTCCTGCCCGTAAAAATCTTCTATTTTGTACAACCCCTCAAAACTCTTTTCTATCTGCTAGATTAGATGCTGCCTGATTCAAGAATCTTTAAATAAAGCCAATAAGCTCTTTAAACTTTATTCAGTTGAATTTTGTTTTTTAACACCCTAAAGCCTCCTGGGGTAGTGCAGCCCTGCCTCCATTTTGTTTGCAGTCCATTGTGGTGTCAGAGTTGTATGGTTTAATATATTTTTGTTGCTTTAAGTGAATAAGTTTGTGGTAATTTGTTTCAGCAGTACCTGAGTCCTTATAGCAATTAATGCACTTAGATAAGAGGGAGTAGTGTTTTGTATGAACTAGAAAATACTGACTTGGTTTTAATACCATTAGTTTAAGGCATATGATTTCTAGTCATTTTAAGGTGAAACACATTCTCAGGCTCTAGAGCCTCATTAGATGATTTGGAATTCTGTTAATTTGAGCATGGCTGGTCCCAGAAACAGGGTGCCTTTGGAATATCTAAAGGGTACTGAAGGACCAAGATAATGAATGAGCTATCCAATTATCCAGAAAATTATGAAAAGGTGCTGTGCCATTCATGTTCTATCATTAAATAACATTCATCAAGTTAACAGTTTCAAATTGTTAATTGAGGTTCATGTTTCTCTAAGTCTTTTGGAAATTTTCCAATATATCAATACATTAAATCCCCATTTGTTACCTTGTGAAAACAGAGGAGAGAATTTCCAAAAAGAGCCTGGAATATGGATTATGAAGCCAATGAACACTCAGGTTCAAATCTCAGCCCTACCATTTACTAACCTTGCGACCTTCGGGCAGGAAACCCAATTGGGAAGGAGGCCTTCCTTTTGGTTTACTGTGGAGAGTAAATGAGATAAAGATTATCCATGAAGATCCGGGAAGCGTCAGGATTTAAAGTGAAGCCCAAAACCTGCACTAAAGTGTCTAGAAGAAGAAGACTGATCTGGGAAGGAAAATGTGTTCCTTAAGTGCTATTGAGGAGTGAAGAATGTGAAGCTCAGGAATGGACCAAATCTAAAGCCACAGAAGTTGTCTTCTTTCCCCTGGTCGCATCCAATCTCTCACTTTTTTCTTCTTTTTCTTAAAAACATAAAGCAGTTATTGCTGTGGAAATCTCATTCTTCTCTAGAAAAGCATGGTTTAAAATGATGCTAGCTTTAGGAGGCTTGCAAAGGACTGGGACTTTGGGTGAAAGAAAATCTCTAGGCATCACCATTCTACCCAGAAGGTGGGGTAGGAACCACAGTAAATCACATCTGATTATTTTTTCTTAGGTAAGTCACATATACCTCTAAAAGAGAAAAAAAAAATCATTCATTGATGCCTTTCTCTTAATCACTTATTACTAGGCACCAATACAGATTTGAAAGTCAAATTTTTCTTATCTACTAATTAGTGGCATTTATTTTTCATTGAGCTTGTTTTCAGAATGGGTTGTGACTGGTCATTAATTTCACTTCTGTCATTTTATATATGTATTGTAGACCTTCTATGTAAATTTCTATGAATCTCTGGTTTTTTCATTCATGAAATGAAAATTAAATTACATCCCTTTTAAGATGCATATTCAAAAATGCCTAGGATATAATGTATGCATTTTTCAGAGTGTTTTCTCTGCTTTTGTTTATAAAATGAAGAGTACAAACTATAGTCCACAAACCTAGCTATGTAGAAACATAATGTAGATTTATCAGTTTTTCAAATGCTCAACATTGAACTGAAGAGCATTGAGTTCCTGTTCTCTCAAGGCAGGGAAAAATAGCAATCTGAGTCCATCCTCCAGGATTGTTTCTGAAGCAATGGAAATTATGTTCTCCTGGGAATCAAACTGCCTGGGTTTCAATCCCAACTCCACCAGTAGTTATCTCTAAGATTTTAGATAAGTTATGTTCACTCTCTGTGCCTCAGGGTATTCATCCGTAAAGTGGGTATATTAGCAATAACTCCATCACAGGGTTTTGTGAGGATCAAATGAATTAAAATTTGAAAAACACATAGTGAATCCTTTAATAAGTGCTAGTGTGCGCACGCGCGTGTGTGTGTGTGATACTACCAAGTTGACTGAAAATTGGCAGAATTGAGGTGGGGAAGGTGTATGCAGGTTTGTATCTTAGATGTTAAATCTCTGTGTGGGTCTGGATTTTATGGTAAATTCATCATTCCTCTTGCAGCTGGGATTTGAATATGCTCCCTGCCTCTCAGACCCACCAACACTTGGTCTCGATGGACTCACTAGAACAGCCTCAGACCCTGTGTGCCAGACAAACCATGCAGGACGTTCTCCAATGACTTTCTATCCTTTCTGGAGCTCTACCCAGATCCTGCTAATAATATTGATCTTTCTGAATTACCACAGAGCCAAAGGTCAGAGGTATTTTTATGTTATTTTCAAGAGCTTTATTATTTATACATTTAGACTTTCAATCAATCTGAAATTGATTTTTTCACTGTGCTCTAAGGTAGAGGGTAGAGATTAATTTTTTAAAAAATATTGATATTGGACTGACTCAGCATGGTTTAGAAACAAACATGATGATATTTTTCCCACTGCAATGGTAATAAGTCAAGCAACCATATACAGGTGGACTTTCTATTATATTTGTATTCTATTGATCTATTTGTCTATCCTTGCACCAGTATCATACTATTTTAATTGCTATAGTTGTATGGACAATCAGATATCTGTTAGCTTTCTTCAATCTTGTGTGAACCATTCTTATGCTTTTGTATTTCCACATGTATTATAGAATCAGCTTGTCATTTTGGGCACACACACACATACACATACACATATACCACAAAAATGCTGCTAGTCTGATTAGGAGTTTTGGAATTTGTAAATCAACCTGGAATATATCCTTCATTTACTTGGTTCTTTAAACTCTCCCTATACTTCTGTTTTTATATTCTTTTTATTTGATTTATTTCTAAGTATTTGTTGTTTCTGGTGCTGTGTAAAAATGTTAAGATTTCATTTTCTATTGGTTTTGTTGCTGATATATAGAAATACAATACTAAATCCACTTATTCTAGTATTTGCCTATGGATTCTTTTTGCATTTTCTATATACACTACTATGTCAATTGCAGTTAATATGTATTGTCCTTTTTATCAATATTTATGATTTTTATTCTAATTTCTTGCCTTATTGAACTAATTAGGATCTTCAGTACAATGTTAAGTTTTGACATCATTTTCCAGTTCACTGATATTATCTTTTACTGCATTAATTCATATAATTAATTTTAGATATATATATTTTTTTAGGCCTGGAACTTCTACTTGATTATTTTTTGATTCCAAGTATTTGATAAAATTATTTTTTCATTTATTTTTTCATTGCTTTCTTTTTTTTCTGGGACACACTTATTATACAAAAAACTTTGTCTACTAACTTTCATATCTAGATACTTATGAGTCTTCTTTCTTTCTCTTGGTTATATGGTCCTTTCTCTTGGCATTTCTAGTAATTCTTTAATATGGGATGATAGACGTTACATACAGTAACTAAAAAGTCTACAAATAATATTGCTTTTTTTCAAAGAGGAATAACACTTTTCCCTTTCTCAGTAAGTGGGATTAGGAAGCTAATCACATTAATCTAATTAGGAAACATCTCTTGTTCATTATTCCTAAGTCATAGCCTTGCAGGGCTTTCCAATAAGATGCTATTGCATTTTTTATTGAGATCTTTTATTTTTAGAGAGAGGGGAAAGGAGGGAGAAAGAGAGAGAGAGAGAGAGAGAGAGAGAGAGAAACATCGATGTGCAAGAGATACATCTATTGGGAGAGGCAACTCAGGCATATGCCCTGACTAGGAATCAAACTGGTAACCTTTCAGTTTGCAGGCCGGCACTCAGTCCACTGAACCACATCAGCCAGGGCTCCGTGACTTGTTCTGAACTCTACTCTTTGTCTCCTCAATATCAAAAGAATAAAAAATTCCACTCTGCTTCTAAGGGGTCAGTAGCTTAGCTTTTTATTCCCTCACTCTGTGTACTTCCAGAATTCAGCAAATGACTTTAGGGGAAAACCTTCCAGGAGTTGGAGGCCAGTCAACTCTCCATTTTATCACCCTAGTCCCATAAGCCATTGAAAAGCCCTCATGGTTTCCATGGCCCCAGCAATAGCTCTCTACCCACATAGATCTCAGGTACTCAGTTTCTGTCCCACACTCATAAATGGCAGGTGCCTCCAAGGAAAAACTAACTACTGATTGCAGCTCTATAAGGAATCTTAACTCCCCTCATCCTCCTTACTTAGGAAATTCTCCTTCTCCCTCTTTAACATCTTTCAAAAGATGACTTTTGTGTCTTATATAGCTTTTTTAGTCTTTCTCAGTGTGTGCACTGGTCTTCTGGGGGAAAAAAAAGGAGCCTTTAAGACAAGATACATCCTGTGGAAGAGTGACAAAAGTGAAATAACCCCAGTCTAAGGATAAAGAGGACTTATCTAACACAGAGGCTGGCCCCTGCGAATGATCCCTGTCGCACTGTAGCTAGCTAATTGTCATGTGAAGTTTCATTTTTAGTGACATATTTCAATGCCCATAGAAAAAATTATGTGGGGATTAAGCTAAGATCTATATTGTTCTCTTCATCCTCTGGTTCTCTCTTAAGCATGATCCTAAATATGTATTCTGTGGCAAGCTGAAATGGGTAATTAATATAGACTGAGACCATTTCATCTGGGCCACAGCCCTCAAATTCATAGAATTTACTAAGTAAAACTACCTCATATTATTGACCCCACACACGTTTTTTTCTAGAAGTCATTCATTATTACATATTTTACCCCATTTTATCCCCTCCTCCCAAATTCTTTTCTGGCTAGATTTTGAAGTTCTCAGGCAATATAAAAACATATTATGCCATCTTTCCCAATTATAGTCAGTTGAGATAGTGTTGTTATACATCAGCTTTTTCTTCACTTTGGTAAATTTTTATTATTATTTTTCCTGTTTTCTTTGTTCCACTTGTGAGTTATCAAATTCTGACAGGCAGGGTTCTTTGAATAATGTTGACTATACACATAAACTGGCCATCCAAAGCAATTCTCACATAATTCTTTCCCATAGCATTATCTCTTGGTAGAGTCCTAGTGCTAGTAAGGAAAAAGTAGATTTATAATACCTATTAATGTCCTTTCAGGAGATAAGTCAGTGTCCATGCAAATGAGGGATAAATGTGACTAAATGAAGTGCTGGTGCAGCCCAATGCTGTGACAACATTGCCTTGCAACCTATTTAAAGGAATTTTTATCATTATATTATAAATTTTCCCACAGTGGGCTGTATAAATGCACTAAAGCAGGAAAGGCCATTCATTCAACAAGATGTTGCCATTTGAGAAGCTAAAACATTTTGCTTGGCTTCTAACAGAAAAATCTACCCAATTTTTCTGTGCATCTTAAAAGAAGGAGTTTGGTCTTTATCAGAAGCAGTGAGATAAGTTAGTGTATAGCTTCCATGTATAGCTGACTTTGGCAATGACCAACAGCACTGTTAACCACATATCTTTCATGTTCTAGGCTGGACTGTGAAGACTGTGCCATCAGACTAGCCCTTAGACATTTATGAAAACACATTGTAGCACAAAGGGAATTTGCTTTTAGAATAAGCAAGTTTAATTCCCTCTGGCCAGAACATTGTTGAGTAAGTATTGGATTTACATAAACAAATAGGACAATATGATTGGCCACAACAAAGTGGTAAGCCTCATTTGGCATTCATTGTTGTGATAGATTGTGATAATTTAGAAACTAAAAAATTAAACTCATTACTTAAAAGTGTCAAAAATAATTACCACTTAGTGATTTTTCACTTCTAAGGGTCATAGGAGATCCCTAGGACTTGAAATGATTCGTTCTCATCACTGTTGGCATTTTGCTTTGAGACTTCTGTGCTTTTATGACCAAGGTAACAAATTTATCTCTTCTTCCTCATTTCCCACCCTCTGCTTTATGGGAAGCCGGGGTGCTTGGTAGTGGCAAATGTAGCTCAGCTCCAGAGTGGAAAACCACTGGGAGCGTGGTGGCACGCAGGACCCACTCCACACACCAATTTTCCCACGGGGGACCAGGCCTGCATTTATATAATAGTTAAAAAGCTTGCTTTCTGCTAAAGGACTCCCTCATCCTGAGAACAACAGATGTTCAGCGTGTAACCTTGAACCAGTCCCTTAAAGCCTATTCTAGGCCAATTTCTAAGAACAGGATGTGGCTAGACAAGTTATCCTTATCATCCATGCATGTGTAACATTCTTTTCTCTAATATGTAAAAGTAATAATCATATAAGACAATGATTGGCACTATAATTCACAATTTTCTTGAATGTAATCCACCTAAGAAATCAATAAAAGCCTGTTAAGGCAGGGGCAAACTGTGCTTTCTCCTCTAGAGAGTGGCCAGTTCTGTCCCCTCTTCTCCACAGGATTCTTGCAGTCACTGTGCATTTATTCTCTCATCCACAACGCCGTGGACTCTGCTGGTCAGAGGTCTGCGACACTGCTTCCCCTATGCTTGCCAAAGATTCTGTTCACAGTCATTTTAGGTAACCCAAAGCAAATACAGTACTCCCTCTCTACATTGCGATTCACTTATCTCAGCCTCACTGTATCGCAGGATTTTTAAAAACATTATATTTAATTATTTATTGCGGATTTTTCACTATATCGCGGGATTTTGCGGTACTGTATACGGATGCTGTTAAAGTTACATAGATTTAAGAGTGTAGAATAAATGTAAGATTCTTGCTTCATGGGGGGATCTAGAACGTAATGCGATAAGTGAGGGAATACTGTATGGATCTAAGACTGTGTCCCAATTGAGCCTTTAATTATGATGATGTTTTAGTAGATCAAAAGTTGTCTTTACAACACAAATAAAACACAAAGACTTCTCTAAATGATCAAATTTTAATCTATGTCTTTGAATATATGTATTTTACTTCCAATCTGTGAAGCAGCTATGTTATTATAATTTAAATATTAATTAATTCAACCAGAGACTCACGCTCTTTTTCTGAAAATATTGAAGTTTAATGCATAAATATGTATTAACATGTCTTAAAAGTGTACATTATTGACCTGAGAGGCAGCAGGGAACTATAATGACTAATTATGTAAATCTTCAATTGCAAATTGTCATTGTACTCCATAATGTTATTGATTTACAGTAATGTCAGCCTCTCCTTACCAGGCACTTGTTAATTAGCTGTTCTTTGACACATATTCTAATGTAGACTTTTTGTGAGTCATTAAAGTCCTTTGTGAAAAGAACTCCTTGAAGACCCTTGTGTATAATTGACAAACCAAATGATAGCTTTTAATGTCAATCATAAAATGGCAGCCAATTCACTTGAGCAATAGATTTATGTTTTGAAACCTTTTCTTTCAAAGTTTTGTTTTTGGTAGAGAAAAAGCTAAAATGCAAGTACATTTTACTTATTTTTTTGTATTATTTTTTAATACTCACCCGAAGATATGTTTATTGATTTTAGAGAGAGAAGAAAGGGGAGAGACAGAGAGAACAATGATGTAAGAAACATCTATCAGTTGCCTCCCATACATGCCCCACCTGGGGATCAAACTCATAACCTAGGCATATGCCCTGACTAGAAGTCAAACCCACAACCTTTATTTGGTGTATGGGATGATGCTCCAGTCAACTGAGCCACATGGCCAGGGCTATTTATTAAATGGTCTAAAATATGTCCTTTTTGCAAGGTCATGTTCAGATAAGTTTTCTAAATAACTGCACAGTTGCTGTTGGAGATCTTATAATCATCGAACCTCCTCAGAAGCATCTACTACATAGGAATTATCTGAAAAAGTCATATGTTTTAAGATAATTTTCTAAACTGGCATTTAAAAGTGAAGATTTGTACTTATTTAATACATCATCAAACTGAATTCAACCTCCTGAGCATCCAATGGCTGACATTATCTACCCTTGGAAAAATCCACCATTTAAACTCAAGGTTGTGTTTACAAACCAAGAGTACTCAAGGTTTCAGATTACCTAATTACTATATTAGTAATCACTGCAATTCATTCATTCATTTTTTCATTCATTCAAAAATAGTTATTTAGCACTAATTCTACAACCAGTATTGCTTAGCTTGTAGTGAACAAAGAAGAAAAAAAAATCTATATGCATCTTACTTCTAAGGGGGAGAAGATGTAGAAACAAAAGCATGAAAATTGTAACAACACAAAACTTTATTTTCCTTAACCTGACTTTTTATTTTTATTTTTGATTTTTTTTTCCTTTGGCTCAAACTGGCCTCACTGAGTGCTCTGACTCATTCACCTCTCTCTTCCTTGCTTAATCATAACTCCCCAGGACAATGAGGTTCTGGTCAGCATCTAGCAGTCTTAGAAACAAGGTCTTGGGTTTATTGACTATTGACACGGAGTTTTCAAACAAAATAAACACAGTTTCCTGGCCTCACTTGTGTTTTAGCTCCATATCTAGAAAAGTGGTATGTTCCCACAAAACAAATTCTTGTGAAATTGTACAGAAAACTCCATGGCTGACATCAGGACCAAATGCAATGATCAATTACCCTTACCCTAGCACCAGCCACTCAGTAGAGACCATGACCCTAACTGTATTAGTCACAACAATTAATGATTTCTTCTTTATGTAATTCATCCCCTGAAAGCCAGGTCTTTGAGTTTGAGCTGTCTGTGATTCTGGGCATGACACCATCTTCTTAATCAGTTCTTACTTTCTTGGCTGCAAACTCCTGTTTGTGTCTTATTGGGCTTTGACACATGTGGACAAATGGACACCTTCAGTCTTATAGAACTTTGGAAGATAATAAAGTGCCAAAGAGGAGTAAAGGAAGTGCAATAAAGGCAAGGAGTAGTAATTTTAAGTAATTGAGGAATGGAGGTATTGGACAAAGGTGTGAGTGAAATGAGGAAAGACATGATACAGATATCTAGGGGAAGAGGGGTCCAGTTAGAGGAACATAAAACTTCTGGAAATACAAGAAAGAAGGAAGAACATTCAAATGACATGTATCTTTTTGCATTTTGTCATTTGATTTTGTTCTCCTACTCTTGTCTTTCTGAGGAACAGATGACTGGAGATGGAGCAGAGAGCTTGCAACTATGAGAAGGAAGCTACTCATTAATGGTGGGGAAGCAGAAAGAAAGGAAGAGTTTGGTTCCTATGGCATTGTAAAGTTCCAGTGTGAAACATGGACTCCTTCTGACCATCTCATGCATGAAGAAAATAAACATCTACGAGGGGGGACCAAAGAAAATAAAATCAACCCAGAATTTATTTATAAAAAATTGTATATTTATTCTTATATATTTAAACCTCAGTTACCTTCAAAGTGCCCCATCCATTTGATGCAATATTCCTATAGAGACTTTTTTTCCACTGCTCAAAACAGTTTTTGAACTGGTTGATTCTGATGCCTTTTAGTGTGTCTGCCATTTTTTGTTTCATCTCTTCCACATGAGCAAAACATTTCTCTTTGAGGACTTTTTTCACCCAGGGAAACAAAAGAAATTTGCTTGAGACGAGATAGGGTCAATAGGGAAGGTGGGGCATGGGGATTATGCTGCTTTTGGTCAAAAACTGCTGAACACTCAGTGCATTGTGGGCAGGTGCACTCATAAATCACCCATCATGAAGTGGGCAAATGCCTTGAAAGAGTCTTCAGAAAAAGAATTCACTGAAACCGAACTCAGCCTCTCACAACAATGCCAGCTGGTACACTGATACAGTTGGGTTTCTAGAACACTCATCTAGCAGGGGAAACCTGTACAACAAGGTGCCTGGCCTCCAGAAGATAGTTTCAGCTTTTGTAGTGGTCCTCCCTTTGTATTCAGTTAAGGTACATTATTTGTGTTTCTTTCTGTTACATGGAGCTACACAGAATCCTATTGTTATTTTTTTTTTTTTTTTGTCATTGAGTTTGTTTTTCATCCCCAACTCTCTACTTTGTTTTCTTTCATTTTAAAGATAGCAATCCTGATCTAGCATTTCTGATGCCTGTTATGTGAAGTTTTTTTCCTTTCTCTCTTTCTTGCTTTCTAAATCACAAGAGTAAATTTTTGTGCCTGTCTTTATTATCCACATAGGATAAGTAGCCCCCTGTGTTTGAACACAGCCCTGTAATGAAATCAAGGTAACTTGTCTACCTGAGAATTGTGTCCTACTTGCTCATTTCATTAGCTCTGCCACTTGAGTCTGTAAAATGACTGGCCTGTGGCATAATTACTATAATTTATTTTTCCTAGAGTTACCATATATATGTGGTAGTTGTTTTGCATTCCATTTAAAGTTGTAATAAGCTGACTATCTAACTTGATGTCAAGGGCCAGAATCCAGTTACATTTAAGTAATTGTACCTGCAATATCAAAAAATATGTTATTTCCTATAGATGATATTAAATCTTTAAATTTAGTTTCAGCTGTTATTATTTTGATAAGGAAAGAAATATGTTAATGAGAAGAAATGGAGGTAAAATATGATTGGACCCATGATAGATTGATATCAGTTTAACCCCTAAATTATCAAATTTTGAGAAGACTCAGATTCTTGAGCAGCACTATCAATCTAGTTTTGTTCTTGTCATCACAAGAGATTCTCTAAGACCTAAATAAGCTTAGAGTTCTTCTTGAAAATTTCGATCTCTCTAGGACACATAATCTTTAAGGGCACTGTCCATTAAAACCATTTTTAAAGTCCAAGTGATAAAACACAGCTTGGTACTTTGTTTTATTATGGTATCAGTGAAGCACCTGACAATTATCAATGGACAGGATATCAATCTCTTTCATGGGTGACTTTCTGAAATATTATGTCTCAAATCTATTTTGGAAGTATTTGATAATTGAATACAATGAAATCATTTAATTATTAAGTGAAATTTTGTGAGCATGGGCATTATGATGTATGTTTATCACTTAATTTTTATTTTTACCATGTATGGATAATCAAGACTGGCCCAGTGATAGATTCATCTCTCCTCTTCTTTCCCTAAGCTTTCCCCCTCTAATTAGCTCCGTAACCTTGCAATAACCCACCATCTGCTTTTAGTTTTTGATTCTTCTAAAAATAAGTTGAATATAAAATCTGATTTCTCATATATTTATTATTGATAAGAAATTATTATATCACCTTTTCTGGGGGAGCAATGCATTGTTCTGAGCCTGAGTTTGTAAAGAGGTATGATGTAGTCTCACTACATAAGGGATTTGCAATTTAATTAAAAGAAAGGGTAGATTTATAATGGTAGTATGGAATAAGTGACATCAATTGTAGGAAACATCTACACTTGTAGAGAATTTGTATAAGTTTATTCCAGACAAACTGATGACACTTGCTGGGAATTAAAATCTCAACAGATTGAGAAAATGTTCTGGAGAATGGCAGTTTTGCAACTTATTTTATACATTAGAATCAAAGGAGGAGACATATGAAGGGTTACGTGAAATTCATTGGTGGTAGATTAGGGAGGCAGGAGAAAGCGAAACTGGGAAATCTCAGAGATTGGATAAAAAGTAAAATGGAGAAACATGTACTTCTTCTATATTGGTGAGTGTAGGATAGTTAACAATTAACATTTGCAGCATGTAGATGTTTTGGGAAGAAAATAACAATGAGGGTTTCTGAAGTCTCCTGGTCTCAGGTGAGGTTATACCCTGAGGGGTTTGGAAAAAAAGGATTGCTCTGACGTTCCAAGGGTATGTTATCTTAGATGCGAAACAAACAAACAATAGACAAGCTCAGTTAAGGTAAAAATTGATCCTTGTCAAGGAAGTACAGGTCTAGAATGTGACTACCACCTTGACCCACTTTTAGTTAGAAATTGTTATGTTCAGATCATACAATGTGGTTACTTTCCATCTCTAAGTTTGTAAGGCTCTGCATACAAGCCTCCCTTGAGCTCATTCGGTTTAATATATGGCCCCTTTTTGTACACAGTGACAAATAAGTTGTACAAAGCACTGTCTCCCAAGATGACATTCAATATATGGAATATAAGGTCTCAAATAAGGTGAGATTTAGATGTGCTTTACAGTAAGAATATAAATACACCACAAATAAGTGCAATGGTACTTTAACAGTAATGATGATAATAATAGCAAGTATTAATTACTTACCATGTGCCAGATATTATATTATGTATTCCACAAGAATTACCACATTAAGTCCTCATCCCAACACTATGTTCTTAAATGAATTTTTATTTTCACTACCATTTCATAGAAGAGAATATTGAAGACTAGAGCAATATCTGCTCAAGGATACCTAGATAATAAAATGATGAAGATGAGATATAAACCCAAGGTAGTGTGACCCCAGAGCTGTCTCATTTCTAAGCAGGAAGATCTGGAAAGACAAATTATATCAACTCTGAACCATTTTCTATAATTTAGAATTTTTGCCTCTTAAATTATGCTCAACTTATTGAACCAATACCCCTGGATTTCAGTGTGATGGCTTTAAAGTCAAGGAACTCTGCTCTTGGGTTTACTTAATTGGTTGATAAACTCCCAGGATTGTGAATCCATTGTTAAACATCAGCCTGGAAGGGAAAGATAAGAATGCACATGCTTTGTCTACAGATGGAGCAAGTTGTCATTCAAAGCTGCAAAATATAGCTAAGCAGTTTAAGAACTGAAGGGAACATAAGTTCAAGACCCAGGAGGAGAACATTAGACCAGACAATATGCCAATTAATGAAATTAAACTGAAAAGATTTAAATTGCGGTCCCCTTGGGAAACAATGTAAAAGGAAAGGCAGTTAATTCAATAAGGACAAAAGGATAAGGGAGCTAATGATGAGAAGATCAGAATATTTAAAGTTGATAGTGTCTTAAAAATTAAAGAACATTGGCTTGTGATTGCTGTGAATTTATTATGCCTTGGTTGCTAAATCTAAATTTGGTCTTCTTCATTCTATGAACAAATATGCTCCTCCTGAGACTCCAGGACAAAAGAAATAATCCTTTTTTGTTGCAGTCAGGCTATAAAAGTGATTATGATCAGCAGTCATTCACAAAGGAAAAAATAAAGGAGCCATCCATCATGCTAGTAAAGTTTTCTGTCCATCTGTAATGTTGCATTTCAAAGACTGTTTCTCCACATTTTAGTTGTTTTAAAAGGTATACTTAAAAAAATAAATTTTATAGTTGGAAACTCCCCAGTACACTGAGAATTTAAATGTATAGATGTAATTTCTCTTTTGCTAAGCAGGTTTTAGAGTACCAAAGGCATGGCAGGGGGTAGTTAATAGAGCAATAAAGTGAATATGTGTGTTTCTGTAGCAAATAATTGAAAATGTGAACTTAAGAAATTCTGTTATGGGCTATATTGTCTCTAGAATAGCAGTTGTTCAGGGTCATTATTCAACTGTGTATCAACAAATGTGCATCTAAAGACCAAAGTCTAAAGACTAAAGCAGGAAGCAGGATTAACATGCTACACAAATTACAAAGGCACCAAAGTCCTGTTTCTGAGCTTTTGCAAGTGCACACCTGGAGAGATGATATTGCTGAGGACATGCAATTGGTAGATGCAAATAATGTCATCTGAGGACACAGAGATATAATCTTAGAAGGGCCATTTATGGGAAAGAAAAAAAATTAATGGTGTCAACGTAAGAAGTCCAAAACTATAAGAATTTTTCTGAGTTTATTTGAGCCAAACTGATGACAAATGTTGGGAAGGAAAATCTCAATGGAATGAGAAAATACTCCAGAGAATGGCAGTTTTGCACTTTATTTTATACATTAGAATCAAAGGAAGAGGTGTAAGGAGGGTTATGTGAAATTTCTTGGTGGTAGATAGGTTAGGGATGTGGGAGAAAGCAAAGCAGGGAAATCTCTGAGATTGGATAGAAAGCAAAAAGGATAGGCAAATACTTCTTCTATACATTGGTGGCTACAGGATAGTTAACAATAAACATTTATAGCACTTGAGAGATGGTATTTGGGCAACAAGATAACAATGATCTCATGCTCTGGTGGGAGATTGTGCCCTGAGGGATGTGGAAAAATGGGATTATTCTGACATTCCAAAGGTATGTTATTATAGATGCAAAAAAGGCAATAGACAAAGTCAGTTAAGGCAAAGAGTAACCTTTGTCAAGGAAGATACTGGCTTAGGACATGTCTACCTGCCATGACTCATTTTTAGTGAGGAAGTTTTAATTTTAGACCATGCTATGTGGTTACTCTTGATTTCTGTCTGTAAGGCCCACCATGAAGGCCACCCCTGTGTTTGTCAGGTTTAGGATGTGGCTTCTTTTTTGTCCACATTGGGTATCAATGAGGTTAAAACACTTGCAGTTGTATCAAGGAACTGCCCCATCTTATATTTATATAAGACTATCTGGTTTTAACATTTTTCTGCAGCTGATGAACTATACCCTTTAATTTGTATGAAGCCCTGTCTACACAGATTTTTATCATCTAAAAATTTCAAGAGTAAGACCAATAAATTTTATGCCTTTTCCCCCATTATTTGGTGTGAATGAACTAGATTTTCTGACAAATCAACTATCCACATGCATAAGCCTCTTTTGCTCTATTTCACTAAGCTTATGTATACATGTGACTAGTATTATAATAGTTTCACAAAGGTGGCAACAAAAATGATGTTAGTCCATAATGAACAATAGCAGTATCTGAAAGTGTACTAATTTATTTGCTTTAAAACATTTCTTTAAAGTATTTAATTCAAACTGGGGTTAGAGAATGGAGATTCTATTCCATTAAACAAGCAGTCTTACCTCCCCCCTGGTTTTTGCTCGCCATATATAAGGAGTCGCCATCAGGTTACTAATAAAAACACGTCATGACAGAATTTCTGACATACATTCAATCCAATGAAACGGCACTGAAGAATAAAAGAGGATCCTGTTTGGGCTCCTGGAATCCCTAAGAAGAGGTTCTAAAGAGGTCTTTCTCAGGATAGAGCAAGACTAACACTGACATAGATCTGTTTTTCTAGATTTTTTAAAATACACTTTTTATGGGTTTATGAATTAATGCCTAGAGGTCCAATGATAAGAACTTAGAGATAAACTTGAATGAGATATACCTGAAATTTGAATATACACTTGAAATACAGTTGGTGTTTGCCGCAGAGCTCTGTACTTCAGGGCACAATCCACAGGTGGATGGCGACTTTCACATTACTCAGTAGTTGTTCCATCTCACAGGTGGCATCGGAGTAAGAAACGGATCCTGATCTATGGCAACATTTAATTCAGCACTTCTCTGCAATCCAGTAGCATGGCAGAATTAAAAGCTCTAGTAAGTAGATAATTAAAATGCTTTACTTATTATATGCATGGTACTGTGGCAGGTATATGAGAGGAAAAAAGATACGAGATGATTCTTAATAAGCAATGTAAGTGCCAAGAAAACTGGTGACTCCCAAACCAGTAGAAAATAATTAGCAGCAAAGTGCAAATGTAATTAGAGGGTCTCTGAGCCAGAGTTAACAGTATTAGTATATTTACAAATCAGAAAAGGGGCATTCTGCAGCTCAGCACAAATGCTTCTGAGGACAAAGGGTATCCGAGGTCAAAGGGAAGGGGATAGTCATCACCAAACTCCAGGAAATGGGAAAATGTAGCTAGACAGCCCAGCAAGCAAGATAGAGAAATTTCAAAGAAGAGCTAGAGACAGACCTATAACCAGATCACCCTGAGTTAATTTTCACCCTCAGTCAATTTAGTTAATCGTCTTAGATTGTAACTCTGGAATATCCAGCGTGGAAAAAAAGAGAAGGAGAAGGACGGGGAGAGGGGAAGTGGGTGTTTTACTCGCGTTAGGATGAAAACACCCAGCTCCACCTTTTTGGCATGCACCTTGATTTGGTTTTTAGGCTGCGCCCAGAGCTACAGATCTGTGAATAAACAACTGCCTCAGTTACTGCTCAAGTCCTGTGTCTCGGTGTATTATTGTGAGAATTTCTCACAGCAAAAATACACACATGAGGTAGTCTATGCTAAACACCAATAGAGAAGTGAGGTGAGAAGGAAGCTAACAATTTCATGAAGGCTTTGGAACTTAACCCAGTGGTCTTTTGGGGAAGGTGGGGAAAAGGGTAGACGACTAGTATATTTCAGATGCTATACAGGAAATTTATATATTTTATGTATTTTATTTAATGGCATAAACAATAGAAGTTAGTGCTAAAAAAGTAGAAAATGATTGTGAGTTTGATTATTTAAAGGTTGCTTTGAGGAATAGCAGCAAGATAGGGTAGAATAACTGGATGTTTTAAAAAATGGATTTGGTGGTTGTGGGGGATGAAAACCTCTGCCCTCTGAAATTGAGAGTGACTTAAGTAAGATGAGGTGGGAGGAGCTTGTGGAGAGTATTTGGAAGATAAAGAATATGACCATTTCACTGTGCTTATCATTTGTCGTTTCAGTGGGCACTGATCCAAATACTATAAATAATTAATCTGACCTCTTTACTTCGGTAGCCACAGAAACATCCGAATGTAACTCCTTTCATTTTTTAAGATTCATGGCATGTAGAAAGTGACCATTCAATAGGACGTTGCCAACTCCTTGTTCTGTGAGTTGCAACAGTCACAACAGAGTTGTCCATCCATTTGTCTTGGTCAGTGCTGAAAGGTCGATGTTTTCTTTTTGTACTTAGAGCGGCCAGAGCTGCTTTAATCACAGAGAAGGTGCCTGACTTATATTGTAGGGTGATTTGTTTAGTCAGCACAAAATTATCTTCTAATATATATCTAAGACTGTTGACTAGGAACTCTATTCATCTTAAAAGGAGCCCCTACTCCTTCAGCCAAAGGAAATTCTGCTGTGCCATGGAATCACCTGTTTGAGAAAGTTGCTATTCTTCCAATAATGCACTCTTTAGTGTCTTGGGTGATCACACCAGGAAGAAAACAAAGGTAAGTCTAAAAAAATACAGATCAGAAAATTCAGACAAAGGGATCTGCGGCTTTTATTTCACCTCTTCATTTTCCACTGCCGTTGAAAACCAGGCCAGTGTGTGGCATTATTCAAGTGATGTAGAAGACCTGAGTTTTTCTACTGGAAATTCATAACTCACAAACACTAGCTAGGTTTCCCCAGACTTACCTGTATTCTGAGCTATTTTTCTTAATATTCCCAAATGAAATAACTCTTTCCCCTTCTTTAGAAGTGACGGAGTTCTCTGCTCTCTCAAAGACTTTTTAAGAATGTCTTTTTTAGGAGTGCTTAGTGCAACCAGGCATCACTTGTCACCTCTCCCTCTAGACTGCCGCCAAGCCTGCTTTTTTCATTTCCTTTTCTAGTTCTCTCTTTTAAAAAAATATAATTGAGTTTACTGGGGTGACTTGGTTAATAAAATTATATAGGTTTCAGGTGTACAATTCTATAATACATCATCTGTATATTCTATTGTGCGTTCGCCACCTAGGTCAAGTGTTCTTCTGTCCCTATTTATCCCACCTTTACCCACTTCTATCTCTGCACACCCCCTTTCTCTTACTATCTCTTGACTCTTTTCATATTGCATTGTTTTTTTCTGGTCCTGAAAATTCCCACTTTTCTTTCCCATAAGCTCCATTGAACTTAGGCTTTTTGTTTTAAAAGCTTGAGGAAAGACTTGAAGCTATCTTAAGAGAATTAACAGAAAACGAAACTCAGCTGCTCATTTTTTTACTCCTATAGGTCTGCTAGCTATATGCTACCAAAGATGAAAAGATGTCTTGCTAGGTGTCTCTTTCCTAATCCCTCAGAAGTCATGATCAAAAAAATTACAGCGTAGGTCGTATATACAGAATATCACACACCCTCACAAAGCATGTTAAAACTCAATGGTTCTCAACCTTCCTAATGCTGCGACCCTTTAATACAGTTCCTCATGTTGTGGTGACCCCCAACCATAAAATTATTTTTGTTGCTACTTTATAACTGTAATTTTGCTACTGTTATGAATCATAATGTAAATATCTGATATGCAGGATGTATTTTCATTGTTATAAATTGAACATAATTAAAGCATAGTGATTAATCACAAAAAAAAATATGTAATTATATATGTGTTTTCCGATGGTCTTAGGCGACCCCTGTGAAAGGGTTGTTCAACCCCCAAAGGGGTCGCGATCAACAGGTTGAGAACCGCTCTTATAACCAAACTGATGGCTTAAATGCTATGGCCTAACATTGGTCTCATACAAACACACAGCTAACCATGATCTTGAAACTATGCATCCAATATGTGTAACAATATTTAAGAAAAGCATTTGTATCTCTAGCCTGCTGACACACTGCGTAGCCCCTCTCATCTCTAGGGACATTTTCTCTTTTTTGCTCTCTCTTCCTGGTCTTTGTATTCACAAGAGAAAACCCCACAACCTTTCACATATTTAAGAAATATTTCTGTAAAACTTTAACCCCCATCCTTATCATGGAAAAACATCTCTATTATTTTTAGATATATTTCTTTGAATTATTTCAATCTCACCTTCTGCTCAAAAATCTGGATTCAAAATGGCCCTGAAAGTATGTCCCCTCTCCCAGAAATGCTGCCTTCATGAACTGAAATGTAGCAAGACCTATTGGCATCTTTTAGAACAGCAACAATTTTTTGGTCCTTGGGACCAAGTTGGAGCCAGAGAAGAGACCAGGAATGGGTAGAAAGAATGTAAGGAGAGACAGGAACACTGAGTCATTTAGATGGAAACTGCTCTCAGATTCTAGGACACTGTAAAGTGCAACTTAAAAGTCAAACACGATTGAGTTTCTTAGGTCAGCCCAGAACTCATGTGATAACCTGGAGACACATAAACATGTTAGTTATGATCCTTTGTGTGTTATAAAAAACGTGCTGTGGAGGACAAGATCTGGTGTGTGCTCAGAGAGACGCTCAGACCCTTCTTACAAATTCATTATCCATTTTTAATTTGGAAATTTGTATCCCTTATATTAAAATAAGAATATGTTCCTAGCTATTTCCTTAATTGATGACCAAGTATTTTACAATAGTAATCTGCAAAAGTAAAGGATCTTTTTAAATTAAAAAGAATAGATTTCATAATATTTTGTTCTTAAAAGTAGATACATAAGGAGGGCAATTAGGTATATAGAATGAGAAACATTTATCAAAGCCATTCCTGCAAATTTCATAGGAATAATAGACCATTCATTTTCTGGAAGATGATATTTTAAACGCCTCTGTTATTTATATTCAGTGAAGTACTTTTTAAAGCCGTTTTACCTTCTATCCTAAAGTACTCAATCTAAAAACAAAGTAAAATATGTATTTGGAAAAGGGCAAAACATTTTCAATTTCCTGTGTTATTATTACTGATATCATTGTTACTGATGTTTTTCTAATTTTATTGTCTTGTAACTACACTTGTTACATTTAGTGGTGAACACTGTAAAACTTCACACATGGGCATCAAAACAAGTAAATGGTGTTATTTTGGTGATCTTGTGAGTAAAAATTCCTTTTTCTCTCTTTTTTTTATAGCTGACCTTTTCAGAAAGAAATCCTTCTTGAGCAGTCACTCTTTAATTTGTTATATTTTTTCAAACTAGAGTGTCACATATGCTTTAATGACACAGTATTTCTTAACACCTAGAAATAAAAACAAACACCATTTCTTTGGTTTATAACACTCTTGTGGGTATTTTTATACATTGAATACAGTCTTTATTACTAACATACTATTTTATACCTGCTTTTTTAAAAAGAGTTTATATGCATTAGAATAGATTTCCTGCTGTACTGAATTAAATTTTAAAAAATAAACACCTTGAAAATGCTTTGTTAGCTATTATTAAGGTGGAAAAATGTCTTTGGTCAGGAAAGTTAAATAAAGGTGACAAAGCAGTTTTTCTGTGATTTCTAATATGGGAGTCAGTGGAGTTAGACACTTCTGCTACTTCAAGAGTCATGGAAGATAACACTGTTCTTTTGCTTCTGCTTTTTAAAATGGCATCACCTTTCCACATAATAGGAAAATCTCAATCTAGTTCTTTCCTCGACCCAAATCAACCATCCACCACTGAATGGATCTCTTAATCTTCCCAGTTCTCAGTTCCACATTTATAAAAAATGCACATTCTCTTTGATAATGCTTAAAATCTTAATTTTAAATCACATATCTGATGAGACTTTATCCAGACTATACAAAGAACTCTTATCTCTCAATAATAAAAGGATAATGCAATTTTTTAAAATGGGCAAAGGATCTGAATAGACATTCATCAAAAGAATATGCACAAATGGTAAGTAAGCAACCCTAATTATGCTCAACATCATTAGTCTTCAGTGAAATGGAAGTCAAAATCACAATGAGGTACCACTTTACACCCACTAGGATGACTATACTAGTACTAATAAAAATATGTAACAAATGTTAACAATAATACAGAGAAATTGGAAAACTCACCCATTGCTGGTGAGAATGAAAAATGGTACAGTTAGTTTGAAAAGAGTTGTGCAATTTCTCAAAATGTTAAAAGTGGATTTATTGAATGATCCGAAAATTTAACTCCTAAGTGTATACCAAAGGAATTGAAAACATACACCTACATGAGAACTTGTACATGAATGTTGATTTTATAATGTTCACATTTATCAATAATAGTCAGCATTATTTTTCACGTCCAAAAATGGAAATGATCCAATTACCCATCAACTGATAAGTCAATAAACATAATGTATTATGTCCATAAAATAGGATATTATTCATAAAAAGAGATATTCATAACCATAAAAAGAAATGAAGCACTGATATGTATGGTGCAACATGAATGACCATTAAAAATATTATCCTAAATAAAAGAAGCCAGTCACAATAAACCACATGTTGAGTGATTCCATTTATAAGGCAGTCCAGAATAGGCAAGTTTATTGAGACAGAAATTAGATCAGTTTTTGCTTAGGTCTGGGGAGAATGGTCAGGAATGAGAATGGGGTTAACTTCTAATAAGCACATAATTTCCTTCTCAGGTGATGATTGCATTAATGATTGGACAATTTTGAATATACTAAAAGTCATTGAGCTGTATGTAACTATTGCAATAAAGCTGTTATTAAAAATTTCATCTTTTTGTAAAATATTTTATTATTGATTATTATTAGATATTATTTGTGTACTTGTCCTAATAAGCTATTTTTATTCCATTTTGCTTCCAATAAAAATGACTCTCCACATAATTGCTCCTTTAGAAGGCCATTGACTTTTTTAAAAAATAAAGGCTTTAATAAATTACTAGTATCTCAACAATATACCTGGTGTTTATATGACATCAGTAAAACTCTTCCTAGAGCAATGTATTTCAATATATTATGACACCTCAGGGAGTCTTAGCAATGACAAATCTTTAAAATGTTAATTTCAAGTCCATGCCATAATACCCATGAGAATGAACTTAACAAAAGTGGTGAGTGCAAAAGGCATTCTAAATTTTGTTTTAATAAAAGAATAAAAAATGGGTTTTCCTGGAATCATGGAGGAGGGATAAAAATAAGAAGAATAACATGGAATGATTATCAGATATTAGTCACCCTGGAGAGTACAGTGAGTTACAGGTCCCAACTAAGTTCCTTAGGTCCAATATTGATTACTTAAGTTCAAACAGAGAAAGACTGTGAGACTGTAGACAGAGGTTCAAGGAACAATCCAGAAGCTGCATCACAGCAAAGTTGCTCTACTGTCCAGGTGATAAATGTGGCAGAATCAGAAAGACCATGATTTTAAGGTAGTGAAGTGTATACAATGTCCTTTTTGCACTTAGTTTTGTAAAATTTGTAGCACTGAAGACAGCACATTTGTCAGATGTGTCTGCAATCTAAAGAAAGACATTAACAATAATGAGGTGCTATCAGCCAGAGCTTTCAAGAGCAGCCAATTTCAACAAGGGGAGCTGGAGACAGAGAAAAAATAAAAGGGCCATTAATGAATACACGAAACATCTTCTGGAAATTCTCAAAAACACTTGAGGGATGGGATGAGAGGTTGACAGTAACTCAGGTCCTGCTTATACAGGAGAAATTTAAGAATTACTATTACCATGGAATAAAGAACTGCAAAGAATGTGAAATTTTACTGTGGTAAACAAGTTAAGTTGAAACTTGTTAACTAAAAGTTAACATAGTAGCCTCTCACTGATTTTTGAATGCTAAATGAAGACATGAGATTCCTGAGTCAGAAAAAAAAAATTACTCACAGCAACAGTAGTAGCCAGAATATACTCTCCCCAACCCTCCACCAATTTCCTGAGCCCCAAATCTCAAATCTCCCATGGTGATGTGATGACGACACCAAGCTTAAGGAATCTGAATATTTTATAACGGACAGCAAGCTAATCTTCTTGGTTTTTGTCTTGAAGGGAGAGAATAACTCTATTATCTGGATAGAAAACAAATTTACACACTACTCCAGAGAGGAACAAACCTTTTTCTCAAGCTTGTTCACTCTAAAAACAGCCTTGAAAAGAAAGGCTGGGATAGGTGTCAGTGCTTCTTACCTGCAAGACCTGCATGAGCACCAGAGACCTAGGGAGGTTGTTTCCCTGTACGTGACCCCACATATACTCAGGTTACTTACTGGGTGGGTGTTGTGCCTTTCTTTTGAAATGGTGTTCTTTCCAAATAACTGAGTTTCTAAGAGAACACACATAACTTATTATAGTGGGACGCTTGAACAATTGAGTAATTTAAAGAGTGCTGTCTATGCTACAACCTTAAAAGTCTTCTTCTCTGATTATTTATTTATTTCTATCAGTTCTCTTTCCCTACTAGGATGTTGTTAGTTCAATGAGAGTATGTGCTTCATTGTTCCACTCTTGGATTCTTAGCATCTAAACAACACCTGGTACATAGCACACTGACATTCATTGAATGAATGAATGCATTGAAGAAGTGAAAGGAAGCAAAGGAGAGAAGGAATGCAAGAAGTAGAGCTATTAAAGATCTGATCAGTGTTGAGTGCCCACTTTGTTTTGTATTACCCCTTTAACGATTATTCTTTGTACTATTCCACTACTCTTCCCAAATCCCTACATTCTCTAAATTACAAATTACTGGAACTGGACACACCCTCAGGATAGAATTCAGGGTCTTAAATAGAAAAGTTAGTTATAGTTGAAGATTCAAATTTTGTAACAAACAAGTCAGCTGACTAGGTTTTTTATGAGAATCCATTGCTGTAAATTGATGTTGTTCTATTGGTAATAGCTGTTGCTAATAAAAATAATTATCTCAAAATGGTCTTGTCTGAAACTCAATGGTCTTTTCCCCATGGACTGACAGATATTTGGTTTGCAAATACTTTTATATTTTTAAATTTTGTACTTGTAGCTTGCCTTTTCATCTGCTAAACAAGGATCTTTGCTGAGCAAAAGTTTTCAAGTTTAATGAGGTTCGCTTTATCATTTTTTACTTTCATGGATCATTCTTCTGGTGTCAAGCCTTATGAACTCTGTCTAGCCCTGGTTACTGAAGAATTGTTCCTATGTTTATTTTGTAAATGTTTTATAGTTTTATGCTTTATACTTAAGTGTGGGATTGATTTTGATTTAATATTTGTATAAGGTGTGAGGTTCAGATCTAGTTTTATTTTTTTTATCTATGGATATCTGATTGCTCCAGCACTATTGTGTTGAAAAGATTATCTTTCTTCAATGAATTGTTTTTACCTCTGTCAAAAACCAGTTGGCCCTATCTGTTATGGTCCATTTCTGAGTTCTATATCTTGACCCATTGATCAATGTGTCCAGAATATATCTTTATTACTGCAGCTATAAAACAAGGCTTTCATCAGGTAGAATAATATTTACCACTTTATCTCTTTTTTTCAAAATCATTTTAGCTATCCTAGCTAAATTTACATGTAACTTTTATAGTATGTTTTTCAATATCTACTCAAAAAACCCAAGCAAGGTTGGTATTTTGATAAGAATTTTATTCAACCTGTAGATCAATTTGGGAAAAATTGATTTCTTAACTATGTTGTGCCTTTCAATCTATGAATAGTGTATGTATGTTTCTTCATTTATTTAGGTCTTCTTTGATATCTTGCATCAGTATTTTGTAATTTTTGGAAGTCAGATTGTGTATATGTTTTGGCAGATTTATACTAAATATTTTACTTTTTGGAGCAAATGTAAATCATATTATGTTTTTAATTTTAGTTTTTAAATCTTCATTGTTAGTTTATAGAAACGTATTGATTTTTTTCTGTATGTTGATATAATATCCTCAACTTATGCTGAAGTCACTTAGTTCTAAAGGTATTTTGTAGAATCCTTGGGATTTTTCTGTGTATACAATCAGGTAATCTGCAAATAACAATGGTTTTGTTCCTTTCTTACCGATATAGATATCTTTTTAATTTTTATTTATTTATTTTTTGTTTCTTTAGTTATTTTGCTGACCATAACTTTCAACACTATGTTGAATAAGAATAGTGAGGCCAGCCACATTTGCTTTCTTCCCAGTCTTAGGTGGAAACCATTCAGTCTTTCTTCATCAAGTATGATGATAACTGCAGGTTTTTGTATACATTCTTCTTACATTTGAGAGAATTCCCTTCTAGTTCTAGTTTTATGAGAGTTTTTATCACAACTGAAAGCTGGATTTTGTCAACTGCATTTTCTGCATCAATTGGTATATGATTTTTTTAAAGCCTGTTGATATGGTGGGTTATAGTAAATTGATTTTTGAATGTTTGATCAGCCTTACAAAACTGGAATAAATCCAACCTGATCTTTGGGTAAAATTCTCTTTATATTTTGCTGGATTTTATTTGCTAATGCTTAATTTAAATTTTTCTTGCATATAAGTTCATGAGATTTAGCTATAGCTTTCTTTCTTTTTTTTCTTTGCTTTCCTTAAAAAAAAAAAAAAAAAAAGAACTACCTTTGTTTGGTTTTAGTATCAGCATGATACCTAAATGAGCTGGGACATGTTCCTCTTAATACTGGAAAAGATAGCATAAAATTGATGATAATTCTTCTTTAGGTATTTGGTAGAATTATCAAGTGAAGCCTCTGGGCCTGGAATCTCTATTGCAGGAGGTTTTTAATAACATTTAATTTCTTTAATGGTTATAGGACCATTCATTTTACTGACTTCAAGTTGTCTATTTTTTGTTTTTTAATAAATCAAAAACCATTTTCACATGATCTTACTCTGCATACTTCAGTATAATTTCTACTTATTTTCTCTTAAGAGGTCTTCTTACCCCTGAATCTAATGCACAGTTGTTCAGGGTCCGCTTATTCCAGAATCTCCTCAGTTTACAAAAGAGTGCTTACAGTTGCTTTTTCCTTCTTCTGTGACCTACTGCTGAGCTTGGCTACAAGAGTTCCCAAATATCTGCACCAATAGGAAGAAGTGGCCTTCAGAGCCTTTATTCTTTCTAAACTCTGCCCCAGAAATCTCTTTATATAACTTTAATCTGTTAATAATCTCGAGGATAGAACATGGTAGACTGGAGAACAAGTAATAGAGGGTAATGGGCTGCAATTCTGCACGGGCCTCTATAAGAAGCTGTTTTCCTTGAACTGAGGGAGCCTAGATAAAACTGTTGTAGATTCATCATGAAAATATGGACAATTTCACTGGTTAATGTAACTAATGTGTTTTCAAAGATTGTTGGAAGTAAATCTGAAGGATATTTTGAACTCTTGCTCAATTACTGGCATACATCAAATATTTTTCAATAAATCTGTTAAAATGTTGTTCTCTACTATGTCATAAATAATCCTGTTCTGTTGCATTATAATCAAATGTTGATCGTGTTCCATCTGTTAAAGGTAGTATATTTTTTCCAACCTAGATTAGTGTCAATGTAAATCTCAAAGGATTGTTTTAATGTTCTTTGATACTATGAAGTAAGAATGTACTTTGCTAATTCTCTTATGTCTAATATATACAAATGTCTAATGTAGTGACTTGGCCATAGAGAAAAGATTAAACATACATGCATGTGGGAAGCATGACTGTAGAGGTCTGGATCATAGCCACACACCAAGTTCTGACAAGTTCATGGACAGATATCTCCCTTGTGGTCTCTTTCCATGCATATCTTAGACTGTTCTCACAGCTCACTGGTTGGTAACCTGCAATGTCTACAGCTCTGGTTCCTCCTTTTGTCAGGCATTTAAGGAGTCATAGCTATAAAGAGAGACTTTCAGGAAAGGATGCTGCATGTAACCACAGTAAATTGCAAATGGTTGATAAATTATGAAGTACTTCCTCCTTAAGAGATGCTTACCTTTTGAAAAGCAATGCTATGTTTGGTATAAACCAGAGAAATTGGGATATATTTGGACATTTTAAACACCAGAAATCAGCTAAGTAGGTCCCTTTTAAGCAGGGGGACCAGTGGCCTCCCCAACACAGGCCTGGCTCTGACTCTTCACCACTTTGAGTAGATTCTATTAATTTATTCACCTAAGGTCATCAGAAAGAAATCATCCTTCCTAAAATCCAAACACCAGATCAGATGGCATTTAATCCACCATAATAGCAAAGAGTCACAGTTAGGATTTCAGCAAACAAATTTATTATCACTGCAGAAATGGTTTAAGTGTTTATGGTTAGAATAGCTCCGTTTTGTTCATTTTGTTGGTATATTACAAAGTACAAAGGCTTAAGAAAAAAATTTTTTCCTCTGCCCCTCAGGGTATAATCTCTGTCTATGATGTGAAGAAAGACTTCTTTCTTTGAACTTGTTTAGAATTCAGAGTAGTGGACCAAACCATTTTGGTTCTCTTTGTCAGAGGTCTGCAACCTGAAATAGCAGTACCTACATGAGCCTCTTTTATGCACATTTTTCCCAACTAGTTTCCCAAGTCCGTTTGGAAAATTTTTAATGGGCTTCTTATTTTTCCTGACAGTCAGCCTTTACAAAGTCAGAATTTATTCACTCCATGGGTGTTTGCAAGGCTTTTGGCCATGAAACTAACTCCTAGGAACGTTTCCAATGTGATTCATCGTGGTTAGTTATGCACCTCTCATACCTGGGTGAGTCTCTACTCTTGGGGCTCACATAACTCCTATTAGTGTCAATGGGGTTGAAGGTCATAATTCAAGGGGATCTGAATCTTGCCGATACTGAGAGGATGTTTTAGTTTTCCGTGATTTAATTTAGGCTTCCTGTTGGTGATTTTGGTACCTCTGATAGGATTCCTTTTTTTTTTCCATTTGTTAATATGTTCATAAAAATGACATAAGGCAAGCTGGAAGTTCTTTCTGTCTCTGTTAGATCACAGCATCTTTATTTTACATAATTTCCTTCTTGTTTCTTTCTCATTGCTCTTCAGGTCAGTGACTCTACCTTTTCTTAGCTCTGTTACTGATTCCTGACTCTTATTCCTAGAGAAAATATCTCTCTGATCTTCATTTTATTCTTTCCAATTTACTTTGAAATGACTCAATTCTGTCTTTTGATAGAAGAGAGAATTCTTAATTTAAATACTTTAGGGAAGCAATACATTTTAATTATTTAAAAGTTTACATATGTCTCAAAACTAGCAATTAAATATTCAGTGGAAGTTTATCTCAATGTTATAAAAAACTTACAATTTTTTTCTCTACGCTCCAAAGTTAAACTCTGTAATTTTGACATCATTAAGTTCTCATACCTTAGGAAGTCGCAGCTTTAAATTTTAAACATAGCCAAATATGCAGATATGCCCTCTAAGTTTCTTAGCTTTTCACTTAAGACATAAAGTCATTGGAACAAGGCTTTTTACCCTAAACTCTATTTGATAACTTTTGTTTATGTGTATTTTTCTAGGGAGAGGATTTAGATCTTTCAAAAGAACTCATTACTTAAAATATAGAAATGCATTCCAAGTTTCTTACGGGCTTAACCTCAATTCTGATTTCCCTGAGAAGTGAACTGCATTTAATGAACCTGATGAGTATTACAATCTCTCCATCCCAGCTTATGCTTTTGCCTCCTTATAAACTACTATATTCCTTAGCAGAAACCCCAAAATACTGCTTTACCCATCTACTAGTTTCTGGTTAATAAGTGTCATTGTAGAGTCACCTGATTTCAAGGTGTCAAGCCTGTTACCCCTAGTTCCTGTCTGCCAGATGACTCAGAATTCAGTAAAGCCAGGAGGATTGGTCCCAGTCCCTCCCTGACTAGTGACAACATGATCCCTGGGTTCGTCCAATTCAGTTCACCCTGTAATACCTGATTAGAGTTCCAATATTATGCATTTAGGCAAAATGAGGTTATCTGAATATAACACAAACATTTATATAGTTTAACTCATTATTACTAATTATAGCTTTACTTATTTTTTTAAAAAACATATTGAACCCATACTCTCTGTCAGCTACTGTTTGGTAATCTGTTACATTTGGGTGTCCTCACTCATGGTCAAAATAGTTCCTTAGACAGGGCTTAGTAGTTTATTGTCACAATACTGATTTTCTAGGTCTTCATGTGTTACTTTCACTTGCTGTTATTTGTTGCAGGAAATTTGCTAACTCTCCTTACAGTTCACTCATTTAATCCCACATGAACTCCAGTTCTCTCTATATTCTCTGTTCTGCATACTTTTGTATGCTTTCTGTTTCTTGAAACTTCCACTGACTCTGGTCACTGTTTCCTCTAATATTTGCTCTCTGCTTTTGGGCTCCAAGTCTTCAGAAGGACCCTCTGCTCTAGGTTCTCTGCATCTGTGTGCTTCTCATCATGTCACTGACTTCACACTCTTCGGGCTGTCATGGTTCATACTAGGTGTTGCTCACTCATGTTCATTGTTTTCCATTTTTTGTAACTGTCCTGTTAATACTCTCTAATAAGAGAGGCTATTTCTCCCACTTTAAGAAAGCCCCTACTCTAGAAAGAAGAGTCTAAGTTCCTATCAGTGTCATCAAGAATAATCTCAGTGAGGAAAAAAAAAATTTATTTTCTGCTTCTTTTCTTTCAAGTTCTCTGAGAGCAGCAAAACTATTATATACTTCAAAGGTATCTACTATGTCACAGCATTCCTGTTTGTGCATGTGTATGTGTGTGTGTGTGTGTATTTATTCTTTTATTCAACAAACACTAATGTGTTAGACACTGTGCAAGCTCCTGGAAGTAGAAAGTTGTATGTGTTTTAATCTCTGTCTTCAAAGGCCTTACAGTCTAAAGTGACAATGAACTTTGCCTTTAACTTTTACTGCTCACAGCAGTTACAATACATTTGTCTTTAAGCACTAGTGAATGACATTTTTTCAGAGTTTGTGACACTATTTATATTTAGTATGTCAATAATTGCCACTCACAAGAATAATATTTTACATGCTATAGAACTTATTTTCTTCTATTCCATTTCTGTAGCTACAGCTTTTGACACCCATTTCTATTCTCACTTTCTCCCCAGAAATGTCTTCTCCTTAGTATTCTTATTTTATGAGAGTACTGAAAGGCATTTCTCAGTCCTTTTCACCTTTTCATCTTCTCCTCAGTCAGACACACCAGCTTGCATTTATAGCACACAAAATTGATGAGTGCCTCAGAAAGAAAGGCAAACATAAAGCTCAGACTATATGCTACCCACATCTTTCTGTTCCCTTGTGCTCCTATCTCCTGGGAGGAAAAAAGAAAAAAAGAGCCACAGTTCTTTGTAACTCCCTCAGAAATTTTCCCTGTAAATGCCCAAAGCAAACTACCTTTTGGTGATGCATGTTTATCTCTGGGCTCCTGAGACCACTCTCTCTAAATCAGTCTGGACTCCAGCCTCTATTTCTTTTCATCAAGACTCTATTATTCTGTAAAAGCTGACAGCCTGACTTACTACTTTTTATTCTAAGTGTCTGTCTTCTTTAGATACCAAACAGACAAAAGCCCTTTACTTAAATATTCCAGAAACATTTATTTACAACTATCCATTTAAATTATTGTTATGAGCACCAGGACTCGGTAGTGTGAATGTCTCATTATCTTTTTCCAACTGTTTCTAATCCCCTCACTAGAATGTGAACTCCCTGGGGGAGGGTGTTGTGTGTCATAGGTGGCTAAGAAATATCATTGAATAAAACAAGAAATATGTTGACAGAAGAAGTACATGCATAAGACCCTGATTTTCTTTTTTAGACATTTAAAACTCCTTGATTCATAGATGTTTCACTGTATATTTATTAAGTATTTCTAACAAATATTTAAATAAATAAATAAATTTCATATAGTTATATTATTTAAATAGTGGTAACTTAGAGCATTGCTTTTCTTGCCCAATCCACATTTTTCTATGTCTTCTGTTATCTGCTCATCTAGATTATTTAGGGCTTTGCAATAACCTTTCAACTAAAGTATAATCTATAAAAAATTTCATTAGAAAATAAATCATTAGAATATGATCCATTAATTGTATTACTAGAGATGTAATATGGTGAATGGGTGTTTTAGTAGGAAAAACTTCTGTCCATATTGATATACCCACAATCAGAAGAGAACAGTGCTTACAAGAAAAGCTCTGAGTGAAATGATGGGTAATATGATGCAAAGCAGTGAGTCGCATATTTTTTTAAGTGTTCATATCCACCTTAAATATGTCAGTTGTGCTTTTAGTATTCTTTCTTACATAATAGCAAAATGTATAATGGCATTTGACCCTGGCTGGTTTGGCTCAGTGGATTGAGCGTCGGCCTGCGAGCTAAGTGTCGCTGGTTCGATCTTCCAGTCAGGGCACATCAGAGAAGGAAAACTCTGACTCCAAAAAACCTCCGCTGCCTTGCGGCATACCTCTTCAGGGGAAAGGCTAAGGGAGTAAACCCCGACAGAAAATCCGGAGCCAGAGTCCCTAAGGCGGTTTGACGTTGTAGTCAACACCGGCAACTCCTGCGGCGCACCTGAAGCCAAGCTGTATTGACTCCGTCTTTCCCTTGGACCCTTCAGCTGCGAAGAGAGGGGGGGTCTGCTGCATGGGCAACGGCAGACCCTCCATATCACCCTGCCCAGGCTCTTTAGCTTCAGCTTCACTGGAGAGGACACTCCAGCGTCATCACAAGATGTCGATTCAACACGGGAGGAGACAGATACCGTGTCACTCCCGAGTCGGACTGCACAGCCATTCTCGGCGGTGCAGATAGACTCTTAAGAAGCTACACCATCGTCTCTCGAGACGGACGGCTGCCGACATAATGGCATTTAAAAACTACTAATTTAATAATGTTAAAAAATTATTTTATTGCCCTGGCAGAGTGGCTCACTTGGCTGGAACATCGTCCCATGCAACAAAACATTGTGGGTTTGATTCCTGCTCAGCACATATACTTAGGTTACAGGTTCAATCACTAGTCAGGACATGTAAGGAGGCAACAGATAGATGTTCCTCTCTCACACTGATGCTTCTCTCTCTCTTTAAAATAAATAAAAATATCCTTGGATGAGGATTATATATATATTATATATATATATATAATATATATATAATATATATATATAGTTTGTCCAGAAAGTATCTAGCCATGCACTATGAAAAGTAGAGACATTTATTGAAGAAGATACGAGATACAAGAAACATCATACATAGGACAATGACACCTCAGCCCCCTTCAAAGTAGGCACCTGGGGACCTCACACAGTTCTCCCAATCACCATCAGCTACCCTGTCATATTTTCCTGAAATCTCATTGATGGTCTGAAATCTCTTCTCTTTCAAAGGTGATTTTAGTTTTGGGAAAAGCCAGAAGTCACAATGTGCCAAATCTGGGCTTGAAGGGTGCTTAGTTGCCTGGGTGATTTGATGTTTCACCAAAAACCCTGCACAAGATGTGATGCATGACCAGGTACTTTGTTGTGATGAAGCTGCCAGTCACTAGTTGCCCATAGCTGCAGCCTTCTGAATCATCTGAATAGTTTCCGCAGGGAAATGTTCAGCTTAATGCAAAATTTGATGCAGATTTGTTGCTCTACTTGCTCAGTCATTTTGAATGTGACAGCCACACAATTCACATGCTCACTCAATGGGGTCTACCACCCCCACTGACTAGTACAGTTAAGTCATCATTATTCATGCATGTGCATTCCAGTCCACTCTCCTTGACCTCCAGGTTACATTGATGTCTTGCAAACCATTATCATTATATTAACAATGGTTGGACTGTTTATATATATAAAAAATTGATTTTAATACTATCTTAACTTTTAAAAATAGTCAATCTATATGCTGGTCAAGCATATAATTGTTGGAGTTTGTACTGATTTGCAGATTGTTACAAGTGAATCTTCAAGGTGCTGCAAATGGATCTCAACCCAGTCTACTCATGAGAATGATTAGAGGAGCTTTTAGAAATATACCTTCTCTGTGGCCAGGGCGGGCTTCCTGGGTATGCCAGCTGTGCAGGCACAAGAGGCCATGCTTAGATTTAATGCTCTGGGTGGGGCAAATCCACCACTATCATCAGAATTTGAGGAACGGAAGTGGATGAAAGGAGCTGTGGAATCAATGTTACAATTTGTTTTTAATGTAAAAGCTGAAAATGCAGTGTGCTTACAAAACTTTACACATAGTGAAATGCACTGATCTTAGGTGTATGTTTTCGAGTACTGACAGATTTTTGCAAATGTTTTTTTTATATTTAGTATAGTTAGTTTTAAACATTTCATCATTTAGTATGACTGGCTTTTTTTTTTTTTTTTTTTAATAGATGGTCTTTAACAGATTAACAAATTCAGCTTGAATCCTAGTTTCCTTTCTTTCAGGAATAAATCTTGGATTTTGTCAAATGCTTTTCCAGTGTCTATTAAAGTAATTATAAGGTATTTTTCTTTTTTCCAATAACATGCTGAAATATAGTAAATGATTATTTTGAGTAACAAATCAGTTTTAATTCCTATGACTAACCTCAATTAAACATAATGAATTACCTTGTTTTTAGATATTTTGGAATTCGGTTTAATACTTTGTTAATAATTTTTATATCCATGTTTATAAGTAGTATTGGTCTAAAATTATGATGACCTCATAAAATGAGTTGGGAAGCACTGTGTTGCAGCTCCTGGACAGTAGAGGCTTCTAATATATTTTGTCAGGTGGGCACTCTCAAGTGCTTGGCACTCCCAGGTGCTGGGAAGTCCCAGGTGCTGGGGATCAGGGCAGCAAGAAAGATTACCCAAGAGGAGATTTCAAGGAAAAAGTACTGAGTTTTTCCTTCCTAGAAGTTCTTTTGCAGGAGAGAAGTTCCTGAGATAGTATGGTATAGTGGATACTATTCTCATTGTGAAGAAGTTTGAATTTCAGTTCCAGTTCAGTCAATAGCTAAGTGATTGCTTTTTAGCTTGCCTTTACTCATCACAGAAAGAGAGAATTGGATATAGAATACTTATATCTTCTTCTATCTTCTAGTGTCTGCGAACCACAAAATATTATGCTGTCTAATGATTTCCATAACCAAGTGACACACGGGAGGGCATAAAAAATCAGGTTCTTCTCATTTTTAAAAAAACTTCATGAAATGAACTCATGTACCTCTAAGAAATATATAGGATATAAGTGAAAACTTCTTGTAAAATGCTACAGGGGTTTTTACATATTGTCAAGAACTCCGCTAAATTTTAAGGGTTTCTGAAATATTTTAAAGGCCTATTTTCTGCTCTCGATTGTACTCTATTGTTAAGAGGGCAAGTGAATCCATTTATACCTGACTATTGCCAAGTGAAACCATGGCCAATGAAGAAAAGAAACATGTGCAAAATTATTTTTAAACCTTAAACAAATTAATTACTTTGAAAACATAGTACAGGAGAAGACATCCCCACTTAGTTTGAATTCATCAAATCTACTTGCTTTGTTACAAAGTGTGCATGCTGAAATAATAAACCTTTTTTTTCCTCTTCAAATTCCTATTTATCAAATAACTTAAGGGCTGATCATTGCATTCCTTTTTTTTTTTTTTTCCCCCTTGGGCTGAGCTTTCTGAGAATTGTAATCTACTGCTGAAGATAAAATAGCCTAGAAAACTACAGCTAGGTAAAAGTTTTGGCATATGTTGAGTTGAAAAACAAGACACATTTGTCTTTTAAAAAATGTCTTTGATGACAGGACTATGATTCTAACAGGAAATTTAAGCCTGGGGTTCTGTGCATTCTTGCCCCTTGAAAGTTCTGATTCTCAGCCTTCTTTCTAACAATTACATATATTAGTTCCCGTTATGTAAGGTTTTGTTATTGAACAAAAGTGGGATTCAGCTGCCCACTGCTGAGCACAGGCATAAAACAAATGTTGGTAGGGAAGGAAAAAGGTCTTCGTTAAAATGTTGCGCAATAACTCAAAACCAAGCCGAGAGATCCCCTTCCATTCTTACATCTCCTTCCGAGCACAAAGCTGCTAGGTGGACTGATTTCTGGCTTCAGGCTCCCTCCCTGGAGGGTGCATGCATGTGTGGCTGGCACTGCCATTGCTCCTCTGCAGCTTCTTTCCACTCTGGGGGCCCAGGGCTGCTGCTAGACCATGCTGTCCCCAGGGCCCTTTGGTCTGTGAACTTTCTGGCTCCAGATTAGGCCACAAGGGGAAGGAGAAGGGGCAAGTCTCTGCCCTTCCTCCATTTGAATCTCCAGCCCCCAAATTCCATGCTTTCCGGAAGCACCTAACTTCCCAGCCAATCCCATACACTAGAATAGCCAGTCTGCACCCTCTCTTGCTGCCATGTTAACCTTCAGGTACACATGCATGCCTCTGTGACCTCTTGTTTCCCCTTCAGTCAGGAACCAGTAGGCGAGAAGAGTTAACCTCGGGCAATCACTCTGGCTAGTGAGGGTAGTCATCTCTGTCCAGGGTGGGGAATCACGTGACATGCTAGCTCAGTTTTCAGAGCAATGAAATGCTGCTTCACTGGCTTGTGTAGCCTTTACCGGGGGGAAGCAGCTTCTCCCACACCACCTCGGGGGATGGGAAATCTGTCACCAACTGTGCTACAGCTTCAGTCCTGCCAGCTCCTTTTTTTCCTGAAACCCCTCGCTTCTCCCCAGCAACCTCCCTGTATTAGCTTCACTTTCCTTAGTTCCAATTACCCTCAGCCAACCACTGACTGAAACTATTAAATTTCCTCAGTCATCAACATCTGTTCCTGACATCCAACCATGGACGTTGTCACAGCTGAATGAATGATCCAGGATCACCAGAAGCAGATGATCTTCTTTCTGACTTATAGGTAGAAGGTCAACAGTAGCCTAAGGCTATGTCACAACGCCCTACCTCATTCCCCTCACTTCATCTCATCACGTAAGCACTTTGTCATCACAAGAAAAAGGGTGAGTACAGTGCAATAAGATATTTAGAGAAAAAGAGTACATTCATATAATATTTGTTACAATATAGTGTTTTATTTTATAATTATTGTTAATGATCTACTGAGCTTAATTTACAAATTAAACTTTTTCTTAGGTATGTGTGCATGTGTAGGAAAAAACATAGTATGTATAGGGTTTGGTACTATCCACAGTTTCAGCCATCCACTGGCAGTATTAGAATGTATCCTCCACACATAATGAGGGACTCCTGTCTCATCTAATTCTGACCTGAAACTATGATTTTGTCTTTGCTCAGATTGTATTTTCAGTATCAGGAAGAAACTCTTTCATAATGATCCAAGCAAATTCAGCTGGGTTTTCTTGTCTTTCAAGAATAAAATTAAAACAACAGAAAGGGGAATATTTATGAAAATTCATTTTAGACTCATCTAGGTCTGAATTTAGAGAGATTACTTTCTGTTTTAATAAGGTGAAGAAGGCTGAACTGTGACATAACCTTAGTAAATTCACATGCTTTTTAAGAAAGCCATAGGTGTTAGTGTTAATGACAACTTCTAATTGATAGCTGACAACATACTATTTACAATAATAATATATCATAAGAACTTGTAGTTTTCCTTATAAGAAATAAAAATTAATGTCCATAGCATATAGAAGCAAATTATGCTCTAATGGTTTCCTAATAAAGTAATTTTCTCATAGATCACAGGGGATACAAGGAAAAATTTGCTAATACTGTGGCCAAAGTAATTGTTTTTCAGCCTTTAACTATTAAGCAACTTGCCTAAGGCTTCTCATTACATGCTAAGTCATGGTTCTCTGTCCCACCAAGTTCTTGCAGAGTCTGAAAGGTCAAAGGCAGAACTTCAGAGATAATTGAATGCACTTAAAATGCAAATGTTTATTAAGAAAAAGCAGGTTAGTCTTTTTTATCCCAAAGGCTAAATCAGTTTGTTACCCGTGGCCATCTGACAGATTAGGATATGTGTGCGGACTCCATGGAAGTTTTATCAAATACAATCCACCTATCACATCCTCAACTACAACCTAATTTAATCCCAGAATAGGTAAATATGAAGATTAAATTAAATGATATATATGAAAGTGCTTTGGCAATTACAAAGTAGTACATAAATAAAAGTTATTAAAACATTTGACTGGAAAATACAAACTGTTTTCATTGCTAATAACATTTCCTTCTGGATTTCTAAGAGTAAGTTCTCTTACAACTTAATATCAGGAAATAATGAATAATTGTATTTGCATACAGGCAGCATCATCAAATTTATGTTCTTATTCAGCAGACTTTCAATCAAGCAAAACAAACTGAAAAATTAAAAACACTAGGGATGGACATTTGTAGCAGCAAGTTCTTGCATATATTTATCTTCATTATTTCCCTTTGTCTCACCTTGGGTGGCTTCTAGAGTTTATTTTAAAAAGTAAACAGAAACTTAAAAAGGAAGCAAAACTAACAAGGTAGATGGTTTGTCTGATCAGAAACAGAAAACCTTTCCAAAAACAGAATAAAACACATGAAGAATTATGAGAGCTAAATGTTCATTATGGGTCTATGGCAGTTTCTTTAGATGTAAAAATAGGATATTGCTATCATTCAGTCTTTAATTGTTCTTTCTTCCCTGGGGGTGGGGTAAAGGCAGAGGAGCAAATGAGCTCTTTGTATGTATTTTCACACCCATAAGGAATGCTGGGATTTTGCTCATAGTACATATTCCATTTTTCTGGGAGATGGACTCCTTGGCAGGTAGAACACAGCCCATATGCTAACTCACAGCTATGCCAAGGGCACAGGATGTGCTCAGCTCTGTCTAGCATGGCCGCAGGACTTGCTCATAACTATGCCAAGAGCATCAACATGGAAATCAAATGAATCTGGGTTTGAAAACCACCAATTTTGACACTAAGTTGGTATATCTATGGGAAAATTAACCTTTTTCAGTCATGGGTTTCTAATCAATAATAAAAAATAACAACAATAACACTAACTTGCACCATTTTATTTGAAATGTAAGATTATCAATATATATTAAGTTGATACAATTTAATAGCCAACTCCATTGAGGCCCAAATGCTTCCCCTTCAATTAAATGTTTTGTATGTATTTCTCGTTTTGTGCCCACAACCACCTTATCCCACAGGAAATACTCTGTTCAAAAATGGAAGCACTGAGGCTCTGCCAAGTTCATGCTTGAGTTCATGTGGCTGGTGAGTAGAAGAGTCAGAGCTTGTGTGGTTCAGAGCTCGCATAATAATTACATAGTAGGAGGCTAGTCCAAGGCCACAGAAATGATGCCAGATAAGAGAAACCCTAATTTTGTACCTTCAGTGACTCTACCCACTTTATCCTTTGAACCAATGAAGCTCCTTTTGTATATGGGAAGGAATGGATTATATAAGACTTTTCCTTCACTGCTTCAAACCCCAGGCTGATGTAGAAGTAAAAAGGTGCTCCTCCTAGTCTTTTGAAATACTAAATTTTTGACACCTGAAAAAAAAGAAAACGGTCATTTCTTTTAGCAATAGAAAATACAAGAGCAAAGAAAAGGAAAAAATATTTTAAAAAATAACTTTTAGCTTACAAAATCTATCACTGAAAGAAGTGGTGGCTTTAATTGAAAAATACGGTCTACAGGTAAACAACTATTTCTCAAATTGTCTGACTCGATCCTAGTGTAAGGATATGGACTACACTTAAATAATGCTAGTATTATAAAAAGAAGGACAGTGTCCTGAATGTAACAATCCTGCATTTTTAATTAGACCAGTCTTCATATATGTAGATATTCTAATCATGAAGTGTGCTGGATGTCCATAGAACCCAGCAAAGGCCATAACTTTTGCTTCTTTGGAATCTAAAATAGCAGACCCTTCTAGAGCAAACTTTTGGCTCAGGATGAGAAGGTTGAATCACATAAAGGATGACTGGAGATGAAAGAATGGATGACAGGCAGGGTAGAGGCTGTGCTCTTCAACGCTTCTTCCCTCCACTCCACTTCCATGTTCATAGCACCCTGGGGTGAAGGATAAACACAACGCTACAACCATCACCAAGTTTGGGGACACAGTGGGAGTAAGATTATTTTTCCATCACATTCACCATCTGATGCTTCCCCTCTTTTTCACCATCTGCCCCAATCTCCCTCTGGCTTTTACTTCTTCCTATCTTTCTCCTCTTTTTGATATTCTGTTTCTCCCCCAACCCTTTTCATGTTTTGTTTTTGTATTTCCTTTATCTGCTATTCCTTAGTTTGTTCTTTCTCTATAGACATGATTCATCTCAAAAAAACTTTTTCAAGAATAAAATACACTTAACTCTATATTTGTTAGTATCGGTCCTTTGAGAATCAATATTAAAAGCAAGATATAAAGGATTAAATAGACAAATGATGGATTAGAGAAAATGCCAGTGAGAGAAAACAGAGAGGGAGACAGGAGACTAGTAAAGTTGTCAGACCATGATGAGTTTGTACCCTGAGAATAGAGAGGGAAGTATGGGAAGTTGAAGGTCAGGGATAAGTACCAACTGGTAGCCCAGTTTTAAGAAAAGTTCTGCAGGGAGAGCTCATGAGTCAGTCACTCAGAGGCATCCTTCTATCAGGGACAGGCCTGATGTAGTAACCCCTGCTATGTTCAGTCACTAGTTGGGAGCAGCCAATGGGACGTAGGGCCTCAGTCAGAATGAGGAGAAGGAATTCAGAGTACAGAGGCTTCAGGTCACCAGTAAGTATTGCTCTTTGCCTTTGGAGATCTGTGAGGTTCATCCTCAAGGATCCTTACATCTGTTCCTAGAGCTATGGCCCATGTGCGTCCATGTATATAATAAATATACTTTAATGAAGACCTTACTTTTTGAAAAAAGGATTTGAAATATGTGAGAAAAACAGCCCTATGGGCTATTTCCCAAATTAGAGACCTACTCCAAGAAATCACCTTTAGATCTACATTCGCTAAGCTTGTGCAAATAAAACATTTTTCAGCAGGAATATATGGTTGTGCACCAAGCTAATGGTAGGAAATTTTGTGCCTATTCCCATAAATGTCAGCAGCCATCACCACTGCTCTTACATTTTCATCTAAATATTATTCATTTTCTTTTAAAAGGTGTATCATACAATTAACGTAGAAGCTAAGAAAGACAATAGTTGGTAAAGGTTTTTATGTGAACAGTGGCTATAGTAATGCTGTATAAAAATCACTCAAGATAAAAAAGTAAGCACTAAGGATATGTTAGTCTTTGAAACTGTACCAGGTAAGATTAAAGGTAAAACTTAATAGCTACTGCTGGATATAATACTTAAAACACATGTATTCTGAATTTTATCCTTTTACAAACATTAGGTCAGTGGTTATAAAAGGGTCATGTTAGTCATAAAGCCGGAATTATATGTGCTAAATTATTCCATACCTTGCCATATGTTCAGTGGAGGTAAGGTAGCAGGAGAAGAATGAAGAATACAACACTGTACAGAAGGAAGAGATGAAGAATTAGAAGTAAACTGGTTTAAACACCCTATTATAATATTGATTTCTAAACAAATTTTAATTCATTTTTGATGACATCCTAGATTTTGACCCTTCTCAGTCTCCATTCACATGACATTCTCAGCATAACAGTTTCATGATTGTATGTAAGCACACTTATATTTTCAGTAGGAAACAAAGGTAAGTAGAAATAATAAGCCAGAAGGAATAAAAAGGACTTTGGATAGGATGTAGCAGGATTGAGAGGTGGTTTTCTGTCATTTTGGGGGTGGGTAATGACAGTCCAGACAAGACCATGGAATCAAGAGCAGTGATGATGATCTAGAAGATTTGAGGTTGACAAGCTGTATGAGTCAGAGTTTTCCAGGGAACCAAAACCAATAGGATATATGTATGGAATCGGCTCACATTATTGTGGAGGCCGGCAAGGCGGACTAGGTCTAGCAGGCTGGAGACCCAGGAGAGTCGATGTTCTATTCGAATCTGAAAGCTGTCTATTGTTGAGCAAGGTAAGCATACTTTTGCAGATGAATTTTGAAAGCAGTCTGCTGCAGAATTTTCCCTTGCTTGTGGGAGGTATTTTTCTCCTATTCAGGCCCCCAACTATCTGTATGAGCCCCACCTACATTGTGGAGAACAGTTTGCTTTACTCACAGTCCAATTATTTAAATATTGATCTCATCCCAAAACACACTCACATATACACCCAGAATAACGTTTGACAAAATAGATGAGCACCTCATAACCCAGCCAAGTTTATTTGTGGAATTAACCATCATACAAACCTTCCAGATTCCCTAGTTGTGGTAACAAGAATAGTTAACCAAGTAATATCCAGCCCACTCTGATTCTATGTAACAGTGGGAATAGGCCCTATAAATTGGATCAAGTACCCTATTAAAGTTTTTTGGAAAAGCATGCCTCTTTGTAGACATACTTCCTTGTTGAAAAGCAAAGTACATTTTACTATTGGCCTTTCCTTTGTGAAACCTTTTACTGATGTGCAGCACATATGCCATAAATTGCACAAATATGAGGTGAAAACTAAATACCTATTTCTTTCTCTGTATTTTCATTTAACCGCCATCCAAAACAACATATAGATTACTTTCAACATTCCAGAAGACTCTCTCATTTTCCTTTTCGGTTAAGAGACCCCAGAGGAAAACACAACACCGACTTTTACCACTGAAGATTCATTTTGCCTTTTTCTGAATGCCAGAAAAGTGAAATCATACAGGATTCCTTCTAGTAATCTCTGGTTTCTTTCATGTTAAGTCTGAAACTGTGAAAGGACTGTGCTTACCTCATTCATGAGATAACTAGTTAGCTTGTTTAGCTGTGTTTGTGTTTGTGAGTATGTGTGTGTATATAAAACAAGACCCTGGGTCATAGACACAAATGCTTTATTATTTTACAGCAAAAAGCAGCCAGAAAACCATCTCAGCACCTGTTCCCCATGCCCCAACCCCCAAAAGGTGACAGAATGAGAGCCAGATGTTTATCTGCACATGCACTGAGTTTGCCTTGCAAGAGTGGAACCCCAAAATAATGAGTCTTGGAACTTATATAGGGCTCTGGCACATCTGCCATGCTCCTGGCAAGAGAAAAAGACTTTTACTCTGCAATGAAAACAATCTTCTCCCAAGAAAGGAGAGACTAAGATTACCACTCTGGAATGTAAGCAGATGTCTCTGTAAGAGTACAAGGAGACATTGCTAACTTGACCATCTCTAGAAGTTCAGTCTTTTGGGTGATACTGTCTTTCACTTTTAAGATATGTTTGCGAAGAGTCGCCTGGACTCAGAATAACTAAATCATGCAGAAACACTGGAAGAATCCAGAGGAAATTGTCTACTGATATTATCAACTATTCCTGAGATTAATTTATGTTTTTGCATAAATCAGTAGTTAAATTTTTTTTTCTTACTGACTTATTACTATTATTGTCTTTTATGTATTTAGAAATTAGTTGTTCAGTACCTAGCATATATGCAGGCATGATGTTTGGCACCATGGCTACCATAATAAAAAGGCTGATATGCATGCGATTATGAATCATGGACACAAGAGTTTGTATTGTGCATTCCACAGATCTCTTAGTGGGTTACACCGAGGTATCCATGTAGCTCATGAATTTTTCAAAATTCTCCTTAAAACTCTGTGTCGTGTTATAGTATTTTTCTAGGGAGAGGAACGACTGCTTATCTCAGATATAGAAATATGTCTGTAACTAAAAAGATTAAGAATTCCTGGCCTGGTAATTCTATCCCAGCCACCTTCCGGCAGACTGCCTTTGGTCTTGTGCCTACCAGCCCAGACCAGGCAGGCCCCGAGCCTCTAATTTCCTTAAACTGCTTCTGTTGCCTGCCCTCTCACCAGGACAGTAGAATTGCCAAGAATAATGTAGGAAGAATGCTTGAAAATAACAGTGGGCAAGAGTGGTCTGGCATCATAGAAACAAAAGCGCCTCAGATGAATAACTTCACAATTTTTCTAGTGTCCGTTTTTCTAGCATCTTCATTAATAAATTACTAATTAAAATGGTCAAGACCAAGGTCTGAGACCCACATTCGTGCTGTACTCTTTCCAGGACTTAATCTGAAAAATATCAGCTGTCCAAAATGCTCAGGCCTGCCTCCACTAATAGGACACATTTATAGCAAATTTTCTCTAAACTTAATAGTCACTTGCATGTGTTCAATTTCTTCTCAGCACTGAAAATAAATTTAACAAATGGACTCTCTTCATCATTTGAATTTTTGCCTTTTTGGAATATTTGCATGTTAACAGCTCTGGCTGAAAAATAAGTCTTGGCTCCAGGGAATGCATTACTAATGTTAAAATGTTAGGCATTTGTTATAATCTAGTTGAAGAGGAATTTAAAGATGAGCGAGTTTTTATGCTGCACTGTCACACAGCAGTGCTCAAATCACATGCTGTCATTATCTCCTTACATAGGTTTCATAAAATTCTCTACTTTTCTTGTTGAAAAAGTTGCTCGTTGGAACAAAATGGCTGCATATTCCCAACATGATATGGTGGGAGGACACCTAGCTAGGCCTCCAAGGCGGTAACCCAAATCATGGATCTGCCCACTCAGTCCAACATGACCTTGAGCACATTAACCTGCCAGAGCCAGTCTGACTATTGGTAATACTCATATAATAATGCCCATGATGACACTTTATGAACTGAAACATTATCTGTCAACTGAGGAAATATCACATTACAATCATGCCAAGACCACTCCCATATGACCTAATCTGGACCCTCTCTGCTAGTTACAGAAACATTTCTTAAAAGTTCAAAACTGCAACACTGTCAAGATGATAGTTTTGAAATGGAATCTTATTGGACTTTGGGGAATATTTAGGGGATGGAAGGAAAAAGATAAAAAAAGAGGAGTTGAATAAAAGAGATTCTGCTGTTTTGTGACTGTGCAATGGTTAATTTCCTTGGAAAACATAGTTAGCCAAATGCCTTTTAAGCGTAGAACTCACAATCATAAAAACTTGGTCCTCGGTCATAAATCAGCAGTGTGGTGCCTACCAGTGTTTGAGTGTTTCCAGCGTCTTTTTATTAGTCAGGAGTGGGAACGACCAACAGTTCAGTCACAGAGATCTATGAAGCATGTATCTTAATACTATTACTCTTGTAGGCAGGTTTGTGATAGCAACTTTGTGCACTGACAAGTGTGTTTCACATGGTTATCTATAGCTTAATAAATTGGGGAGCATTAAAATAAAGCAACCACATTTACTGCTTATGGAAAGTGGAACACTGTGTTTCACAGACTGCGTGAGCATTGAACAATGCCTGAGTTATTGGAGCCCTGTTGGTTTTGAATTTATAGTAATGCCTGTGGAAAGGTGAAGAACAATAATGAAAAGTAATTAATCCCCTTCTTTGACTTAGGACAATAGCAGTGAGGTCAATTGTTGTAGTCACATCTTATCTGGAGAAACTGTAATTTTAAATGACTACTTAATCACTTTTCACCTTAAAATTATTCTCAGTAGAAATGTTTTGTATGTTTCTGAATGAGGACAAAGAGTAGCATAAGGTCAGCTACCTTTTTTGAAACAGTAGGAGTCCAAAAGTGGGGTAGGTGAGGGAGGGGGTGGGAGAGACAGCATTCTTGCATTTGCTTGGAAAGAAAAGTACTTAGGGATAGGAGGGAACTTAACTAATTCCTTCTTTTCTTTACCTTCCAATTCCTAACAAATCTTGTGCAATTTTGGGAAAAAAAGAAAAGGAGATGTGCCATTTTTTATAGTTAATGCTCCCTTATAAATGAGAGAAGAAAAAAAAAAAACAATTAGAGAATGTAATGAATAAATGTCTTTTGGTACTTGAGGAACACAAATGGAAGCATAAAGTTTAGTGTTTTCAAAAGGATTAGCTCTATAGCTTCAAGTTTCTCTCTTTGGCTTACCAGGATCACATTATTTTTTGCTCCAATGGTGCTCTAGCTTATTTTTTTCCCAAAAGCTTAATATTCTTACAGCTAGGCTTGAACTTCTGACATGTCAATATCATGAAGAAAGATTGAGAACCTTAGTATTAAATCATGAAGTCTTTATTAGATAGTGCAAAGGTCAACAGGAGGCTGTTACTTGGTGATTCGCTACCCTGAAAGGAGGTCGTATATAATGTTGCTCTAAGATATCACCCAAGAGATGTCTGCTTGAGAAACTCAAAAAGCTCTAGTTGATGGGCTTTCTAACCTTCTCCTCATACAACTGACCCTCAAAGACGACTTACAGTTTTAAGTAATGATAAAACACACATAATTTTTCTTGGCTTCTAAGAGATCATTGTTCTAAGAGCAATAAAAAGTACCATGGCTCATACAATGCTTTATTGCAATTCCCCCAAAATGTAATATTCTACAGATGTTAATTTTATTTTGTTTGTAGGGAAATTTTAAAAAATCAGCCTAGCATTCAAATTAGGTTTACTTTCTACCCTCTACAGGTGTACATATAACTAAAGACTCAGAAAGTATGTCCACCAGCTCAGGGATTATTGTACTTTTGCGATTTTTGAGTCATCTCACAGAACAAGTCACGTTTCTGAGCCATCTGGAATGTAGAGTTTGTAAAACTTACAGAACTAGTCTATATATATATACACACACACACGTGTGTGTATACATATACATATACATATTGTTTTAGTGTATTAGAAAGTTTTCTTTGAGCCCACAATTTTATAGGGTATTGTTTCCAAAAATTAATATTCAATGTAGGTATATGTTTTTTACTATTTGTCTCAAGTATTACTTAGATAAAATGTTGCTTAAAGCATTTGTTCTCAATCTCTGGATTCTCTCTTCAGTAAATTATTTATATAGAAATGTAGAAATTTCATAGACCCCCTGAAACTTATTCAACTACCAATAGATTCATGGTCTCCAAGTTAAAAAACCACTCTTGTAGAGAACTTCAAATTGTATCAGCTTAAAGAGATTAATATCTCACCCTATGGTGCCAGGAACTCAGTAAGCACTTCATAAACCCTATTGGAGGAAATAGCAGATAGAATAATTTTTCAATTTCTGCTCTGAAATTACATTTTCTGGACTACTCAGAGACCTAATAAGGTCATCAGTTGTCATTTTCAACATTCTTGACTTTGATTGTTCAGCTGCAAGGAATGAGAGGCAGGAGAATAAAGTCCATATTTCAGCATTTTATGAATATGATCATTTATGATCTCAGAAGGTTATATTAAGTTATTCTCTTTGTCTTTTATTTGTTACACTGGATTTGTTAATGAAGGGGACTGAATGAGCTTTAAATAGTTTTGAAAACAGAAACAAATATTTTAATTGCCTCTTTTCTCTCTCTCTTTCTCTCTCTCTCTCCCTCCCCAAAGTAGTAGGTTATTGCTAAAATTCTATAATATAATAATGAAATACTTTGCTCATGAAAACCAAACAAATGCTTAATAATTCAACCAAAACAAATAGAATCATCTGAATTTTATAATATAGTTTTAGCTATAGATACCTTATCAAAATCCACCTGCCTATTCTATGTCAGCCATCATAATTTTACTTCCCTTGTTACATTGTCATTGAACTATTGTGCTTTAAATCAAATGAAAAATAATTTTGAAAAATGAGAACAATAAAGAAAGTTTGTGCAATTTATCTTTCTCTGGTTAAAAAAATATATACACGAATTTACCTCTGCAGTTGTAAAGCTATACAAATAATATATGAGTATATGATTGACTCTAATATTTTTTAAATTCATGTGGGAAACAATACATGAGGAAAGGGTATTTTATTTTTATCATGAAATTTTAACACAAAATATTATGGGGTTCTGGGGCAATATGTATGTCAAAAATTTGACCTTTTTTTAAAATGTATTTTATTGATTATATTGTTACAATAGTTCCAATTTTCTCCCCTTTACTCCTGTCCACCCAGCATCTCCCTCCCCCGGCAGTCCACCCCCAAGTCCATACCCATGGTTCGTACATACAAGCTTTCCTGCTTCACCCTTTCATATATTCTTCTTCTCTCTTTTTTTAGTAAATATGTGATTAATTAATTATTTTAACAATAAAAAAATAACAATCCCTCCCTCTCAGATATTAAGACCCTTTGTAATCTTATTAAGGACAATGGGCGAAGGTCTCAAGCTCCTCTAGCTGCTTCAAGCTGGACATGGTCATCGTCCTACCTACCCTTGGGTCCAGAAATCCCTAATAAGAGTGGGGGTGTGGAGGGGAGGGTGGCCTTCCCACATGGGGAAGTATCGTGCAGACTCCAGGTCAGTTGGCTGTCTCCGGACAACGGCATGCTTGGTTTAACCGGCTGGCATCCTTGTGTTCTGGGGGCAACAGATTTGGCAAAAAGGGTTAAAAGACATCATTCAATCCATAACCACTAGATGACAAAAGGCAGGGATTAATTTTTCAATGTTCCACATTAGGGAAAAAAGAAAAAAAAAAGAATAAAAGGGCTCCTTTGGAGGAAGGTGTGCCAGGCACATCTCACCTGTCCAAAACCCTTTTACCCGTTATACTTAGTTTGGGCTGAGGGAAATAGTTTAGGTTTCCCTCCTCTCAGACCTCTGAGTCCTTTCTGTCCAAGCCATTTGGATAGAAAAGAGAAACCAGTTTTAAAGTGAAGCCCACCGACCACCCCATTCTTCACCAACCCAGCCATTTAGTTCAGCCAAACCGTTGAATCTCAGGAGGCAGTGCTGCAGAGAGGATTAAGTGAGGCTTATGCGTACAGACAATCACTCAGGTAATGCGGTCATAGGCTTATGCCCTTTGAAAACAGAAAACACATGTTAATTTATGTAACATAACCCACAAACTAGTCTCTAAATCTGTAAGACTGTCTTATTGGAAAGACATCCAGTTGCAAGGCACTTGACATTATTCTTGCCTGCAACTTAAATATCTTTGATGATACCACAGACATGGTTTAACTTTCAAGTGAAAACATATTTTAAATGAAAAGAAACTTTAAAGATGTTTAGCTGCACTACTTTATAGTCTACCACTGAGCATTGTGATTTTCCTTGAATCGCAATTTTTCTCCCTAAGATTACCCTCCTTGTCATTAAAGGGACTGCATTAAGTCCATTTTTAATTTATCCTGTTCATTTGCATAAACACAACAAGAGCATAAAATGATTACTTATGATCTTTAGTTCTGCTTTGCTGGAACTTACCCAAGGAACATTTAGGGTGACCTTCAGTCTGTCCTTCAAGGCACAGAAGCAGAACCACATACCTGGCTTTCAGCCTTGTCTGTAAACACCTGTCTTTTCCAAGTCCTTCTGATTTTTCATTGTGCCTTAAGGTCCCATCTAGCCATTTTTTCAGGAAAACAACCTTCATTACTTCCCTGGAAAGATTGCCATGGACCGCGCATCCATCCAAGGTACCAGGCATTTTATCTCGTGGACTTTTATTACCTTTGAAAGTCAATCCCAGTTCCTCAGGGCTTTTTGGTAACAACCAAAGCCCAAGCATGTCTCCTTTATGCATGACATTCCAGTCAAAATCTTAGTTTAAAAAAAAAAAAAACCTCTATTAACAACTGGTCTTATTAGTTTTATGCAAAGAAACTTATGTCATTACTTACTTCTTTAGAATGCCAAACTCTGGAGAGGTCAGATAGGGAGAAAAATATACAGTGTGAAGGAAAATCCTTGTCCTTCTAATATTCACTGAACTTGCATTTCTATTCTTTATATTTTCTTTTTTTCCCCCACTAAAAATTTTTTTGTTTGTTTTTCCATTAAAGTTGTCCCACTTTTTTCCCCCTCTTGCTTCCCTGCACCCTGCCCCACCCTTCTGCCACATTCAGTCCAGTTGTCCATGGTCATGGGTCATTTATACATGTTCTTTGACTAGAACCTTCCCCTTCTTACCCCCTTCTCTCCCTCCCATCTCCCCTTTTGTTACTCTTAGTTTATTCCTTGTTTACATACCTCTGGTTGAATTTTGCTCATTTGTTTGTGTTGTTCATTAGTTTCCTGTAATAGGTGATAGCATAAGTTTTTTTTGTTGTTGTTGTTGTTGCCTGGCTTATTTCGCTAAGCATAATTCTCTGTAGTTCCAACCATGTTGTTGCAAATGGTAGAAGTTCCTTCTTTCTTTCAGTACTTATTCATTGTCATTTTCCCCCTTTGTACTCGTGTTCCTCTCTGTCTCTCTCTGTTTCTTCATCTTAAAGCAGACCCTTTAGCATCTCTTGCAATGCTGGTTTGGTGGAGATGTATTCTTTTAGCCTTCTTTTGTCTTGGAAACTCCTTATTTCACCTTCCATTTTGAATGAGAGCCTTGCTGGGTAGAGTATTCTTGGTTGTAGGCCTTTGTTTTTCATTGCTTGGAATATTTTTTGCCATTCCCTTCTGGCTTGTAGTGTTTCTGCTGAGAAATCTGATGATAGCCTTATTGGAGCTCCCTTGTATGTTATTAGTTGTTTCTCTCTTGCTGCTTTTAGGATTCTCTCTTTATCTTTGAATGTTGCCATTTTAACTATGATGTGTCTTGAAGTGGGCCTGTTGGGGTTCATCTTCATTGGGACCCTCTGTGCTTCCTGGACTTGCATGACTCTTTCTCTCCTCATGTTAGGGAAGTTTTCTGTCATTAGTTTTTCAAAAAGGTTTTCTATCCCTTGCTTTTCTTCTTCTCCTTCTGGAATTCCTATGATACTGATATTATTACATTTCATGTTATCCTGCAGCTGTCTTAGAACCTCTTCAGTCTTGTTCAGTCTTTTTTCATTTTGTTGCACTGTCTGGGAGTTTTTGTGTACGTTGTCCTCCAGCTCGCTGATCTGATCTTCTGCTTCCTCTAGCCTGCTTTTAATTCCTTCTACTGTGTTCTTCAATTCAGAGATTGTATTCTTCATTTCTTCCTGGCTCTTATTGATAGCTTCCATGTCCTTTTTCATGCTGGTGTAACTCTCAGTAAGTTCCTTATAGTTCTTCTGGAGTTCCCTGTAGTTTTTCTGGAGTTCTTTGTAGTTTCCGCTGAGCTCATTGAGCTTCTCCATAATCCATGTTTTGAATTCCATATCTGATAGTTTGCTCCCCTCTATTTCATTTAGCACTCTTTCTGGGGATTCTACCTTTCCTTTCGATGGGGGGTTGTTTCTCTGTCTCCCCATTTTTGTGACTCCTATTGTTTGTTGGTGCTTCTTAGAATGATCTGAACTTCCTGGATCTGCCCCTGGTGGTGTCAGATCCTGTACCAGTCTGGGCCTAGGCAGCCTGTTGGAGACTTCCAGGGATCTACTGCCTTTGTCTGGCTTCTTTAATTGTTAATCTATTCAATCTGTGATTAGCCATCAGGTTTAAGGACCGTGGGTGTGGCAGCTTAATTCCTGTAGGCAGGGCTTTTGCTTCCCCTCAGGCTGACGCCACTTGGAGGAGAATGGTCTGCCTGCAGTGTGGGGGTGAGTCAGCACTGGGACCCGGCTGGCTGCTTCCCCAGCTCTCCCCTCAGAGTCACCACACCAAACTCTCCCCAAGCGTCTCCTGTCCTCTCTGCCTTCCCTCTGCTTGAGCCCAGGGTAAGTGAGGGCAAAATATTTTCATATGTGATCCGCTTAAGAGCTCTTTTTCTCCAGCTGTTTCTCTCTGGCTAGCAAGAAACCCTGTGGCTTTTTGCTTTTCTCAGCTGGATACTATTTTACTTTCCACTCTGTTGTTGTAGGTTGGGGAGCCCAGCTGGGGGTTTAGACCCTGCCCTTCTCAGGGGGAACCCCCGGCTGCTGAGCTGTTTCTCAATCCCTTCAGCTGCCACCCATGTGAACCCAGCCAGCTCTTCCATGTCTCCGCACTCCCTACCGGTCACGTTGTGATGTAGCGGCCTTTTCTGTCTCTCCGTGGTTATAAGACTTCTCCCCAACTAGTGTTCGGTTCGTTATTCTGGATGATTTCTCCAAAATTAAGTTGTAAATCCAGACTGGTCCTGGGAGGAGGTTAGTGTAGCTTCCACTTACTCCTCCGCCATCTTGTTTCTCTATAAATTTATTTTGAAGTCACTGTTTGAATTATGGTATTGTAGAAAAAGTGTAGACAATTTTTTTTTATTTCATTCTCCTTTACATTTCTTCTTCCACCTTATTATAACTAAAGCCAAATAAATGCCTTTTATGTAAAATTAATAAATGATCATTTGGAAAGTAATCAAGCTATTTACCAAGGTACAAAGAAAAACATTTTTGAAAACCATATTAATTTTCACCACCTCCAAATTACTCTAGTTACTACTTTGTGAGCACAGTTTTATAATTTCCTTATAAAGACACCAATGGGTAATAGAGTAAAAATAGAGTATTATATATTTACTATTTCAAATAAAAATTATGGCACTTAGATAAAGAAAACCACTAAAGTAAAACTAAAATCATGGTTACTTTAAGAAACACCCAATCTTTAAATTTTTTACATTTATATATAAAGTTTTTATAAAATTTCATCATTGTACATTAAATAGTATCTATTTTTATTCTTATTTGAAACTGTAATTCCCACATTCTGTATTTAAATTGACTCACTATTTACCATCAGTCTTTTTATCATGTTTTCTTCCTATCTGAGTTTTTATTTTGCTTCATAACTTGGCTGCTTAGTGTTTATTCTGCTCAAGTTTGTTTTGGTCCCTAAGTTGTTAACAAAGTTGCTAACTTCAAGGAAATGTATTTCACCTTTATAGACTATTGGGTCACTCTCTCAGAACTTGGCTGATATTGTTCACTATCTTCTGAATTGAATGTAACATTAAAGATATTGTTAGACAACCCAATTTTTATGTGTTGCATACTATTTGACTTTCTTGTGACGTGCTCAAATTTTTTCATGAATTGTTAAAAGACAACAACTTTTACAAAATGTGACAGATGATATTGTCTCAATTTGTTCAAGATAGAATGTGGCCTTTCAATTTGAAGATTCAAATTTTTTCTTATATTTGCGATATTTTTACCAGTTATATCGTTTCATTATTTCAACTATTCCATTTGTTCCATACTCTTCTTCAGTAATTATGGGTATACCGATCTCCTCTCCTTCCATATCTTTCAACTTACAAAAAATAATTTGTATTTCCATTTTATTATTATTATTGTTATTATTATTTCTAATGTGACTTTCATGTTTATCATGGTTTAGTGTTTTTTGTTATTCCCTTTATGAGTTGTAGTAGCTCAATTTTTTTCTCCATCTATTGTCTTATAATTGCTTTGAATCCTTGTATCTTCTTCTGAGATTTATTCAGTTTTCTTGCTATCTGCAAATTCTTTGAGACCTAACAAGTTAAATTCTTATGTGATATAAGTGTAGTTGTTGCAGTATTTAGCAGGTGTGTGTATAGTTCAAGGCTGTAAAAACATCATTGTTTCATTAGATATGAAGACCCTTTCTCTTGTATTTTTCTCTTTTTCATTATTCACAATGGGTTTTAGGAGAGGCAGGTAAAATTTTAAAAGGCTTTTGTTCAACCATCTTAGACCTGAAGGCTTATATAAAAGTTTAAGTCCAAAATTTTACACTGCTTTACTTTATGAAGACTTTATAGATAGCTACCCAGTTGGAGTGACTTCCTTTCCCTAGGAATGAGCAAGTTCTTAGCACCGAATGATTAGAGGAACTAAGAACACAGGATTATTTTCCCAATTCTTCCAACCACCTTCACCCTTGAAAGTTGGATAATAGAATCACTTGCCCTGATACCAGAGATATAGCCACATGATAAGACTCTTTAAATGTGATTGAAAAGAACCTCATTTTTTGCTCACATTGAAGAGAAATACGGAATGTTGGAGTCAACAACTTGACTGTGTATCTAAAAGACTAGGCTGGTTTTGGCCCCTTTGCACCTTGGATAAGTTTTTACTGTACAGAGGATTAAGATATGAGTACCTCACTTGAGAGATTCTGTTCTTGCTCAAAGGGGGGAAAATGTAGCCAAATGCCTTGTCAACAGTTTTCACCAGCAACAGAAATAAAGTTGATCTGGAAATACTGACTAGGTTATTAGTTTCTCCAGGATGACATCCTATTTAACTTCATATTTTCAGTACTTTACATGGTACTTGAAAAATAGTTGGTGCTTAATATTAACAACAATAATAAATGATAGGTGCATATTGATGTCAGACAGTATACCAATCACTCGATATGAATTACCACATCTAATTCTCACTCAGAAATCACAACTTATTACCCTTCCCTATAAGGACAGTAAGGCTCACAAAGGTAAATGCCTAAGATTAGGCAATTATTAAATAGATGGAACCAAGATTTTCCCCCAAGACTAACTTACCTCAGAGTTCATGAACTTAACCACCCTGAAAGGGATCAAGGAGGAAGGAATGGAGAAAAAGAAGGAAGCCACAGTGAGAAAAGTGATTGCTATAACAAGATTTTTAAGGTAGTGAAATTGTTGTGATATGGAAAAGAAATCACCACCGTTTGAGTGGCTAGTGGGAAGCATGAGTCTGCTGCGGAGACTCTGGTACGAGAGGCACAAGGTGCATAAATTGTACACATGTACATGCCTCAAGACTCACACACATAAACATCTGTTAGAAACCACACCTGGCCTCCTGGTGGTAAGAAGAAAGTTATGGACATGGGGATTGAAGAAACTGATGTGGAGAAACTGTAACTGCCTTTGCAAGGTTCCATACTGTTCTTAATTCCTGTTTTCCTGACCATGTTTATTTTCTTGAACATTTGGGGAAAGTGTAACCATGGGAATAACACAGTAGTATCTCATCTAATTCTTAAGAATGCAGTCATCTTGACTGACCAAAAATAGTTTGTTGCAGCAAGTTCCAACTCTGTTAAGCAAAAATTGGTGAAAAGCAGGTTTGATGGGAAGAAAAGCCAAAGGACCTCTTAGTTCTCTCTTCAGTCATTTTTCTGTATGTGTTTAAATTGGGATACATATGTGTAAGTGTTTGTGAATGTTTGGTTCTGGAAAGCTATCAAAAACTCAGTCAAAACTAGAAAGACCTAAAGCAACAATACTCAATATTCTCCACCTAACTTTTGTGCTAATATTACTCAGCGAAAGAAGTACTCTATGGGTCTAGACTGTGTGATCCCAGCTAAGGGATCATTCAGTGAGTCAGAGGAGTATACTGTGAGTCTGACTTTTTCTCTTTGTAGTTAAGTGTCATAATCTTTCTTGGCTTCAACTGCCCACTACTGGACAATAATCTGCTTGCCCCACCTACACTTGGTTCACTGGTTCCAAACCCTATACAAAAGTAAACAATTTGCAACTACACTTCATAGTCCAGAGGAATCAGAATAAGCACTAAACAATTTAAGAGTCTTTTGAGTTCCAAATTGTCTTTGTCTCCTGATTATGAGTCTGGTCCTGCTCAGACCTTACTCATGGTGGCTTTCCACTGCATTTCTTTTCATATATGATTTTTTTATTCTTGGGAGGCAGAGACCAAGGTTGCATTTTGACCCTCATAAACAGTTACCATCTATGTATTATTTACATAGGAAGATTCTCCTTTTATTTTCCAATTGTTTAGAATCTTCTTCAAGGATTGAATACTTTATTTTCCTCATTTTTGCATTTCTTCCTGTTTAGACAGCTTCATTCCAACACCATGATACCAAGTTGCCACACTTTTTCTTATTGCTGTCAGTCAAAAATTCTCTCTTAAGCATATATACCACCACATGAACCCACCCCTTCACCTTTTTCAAGCATCTGTATTTGTATTAAACTTACATAGATAGATTTTATTTGACAATCAAAGCCCAAAAGGCACATTCATCAAGCAATTTGTCAATGTAAGATACACCGTAACTACTAATTATTATTATGTCTTAGTAGAAGTGCCAACATAATAAAAAATCTCAGCTTATGGTTTAAACTCTTTTCTGTCTTTCACTGTACCTCCTTCCCTTTCTCATACACAATCAACAACAGTAGATAACTCTTAATTTATTCCCAAATGCACTAACTCTGGGATGAAAGACTAAAAGACATAGTGGTTCTCTAAATAAATATGCACTTTAGATTTAAAGAGAAAAACATGGTATAACTTATTGAAAACACAAGAAAATTGAGGAAGTTTTGAAAATAAGTATTCCAACGGGTATTGACATGAAAATCCACAAAACCTTTGATCTGTCAAGTCTGTCTCTAGTAATAAATACTACAGAAATACATGTATGAGTGCACAAGTAAGTATATATCAGTAAGAGTGTCAACTGCAACTTTATTTTGTGACAGTTGGAAGTAACAAATACCCATGTATTGGGGAATAATTAAGTAAACTAGAATACATAAAGAAAGGGCACAGCTATTAAATAATATGGAGTAGATCTCCATGTATGGCAATTAAAGAGGTCCCTGATTCAGTACTGAATTTTTTAAAGCCATTTGCAAACATTAAATAGAGATGCAATCTCATTTTTTATAATTTGCCCTTCATACTCAGAAAGGTGCCTATGGTTTTAAATTATTCAGAAATGGGTGAATATGTTTTATAAATGTAGAAGATTCTTAAAATTTATTGTAGGTTTAATAGTTTGAGTATTTTTTCAACTGTTGATGTACATGCACCGATCCTGAAGGTTACTCTTAAAAATGCTAAAGGTCATTGTCTAGAGAAGTGGTAGTTTAGGGAATGGAGGTAAGAGACATGATTTTCACTTTTAAAACTCTAGCCATCAAATGCATGTAATTAGTAAAGAATACTATTTTTAAAAAGCAATAATCTCTGAACAGAGTTAAACATTTCATCCATTGATGACCCAAGCATTATATTCTCCCTTATCTCTTCCCACCTGACTTATGAAAACATAAGACATATACACAGAATCATGTAATATAATGTTATTGGGCTGTAATTTGACTTTTAGAATTGGATTTATGAATTGGCCAATTTATAGGATAAATAATGTATTGGAGTTCTTTGTAGCAGCCTCCCATATGGTAGATGGAGATGTGAGATAGCTATATTTATGGCTGCAATGACTTAGACCCAAGGTTTGTTCGGTCCCAGAAGAGTTGATGTTATCCATATCAGTTAGAGTCCATCAACATGGCTTAATAATCCTGTGTTAAACCATTTCCATAAAGAGCAGCTGTTTCTTCCAATCTGTCTCTCCTGTGTTGTCCCTAAATATGTGTTCATACTCACATGTGTCCTTGTGCTTTGATATCATTTAAAATGGACAAAGGTGTTTGTAAATAGAAAAGATCATTTTCAAAGGTGGTTTTAAGGTTTAATGCTTTAAACATGATTTAAACTGTAGAAGCTTAATGTTTTCAGTGGCTTAATGCAATAAAACCCACCTGTTATTTTTGGATGCTTTATTTAGACCATCTGCTCCACAAAGAATGAAAAGCTCAGCAGTGGATGGAGAATTGTCTACTCCTCATGTGTCAATAATTTATTTATTCTCTCTAGCCAAGCCTTCAGGTCATTGCAAAAGTGTTTATTCATTTTCCAACACAAGGGAAGCCAATATTTTGTGTTTGGCTTTATTAAAAATCATCACAGGAATTGTATTTTATTAATTCATGGCTTCCTATTTCCCCTATGTTAAAATAGTTTGCCAGTTGCATTTATTTTAAAAACCCTGATTCTCTCTTCTGTAGCAGGAGCAGTATCTTTTGAAGAGGCATTTTTGGTGATGCTAAACAAATCACATGTCATTCATAGTACAGGTAACTAAGTGAGCATCACATAGTCTTGCTCCTAAATTGCAAAGGAGTCTCTACTAGAGGCAAGATTATAAAGACCAGGCACTAATTACTCCCACTTGAATGGGATGGTTTTGCAGTCTTTATCCTCATCTTTTTTTCCAACATAGGCCAGTGGAGATCTCCTCACTTCAACTTTTCTACTTCATTTGATGACCATAACTTAATTCTCTCTAGGATTCATTCTCAAATAATAATAACAATAGCAACAGCAATAATAACAGCTTTTATTTCTTGAGCACACAGTAGGTTCTAAATATAATTCTAAACATACTTCAATATCCACTGCCTATCTTTATTTAGTTTCTCTCTTTTCTCATCTTAGGCTTTCTCCAAAACTTATTAATTTTCTCAATGAGAGTATTTCTCATATGGTTCAAAATAGCACTTTTTTTGTGGCTGGTGTCTAACTGCATTTCCTGCCTGTCTTAGTTCATTTAGATAGCCATAACAAAATACCATAAATTAGGTGCTTATAAAGAAGGAAATGTATTTCTCACAGTTCAGGAGCCTGGGAAGTCTAAGATCATGGTGCAGACAGATTCAGTGTCTGGTAAAAGCCAGCTTCCTCTCTGATGGTTGTTTTCTCACTGTAACATCATAGAGCAAAAGGGTGGAGGGAGCGCTCTTTCTTGGGCCTCTTATAAGGCCACTAATTCCATCCATGAAAACTTTGCTTTCACCACCCAATCATCTCTTAAAGGCCTCACCTCAAAGTACCATCACGTTGGGAATTAGGATTTCAACATATGAATTTGGTGAGGTTGGGAGGAGGATACAAATATTCAAACCATAACACAGCCACTGAATTTGAACCAGATTTCCAGATTCTAGCTGCCTATGGGATGTTTTAGGGTTACCTAATTGGGACTATTGCTAAACCCAAATTAATGTGCCTGAGACTTCAAAAGGCCAAAACACAAAATGCCAATTTAGAGTAAGAAAAGGTTTATTGATCAGGAAGGCACCAATTGAGAAGATAGGAGACCTACTGGTGCCTCATTGCATTTTGCTCACTAGACTAGGTTAAGTGTTTTGAAGAGTTTAAGGAGAACATGTATGCAGGAAGCACTAGTGGGCAAGTTTTAATTGGGATGCTTTGGAACTTGGCCACTATGGTAAGGGTGTCAGTACTGGATCTTCCTGGACAATAAACCCTTCACTTCTGAAAGGGTTCTGGTGTTCAAGTTCTGATATATCCCAGTCCTTTGGTTCTGTAGAACCAAGTGGGGACATAGGGCTGGGGGCAGGCTGTGGTACCTGGTGCAGCTGGAGGTCAAAGTTCTCTCCTCTGCACATGCTTCAGCTGCAGAACTTGCAGTTTTGGTCTGTTGCCTTTGAAAAATCAATTTAATATCTTGTTAAATGGGACAGGACCATTTTGAGCTGGTTCTGTACTTACAGAACAAGGAACTTTCAATATTTGTATCTCTTCTATTCACCTCCTCGCTATGACTCTCATTCAAGTCCTCAGTAACCCCAACCTCAGGCCATCCCAGTTAATCTCCCTTCCTGTTCTTCATTTCTAATACATCCTGCACAAAACTACCTAATTTATTTTCCTGTTGCATTGCTCTCCTACTCTCATTTTTTGGTTACAGAATATGTAATGTCAGCCCTGATCTATCCATCAAGGTCAAATTATAGGTTCAGAGTTTTTCAAATTCCTCATGTCTACTTGCCCCATGATCATTATTTTATTAATTTATTTCACTCACAGCAATTGTTTTACTGGGTTCTTCACTAACTCTGTTCTTCGCTATTCCTTTTCCATTCCTAGGAATCTCTTTCCTCTTCTTCTTGGCCAATGCAATCTTCTATGGTTCAAAGTTCCCAGCCAGGTTTTTTCTTCCAAGAAAACCATGTTGCCTGTTCACAGTTCCCTAACATCTTTTCCTCTCTGAATTCCTTCAGTATTCACAGTGTGTTCTATGCCTTTATCTATTGCTTTTTATTTGCCTTTTATTATTTGAGTCTCCAGGTCTTAGTAAGCTTCTGAGGACGGAGGTCTTTTGTGATACTTTTTGGAGTTTTGCAAATAAATTTGGCACATCGTGTGTGTTCAATAACTACTTTTGTATTAGTGGATGGGCATAAATTGCATACTTAGAAAATTTTCCTGCCATAGCCTCCCTGAAAACCTTATTACATCCTGTTTGTCCTACAAGTGTTTGGAATTCTCCACTTTTCATATCATATATGCCTAACAGAAAACAACAAATAATATTTATTTAGCTTTTACCCATGTTTCATATCCAAATACAGTGTCTCATGCAGGAAATGATCATACATACTGCCATCCTTCAGAACCTGTCTCTGGTAGCCTTCAAAATGTAATGCCATTCATATAAAGAGAGAGAGAAAGATGAGATAAACCATAGCATATCACTGAGTTTCTTATCTACAGTTACAATTCTCTTTTCTTTCCAAAGGCATGCTTACAAAGCATTAGATGAAGAATTTTTAAAGTCCCTCTATCCATGAAATGTAATCTTTTATGAAAGATTCTGAACAGCAAAAGGTATGATTTGCTTTGAGTTCTTTTTGTGATGAAACTAACACTTGGACCATCTTCAAGATAGTGTCCTCTGCACATATATTTATTGCACCTTGGTGAATATGGACAGTGTGGCTGGGAATTCAGAGCTCAGATATCCTGATGGCTCTTGAAAGAAATCAGACAACTCAACTCAATGTAATATGAGAACAAAAGACAGTGCCTCTGGTGAGATTTAGCTCCTCAGCAAGAGCGTACAATGTGTATAGGAAGTATATCTTTCTAATCCTATTTTAAAATATATTGGTATAGTTAGTGCAGGGCCATTTAAAGGTCTACTGAATTCCAATAGGAAAATCAATGACCAGTATTGGATGACACTAAGGTCACATAAAAAGGGGGCATGAAATGGCCAGCTTATTTGCAGAGGTTTGCTGTATTATTTCTGGTGGGATATCTAATAAAACAATGATTAAGTAGAAATAAAACCTATCAGAAACACCTCTTCTCTGTTTGTATATTAGAATTGAATCTACATTTTTGGCATGACAAAGACATAATCCAAATCACATGATGAAGTAGAGTATCATAATACAAATTACATCCCCAAACAAATAGAAAATGTAACCGCTTTAGGTGTTTTATTCTGTTTAATCCACTGACCAATTTTGTGATGTAGGTGTTTGTATTATAATTTTTACAGATGATTATATTAAGCTTTGGAATGATTAAGTAAGTTGCTCAAGGTCAAAATTAGAAAGAAATAGAGTTAAGACTCTAATAAGTCTGAAAGCTAATACACTTCTCTCATTCCCCTATTTGGGGCTATGAAAAATCCTGGAGTAAATAAATCCATTCCACATTGTTTAGAACAAGCCCTGCCATACTTAGTTGACCAGTAAAGCTGTTTTTTAAGAATGCATCCTATAACCAAGTCACTATTGTTCTGTAGCACATGCTTTGGGGCATGCTGCATTGGGAAGAAGAGATACTGCCTTGGGAAGATGAGATGTTTGGCAGGGACATCAGATCTCACTCAATTGAAAAAAACTGCCAAAGTAAGTGATAATAATCTAGTGTGGTCAGAGTGCATGCCTTGGTGTTATGGGTTTAATAAGGGGCAAATCCATTTTAGCTTCTCAAATCTCAAGTGCACACAGCCATTTGGCCAAATAGTAACCCTGAAAGAATGATCAATCAAGTCAGCTAATCAGTTGTTGGCCTCTCTCAGGATTCTGATCAAGTCAGGCTAGAGAAATCATGGGTGATGCCTTACTTCTCCAAGATTGCTCTAGCTCTAATGTGGATTCCCCTATTAACTTTTTCAATGCTAAGTATTTGCAAAAGCAGGCAATTGCACCGCACCTCTACTAGCTGGAAACCACAACTCTGAATAATCTTTCCTGGATAATCCAGATGATTGTTGGAAGCTGCTTACTTCTTCTGAAACCTGAGAATCTGAGGAGGCAGGAGTCCATGAAGACAATTTGTTTTTTAAAGACTTCATTTATTCATTTATTTTCAGAGACAGGGGAAGAGAGGGAGAAAGAGAGGGAGGGAAACATCAAGGTGTGGTTGCCTCTCGCACACCTCCAACTGGGGACCTGGCCTGCAATCCAGGCACATGCCCTGACTGGGAATCAAACTGGCAACCCTTTGGTTCTCAGGCCGGTGCTCAATCCACTGAGCCACACCAGCTAGGGACATACAACTTGTTGGAGCTCTTTAGATGGAGTCACATTGAAACAGATATTTTTGCATGGTCTTAAAAATCAACTGTTACATTTTAACCTATAACAATTAAAACTGAGAGTTTTTCCTCCCATTGTTGGCACCATCGAAGTTCTGATCCATGAGTAGATAGGAGTGAGGAGTAAGAAGCAGCCAGCATGGGTTAGGTTTTATTGTGAACATTATTGCTGCCTTCAAATAATTACTTTGTATTTTGACACAGCCTCATGGCAAATATCACTCAAGTCAAAATTTCCTTGGTAAACAAAAATAAGTCAAATTAGCCATGGTAGCTAGAACTCCCTTGAGGCAATGACTATGTCTTATTCATGTTTCAAGGATCTACTACAGTGTTTCACGCTAAATATAATAGAAGCAATAAGGAAATCCACTGCCACACCCCGTAAAATCAAACCCTAGCTGTGAAACCTGACCATGGATAAAGACTATGAAGAGGGGAAGTAGAAATTTGTAGTCCTAATTCTAACCCTTTAACACTTTTCCCTTGGGGACTCCCCACATTTTCTGTTGCCAACACTCTCCTGGCCTCTGGGGGCATTATATTTTTATTCTTTTAGAACTTTATTTTATTTTTTTAGCATAATTGAAAAGAGAATAGATATTTAAAGAAGACTTTCAATTGAAGGCTTATTGATATGAAAATTATAAGAGACCCAAAGGTAAATATATAACTAGACACAAAATATGGCTTATTCATTTTCATCTTGGGAACACCTTCAGAGTCTCCTTCTGCCTAAGATCTTAACCTGAGTTCATAATACAGACACCATCTTCCCTTATCAGGCCAAGCTAAAATCTCAATTCTAGATTTCTTATGACACAAGGAAAAGAAAGTATAAGTTCTCTTTCTCAACTAGAGCTACTCTGTCATGTTTTTGACAGCTGTGGGAAATATTGTTCTATTTCCCAAAGACCCTAGAAGAGTATCCTGTACACAAAACACTCAATACAGGGAGCTGGCTGACTCACAAATACCCTTTGGTTAAACCACAGAAACCTGAAGGCAGCAACTTAGCCGAAGACAAGAATTCAACCTGGAGTTTAATTTCTCAGGAATGCTGCTGGCTCCTGGGCTGCCTGCAGCAAGTATGTCTACCTGAGTATTTCCGCCTTGCTGAAATAGCCTCTAACCACTGCTACCGGTCAGCAACTTCTGAATTTGAGAGTGTTTCAACAAGACTGAAGATTCTTGAGGGATTGTTTGTAAAGTTGATTTGGCAGGAAGTGCCAATAAACAACTTATAGGAAGATTTTTCTGCCTCCCATACCTAATAATTTTGATAGTTGGTTTTAGGTTATAACTTCTGTAGCTCTAATGTGTGTGAGTATTCTTTTTTATTTTTTTAAAAAGGGTCACATAATAAACAATAGCAGAGTATTGAATTAATTATTTCATACCATTTATTCTTTCTTCATATGAGAAATGTTTTAATTAATGCTTATATTTTGGCCTATGGCTTTTCAATTTTTTATAAGAATTAATATTTTATTTTATTTTTTAATTACTTATTTTACAATAGTTTTTTTTAATTAATGAACTTTTATTTTATTTCATTTATTTGTTTTTAGAGAGAAGGTAAAGGAGAAAGAGAAGGAGAGAAAGATCAAAGTACGGTTGCCTCTTACGTGCCCCCAACTGAGGGACTTGACATGCAACCTAGGCATGTGCCCTGACTGGGAATTGGACCAGCGACACTTGGCTCATAGGCTGACGCTCAATCCACTGAGCCACAGCAGCCAGGAAGAATTAATATTTTAAAATGAAAACATATAATTGAGGATTTTTCCACAATGAGAATGCATATTTATATATATGTGTGTGTATATATATATATATATATATATATATATATATATATAAAGAGCTAAAATATATTCTCTATCAACCTTCCTTCTTAGAATATTTATGTGTTTGTTATGTTTAATTAAAAATAGCTCTTTGAGATCCAAAATATATTTTTTGCAATCTTCTGAGAAGAATTTGAGAGAAGAAAGGAATGAAGTTTCTTTAATTCTTTTTTTAATTATTGTATTTGCTGGGGGATGAACTTTCTTGAGTGGAGAAATGAGGTTTCTTCAAGGAGGAAGCCCATCAAACAAAGGTAGAGAATTGTTAAGTAATTCAGCCAAAGTCAATGTCAACTTTAGTTACTGGCTACATATTTTACAGTAAACACTGCTCAATTGAAAGTTCCCCATGACGGTTAAATGGAGGTACGAAACCATCCCCTCTCCTGCTCCTTTGGTAGAGAGAGCAAGAGAGAAGGCTGTGTGTGCACTCTGGTTCATTTGCCATTCATTTCTCTCATGCCCTTTCTTCCCTCTTTTAGTGTGTGAAAACTCAGAGTCCAGGGAAAGAATATTTGTGAGCAGTTAAAATGAAGCTCCAAACTCCACCTTTCTGCCTCATTCATTTTTCGCCTACTCAGGCTTTTGGGTAGGAAAGTTCCTTCCCGGTCTATTCTCTTGTGGGTTATCTTACATTTATTGATTTAACCTGCAAATAACACAAGCAGCTTCAAAGTGGGTGTGGATATTCTGAAGCTACCAAAGGCCCACTTTCTGACCCTGTGCAGTTCTGGAAGATCTGATAAGCCTTGCCTGGTCACTTCTCTTTCTGGGATCCAGTTCCCTGAGGCTAGACCAGCTGTGATGATGGTCCCCAACCTTTTCGGCACCAGGGACCAGTTACATGGAAGGCAATTATTCCACAGATTGGGGAGCAGGGATGGTTTCAGGATGATTCAAGCACATTACATTCAAGCTCACCTCCTGCTGTGCAGCCCGGTTCCAACAGGCCTGGACTGGTACCAATCTGAGGCCCAGAGGTTGGGGATCCCTGAGCTAGAACATCTTCCCTGTCTTCCCTGTTTATATAGGCCTCCCATACTGAAAAGTTATAAATCAGGCATTTCTTTAGAAGTTGCTTTTGATTCCCTAGCAGAAGTCTGGGATGACAGTGTTTCTGGTGGGTCAGGAAAGAGGGAGGCTGACTGCTGAACAGGAAGCTGCTAGGAAAAGTGATTGCTGGAGAAGGGGGGTGGATATTGGCTACGCCTCTCTCCTCTTTGGAAATTCCTAAGAAATATGTGTGTCCCAGTCAACTTAGTACAATATCTGCCCAGGTCATGTTTCAGGGATAACTGATGGATAATGACCAACCTATGTTGAGGACTTCTGTGTCTTTTATCACTGACTTAACAGACTCCTCTTTCATCACTGGTTTTCGCTGCTTTTCTAATCTTTTCTCTGAGTCAGGTATCCAGGCTTACTATCTTTTTTCAAGTGGGTTCTATTCTTTTTTAAATGTTATTTATATTTTATCGTTGACACTATTAAAGATGTAACCCATTTGTCCCTTTGCCCTCCTCCATCCAGTCCCAGCACTCCTGGCCTTCACCGCATTGTTGTCTGTGTCCGTGGGCCAGGCATGTATGCATGTATGTTCTTTGGCTAATCTCTTCCAGTCCCTCCCATCCCCTCCCATCTAAGATCTGTCACTCTGTTCCATGTAGCTATGCCTCTGATTTATTTTGTCTGTCAATTTATTTTGTTTATTAGATTCCTCATATGGTATTTGTCTTTGTCTGACTGCCTTAATTTACTTAGCATAATAATCTCCAGACCCATCCATGCTATCACAAAGGGTAAACATTTCTTTATTTACAACCATGTAGCCTTCCACTGTGTAATTGTACCACAGCTGTTTTATCCACTCATCTACTGATGGGCACTTGGGCTGCTTCTAAGTCTTGGCTATTGTAAATAACACTGCAATGAACATAGGGCTGTATATATTATTTCTTATTGGTGTTTCAGGATTCTTAGGATATATTCCCAGAAGTGGGAGCATTGGGACAAAGACAGTTTCATTTTTAGTTCCATTTTTGAGGAAACTCCACACTGTTTTCCACAGTGGCTGTATCAGTCTACATTGTCACCAACAGTGAACTAGGGTTCCCTTTTCTTCACATCCTTGCCAGCACTTCTTGTTTGTTAGTTTATTGATGGTAGCCAATACGGCAAGTGTGAGGTGATAGCTCATTGTGGTTTTAATTTGCATCTTTCTGATGATTAGTGACATTGAGCATTTTTTCATATGTCTATTGGCCATTTTTGGTGAAGCATCTATCCAGGTCTTTGCCTATTAATTGGGTGTTTGTTTTCTGGGTGTTAAGTTGTATAAGTTCTTTATATATTTTGGAAATTAACCCTTTATCAGATGCATCATTGGTAAATATGTTCTACCATATAGTGGGTTCCCTTTTCATTTTGTTGATGGCTTCTTTTGCTGTGCAGAAAATTTTTAGTTTCCCGTAGTCCCATTTGTTTATTTTTCCTTTTTTTCCCTTGTCCTAGGAGCTATATCAGCAAAAATGTTGTGAGATGTCTGAGATTTTACTATGTTTTCTTCTAAGATTTTTACGGTTTTGCAAGTTACCTTTAAGTATTTTATCCATTTTGAGTCTATTTTTGTGTATGGTGTAAGCTGATGATCTATTTTCACTTTTTTTTTTTGCATACAACAGTCCAACTTTCCCAACACTGTTTATTGAAGAGACTGTCTTTACCCCATTATATGTGCTTGACTCCTTTGTCAAATATTATATGATCATAAAGGTGTGGGTTGATCTGTGGGTTCTCTGTTCTGTTCCATTCATCTATATGCCTATTCTTGTGCCAGTACCAGGCTGTTTTGATTACAGTGGCCTTGTAGTATAGTTTGATAGCAGGTATTGTGATTCCTCCAGCTTTGTTCTTCTTTCTCAAAGTTGCTGAGGTTATTCGGGGTCTTTTTTGGTTCCAGATAAAATTTTGGGTTATTTGTTCTGTAAAGTATGCTATTGATATTTTAATAGGAATTGTGTTTAATCTATAGATTGTTTTAGGTAGTGTGGACATTTTATAATGTTAGTTCTTCCAATTCATGAACATAGTATATGCTTCCACTTGTTTGGGTCTACTTCTGTTTATTTATTTAATGACCTATGTTTTTCTGAGTACAGGTATTTTATCCCTTTAGTTAAGTTTATTCCTAGGTACCTTATTTTCAGGATTATTTTTTGCAGAGACAATGGGTCTCTGAAGTGACAGAATCTTGCCCTTTACACTCATCTCCTTTCTTATTTTGTTCCTTTTGTTTAGTTAAAACAACAACAACAACAACTTCATTTCTCTCTATAGAGTCCTGGTCTATAAGATAGTGGTGGTCTTGGGTAATAAAAAGGCCCAAGGTGTTGTGGTACACCTGTGAGCCATAAGAATTTTAAAACATGCAACACCTGACTAATTTAGTCAAGGGCACTGACCTCTTTTTCCTTAGATTGTCAACTAAAAAAATATAACAAAAACCAACACAACAATAGCTATGTGGTGTGAAAGAATCAAAATTATACCTATTTTTGTCAGATTAGCAAAAAGTATATTTTTTTGGTGTGTCACACAATTTTAGTAATTAGTTTATATGTACTTTTGTTACAGTAGGAAGCTAATTAGGTATTAACAAAAGTCAAGGGAGCTAAATTAGCTAAGTCTGATTAAGCTATGGCTTCCAGACACTCCAGGGGATAGCAACATTGCCATGCCAAGGTGATTAAGATCCTTCTGTTCCCATCCCTCTGAGTAGGAAGGAAGGACTGGTTTTCCAGTGTCCCCAGGGAACAATTAGCTCATTCCCATAGATTATCAGGGAGAGGGATAAAATAGTAAGGGGGAAATTTCTTTGCTGGGCCCTTGTGCAGTAGAAGCCAAGATGGTGACCATGAAGGGGAGGAATCTAGCCTGAGAAAATCCAGGGAAAGTATGGGATATGATAAGGGCATGGAACCCCAGAAGATCCAGGAAAGGGATTGGATAGAGGGAGGCACCAACACAAGCCTGCAAAGAATTTGGGGGAAAAAAGATTGGTTAATTTGAAAGAAATCTTACTCCTTCCCAAACCCAAAGAAATATAACCAAAACTTAACAAAGGCCCAGACTTGTTTGTTTGCTTGTTTTTTCTCTCTCTGTACCAGCAGTGTGAACTAAAACACAACACTGATAGAGCCAGAGCACAGCCAGAAGCAGAGACTTTGCTGGACTATTAGAGCACAGGGTGATAGCATTCCAGTTCTGGACCCTGATCCCCTGGTGGGCACTCATGCTTACCAGTCCCAGGACTTCTCCCTCAGTGAGACAGAATAGAGTCACCTGGTCATGGATGAAACATCTGGACACCTGGGGACAATCCTTTTTTTGGCTACAATAAATCTTACCACTATTGTTAACATTTTTATATGCATAAGTCCCCAAAGTGCTTTGTTTATGATTCCGTGGAAGACTCCTATTTTCCACTGGCAACACCATGAGATGAAAAATGTTGAAAACTGTTGTTAGAGAACACTGTCTCACCACTAGTGACTGTGTTTGCAGGTTGATCCCTACCAGGGAGGACCATCATACCATGAACTTATTATAGTCAACCTTCTACTCTGCTTGCTCATACATTTTTTTGCATTACAAGTAAGGACATTTTCTCAACTTGAAAATGTCACAATGGCCACTAGACTGGTGGTTGATAGAACTTTATTTCAAAGGGTAAGAGTTCAGGTCAATTATAATTTAGGATCTTTGACTTTTCTATGAACAGCATGGCCCTGGAAAGCAGTGTTATGTATCATTTTGTAGCTATCTTATCACTGTACTTTCTTAGTTTTCATCACCCATCAAATATTACTTTGTTTATGTAGTTCACAGAAGAATTGACATCTTATGAAAAGAGCAACAAAGAGGAAAAACAAATTCTTTGTATGGATGCATCGCAGAAAAATTGATATTTTGTGCAAGGAATCCCAAAGAAAACATATACATTGGGGAGTTTTTCATCATACATGTATATAGAAAAATAGAATGTGATCAATAAGACTATGTAGTTATTGACCTGTGAAAGAATGCTCCTCTGATAAATCTAGAAACAGAGCCAGACACCACAAATGAGAGGTCTAACCAAATAACCCCACTGAGTTCCATCTGTGTATCCAAGGGGCTCAGAGGTGAGGGGGGAGCATGGGCATGCTGGCAGTCTGCCATGCCCCTGATGTCTGCATGCTTGCTCATGTTTTTTGGTTGGGCATTCTGCTGGCAATAGAAAATCAGCCCTCTACTCCAGAAATATGCTCTATTTAAGAAACAGCTGAGAAGTTTTGCTACCATCAGGGGTAGTGAAAACTGAGCTGGGGGAGGGAGTGCAGTAGAGGTGGGGGATCCAAGTAGTGGCCAAGACCTGAGCTGATTCATAAGAGGAAGCTCTACCCACTAAGCCCATGAGCTCTCTTTCTCTCAGAATAGTTTACAAAAGCTTTGCTCCCTGGTGATCACAGTGTTTTTCCTCCCTCACTTTCCCACTGAAACCTATTCTGACCATCCAGCTCAGGATTGCTTTGAACTTGATGGAGGACTTAAAAAGTATATAAAATGTTTTCTCTTCATGTTCTACAATGGACTTAATATATAATTGACAGGATAATTTTTCCCAAAAGGAACTTTCAGTCTGTTAAATTGCCATGTGTTTATCTTAGCTATTCTCCCTTGGAATTATTAGTGATGGAATCCTCTGTGTATTTACATTTGTGTGGTTCTGGGAGGTTGTGATCTCAAAAACTGTTGATGAACCTGTGTTACTCTTGCTGGTTTCTGCTAAATAACAGGTGTGACTTAGAAATGCACAAATTGGCTAAATTCTTAGGTGGCCCTGAGGCAAAAAACATGTAGCCAAAAAAAAAAAAAAAAAAAAAAAAAAATCAATCAATCCTCCAGGTTTTCCTAGAAGCAGTGAGCTTTCAATCGGATTTTAGAAGAAGATAATTTATGCTTTTGCTTAATGGTATAGCCCACTAAAACACGCAGGAGACCAATTTAAATACCATTAGGTAGAAATTGAGTAGAAACAGAATAAAGAAGATTTTTCAATCTCAGTCTTAAAAATGGTTTTAAAATGTTTTAAAATCATTAATTATTTTAGCATATAACTGAAGGAACTATTAGGAATGCGTAAATTGCAATTTAAAAGACAAGAAAGATCTGAAGTTTGCAAGTCTTCTTTGTGATTAAATACCTGTTGTATGTTTTTAGAAGAATACAATATTTGACTTAATGCAAATGATTTCTTTGAAATGTAACTAACATTTGACTTGGAATATACATTTGCAATGAGAGAAAGTGACATGTTAATTCTAAAGAATAAAAAGTAGATTTATATTAAACTATCTTATAATTTAAACTAACAAATCTATACAAAGTCTTTAACATAGGAGAGAAATGAGCAGGTCTTGGGACAGTATACAATTTTTGTTTCAGATAACAATATACTGTGTATATTTTAAAAGTAGACCCAGTCTGCTAGAAACACCTTAAGTGTTAAAAAGAGTCATAATTGAGTGTCTGATACATGATGAAGTTTGTTTTTAAATCAAATACCTGCATATACCAAGGCTGCACTCATGCTACAATGCATGGCCCTCATCTCATCTTCACATTTTCCAAGTGTGATCTCGAATTTGTCATGAAATGTGCCAGTGCGACCATTCACTGCATTAAAAATAAAACCCATTGCCTTATCCTGCCCTTCACAAGTCTTCCCAATGTATGCTTCATATACATGTCCAGCTTAATCTTCCATTAAAACCAGTAAGACTCCAATGCTTCAATTAGATGAGCTGGCTTTATGTTCTGTAACCTGAACTGTGTGCCCCACATCCAGGTCTTCATTTGATTGGTTTGCTCTACTTGGCCAGCTTCATTCTTACTTTGCAATGTCTGTCTCTCAAGTTTCCCCTTTACTCTGGCCGAATTCAAACTCAGTCTGGTCTGAATAGTTTTTGCAAAGCCTCTTAGTCAAGATAAATTTCCCCTTTTCTCTTATTATTCTAGCAGATTGTTAGCCGCTCTGTTTGACAACTGACACATCCAATCAAACTCCAGGTGCTGTGGATGTTTCCTCTCCTAAAGCAGAGGACAGTTGTTGTCACATAGTAGGCACTCACTTAATATTTGTTGACTGAGTGGCCCTAATACTTCTCAAGTTATGTTTTCTTCCCCAAAACTGCCATCACTAACCTAGTCAGGTCCCTAGCTTCTTAGCTTCTTTGATTTAATCACAAAAATCATCCCCTAGCAGTCTCTAGTCCTGTCCCCCTCTACATTGCTGTCATAAAGGTCTCACTAAAACAGAAATGCCAAGGCTGAATTCCACAGGCTTTATATAACCTTCAAACCCCTATGATTTGTCCCTCCTCTTTCTCCAGCTAATTTTCTGAGACTTCCTATCATGTGCTTTATGTTCAAGCAACATTACAGGGTTGCATCTTATGCAAGTGATAAATTCCTGATGATCTATGTAGTTTAAAACTTGTATTTTTAATAAAATTTTTTCCATGTGAATAAATGTAAGCTTGGGGGAGCATTTTGGAATAGCTATATTTAACTGCTTTAGGATATTTTTCTTTTAATATTCTTCTATCCAGCATTGCCTCTATTATTATTTTACAACATACCTTCTCTTAAACTTACATGAGAACTCATAATAATGGGTTTTGGAGATCTCCATGACATTTTATTGCATTTCAATCCTCTTTCAAAGTTATGGATTTTCAGACATTATTTCAGGCCTGAATTTTAGCTTAGCCCTAGCAGCATTACATAGTGAGGATTTCAATTATAATATAATAATATGGGTATAAGGAGATGATTGAAATTATAAAGTAGTAAATGCTAAAATTATGGAATCGGAGTCACCAAAAGCATTCACAGAAGTTCGAATGCAGGTAAACAATAGGGTCAGACATAGGACAGCAAACATATCTGTTCCTTAGCTAAAGTGAGCACGTGGTAGTCACAGAAACTGTTCTCTCCATATGTTGGCTCTTTCATCTTTTTTCCTGTATGCCTTTCAAAGCTTCACCCTAACGTTTGATCAAGCGATATTCCACAGTTGTATTGAATTCATTTATAAAAGCACATCCCAAGGCACTGCCATTCTTTGCAAGCTTGATCATACCATCCTCTTTCTTGAATCGTGAGCATATGCCTCTAAATTATTGATTCCCTGTTCCTTTCCAGAAATCAAGGGTCAGTCCATGAACTTGCTCTTTGCTCTTAATCTTTTTTCTTTCTTTAAAGAAGTTTATATAAACCTTTGTTTATACACTCTAATTTCTCATTTAGGCCCATCTTATACAGCTTCTTTATATTCTTTAGAACTGACCTCTCCAAACTTCTCTTTATGTTCTATAAAAACTAAGGCACTGCCCCTCAAAGTTCAGGGTGTATAAGAATTATAGGAGGGAACATGATAAAATGTTCAAAACTTTTCATTTTAACAAAAATAGCATAAAATTCTAATGCTAATTTCTGTGGTTCCGAGACTTCACTCTGAGACAGTTACAGTGCTTTTGAGTTGGCTTCACCTCGGTTTTTCTCTTTCATTCTTGACCTACTCTACATAAAACTTCCTCCTCATTTTTGTGGTTTATTAATTCTTTCATTTTTTTCACATTTACTCTCAATTATGTCTGAAGTTGGAAATGTATCTCAAAATATTTAATCGATCTTCTTTGCATGGGCTTATCTCCATATTATTGTCTGATAGCCAACCATCAACATTTTGAAAATGACTTGATTAATATTTTTACTATATTTTGTATGTCATCCCACTGTATAAACTAATTGGTCTTATCATAGTTTTATTTCTTAGTTTTTAAAACTGAATTTGAGACAACTCATGGTCAGAAAAGATGGTAACTTTCAATTTACATGTCACAAATTTGAAGTTTTCCTGTATATAAATCAGATTTTTCCATTTCTTTTCATTAAAGGTGTATTAAGAACCATTGGTATCTACATACAGAGCAGTGCCCTTCAATCTCGATAGTTTGCTAGCTGGTTGTAATTATTTGTTCCCTCCTTATGCTGCTGCAATCAAAAATTCTGTCTATTCAACATCTTTATTGTTATACTAAGAAAAACAGACAAATTCTTAGTTTCCTTTTTAGTTTGTTGACAAGAGTAGGGCAAAGAAAGTGAGGTGTGAGATTCTGTTCTGAATCCATATCTCTGATCAGACATCGTCCAGCACAGATCTCAATCTTGATTTCATTTTCTCCTGTAGAAACATCAGGAATGTCGGCATATTTGGAGACAGTTATCATGCTTTCCAAATTAATTCTTCATTCCAGTGGTCCTTCTGTCCCAAGTTTTAAGACATCATCCCAAAATTTTTGAACCTTTTTGCATTACAAGTGTTGTGCAAAGTTCCAGTTATGCAGGAAGCATTTTGATGTCCTTATCCTCTGAATGATAAACATTATTTCTAATTTATTTCATTACAACATGTCATAATTCAAAGTATAGTTGGAGAGAACTTTGAGAGACAGATACATCATGAAATGTACTGGGCCCACTCTACATTTATCATTCCATTTTTATATACATATGCTCCAAATGTCTAAAAACTGTTTTATTTCAATCAGTGACATTTAAGCCACCATTTGGTTGCCCCAGGTAGCACCAACATCTCAAAAGGAATCCATCAAGCCTCAAAAAACATTTTACTATCTTAGATAAATGTATAAATTTATATATTTGTGTACTTCTTTATAGTTGCAACTTTACTTCAATTCCCGCATCAGCCTTGCTTGACTACCTGAACAAGATTGCTACCAGAATTATTTTAATGTAAAACTCTTGAACTCAGTATTATGCCACAGGGTTTAAAAGAGAAATAAAGCCCTGACTCATTGGGTTGGGTATTTGTCCCACAAAGTGGAAATTTGTCTGTTCAATTCCTGGTCAGCGCACATACCTAAGTTGCAAGTTTGGTTCCCGGTCGAGGTGCATTAGAGAAGCAACTGATTGATGTCTCTCTCTCTCTTTTTCCCTCCCTTTTTATCTCTCTCTCTCTCTCTCTAAAAAGAAATAATGAACTTAAAAAGAAGGAAAATACCTTCAAAAACAAATAAAACAAATAAAAATTAACAGAACTTTGTATTAAAGTTGACAAACATTAAGTGATCTTAATGTCAGTTCAAAGAAGCGTTATCATTATCATAATAATTAAGTGGGAGTCTAGATGAAGACAGTTTGCGCAGCTATGTGAATGGATCATGCATGTTCTGATTCTGTCACCTCAAAGTTTCTAGACATATCTAACCCTCACTTTTCTCTACTGTAAAAGAAGAAAATTGAACTGATTGACCAGTGGTTCTCAAAGGCAACTATTATCAAATCACCTAAATCATTCTCAATCCACTCCAGTGCATTTGTTATGAGTCAAATTGTGTTCCTCCCAAAAGGTATACAAAAGTCCTAAATTCCAGGACCTGACAATGTAACCTGATTTGGAAATAAGGTTATTGCAATGTAATTACGTTAGATGAGACTATTCTGAATCAGATGGAGCCTTATCCAGTATAACTAGTGTCTTTCTAAGAAGTGAAGAGCCAAGAAGGTCATGTGACAATGGAGGCAGAGATTGGAGTGATGCTCCCGCAAGCCAAGGAATGCCAGGTTGCCCGCAACCACTGAAAGCCAGAAAGATCTACAGAAGGATTCGCCTACAGGTTTCAGAAGAAACATGCCTTGCTCACACCTTGATTTCAGCTTCTAGGTTCTACAATTATAAGACCATACATTTTTGCTCTTTTAAACCACCTGGTTTAAGGTACTTTGCTATGGCATCTTGAGAAAATTAATATAACTACTAATTAAGAATATTTAGGAGTGAGGCAAAGGAATCTGTATTTTGAAAGCTCCACCCTTCTTGGTGGTCATTCTGCTATGACCTGGTTTGGAATCACTGGATAAATGATCTCTGAGTTTCTGTCTAGAGCTCAGAGTCAATGATTCATAGGTCCATGTGTTGCAAACAGTTAAAAAATATAAGGATATATGTATATGTATACATATATACATAAACATACACACACACACATATATATGTATGTATGTATTCAATGATGAGATAAGGTTGAGAACTACTAGCACTTCATGACAAAGTCTAACATTTTCCTCCTACTTAGGGTAATGAAGTTCTAAATGATGCTTTTCTCTAGCTGCTACCCTGGAAGTACAAGGCACTTGAAGGTCAATTTAATTTCATCTTGACAAATACATCTATTTGAACTCATTTTCTCTTGAAGATATGATGCTTATTCAGTTTTCAGTCAGTAAGTGTTGGGGTACTCTTTATGATAGATTTTCCTCATAACAGGTAATATATCTTCTGTGTATGAACATCCAGTTCTTTTGCAATTGTCTGTGATGATTGATATTAAACTATCATTGCTTGATCTGTGGCATCAAGTCCAAACTTATCTTTCTTATTGCCAATGCCTGATGCTTCCCTCTCTTGGCAGGGTCTGTCCTTGACACACCATCACGTGCAGCGCACTGCCCTGTGACAGCATCAGGGATCCGTACCATGCCCAGGGCTGACAGGGTGCCCTGAGTAATGGCTGCAGGCTTCCAAAACATACTGGTGGGGCGTCCATTTACAGCTGCACCAGACAACGATGACCCTTCACTTCAGAATACATCACATTCATCATTCATGTAAGCTGTTCTACATTTCCATGTCTTCACCATGGACTTCCTGAGAATCCTGTAGGACGTGTGATTCTTTGAGGAAAAAGAAATTCAGAGGAAAAAAGAAACACTCATTAGCATTTTTTCCCCTATTATACATTATTGAACAGAACAAAATTGGAAATGTTAAAAGTAATCAGGCATTTGGGAAACAAGTAGCGAAGGTGTCTTTCACTGCCCTGTCGAAGTAATTTCAACACACTCAGTGGGTGCTACCTTGCTTCTACCATTTATATATATATATATATTTGTATTTGAGCTTATTAGCCCCAATCTTGCATGATCTCTTTTCCTGTCTAATAGGAATGTTTAAATGAGAGTTAAACATGATGACTACATAAAAACTGTTCTTAATCCTTTGCCTCACAAATAAAGATGATTGCAGCAAATATATTATTTTTATCTCTTCTATTGGATTTATAAGATTAGTGTATAGGAGTTATTCATCATAATATGGAAATGATCACTTCATGAGTAATTGACTCCAGAATGTTGTAAGATCTGTAAGATTGGGCCTTATGTCTAAACCTGTATTGTATCCCCCATTCCTTAGATTTGTACCTGACACATAATAGGAACTCAATAAATTTTTTTCACCTAAATTATTTCCTTGTAGATGTAGCTATTCTGGCTTCTAACAACAGAGTGAGGGAGGTCATACAAAATCCTGTACTCGGCGGCGGCAGCCGTCCATCTCGAGAGACGATGGTGTAGCTTCTTAAGAGTCCATCTGCACCGCCGAGAATGGCTGTGCAGTCCGACTCGGGAGTGACATGGTATCTGTCTCCTCCCGTGTTGAATCGACATCTTGCGATGACGCTGAAGCTACAGAGCCTGGGCAGGGTAATATGGAGGGTCTGCTGTTGCCCATGCAGCAGACCCCCCCTCTCTTCGCAGCTGAAGGGTCCAAGGGAAAGACGGAGTCGATACAGCTTGGGTTCAGGTGCGCCGCAGGAGTTGCCGGTGTTGATCACAACATCAAACCGCCTTAGGGACTCCGGCTCCGGATTTTCTGTCGGGGTTTACTCCCTTAGCCTTTCCCCTGAAGAGGTATGCCGCAAGGCAGCGGAGGTTTTTTGGAGTCAGAGTTTTCCTTCTCTGATGTACCCTGACTGGAAGATCGAACCAGCGACACTTAGCTCGCAGGCCGACGCTCAATCCACTGAGCTAAACCAGCCAGGGCTCAAAATCCTGTACTATGGTGATGCTTACTGTAAAATAGTTGGGGATCACTTTTCAGATGGATATCAAGATATGAAATAGTGTGTCACACTAGTATAGTGAATGGGCAGATACAGATATAGTATAAAAATTCTGGAGAGCTGAGGCTAAGAAGAATGGAGGAAGAGTCTAACTTATTTTTCCAATTTTATTTACAGGCATAGAACCAATTAGCAAAGTCTGAAGTGAAAGAGAATGTGCAGGAACCTAAAGGCTGAGCAGATCAACAAACTAATAGGCAAGGTAAAAACATGACAGATCCCAAAGATCAACATAAATCCAATAAACGAACTGAGCAATGGGAGATTAGAACCTCATTCTTTTTCCTTTTCCTTTTCCTTTTCCTTTTCCTAGACAGGCAAACTAAAAATCAGGAAAGGGATATGGCATTTTGGGTAACAAGAGGTAAATGATTTGGTTAAAAGAACAAAATAAAGTATAGAAAGCTTAGATATGTTTTGAATTACTAATTTTTTTTCAAAGCACCAATAATTTTCCTGAAAGAATTTTATACAGACTTTTTATTCTAGGTTTCAGATACTTAATGAATGGCTAATCACCCAATTTACAGAAAAAGTCTAAAAGGTAAGGCTTATATTTGGTAGTTGGGCTGGTAGACTATGTTGAAACCAAATTATTCAGAATTGCATTTATACTTGAGCTTTAATAGAACTCACATACATGATTAAATTTAATCAATGTTTTTTGTAGTATGCTGATATTTATGCTTTAAGAAAAATTAAAGGACACAATTTATAACAACTGTTAGTCAATAGAATACCTGTTCACATCCACCAAATATTTTCATACTCACAGGCTCAGTTATCACAGTCAACAAAATAGTTCCATATCAATGGGAAAATCACCAATGTGGTGTCTTGAATATTAAAAATTCAGTTTTTAGAGTGGTGAACAGTCCCAAGATATGCGAATTAGCCCTATTATATATTTTTAAATATGCAAAAATCAGACGGGTGTAGCATTCATTTGACTAAGTACTTGCAAATGTTATGTAGCATAATTACTTAATCACAGAATATCTGCTTACAAAAGCAAAAGCTATTAAAAGCAACATTAAGATGAATAATTATAATTTTACTAGTGATTTATGGGAGTATAATAGTTTTACAGCAAAATGTCAAATCCCATGTGGTCAACTCAATGACATTTTTCCATAGAATCACCACCTATTTAAGAATATAAAACATTTCCACCACCTCAAAATAACTGTTATTAAAAAATAATGCCAAATGTGATATGGGGGAAAGATGGGATTACTTACCTAAAATTACAAAAGAAATCAGTGGGGAAGCATAATTCCGTTTACAAATATTTGATTCACACATAATTTTCAGGTACATTTCTAATATATATAATGATGATCTCCCACATATCTCAAAGTCACTTTACTATTTTCACTATAATCCCCTAAAAATATTTTTCAAAGGCATTTGGTTGGATATAAACAAATGTTATATCCTGAAGGAACAGTTCTCCATTGTTTCTCAGAATGCTTGTATTTCTTCATCAGTCTGCTTCACTCAACATTGGTTTCTCTGAAGGTATAGATAATTGTAGTTGAGAGTATACTACTGACACCTAGTGCTTATCCACTAAAAATGTCTGCGCTTAATAGCACTTCTATTTTCTCATGGTTAACTACTGTTAATCAAATTCCTGTTTATGTGCAGAAGGTGACAATGATAATATAAGTGCAATTTCATGCTGTTAAAGACTAAATGGATAACCTTCCAACATAACCTCTTAACACAATTAAAGCAGACGGAGTTGACATTAACACTGTGCATTAAAAGCGAGAGCAGAGAATGAGAGGATCACAGAACGAGAAGGCATATGCTTGAATTGCATTTTCATTATTCATAAGAAGATATGAATGCCAGAAAGGTGTGGCATATTGGCTAAGTCCGCTCATTAGGAACTAGTAGGTGACATGGGGGACAGAGGTGGGACCCCTGACAGAAATTTTTAAAAGTACATAAATAAGGTCCCTTTGGATTAATGAGTTCATTCTGAGATGTTTCCATACTTTAAGTCAGACCCTGGCATGCGACGAGCCTAGCAGGCAAACATAGTACTCTTCTTGTACTGCAGAGCTTGTCAGCTAAGTTAGACCAGTCTTAGGATCTTCTCTCTTGCTTCAGTTTAGGAAGAAAATCTTAGCTCTCAGTCCTAATCCAGATACAGACTATAAGCTTTGTAGAATAATAGGAACAGTACCAAAAAGCCTCCCTATGCCCAACCAAAATATTTTCCCATCTGCCTATTATTCCTATTCTACCACTCTTCGAGGTCCCATTCCCTTGATCTATCAGAATCTTGGTGTAGTGTTACAAGCTAAAACATATTGAGCATGCATTAGCAGTTAATCTTTGGTTGATGGTGAAGTACAAGTGACTCTAGGAGAGGGATTAACCATGCTAAATTTAAAAAATATACATTGCAAACTTTTTCAAAGATAAGCCATGAAATCATGTAGTTACTTTCACTTAAAGAATTTCCCCACTGTTTCTCAGAATGCTTGTATTTCTTCATTGGCAAAAATTAATAAACATTGAGGAAGTTTGGAACCATGTACTGGGTATTGAAACATCATACATATACACACAAATGTATATATAACATTATGTATAATGTTATCATATGTATATGTGGATATATATATATATTGTATACTAGGTTCTATATTCTGGAAACAAAGCAATAAACAGTACAGATAAGATGCCTTTCTGTATGAAACTTACATATGAATACAATGCACAGATAATAACTCTAATAACAATGATGGAAATAAATTTTAGATAGTTATAAGTACCAAAAAAAACGTTTAGATAATGTGACAGAGAATGATATAGAGATATGAGAAAACAAATTTATCTAAGCCTGTCTGAAAGGGTGATGCTTGAAATGAGAGTTGAATGATAAGGCATGTGAAAACATGGTGGAAAATGAGGTCCTGGCAAATACAAAGGTCGAGGTAGGAATAGTCTTGGCATATTTGAGAAACAGAAAGAAGACCATGTAGCAGGAGCAGTATGTGGAAAAATGTAGAGGGAGAGGAGTAAAAGATCAGGTCTGAGGGTAAGACTGGAATAAGATCTTGCAGGTTATTATGGGCTCTATGTTTGTGCCCCTCCAAAAATTCACATTTTGAAGCCCTAGCCCCCAGTTTAATGATACTTAGAGATGGAGCCTTTGGGATATAATTAGATTTGCATTAGGTTATATGGGTGTGACCCCCATGGTGGAATTAGTGCCCTTATAAGGGAGGGAAGAGAGAGAGAGAGAGAGAGAGAGAGAGAGAGAGAGAGAGAGAAAGAGAGAGAGAGAGAAATCTCTCTACACTAAGCATGAACTAAGAAAGAGCCATGTAAGGGTACAGAAAAAATTGGCTCTCCTGAAGTCAAGAAGCAGGTTCTCACCAGACACTGAATCTGCCTGCACCTTTACCTTAGACTTTCCAGCCTCCAAGACTGTGAGAGACCAATATCTGTTATTTAAGTCATGAGTCTATGCTATTTTAATATGGCTGCCCAAGCAGACTAAGATACAAGTGATGACATGGAATTTAGAATCTAAGAATAATGGGAAAGCCACTGGAAAGTTTTTAGCCAGGGAAACTATACATCCATTTTATTTGAGAACACTATGGGTACCATATACATAATAGAGAAACAAGGTAAGTTTGGAGAGCAAAATGACCTAATGTAATTTATAACCTATTTTGGAAGGTAGGACACATGTAACAAGAGCTAAAATCCTAAAGAATATAGCCTACAGTATGAACATACACAACCCCACAGCCTTGATACTAATAAAGATTTCTCCCAGTGTGTACATGTATTGTATATACTAAATGTCTTTAAGAAGTGAGCTATGATAAGTTAGTGAACTTGCAGAATCTGTATTGTGCAACTCCACTGTCTTTTGGGGCCTCATACTATTATGTTCCTACTAGTCTCATACATCAAGTCACTTGAGGTGTCACCTTACATGATTTGAGTTTGCAAATGATAAGCCCATTCTCTCTCTCTGGGTACTATGTATTGGGTGTTTGATGGGCAGGCCAATAATTGTTTGTTTCCCTGAAATCCCCCATAGCTGGAGACATAATGAGAAATTCCTCTAGCAACTTTGTTGAAAAGCTAACAAAACTCCCATGCAACATCAAAATTGTTTTTTTGAATTTTTATGGTTTTTTTCTTGGATGTCTCAAGTTGAACATTGCATAAGAACAAGGTTTAGTTTTGTTTGTGCTCTTTCTTTTGGTTTTACATAATTTATCATTTTGAAATGTTTCGAAACAAAGCAATCACTTCTACTCATTGTTCAGTTTGAATTTAGTATTTCAATAATTGTTGCTTTCTAAACACACACATAACTGGTTATGCAAGTTCCAATAACACCTCACCCTCCTGTCATTTATTAGCTTATTTTTCTTATTCTGTTAAATGTTATCCACCAGACTCAACTCTCCACCTATGAAAATGTTAACTATATCTCTAGCAAGATTAAACAATCTCCAAGAAGTCTTTGCTGTGGCTCCCAGCCCACTGTGATCCTACCATCTCTCCTTTCCCTGTTTCTGTAATTGCCTGCTCCCTACACCCTTTATGGGGACCCATACAATACCGCATAGTGGGTGGGAACACAGACTCTAATTAGGTTGCAGGACTCATAGCCTAGTTTCACAACTTACTTGCTCTGAAAATTCCAGTAAATTATTCTGTCTTATCAATAAAATGAAGATAATAATAGCGAACTCATGAAATAAATACCAGGGTGATTAAATTAACTAATAGCTTAATAGCTTAAGGTCAAAATTAAGATTAGAAACTGCCTGGCACTTAGAATTTAACACATGTTCGCTATTATTACTACTTAATTATATTAGACTCTTACAACATCTCTGATGATGATATTTAACTTCCAAGGTGATTCCTACATGTTATCAGTCCCTATCTCACTTCCCACACCTTTGTTTTTTACAATGTACTATGACCTTGCTCTTGTTAACTTCGCTCTCTGTATTGTACTTTCCTATCCTAATACTTGAACCAGATCTAAAATTGCACTCAAGGGATTAAACTTTGTCTTTTCTGAGACTTTCATTTGTTCTATTTTCAAACTAAGTTCTCACCTAGTTCACTTTCTCAGTATTTTCCCATTGACACAACTGATTCTTTCTCCCCATTATCCTCCAATGTTTTGAACCTCCTACCCCAAGTCCCTCTCTATAACCTGCTGGAGTTATTTGAGTAAAATTTAAAAACATTAAAAAAGGAGAATTAAGTTTTCTTTCTTTGTATTCCACACAGTGCTAAGTTTATACTAGGTGGTCCAAAATATTTATTAAATAAATTAATGACAAAAATAAAGGTGTTCATGGCTTCTGATTCCTTTTTCAGTTTTCAAGAAAAGATAATTTATATCAATGAAATTTGATGGACATCTGTGATAGTCATATCTTAAGTAGGTTTAGAGACATAATTAGAATATTTCATTTAGTTTGACAACTTTCCTTTCTATCAGTAATAACACTTATAAGAAGCATTATTTTATTAGTGGGGGAGGTTTATTTGTTTATGGTTTCCAGAAGACAGGAAATTTATATTTATTCTCAAGCAATTGGAAAATTGATTGGACCCATTTAAGAGTTTAACAATGGTTTCATAATAACTCTCCTCAAAGAGTACAAGAGAACAAGTACCTCAATTGATCAATAGTACATTTAAGAAGAAAAAAGACTTGAGAACAGGGGAATTTGTCAGAACATGGCAGCAGCTGGACTGCCCACCCGGACTTTTGATGTACGCAAATGAACCATATGCAAATTAACCTGGTAGCAGCCTCTCCCATAGAAATAAAAATGGACTTTGCTCATTCCCAGGAGAAATGTTGATGGACATAGGACAACATATTGACTGGCCGGAGGGGCAAGGGACGGGGTAGCAAGGAGATGTAAATAACCTGTTGAATGTGTTAATGGGTAAACTCACCCCTAACCAAAATGTTTGTTTGGCAAAGTGTGGCACCTGCAGGGTGATTCCGATGGGCCTGCGTGGGTGACCGGGAGTCCCCACTCCCCCTTTTTTCCCCCTTTCCCCTTCCCCCTTTCCTTCCCTCTTCCCTTGCTCCTACGGGCCCTTGAGTCAGTCAGGGAGTTTTTCTTTTACCTCTAGCCCCTCTCCCTTCCTTCCTTCAATAAACCTGGTGTAAAATCTTAGACTGTTCTCTGGGTGATTTCTCAGAGCAAGGCCACCTGACAGAATTTAAAGAGACCGCTGAAGAACATTCTCTACTCAGAGAATTAACTTATAAAGTATCAAAGAGGATCAGAAGGTACAAAACAAATTCAGAAGTGTTTCTTTAACTTGGGGACAGCAATTTCAGAAAAGAACCTTAAAACTCCTTGCTGTCATGGTAAAATCAACATAATGATCATACTCAAAACATTTGTGTCAAATGAAAATTTATTTCATTTAATCCTGAGTTAGCCTCCAGTGTCTGTTTAGAGCAACACTGGGTTCCTACGGACTAAATGTTCTAGGCCTTCTCTGGAGGCCAACTTGATTCACAGATGAAAAGTAAACCTTGGGAAGGCCCTGATATAAAAGGCTGGTGAATGGAAAAAAATGAGGGAATGTTTTCCATAAGTGCCACCCCAGGGAATAACAAGAAATTTGCTTCCTTTCTGGTTTCTTTTAGAAGAGACACCAGCATTCTGGGAGAGAATCTTTCCCATAAGTCATTATCTAGACTTAGCTTTGAAAACCCAGAAAAATCCAGTATTAACAGGTCCTAATTTTATCCAGCTCTATCCCATTTTCTCCTTGTGAGACAGACAATTTTAGTCTTCCAGTAGGGTAGGTTACCCAATAAAATCTCAGGTAATTAATGTGTACACTAAAAAAATAAGTGAACAAAATATTCTCCTGAAACACTCACCCAGTTCTTTTCTTGGAAGATCAGAAGAGTTGGCATAGAATGAGGAAAGGGAAATAAATATGTCCAATTTTTAAATCTATGTAAAGACTAAACAATGAACCAATATTAAAAGTTAAGTTACCTTCCTAAGGCTTACTTGGCAACAGAAATAGAGGGGAAATACACAATTAAGAAGAACTATTTGGAAACGCACACAAATTCTTTACTAGAGTTGTAGGTGCCTACTCTAAAGCACTTAAGTTATATGGATAGTAGCTGAAATAGCTATTTTAGAAGTTCATGCAAATGTAATGATAATTTTCAGCCTTTAGAAATACAATATAGAAAAAAGCTTTGCTACTCTTTTAAAAGAAACAATTTAGGTAAACCCAGTAAAGCTATATTTGATTAGGAAGTGATTTTGGAAGATTTCTTGTCCTAAAGTTAATAAGACAATAATCACTAACCCAGAAAACAGAATATAATATTAAGTATAATAGGATTATTAAGCATGAAGTTCACTAAATAGAAAAACTCCTAGATATAATACTCTTACAAAATAATTTCAATCTTTGCATACTCCCTTTCATCCACTATTGCTATTCATACATTTACTCCATAATGTTTATTTTAATCTATTCTAGAGAAATAGGGCAGAGACTATTTGCTGTGTCTTAATTTTTAAATAGACTTTTTCATAGTAGTTTTAGATTCACAGAAAAATTGAACAGAAAATATCGAGGGTTCCCATATACTCCCTCCCCACCCCCATCCCGCACTCAACCTTCTTCACTGTAGACAACCCGTACCATAGTGCTGCATTTGTTCCCATTGATGAACCATCATTGACACCATTTTCACCCATTATGCTTTTATTTTCCTCTTCCTTTTTTCTATAGTAATACATTTTTTTGCCTATAAATTAACCACCAATTATAAGGATCATATTTTTGTAACCTCTTCTTTGCAACTAACTATGACCATGAGTTTCAAATCTGACCAGCAACATAAAAGAGAATGTGACTTGTAGGGGCTTCCAGGAGCCCTCCTTAAGAGACAGAACAAGTGTATGTTTTGCTCATTTATTCTTCAGCCCATCTCTCTTCTCCACGTCTGGAGTGCAGAAACCATCTTGGTGGTCGAGGTCAAAGCCATGAATGGCAGAGTGACAATGTAAGAAAGACCTGGATCTTTGAAGACTTTGTGGAACAGAGCTACATTTACCAGCCTTGAATTTGTTTAGACAATATACAAGTAAATTTCATCTTATTTAAAGCACTATCATTTAGGTTATTCTGATACCCGCAGCAATACCTACTACGAACTAACAATAAAAAAGAGTACTAGAGCTCCTAGATGATTATATATATGGTCTAGCCCTTCCTTACTTTCACAGTTCCCCCAGTCTAATAAGGGAAATCGGTATACAAATAAATAAGTGAGCTGTAAAAGTCATCCAAACTAAGTGTCATAGAGTACAAAAAGGGAAAAAAAATAATTTCTTAGAATTAAAAAAAAAAAAAGCCTGTATGGAAAAGATAATGTGAAATTTTGGGTCAATAGTGTATATTGAAAAGGAAAAAAATTACTGTTGTGGGAATAGACTGAACTAACATGAGCCCTAAGAAGGGCATTTGAGAAAATTAAAAGTGATCGAGTTTGGCTAGACAGACATGAGATACAAAAGAAAGCAAGAAAGTAGGATAAAGTTGTTTGCAGGAAATAATGTCAGGGAAACAATTGTGATTTTAGAGAACAGGATTCACTGAAAGCTTATGTTGTAGAAACTAACTTGGCTATTTGGACAGGAGGTAGTGAAAAGAGAGAAAAGACAATGTTCCCCTCCCTATAGTTAGGGTGATAGCATTTAAAGGAAAAGAGAAGGTTGGATGGGGAAAATGTTGAAAAGGAACAAATATTTAGAGTTGGCAGCTGATTATAAAATGTAGAGATGAAGAAGTAAAATTTTAAAGCCCAGATTTTAAGCCAAATGAAAAGGTACCTAAGCTCAAGGTATAGACTATTAACTGAAGAAAGGCAGTTAGAATCAGAAAGCTATTTGATGGAGCAGATATGATGACTACTGTTAGAGGCATTGTATGTTTAAGGTGCTGAAAGGATGTCCATAAAACCATTAGAAATATGAACTTGAAAATGGGAGAGAGTTTCAGCCTAAAGATATTGATTCCATACTCATTCCAAAAGAGATAAAAGTTAAAATATATCAAATGGGTGATATAAAGTGAGAGATAAAAGAAGAGATAGTGGACAGAATATGGGACATTCTTCATTCATAGGCAAAAAGAGAAAAAAGAGACCAGTAGGGGATTCCAGAAAAAATGAAGGGAGAAGACACTTTGGAATCAAAACTGCTGGTGACTTATGTAAATGCTCTTAAGAGGTAAAGAAATATAAATATTAAGAAAAACCACTTAACTTGATGATGATAAGCTCAGCAATAAGTGGTGAGATCCCTCGGCCAAGTGGCTCAGTTGATGGGATCATCATCCTATATACCAAAGGGTTGCAGGTTCAATTCTGGTCAGGGTGGATACAGGAGGCAATGGATTGATGCCTATACCCCTGTTCAAATCAATAAACATATCTTTGGATGAGAATTTTAAAAAATACATTTTAAGTGCATTTTTCATGGAAATGAGAACAAAGCAATATTTCAGGGAGCAGGTAATAAGTGGTACAGGAGCAAGAGGTAGTTTCACCCACTTAGCTGTAATGGAAAGTTCGAATTTAGGAGATAGTATGGATAGACAGGGATGAAAAATACTATGGATGAAAGTAAGAAAAAGGAAAAAAGGAAGGAACGAACGAATGAAGGAACAAAGGAATGAACAAATGAACAAACTAAGGAACAAAGGAAGGAAAGAAAGAAGCTGTTGCTCAAATTATTATTCCTCTTTTGACCTGTGAGTTTCAGACATCTTTTAGCAGCAGCATTCTGGGATGGTGAGCGGGAATTTGAAACACTCAAAAGAGTATCTTTTTAGTGGTTGCCTAGGAAAGGCAGTAAGAGGAGAAGGAGGAATGACTGCTAATGGGTAGGGAGTTCCTTTTGGAGGATTTGTTCTAAAATTAGATAGTGAGGAAGGTTACAAAACTCGTTGAGTATACAGAAACCACTAAATTGCATACTTTAAAAGAATGTCATGATATGTGAATTACATCTCAATAAAGTTGTTTTTTATTTAAAAAAATATATCTTGGCCTTAAAATAACTTTAACTAAATTACCTGACATATATTATTGATCTTTGCAATCCCAGCACAACTGTCGTTACACCACATTTGATTTGCCTCTAAGCAACAACATAAAATTTCTCTTTGAACTTCTGTCTGGCTTCCCAGAGACTTGATTCCACTTGCAGTAATTTATTGTGTTTCTCTCCCACCCACCCCCATTATATTTGTTTTCCTTTTATGGGTTTACTGACTATTAGTTTAATAATTTCAAAACAAAGTAACAAAAGTTGATTGAATATGTTTAATCCAAAAGAATCCTTGTGATGAAAAACACAGTGAAAAAAAGTTGATGATGGTCAATTGGGAGAGATATGGGCAGGTGTTCAGCATCTTGGGGACACTACTCTGTTCTTTTTCATCATTGGTGAACAACTGTAGTAGGACAGCATGCAGCCCTGAAGCAGAGGCAGAGAGAGAAAAGAGAGAGAGAGAGACACACAGAGAGAGAATTTAGAGCCAGTACGCTGATGGAGAGGTAAAAAGAGGGAGTTTGTTTTCTTTCAGTCAGCTTTTTAGTTTCTGTAGAATGAGAAAGCTACAATTCAGAAAGAGGTAATAAAAATATTTCTACAGATAACAGCACATAGGGATAGGATGGAGAATTTGTCTATGTTCTACATTTACTGCAAAATCCTGGAACAGAGATTGGTTGGTTAAGTTTGAGGTTAGCAAAACACTGACAATATGTTCAGGCCAGCAGTACTTTGAAGGTAAGATTGAACATGACTAAGGCATTTCTGTAACATCTTTTTGGCCTGAGAACTAGAGTCAAATTTGGAAGAAATGAGCAGTGTGAACGTGCCATCCCAGTGGTTCAGAATGAGATGTGTGTGTGTGGGGGGGGGGTATGCGCGTGCACATATTTGGGCTAGCTGGGTGTTTGGAATGGTCTTGATTGTCTAATGTAATCCCTCCTTTTGAACCTGCCCTTTCCACTATTAGAACTAAACAGTAACTCTGAGCCCCCACCCATCTAAGTAGAATTAAAGTATCTTGATGAACTCATTTAATATGTTCCTCTGCCTTGCAGCCTACTCTTTGAGGTCAGAAAGTTTCTTATTCATCTGTGTTGACTCCTAAGCTCTCTTCTTCATCAACTTTCTCTCCTTAAACAATCACATTTGCTTTGCATGGCTTCAATGGTCATCTAAGGACCAAGAACATCAGATTTCTCTGTTCAGTCCTGATCACTAGTCTGTGTTTGGAAGGGTAGATGTAAATACCCACTCAGCATCACCACTTAAATTTCTTAAAGACCCACAAAGTCAACATGTCCAAAGCAATTGATCTCATGCATTCTCCTGTGCTTAGACCTACTCTTATTCCACTGTACCCCATTTTGGCACATGACCACAAACTAGGAATTATTATTGATTCCTCCTTCTCCTTGACTCCTCCCACATCTTGTTAGTTCTATTTCCCAAATCTCTCTCTCTAATCCATATTATCTCCCTCTACTTCCAGACATCCATAGATTCCAGCCATTATCATCTTTCACCATGAATAATTAAAAGTCTCTTAAATGGTTTATATGAACTCACGATCACCTTCTTCCACTTTATTCTCCATAGAGCAGCCAGAGTATTCATTCTGGAAAACAAATACCTGCTAAATATCTTTTAGTGGTTTCCCATTCCTCTTAGGATAAAAAAAAAAAAAAAATACAGGCTATAAACCTTAATATGTCCTTTGAGGTATTGCATGATCAGGCTGCCTCCTAGCTCTTCTGCCTTAGCTTGGTCTTCTCTCTACACTCTGTCATTACTGGTCTTTAAAAAATGAAAATTCCTCTGATGGGTCATTTTCCTTTTTGTCCCAGGACAAATATATATGCTGTCATATCGTTTTTCTCTCTCTCCCATTTACTCTGCCTTTATTTATCCAGTACCTACTTTATGGGCAACACAAATTTCATTTCCTTAGGGAAGTATTTCTGGACTCTACAGTACAATTTGCTCTCATATGGTTCCACGGAACATTTCTCCTACGTAGAACTCAATAAAATTGTTTGATGACTCTCTTCCCTACCAGGCTGCAATCTGTCTTGTTCAGTGCTGTGCATCTAGCAACCTGCACATTTTTCAGGAAAGAAAATAATAGCTCAACTCAAATTTGCTTACCAAAGTTGCAGAAAGCAAGACTTCAAGAAGATTAACGCAAGAGACAAATGGTGTTTTGTGTGTGTGCTACAGCAGAAGGTAAATGTTATAAATATAAGATACTGTGCTGAAAGAAGGCGAGTGGATTGTCGCCACCTAAAAATTAAGTGAAGCAAAAGAGAACATGAAAAGGAGAAGAAAAAACACAGAAATCAACTTTATAACGTCTTGGCAAATATCCTGGGTTTTAAAGTCAGAATGACCTGAAGCTGAATCCCAGTTCTGCCGTTACAAGCCAGAGTCTCTATTTCTCTACTGTGATTTGAAGATAATAGTACCTGCTGCAGAGAAAAGGTGTGAAGACTCTTCTAAGTGACAGGAAAATTTTGGCGGCTGTGCATTATAAGAGTCTGAATTGTTAGTTTCCTTCTTGTGCTCTAACTCCAGAAAGCCATACTTTCCACTTATATTGATTTTTCATTCAGTTTTTCAAGCAGTAAAATTTACAGCATATACATTTAATGTAAATCATCTATCAGCCAGGGTCCCACAAGAATACATAAACCAAGCCATGTAATTCAAGAGAGTGTTTTATCCAAAAAAGTTAACAAATAATAGTAATTTCACTTTTTGTGCTTTACAAAGCATTTTCAAAAGGTAATGCGGTGTAATGGAAAGAGAACAAGCTTGGAAGAAATTAGCACTGGTGTGTCAACAACTTAAACATTAAAAAGAATTAAATAGAGAAAGCAAGTCTCTTCTATCTTCTTCCCATTCCTCCTTCCAAATAAGTAACCACTGTTACCAAACTGGTGAGACTTTTCTAGGAATTATTCTTGTATAGGTCAAATATATGCATTTATATATATAGAGAGAGAAAGAGATATACATTCTATTTTAAAAAACTGTGAAATGCTAATGGAACTTTTTTTCACTTCAAAATATATCTTTTTTTATCTTTCTATATATAATTTTGTCTTATTACTTTTAATAAGTGCATAATATCCCACCATATGCTCCAATTATAATTCAGTTAACCAGTTCCATATTGGGAGTCATTTGTAGTGTTTCTAGTTTTTTCCTATTGAAAATAAGATTGAAAAGAATATATTTGTACAAATACCTGCAGGGTAAAATTCTAAAAGTGGAACTACTGGGTCAAAAGGTAAGATGTCATAAATTTTAATATGTATAAGATATTACAAAATTTGTTTGCATTTACATTCTCATCAACAGTGAATGAAGAATCTTTCTCCTACACTCCTGACAACATGGTGGTGTTGTTTTTTTGACTACATGAAATACATGCAAACACAAAAAATTTTATTATTGCTTTTTATTTGCATGTCTTTAATTGTTGGTTAAGTTTAATATCTAAGAGTACTTCAGCAATCTTTTTTTATTTTCTGTAAACTGCTAGTTCTTATTCTATGCCAATTTTTCAATTAGGTGATTTTTGAAAATCTGTTTATTCGTTTGTAAAACATAATAAACTTTATCCCACGTTGTCAGGTATTACAATTCTTCCTCATTTGCTTTTAGCCTTTTGAATTTTTATGTTGTTTTTTTGCCATGCAGAAACTTGCCACTTACAAACTAGAACTTTGAACAAGCAAATTAAATTGAATTTGCCTCTAATTAATTTATTCTTCTGAAAACAAAAACATAACAATAGTTCTTCACACGTTTGTTTTGAAGATCTCCGAGATTATGTTTAAGTTTTCTGTGCCTTGAACAGAAATCGCCACTTCTATTTTTAAATATCCTTTCATGTTACAGCATCTCATTTGAAATACATAACAACTCTGAAGTGGGTATGGCAGGGCATATCTTAATATCCTTGTTTTACAGATTAAGAAGCTGAAGCTCAGAAAGTGTTCTTGAATTCATGACAGTCAGACAACTATGGAGATTTAGAGATTCACTTCTGGGTCAATGATATAATAAGTCAATGCAATGTGTCACTTTACCCTCTGCTTTCTAGTAGTTGCATGTTGAAGCCAAAAGGAGACATCCTCTTCTATTTATGAAAAGAAAATGCTCTAGTAAGATTATTTTAATAGGTGGTTGAGATGTAAGTGAAATAGACTTTCTGGGGGCCCCTTCAGATTTGTTTCAAATTAACATATTAACTAAAGGCAAAGACATACATAATTACTGTGGTCATAAATGTTATGAAAAGGGAAGGGGGTGGTTATGAGCTTTTTAAAAATTCATTTTATAGTATTATCTTCTATTCAGCACCTGAATACTGCCTAAAACAAAAGGCCAGTCTTCATACAAACAAAAAGATAATTATGTATTGTGCACAGATCTATTCAACCAAACTTTGTGCATAACTATAACTCTAAGAAACAGGGTATTTGAATACAAAGGAGAAAAGATATTTTTCAAAAATATCATGCTGGAATATGCAATAGTATTTTCATAACTTCTCGTCTGCTATTCTGGGAAAGTTACCTGTGACATGAAAGAAAATTTAGCAATAAAAGTTGATCATGTAGAAAAGTCTAACATATAAATAAAAATGGAAATGCCCAGCATAGAAGCCATTATCAGTAAGCCTGGTGAAAGCTGAAGCATTTCAAATGTGCTAGAGACTTTAGTTACTCTAATAAAATGGAAATGCTCCCAGACACACATGCTTAGAGAAGTTATTCCAAGGTTTATACAGATGCAAAATATTTCTTTTTAGAGGCAAAATGGGAGCCTAAATCAGATGAGACTGATCGCAAGTTCATCACATCTGAAACCTCACACAGACACTAAAGATTTTTCACAATAATTTTAGAAGTAGGTCAGCCCTTTGGTTCTGCTGTGGAGTACTTGGAAGGTGGGGCAATATAGAGGACAAGTCATTAAAAAGAGGAGCCACTGACAGCAAGCACCATTATGTTCTGAAAATACCTTTGGAAACTACAACACATCTCTATTATGATCCATTGCACTATTTCAGAGAGGCATCACCCTGGAAAACCATTCTGCTTGGCAGATTTTAAAACTATAGCTAATGATTTTTAAAAATCAAAATGTTATTGGAAGTAGATTTTAAATAATAAAGACTGGAGGTATTTCAGTCAAGGAATGTGTTAATATATTTTACAAATGCATGTATTTGGCCAAACATCAGCCTGAGTTTGTCAGGAAGCAGGTGAGCTATTTGAACACTAACCTGGTATAGGAAGATCTTGAACTGGTTCTATTCTGTCTACAAAAGTTCCCCAAAACGCTCTCTCTTCTACATCATTTACTATCCCTGTTGTTGTCCATGGGTCTTTTGTCTCTGAGGGGATCATTAGTATCCTGGGTTGCTGAAAGTAGTATTGTTCACATAAGTTAAGTTTGAAGGCAGTATCTCTGGGCACAAACGGGAATCACTCTTATTGGGTGGCAACCTGTCAAAGTTTGGTGCGAGTCCTTTTTTGATGCCAATGGGACCTATGCTTTAGTTGCCAGCTTCATACAAACAATGCTCCAACCTCCCTGGAGTAGAAATATGATGGTTTGTGGGTAATTTCTGGGCTTCTACATGACTTAGAAGTTATTGACACCATATGATTATTCAGCTAGAGGTGAGACAGGTCCCACATGCTGATGCCCTTCATGACAGTATGATCATTTAGGTCTGATTGTCCAGTCCTGGTGCACTGACCTCTGCTCACAGATGGTCTTCTGTCTTCTTTCTTCCTCCTCCAGACTCTTCACTTAGATTGTTGAAGAGACAGCCAGTGCCTTCAGCTAGTCTTCAAGATCTGTTTTTAGATTTTGACCTTGGGACTGGATCTCAAGGGTAAGAATTTGATGGTTGGATATTTTAATTCACCCATGTTCTTTTCCTGAAGGCTGTAGTTCCAGGACATGGAATTTGTGGGATAAAATGGGGCCATGATCATCATAAGAAACAGAAAAAAAATGCAAGAACTCAAAAGCAATAGCTAATACATAAAAATATTTTTTTCTCCATACCCCACATTTTAAGAATTCAATAGTATTTTTACAATGAAAATGTTAGAAAAAACAGTGGACTATAGAACCTTCTGGTCTAGCCTTGAGCTTCTAATTGGTGCTGTTTCAAAAGTAATATGTACTAACATTATTGCTTCAAACTGATAAGCATCCTCATTTGAACATTATGTCAGAGATTGTCAGAGATAGTTGGATGGATCTAGTTCTGGCCCTTGGTTCTTGTCACAGTAAAGCAGAATGAGATGAGAGAATTTGTAGCCTGGATGCATTGTGCTTTGAAATGAAAAAGGAATGCTGCCTGTTAAAGGCCTTTTCCACCAGAGAGTAATCACAGTGCCCAGTTGGTTCTCATGCTTTTGATAGTTCTTGACTATGTCTAACTATCCCACTGAGTTCCTGTCTCAGGCTCACAGATTAGTATTAACTCAAGCTGCAATGAAGCAGATTTCTCTTATTGAGAGGGAGAGCTATTTTGATCTGCCTATTTTATCATTAAAACATTTCCTGAAAGCTTATCTTGCAGCATTTCCTAAATCATGTTCCATAGAATCCTGGTATCCAGTGAGATGTAAAAGATGTTACACAGATAAAAGGAATCTGTAGTCAAACTTCTCAGTGATATTCTGCCAACTTTACCTCTTATCATAAAGATTCAGAATTCAATTAACATATAAAAGGTTCAGAGAAAACCTACATGAAAGAAACCTGTCTAACTTTGATAAACCCAGTATTTTCCAAACTTCGCAAATATAATCTTGGTTTTATTCACCTAGTATCAATGACTATCACATTGTCCACGTTTTGAAAAAGGTTGCCATATACACATGAAATAATTTATTCATGTATTTGATTCCACATATATACTCCAATAAAGATATATAGAACTTATTTCCATTTAGGACAAAAAGCATTCAAAATTCAGAACAATGAATATATTTTAAGTGGAAAAACTTTTACATACTAAATTCAGAACTTCAATGAGTCCTTAAACATTATAGCACCATTACAATTAATTGGTATGTACATCACTGTAACTATATATGCCATCAACCCTCTTTAAGGTAGAAGACACAGATAACAGATAGATCCAGGTAAATCAGGGATAGATGTACCATGCAAACTTGGGCTGCACAGTACCTTATACTCAGAGCAAGATTGTGAGAAATTGAACCATGAAGCCCAAGGATAAAGTAAGCCAATGGACAAATCAGTCAGGCAGTCAGGAGCCAGAAGAATTAGGTGACTGAAAAGCAAGGTAAGGCAATAGATTAAATTGCAGGATCCTGGTAAAGTCCAAATACAGCATTCCCTCACTCATCGCGGGTATTACGTTCTAGACCCCCCGCAAAGTAGGAACCTTACATTTATTCTACACTATTAAACTTACGTAACTTTAACAACATACATATACAGTACTGCAAAATCCTGCGAAATCCTGTGATATAGAGAAAAATCCGCGATAAATAATTAAATATAATATTTTTAAAAATCCCACGATACAGTGAGGCCACGATAAGTGAACCATGATAAAACGAGGGATTACTCTTACTAGAAGATTAGATAAAGTGCAAGGAAAGGACCTACAGAAGTGAGGGTGCAGGATGACTGGTAAATCAACTGGGGAGTAGTCATGAAGCACTAATAAAGAAGACCTTGAAGCAAATTTCTACTTTAATAAATAACTTCCAAAATAAAGCATTCCTCCAGGGACAGATGACAGTCACTTTCAGGGGCTATCCCAAAGTCAAAAGGTTGTAGCTGCTTAGTGGTTCATCTGGGTAGAGAGGGAAAAAATGAAACAAAGACAAGAACAATCGTATGTTAAGACATAAGTCATCTAAATGTTCACCTGATTTTGGAGGAAGAAGAATTTAACCAGTATTATAAGTTAATCATCAGTTTTGTAGAAATCTTAGGCAGTTTATAATGATAATTCCAATTTGACATTTTTTTACTTACAGAATAATAATGGCTTGTATGATAGAAATACTCTTATCAATGAACTGGGAGAGCATGCCCATCATACATATGCCTTTTATAAAAGATGACAAATTAAGTATTAGCATATTAATTAATGTCATATGCCTATAAATACAAATTTCAATAAATATGAAAAGCCAAAATTTGAGATGACATCATTGTACACAAGAATTGAATATAAAATATTAGGAATCTATCATCGTCGGCAGCAGTCCGTCTCGAGAGACGATGGTGTAGCTTCTTAAGAGTCTATCTGCACCGCCGAGAATGGCTGTGCAGTCCGACTCGGGAGTGACATGGTATCTGTCTCCTCCCGTGTTGAATCGACATCTTGCGATGATGCTGAAGCTACAGAGCCTGGGCAGGGTGATATGGAGGGTCTGCTGTTGCCCATGCAGCAGACCCCCCCCTCTCTTCGCAGCTGAAGGGTCCAAGGGAAAGACGGAGTCAATATAGCTTGGCTTCAGGTGCGCCGCAGGAGTTGCCGGTGTTGACTACAACGTCAAACCGCCTTAGGGACTCCGGCTCCGGATTTTCTGTCGGGGTTTACTCCCTTAGCCTTTCCCCTGAAGAGGTATGCCGCAAGGCAGCGGAGGTTTTTTGGAGTCAGAGTTTTCCTTCTCTGATGTACCCTGACTGGAAGATCGAACCAGCGACACTTAGCTCGCAGGCCGACGCTCAATCCACTGAGCTAAACCAGCCAGGGCTAGGAATCTATCATATATTTATAAATATAGTACAATTGATTGCAATGAATTGAATTGTGCTTTATAGTTTTTTTACTTTTATTTTAGTAAAATTTATTTTTACTTTAGTAAAGACTCTGATTCTAACCCACAGATCTCTATTAACACAAATTGAGAAAATGTAGTATTTGCCATGTTACACTTTTGGGAACTTGAAGGCTACACATGACAGATCATTTCAATGGTTTTGCATTAGCCTGATGGACTATTTGAGTAGTATTTGGCAGGAATTGATCTTAGGGTCTGTTCTAATCAATAACCTTATTGATGACCCGATCAAAAGTTTACAGCATGTTAACCTTATTACTAAAGAGCTTATGCTAGGTGAGTTACTAAGATTTTGGAATTAGGTAAAGAAGCCCAATATGATTATCAATGTAGGAATATATCACATTTGCAAAACCACAATGAAATTCAACAAGAACATATGCAGCTTGATTCAGGTAAGGAAAATAATCTAAAAAGGAACATAGGGTGTGGGAATAGGAATTAATCATATGTATAGAAAAAATTATTCATATCAACATAATACCAAATGCAGTAATATGACTAATTTATAAAAAATAATCACAGGGTCTCTCATAAGGAACTTTGAAAAGATTTTATGAGCAATCTTTGAAGAAATTTTGATTATAAATAGGATACATATAAAAGTGATACAAAGCTGACAGCTGTTCAACACAATTACACAGAATGGGGCAAAAGTAGGTTTCTAGTTGTGAGTACACAAAACACAGTGTTTATTCTTGTACTAATATTTATTAATTACTGTATTTTCCATACAAACAACTGTAAGCCTACTTTTGCCCCACCCTGTGTAAATGAAGATCCTATGAAAAAAGGATAGAATCATGTGTATGTTTATCCTAGAGAAACAATAATACGACATATTTTCACAAACTTTTGACCTCTTATGAAATCAGTTTAAAATTCGTAGTGGATTCTCTTTTTAAATGATTGAGTCAACGCTTGCCACAAAAATAACAAACATCTTCAACATTCCAATGACTACAACAACAAGCATTATGTCTTGCCTGTGTGTCTTCAGGTCAACTCAGGCAACTCTGCTGAGCTTATCTTGTCTTATGAATTATTTTCAGATCAGGGTTCAGATTCAAGTCTGTTCCACATGTCTCTCATTTTTAAGGGCTACCTATGCTAGGCAAATTAATGGTCCCACAGATGTGTCTGCCTCCTCTTCCCCAGAATTTATGAATATGTGATATTACACGGCACAGGGGAATTACGGTTACAGATGAAATTAAAGTTGCTAATAAGATGACCTAGAGATGGGCAATGATCTGGAGTTATCCTGTATTATCTGAGTGTTGTCAATGTAACTACAGGGTCCTCAAAAGCAGAAAATTTAGGCAGGAGAGACAGAGAACCAGAGGGGGAACCAGAGAGAAGGGAGCATGAGGAGAACTTGGTCATGCTGGCTTTGAAGAAAGAAAAGAGATCCATGAGCCAAGGAATGTGGCACCTTCTAGAAGCAAGAAAGGTCATGGAAACAGATCCTCCCCAGAGGATTTCTCTTTTTTGACATCTTTATTTTAGTTCAATGATGCCTACTTTGGAATTCTGGCATACAAAACTAAAATAGTAATTTGGTATTGTTTTCAGTTTCTAAGTTTGTAATAATTTGTCATGGCAGTTATAGTGGAGTAGAAACCTAATACTTACACTACCCAAGGCTCATTATTCTCCTGGTGATGGCATACATACAAGAGACTGAGCAGAAACACTCCAGGCTCTTAAGCCCTCACCCAGCATTGGCATCCTGCTGCCTCTGCTCAACTCACCATCAGTGTGGTGAGGAAATGCATACTCGCTCTCATGGAAGAAACCTTGAAGTCACATGGCAAAAGGTTTAGATCCAGATAAGGGTGAATTCTGGGCAAAGTAATGAAACCTAGTGCAAGGACATCTTACTACAGTAAAACGGATTTATATTTCTTATGAAAAAAATTAACTATTGAATGTTTCATGTATTAAATTAGAATTCAGACATTTATTATGACTCAGCCAAAAAAAGGAAAAAAGTCCCGCCATTTGCAGCAACATGGATGGACCTTATAAGCAGTAGGCTGAGTGAAATAAGTCAGATGGAGAAAAATAAATACAAATAAGTATAATTTCTCTTAAAATATGGGATTCAAAGAAAGTCAAACTCACAGAAACAGAGAGTAGGTGCTGAGGTTGGGAGAAATGGGGAGGTTTCAGTCAAAGGGTACAAAGTTCTAGCCAGAAGATGAATAAATTCTAGGACTATCTTAAAGCATGATGACTATAGTTAACAATACCTGTACCGTGTACTTGAAAGTTGCCAAGAAAGTAGATCTTAAATGTACTTACCACACACACACAAAAGAATTGTAACTATGCAAAGTGACAGATGTGTTAACTGACCTTACTGGGATAATTATCTGCAATATATATGTGTCACAGTACATTATATTAATACACCTTAAACTTACATAATGTGATATATCAGTTATATCTTAATAGAACAAAAAAATACATTTTAAAAAGGCATGTATTCCATTCTCTAAAATGAGACACCATTTCACACACATTATATTAGCAAATTACAAAAGTTGAGTAATTTTACGTGCTATATGGAAAGTGTGGATATGAATAACCTGGAACCATATAAAATGGAATTGACATTTTGGAGAGCAATCTTGTAGCACTTACTGAAGTTATAAATGTATGACTCCTACCATCCAGAAAGTCCTACCTGCCTACCCCTCAAGGGAACTCTCACACAGGTGTACAAGAGAGACAAAGGCAAGATGATGTTTACTGAAGTGTGTGGTTAAGTGTTACAGAGTACTTATTAGTAGTAGAATAAAAATGTGACATAGACATATTATGGAATACAAAGCAGTGGCCAAAATCAGTGGGTTAAACTTGGGCACAGAAACATATGCTGGGTGGGGAAAGAGGGAAAGAATGGGAGATCCCATAGCAAATACCATCTGTGCAAAATTAAATGCCCGTACAGCACTGTGTATTTTTCAAGCATCAGTAATTATCTAAATAAACATGTAGCAAGTGAGTTAAAAGAATATGTATCAAGTATATTCACAAGTGCCTAGAGTGTAGGAAATGGGATTGAGAAAATTAGACGAAAGAGTAATCACTAATTTTTTTTTTAATGACAGATGATGGTAGTAATTCAGAAACCAAGAAGTGCTAGATAAATCAAATTCTGCACACCTGATCCTTAGGAAACTAGGAAGGAAGGTGAAAGGAAGGGAGAGAAAGAGCCTAAGGAAGAACAGAGATGCTGGGAGAAGTAGGGGAGATTTTTGGTGGCAATCAGGTAAAAACTTCATAAAGCAGCTGAGTTTCTCATCACAATCTTTTGTCATTAAGTTTTATACTGGAAGGAGGAATAAGCTTTCCAAATAGATTCTCTTTATATTATGCTAATTATATGGAAATTGTATGTATTTATATCTACTTTATACATTATATAATTATATCTATATTAAAAATATAATGTATATTTTAATATTACATATAATATTTTCAGTATACATATAGGAGAGAGAGTCTTACTGAAATTTATCTGTAGCTAGTTTACTTCTCTCAACTGTTTTTAATAAGCAAGATTTTTAAGAGCTATTTGACCCAAAGGGTTCATTTTTTTGCTTTATTTTCTTTATTTTATCTTTTAATGCATTTTTTCATTGCCATTTAGCCTCCTTATTCCCCATTGCAATCTCCTCTTTGTTGTCCATGTCCATGAGTCCTTTTATTTTTTGCTTGATCCCTCCATCCTCTAATCTACCTGCCATAGCTGTCATCCTGCTCTTCTATGAGTCTGTCTCTGTTTTGCTTGTTAGTTCAGCTTGTTCATTAGATTCCACATATGAGTGAAATTATATGGTATTTGTCTTTCTCTGACTGACTTATTTCACTTAACATAATGTTCTCCAGATTTATTCATACAGTTGCAAATGGTAAATTTTTCTTTTTTCTTTTTTTTTATGGCTGAGTAGGATTCCATTGTGTAAAAGCCCCAGAGCTGCTTCATCCACTCATCTACTGATGGACACTTGAGCTGCTTCCATATCTTGGTGACTGTAAATACTACAATGATCATAAAGGTACTTATGTTGTTAAGAGTATTTGGGGTTTCTTCAAGTAAATACCCAGAAGTTGTATCGCTGGGTCAAAAGGCAGGTCCATTTTTAATTTTTTGAGGTATCTCCATACTGCTTTCCAGAGTGGCTGCACCAGTCTGCACTCCCATCAGCAATGCAAAAGAGTACCTCTTGCTCTGCATCCTGACCAGCACTTGTTATTTATTGATTTATTGATGATAGCCATTCTGACAAGTGTGAGGTAATATCTCATTGTGGCTTTAATCTGCACTTCTCTGATGATTAGTGACATTCAACATCTTTTCATATGTCTATTGGCCCTCTGTATTTCTTCTTTGGACAAATGTCTGTTCAGGTCCTTTGCCCATTTTTTAATTGGATTGTTTGTCTTCTTAGTGTTGAGTTATTTAAGTTCTTTATAAATTTGGGTATTAAACTCTTATCAGATATATCACCATTTATGTTCTCCCATTCTGTGGGTTGTCTTTTTATTTTGTTGATGGCTTCCTTTTTTGTGCAAAACTTTTTAGTTTGATGTACTCCCATTTGTTTATTTTTTGTTTGTTTCCCTTGCCTTAGGAGATATATCTGTAAAATAATTACTATGAACAGTGTTCAAGATTTTCCTGCCTATGTTTTCTCCTAAGGTTTTTATGGTTTGGGGTCTATTTAAGTCTTTAATCCATTTTGAATTTATTCTTGTGTGTAGTGTTAGAAGGTGGTATAATTTCATTTTGCTGCACATATCTGTCCAATTTTCCCAACACCATTTATTGAACAAATTATCTTTATCCCATTGTGTGCCCTTGCTTCCTCTTTTGAATATCAATTGATTATAAAGGTGTGGGCTTATTTCTGGGCTCTCTATTCTGTTCTATCTATACTTCTCAAGCTATTTCAAAAGATCCAAAAGAAAGGAAGGCTCCCAAGATCATTTTACAAGGCCAGTATTATTTTAATTCCAAAACCAAATCAAGACACTACAAAAAAGAAAATTATAGGCTGATATCCATGATGAACATAGATGCTAAAATCTTAAACAAGATATTAACAAATCAAATACAGCAATATATCAAAAAGATCATACACCATGACCAAGTGAGATTTATTCCAGAAATGTAAGGTTGGTATAACATTTGCCAATTGATAAATGCAACTCACCACATAAACAAAATGAAGGTGAAAAACCACATGATCATATTAATAAATGCAGAAAAAGCATTTGATGAAGTCCAGCACATATTTATGATAAAAACTCTCAGAAAAATGGGAATAAAGAGAACATACTTAAACATAATGAAAGCCATATATGACAAAGCCACTGCCAACATCATACTCAATGGGCAAAAACTACAAGCATTCCCCTTAAGATTGGGAATAAGACAGGGGTGTCTGCTTTCACCTCTCTTATTGAATATAGTACTGGAAGTCTTAGCCACGGCAGTCAGACAAGAAGAAGAAATAAAAAGCATCCAAATTGGAAAAGAAGAGGTAAAACATTAATTCTAAAAAACAAATGTCATCAAAATGAGTCAGCGTAAGTGATCAGTTACTTTGGGTGTGTCCTCAGTCATGGAAAATTTTCTCTGCAGGATGGAAGTTATTTTAGTCTTTCAAAGTGAAGCAATGAAGAGAAGGCTGGGTGCAGCCTAGTGAGGTATTAGGGGAAATCCCAGTCTTCTAATGAGAGAAGGGGCCATGTAACATAATTTCTCTGGCTGCAGAATTTGTGATGGAACCATTGTCTTGGCCTCAGGAGTAATGGCATCTACTGCTGCTGCCATCCACACTGACTGCCCCCTGTTTGCAGTCCCCATGGCACATATAAATTTCATGTCTGCTACATTAGTACTCATTTCTTCTCTCATTCTAGTGTCAGACAGATAGACTGATATGCCGGAGACAGTAAATTTTTGTTGGGATTAAGAACTATGCTTGACACACAGTAAATTTTTATTATCACATGAATTAATAATGCATTGACAGACCAGTGATTGTCTTTCCCATCCACCCCTCAACCATATGTACACACACACATACACCCCATTCATATATGTATTCCCCTCTAGGGTCCTGTTCAGTTATTTCTCTCATTATTATCAACTCTCCATTTCTACTGGAATCCTTGCTTACTCTTATGCCTCCTTCCTCTTGCATAGCTCTACTTCCCATGGGTCCCAACCAGGCTCTCTCTTCAGTTTTAGATTCAGGAGCTGCAGTGTTTAAGTAAATTGTAGAAAAGGGTAGGATATAATGGTAAACAAAAGCAGAGTTCCCTTTCTCATAGAATACCTTGGCCTGGATTATCAGCACCCTTTGGCATTTAGGCCCGTGTCCCAACCAGCAGGACAGTGAAGTGAATCAGGCTGACCACTACCCCAGCTATCACCTCCCTTTCTTTCCACCCTGTATTCTTCTGTGGCCATTCTGTTAAGCAACACTCAGGGAAAAGAAGTCCTTTCCCACAAAAGTACACAGGACTCCCTCTGACTGAATTTTATTGTAAAAACACAGAGGATGCTTTAAAAAGGTAACTGTGCTGATGATAAGATTTTTGGCTTTAGTGAAGAAAGTGTTTTAGGAAAATAAAACACTTCTCCCTCGTGAGAAGACAGACAAGTGTACCACCTCTATTTCAGCCCATTTCAAATGCGAAACAGGATTAGCACTTTGTATTTGTCCATTCCGGCTGCTCTATCAACATGTCATTGACTGGGTGACTTATACACAACGAAATTTATTCTCACAGTTCTGGAGTCTGGGAAGTCCAAGATCAAGACCCCAGCTTATCTGGTGTCCAGTGAAGGACAGCTTTCTAGTTCATAGACAGCATTTGTTTGTTGTGTCTTCACATGGTAGAAGGGGTCAGTGAGTTCTCTGGAGTCTCATTCACAAGGGTACTAATCCCATTCATGAAGGATTCACCATGATGACCCAATCACCTTCTAAAAGCCTTACCTCCTAATATTATCACATTGAGGATGGGGGTGATTTTCCAATGTAAGAACTTGGGGGACACTTTCAGTCTATAGCACGCTTCGTCACATTCACAATAAATAATCCACCCACCAGGGTATTCCTAAATAATCTGTAGGAAATGAAAAAAGGGTTTTTACATTACCCACTAGGTAGCCTTTACCTCAAAAGTTCACATCTAACATCTGGTCTCTAATATACCTTGGTCCCTTCTATAAATGCCCAAACTTGCCCATTGGTAGGTACCCCTCTGCTCTGACAATGAAAATTTCCAAGTATTCAGGATTCATTCTACTCAAAAGTCAACTAGGCCAGACTAGGAGCTAAAAACTGAAACACTAGGATTTTGTTTCATGAAATTTTTGGTTGTATATGCATTTATGTATGTACATTATGTCAAGAGGGACTCTTCATGGGTATTTACTAGTTCAAACAGTTTTCCCACATTATTTTCCAGAATAAAAGAGATAGCTATTGAAATCAGCCTCAAAATTAGAATTGCAAACCACTATTTTTTAAAAATATATGTAATTTAAAAAGCTATAGGTTACTGTGATTCTTAATCCTGACAATTCTTTAATATACAATCTCTGTAGAGCAATAGAGTCTTATCAGTTAAAAGGTTAAATTGTAAGCCACTGAAGAGACTGACTCTTCAAGCTTAGCTCAGAGTGGAGAATTTATTACATGGCCATGATCTCATTTAGTATTCAGGGTAAATAGCCTTATTCAGAATATAATGTGAAGGAGAATCACAACTTTTCCAGCAAAGTCAGAGAGGTCAACTAAGGAAGAGGGGGAGGCCAGTCAAGGGAAATAGGTCTCTGATGTGGTGTATTCTTGTCCTGTTTGCTGAGTCATTTTAAGAAAAATGGTATCAGTCAGGGAAGGAGAAAAGGCCCTGTTAGAAGGTTGAGACCAAAAAAACCCTCCAGAGTTTGGTTCAGGGGTCATATGTATGAAATTCAGGAAGAGAGAAGCAAATTGAGGAACTGTGGAAGCCAAGAGCGAGAAAATGCAGCAAAAGGAATAATCTCTTCAATTAACTGCAGCATTTCTTTAACCCGGAGCTGGTTGTCAGCATAGCTGGGAAGCAAGTGAAGCTTGTTTTTCATTGTGCACACTTTCATTTCCTTATCTCGCATGAAATCTCTTCCATTACTCATGGCACAACTAACTGCCACTCTGAACCTCTGAACGCCCCAAGTCCAAATGTTCAGTGCAGCAATCTTGATGAAACATGCTACCATTTGGTCACAATCTTGACATTTCCATTTGTCCAAAGGTTTCATGTTGTGTCTAGAGCGTTCACGGCTTATCTTTTCCTGCCCTCCTCTCCTGCCAGCTTTGCAGGCTTTGCTTGACAGGGTGACATTAAATAAGCAGAGTGGCTGACCTCTGCAGATGGACTAGAGGAAGAAGCTGAGGGAGACACAGCCCACAGGCTGCTAGTCCTTCTGGTCAGAAATGTATCTAGCAGTGGTCCTCTGGGGGCAGCTCTCCTAGTGGTGTTCTCCCACAAAATAATGATTCTATTGGATATTGCAGAGCAGGTGGATTCTATTTTGGTAGGAGAGCAGAAAAAATAATACTTTTGGCATTAAATAAAAACAATAGTTGGAAAAACAGTCCTTCTAGGATAGCATTATCTAAAATAAGGAAGACACAGTTTAAAGGTCCTAACATAATAGTAAATATTAAAGATAGTAATGCCTTTCCCATGCTCATACATTGGGGAAATGATATAATTTACCTCAGAAAGTAGTACCTAATGATTTAGGAGCTAATTTCTAATGTCCCAATATTGTGAAAAGATATTATTAACCTTACTGGACAATCATGTAATATTGCTATTTAAAAATGGTGAGGAAACTTTTAGGGACAAGTTAATTTTGCTCAACTGTATCTGTGACCAGTTGTAACAACTCTGCTAATTTTAAAAAGAAGAGAGGTAAAAATGATGTCACATTTACATACCATTAACCACTGCAATAGGGTAAGAATGGATTTAGGGAGCTCATAGATTGCAGAGTAACTGCTTTGCTGGTAGAGAGAGAGAGTCATAAAAATGTCACCACCAAGTAAAAATGAGTTCCAACTCCTTTGTGAAACTTTATCTTTGTAATTTCAGTGACCTGATTTTAAAAAGAGAGTAAACTACAGGGTCTTAAGATCTAATTTATTATGTCATTATAGGGAATTTTGATATTTTAGACTATGGCATTTGAATTATACATTCTGGCCATGATAAGCAAGATGTGTAATAAGCAATAAATGTGTATGTAGGTGATTACATTTTGATAGAGGAACTATTGGTCATGCCGAAGTCTGAGGAATCTACCAGTGAAGAAAACCATTAGCTTTCATTGTAATCTGGCAGCTGGAAGATAATCCTTATTCTGTAGGAAGGAAAAAACAAACAAACAAACAAACAAGCAGAGTTGGGAAACAATGGTAATAATATGGAGAGATAGAAAGATATTTTCTATCGTAGTTGGTGGCTAAGTAACATTTTCTTCCACAGCAAATCTAACAGTCTAAAAAAAATAGGAAGATGGAATTTCTACCCCACTATCTTCCTCCTGCAGCAGCCTCCCTATCAATTCTTGGACAAGGTAGAAAACTCAGCAGACTATCATGTCCTGTTACAAATGATGTATTCTATAGTAGCCCAAGCAGTGCCCAATCCTATCACATTCACCTTTCCTAGCCCATGCACGTCATTACTTCATTCTATATCCACTCAGGCATCAAAATTCACAGAAATCGCAAGGCAAGTAGAACAAAACAGGAAGTCACACATTGATTCCTGAGAAGTGTATTTTGAATGTGTAAAATGCCACAGTCAAAATACTAGAAATTATAAGACTTCTGGTAGCAGTGAATATCAAGGATTATAAACGTTTTTATGTTTGATTAGTTCAGATTACCTGGAAAACCATCCAGAGGAGATTTAGAAAACCTCATCTCAGTTCAGTAAGAGTTATACCGCGTGAAAAGCTCTCCTGCACTCACGAGCATCATTCCTAAGCAGCCTCGTCCACGACCTCATTTCATCTCCATTTCTGACTTAAAGACCCTAAACATCTTTGGATCATTTCCTCCTGTCCAATTAAAGTTAACATTTCAGACATTACCAAGGGCCTTTGGATCACTGGATTTATTACACCTAGTAGAATATCATAACCTTCCTTTAAGATATTACTGGTGAACTCCCATTATTTCCAAAATCCTGAATATGATCTTTATATTTCCCACATAGTCAAAGTGAACTTGATTCTCGTAACAAGAAGAAAAGCAAAATATTGATTATAAATTGGATTAATTTAAATGAAATACAAACCTCTCTAAGTCCCCTGTTCTGTAAAATGCGGATAATAGTAATTCATTTATTCATCCATATAATTAGACTTAAATGAGATAAAGCACTTAATACAAGACTTGATATAGAGTACAGTATTACTGATGTAGCAATTATTCTTTTAGAAATAAAATAGACATCAACATAATAATTTGAGATAATATATATTATTTTAAATTAGTATTTATGTTAAATTACATATATATTAGTCAAAGCAACATTCAAAGAATAATATTGATTTGACCAAAAAGTTTGTTTAGTTTTTTCCATATGATGGCTCTAGTAATGCTTAGTTGTATTTAACTTCATTTGAAACAATTTTGTTAAATTGTATTGTGACAGCTGTCATATCAGTGTGCATTTTTTTAAGAGTAAAAAAATTGGTGAAGTTTTGTGCAGTCACTTTATATTGAAGATGGAAGAAGATATACAACATTTTCAGTGTATTATGCTTTATTATATAAAGAAAGATTAAAATGCAACTGAGACGCAATGTTGCAGTGTATGGAGAAGGCGCTGTGACTGATCAAAAGTGTCAAAAGTGGTTCGCGACGTTTCTTGGTACTACTGGCATTTTGGCCAAATAATTCTTTGCTGTGGGCTGTCTTATGATTGGAAGATGTTTAGCAGCACCCCTCGCCTCTACCTATTTGAAGCCAATAGTGAGAAACAGCCAACACACTCAATATATCCAAATCAATAAAGTTATCAGTGAAAATAAAAAATGTGTTTTTATTTTATGGAAAAAACTGAATGGATTTTTTGACTAATCCAATATATAGCCTTAAGCATATTTTAGTATTTAACAACACAGAATGAAAATAAGTGAACTAAACATTAGACTAAAGATGTTAGAAAAAATACATTAAGTATAAAAATTCACCAGAAAAGTGGACAGAAATCATTGCTTGAAAAAACAGAAGCACTGTAAAATCTCATCAAGTGGAGAAAATATTTTCAAGTCTCATCAATCAAATCCAGAAAATCCAAATTTTTATTAACATATAAAAGGTCATATAAATAAATTCTGAGAAAAATAAAGTAATTATAAGAAAATAAAATAATATTTAGCATTAAATAACAAAATATAATTAACATTAATGTTGAAAAAATACAATACCATAACTGAGACAAGAAGCAGAAAATTTGACTGATCAAATAAGTACCCCAAATCTGCATAGTTCTGTCAATTTCTACCATTAGTCTTCTAGTCCAGGGATTGGCAAATTTTTCTGTAAAGGGCCAGATAATAAGTAATTTTGGCTTTGCTGGCCATCCAGTCTGTGTTGCAACTACCCTGTTTTGTCATTGTAACATGAAAGCAGCCATAGACACTGTAAATTAATGAGTTTGGCTGTGTTTCTACAAAGCTTTATTTACAAAACAAACAAGTGGGAGAGCAGATTTGGCCTGTGGGTCACAATTTGCAAACCCTTGATCTAGTCCAAGTTACTAGCATCACTCCCGTGGATTATATCAGCAAACTTTAAACCAGTTTATTTACATTTACTCTAATAACCAGCATCCCCACCTTATCTGTTCTCCACGCTTAAGGAAAGCAATCCTAATTAAGTAATATACTCCCTGATTTGCCCTTGACATTTTTTAATACATTTGTTCTTAAGATACAGCAGAAATTCATAAGACAGTTCACGTGGCCCTAAATTGTTCGGCTCCCACCTGGTGCCAACACTGGCTTCCTTCTAGCCCCTGCTCTCCTGCAGCTCAAGAATTTTGAATATGCTTATTTCTTGACCTACATGCTCCTTATCCTCCTCTTCCCTAATTAACTCTTCATAACTTATACCCCACCTCATGTTTCACTTTCTCAGCTAACCATTCTCTGAGTTACCTGCCAATTGCAAAATCTCTGGCTTTTCCTACCACTGCATAGTTTGAGCTTCAAGTTTATGCATATCTGGTTTAAATATTTGGTTCATCGTAGGTATTCCCACTAAAGTATATATTCTAGGGGGGCAGAACACATTTCTGGTGTGTTTAACATTCTGTCCTCAGTGCCCTGCATCATGAGTGATACTGTACATAACGAGTGCTCAAAAATTATCTGTTGAATGAGCTAACAAACTAAAGAAAGCATAAACAAATAAATGAGTCATGGAACAAATTTAAACACATCAGATAAATACCTTCAGAAAATATTTCATGGACAGCAATAGAATGATTTGTTTCAACGTTTTTAATTCTCGGGCTTTATTAAATCACTCTAAAGCATAAACACATTGTATTGCATAAAATCAGCATCAACTTATATTAAAACGCAAGAAAAAAAACAAGAGTTGGGGATTGTATTTTCACAGTATTTTTTCTGACCTATATGGCCCAGTCTTCAGGATGGTTTCAGCTTTCCAGGTGCATTTAAGACTGAGACCCATATGCCTGGGCAGCCTCAGCCGGGGCAGGATGGGAGCCGGTGAACGGCTCTGAGTAGTGGGTCGTTGATATCAGATTTAGATATTTCCAGTTAAGCAAACCTCTAGCCATGTATATTTTTATTATTAAACACTACATTTATAAATGACACCAATATTAGAAGATTAGAATATATTTTTATCTCTTCAATTGCTTTGAGAATCAGGACATGCTGATCCAAGAATAGCTAGACAGAACAATAGAACAAAAGAGCCCTGAACTCTATGATGACCTATATAAGAATTTATTGTAAGATAAAAGTGACTTAATGAATCAGTGGTAAAATAAATGATTATTTAATAAATTGTCCCAGATAATTGCTTAATAATTATGAAGGAAGTAAAGTTTTTATCTTACACAATAATCCAATAAATTATGGTAAATGTAAAAGATGAAACTATAAAACAACCAGAAGTTGAAAAACAGTAAATATTTAACTCATGTTATATAAGGAATTCCTAAAGTACTTACAGAAAGAGCAAATAAAGATGTCCATAGTTTGTCTATATAATAAATTCAAGTTCATATACAGGGTGGGGCAAAAGTAGATTTACAGTTGTTCATATGAAAAATAACACAATAATTAATAAATAATAACAAGAAAAAACTCTGTTTTGCATACTCACAACTGTAAACCTACTTTTGCCCCATACATACATCTGTATGTACATGTTCATATACATATATACAATAGATTAACAAACAAAACAAAAAGTAAGACAAATGAGGGTTAAATGCAGTGTTTATTCTCATTATGGTTGGTGCTAGGTAAATTTATAAATCTTGAAGAAAGCAAATTAGGAACTAATAACTTCTAAAAATTACAGTTTTGGCCTTGTAATACACAGGGCACAATGATATTTATTGCAGTTTTTGCAATAATGAAATGTTGGAACAATGTAAATAATAATCACGTGAGACTGGTTAAATAAAACAATGTGTTTCTTATGACTTAATAGTATGTATTTATTTAAATTCATTCTACTGAAGTCAATTTAGAGGTCATGGGAAATGTCTATGATTGAATCAGGGCATAACAATGCATGAACTAATCAATAAGTAAAAACTGTGTGTGTGTGTGTGTAACATTCTAACAACAGATCTCACTGGATCAGAAAAAGAAAATGGATTTTTATTTTATTCTTTATAGTTGTCTTCATTTTCTAAATTTCATCCAGGAGTCATGTTTCCCAGTCAGAAAAAAATAATCTATTCTGAATTAAAGAAAGATACAATTTTATAAATATACTCTCAAATATCACTTGTCTTCCTTTTTTTTTATTCCCCCCTCTATTATGTGAATTATTTCAAAAGGAAGAGTAAGTAACAACTGGTAAATTCATATAATGATCTCTTTTTGATGTTTATATCATAGTCCTTTTTCTTTTTTGAACATTGACTTTTTGCTTTGCAGTTATGTTTGGAAAAGAGGCCGTATCATGAATCATGCATGTGGGATACTGATAATATTTAGTCATTATCTTTCCAGATCTAAATGAAAAAATGTCACAGCTCCACAAAATACCCATTTTGCTTAAGATGATAGAAAGCCAAGCGGGGCTATCAGAAGAAGCAGCACATTGGCCAGGTAAATGTTCCAGTGACACTGAAGGATCCATGCTGTGAAAGGAAAACTAACAATCTTTTTAAGTTTCTTTCATCTGAGGGTAGTCCAAATGCTCAGCTTACTTAAAAATAAAACAAATTGGGCATCTCAAAGGCTCCTGTTTCATTAAAAACTATAGGTTTTAATATGGACTCTAGAAAATCTTAAGTGGGGATGAGTTTGTGTCACTTAATTGAATTCTCTCTATATTTGAAATTTTTGAACATACACTGTCTTTGCAGCATCTTATTGGACCTCAGCCTTGCCATTGGCTTTCAAATTACATTACTATTTGTTAACTATTAGCATGTTTTATTTTGGATTAAATGTCTGAAGAAAAACTGGACCTCTTTCCAGTTCCTATCCCCACAGCTTTTAGCATCCTTGGAAGACACATTTAACAGTAAATGCCTTATCGACATCTTGCAGTGCTGTTACCTTGCTTGGCACAGTGACATTTATTCCTCGATGTCTATGGCACTCCACAGAATGACTCAACTTTCTGAGTGAAACCTGTACAGAGGAGAAAGGAATCTTCTGCTTTGGAACTGGTCAGGAACACAGCCTAACAGGACCTCATTCTGACTAAAGAATGTGACCCTGTTAGTACTCCTAGTCCAGAAGAGGCTCATGCTTCAGTAAAGACCACTTTCCTCCATAAGGAAAGTTGCCTTGGAGACCCCAGCTTACCATAGTCCTTGAAAATGGTCAATGAATAATAAACAATGACCAACATTCACTGAGCATTTATTTACTCTAAGTTAGGCAATGTTCTGGCAATCATTTATTCATAAAATAATAACTTATTTAACCCTCACAACAACCCTAAGAACTTGGCACCATTATTAACTTTATTTCCTAAGTGAGAATGCAAGTGAAAATGCAGGTTTAACTGCCTGCTCCAGCAAAAGCCAAACTTGTGAGACTGGTGCTGGTGTAGAGGAGAGAGCTTTACCCAGGTGCCATGACCTGGGAGAACAGTGAATTTTGTGGTTGAGAAGTAACGCTCAGACTCTTTAGAAAACTCAGATAGGTGATCATGCACAAGCTGGGACAAAGAAGGTTCTGTCCCAGTCTCTCAAAATCTCTGCTAATGTTTGAAACATGTCAAAAATCCCACTATTTACTTGTCGCCCCCATAATTCCAGTTTGGCTTTAAATGCAGCCCCTTTATCTGCTGCTTTGAACACAGTTGTCATTCTCCCCTGAAGTGACAGATTGAGTTGGTTGAGCAGGTGGAATATGTCACACAAGTAAGCAAGTTTTGCAACTCATTGTGTGTCACTGAAATGTGCTGCCAGTGGTGACTGTTTTTCTAAAAGCAATCTCTGGGGCAGTTTTTGTAACTCAAAAACTCTGGTCAGTGATGCACCTTTATTTAGAAAGACATCTCACTTCTGTCTATAAGAGAAGACATGTGTGCTCTGCTCACAGAGCTGCATAAACAGATGTGAGTTAATGGCACATATTTTAATTTGGTTGATAATTTTAAACACATCCTGCAAAATGTTGTTAAGTTCAGGTGACATTTTTGAACTAGCCAGCATTTCTCTATGGATGACACAGTACAGAGACTCACACTCAAAAGCAACCTCTTTGACCTGAATAGTGAAACCAGAAAGCCATCCAGTCATGGCAGCCACTCTATCTGTGCACATAACAATACAAAATGAGCAATTCAGTTTTCCTGATATGTAATCATTCAAAGACTTGAATAGCTCTGCAGCTGTGGTGTTGGTTGGCAACAAAAGTACACATAACATATCCTCATGCACATCCTTCTTAAAAATCTGTCACACAAAAACAAGCATTGTCGCCTTATCATCAACATCAATGGACTCATCAACCTGGATAGCATATGACGGTGAATCATTAATCCTCTCTAATAATTGTAGCTCAGTATTCTCAGCTGTTTCATCAATTTGTCTAGTTATGGTGCTAGCCAAAAGAGGAACATGTGCAATCTTTTGAACAGTAGCCTCTCCTACAAGGTCAGGACAAATGTCCTTAGCAGCAGACAGGGTCAACTCTTCACCAATAGCATAGGGCTTCTTAGCTTTAGCAATGCAGTTAGTCACTAAGATTGATTCTCTCAGTGCAGACACATTGATGAAGTGCTGGCCTTTAATAATTGCTTCTGTTCTTCATGTTCATGTTTCTTTTCTTTTGAAAACTCCAAAAGTTTGTGTTTTTTTTAATTGATCAATTAATTTATTAATTTGGGGGGGACCCACACTCAGTAACAATTCCCGCCTTTCAGACTTAAGACCCTTTATAATCATATAAAGGACAATGGGCGAAGGTCTCATGCTCCTCTAGCTGCCTCAAGCGAGACATGGTCATCGTCCTACCTACCTTTGTGTTCAGAAATCTCTAAAAACAGTGGGTGTGTGGAGGGGAGGGTGGCCTTCACACATGGGGAAGAATCTTGCAGACTCCAGGTCAGTTGGTCGTTCCTGGACAATGGCGTGCTTGGTTTAACAGGCTGCCATTCTTATTGTATTCTGGGGGCAACAGATCTGGCAGCAGGGTTAAAAGGCATCATTCAATCCATAACCACTAGATGACAAAAGGCAGAGATTAATTTTTCAATGTCCCACTTTGGGGGAAAAAAGGCTTCTTTGGAGGAAGGTGTGCAAGGCATGTTACATCTGTCCAAAACCCCTTTGCCTACTATACTTAGTTTGAGCTGAGGGGGCTATTTTAGGTTTCCCCCCTCTCAGACCTCTGGGTCCTTTCTGTCCAAGCCATTGGAACAGGAAGGAGAAACCAGTTTTAAAGTGAAGCCCACAGACCACCCAGTACTTCACCAACCCAGCCGCTTAATTCAGCCAACTCTTGAGTCTCAGAAGGTGGTGATACAAACAGGATTAATTGAGGCCTATAGGTATGTACCCTGGCTGGTTTGGCTCAGTGGATTGAGCGTCGGCCTGCGAGCTAAGTGTCGCTGGTTCGATCTTCCAGTCAGGGCACATCAGAGAAGGAAAACTCTGACTCCAAAAAACCTCCGCTGCCTTGCGGCATACCTCTTCAGGGGAAAGGCTAAGGGAGTAAACCCCGACAGAAAATCCGGAGCCGGAGTCCCTAAGGCGGTTTGACGTTGTAGTCAACACTGGGAACTCCTGCGGCGCACCTGAAGCCAAGCTGTATTGACTCTGTCTTTCCCTTGGATCCTTCAGCTGCGAAGAGAGGGGGGGTCTGCTGCATGGGCAACAGCAGACCCTCCATATCACCCTGCCCAGGCTCTGTAGCTTCAGCTTCACTGGAGAGGACACTCCAGCATCATCGCAAGATGTCGATTCAACACGGGAGGAGACAGATACCGTGTCACTCCCGAGTCGGACTGCACAGCCATTCTCGGTGGTGCAGATAGACTCTTAAGAAGCTACACCATCGTCTCTCGAGACGGACGGCTGCCGACGATGACGATAGGTATGTACAATCACTCAGGTGAAGAGATCATAGGCTTATGCCCTATGAAAACAGAGCACACATGTTAATTTATGCAACATAACCCACAAACCAGTCTCTAAATCTGAGACTGTCTTTTTGAGAAGACATCAGTTGCAAGGCATTTGACATTCTTCTTGCCGGTAAATTAAGAATCTTTGATGGTGTCACAGACCTAGTTTAACTTTCAAATGAAAAGAAACTTAAATGAAAAGAAACTTTAAAGACAGTTAGCTGCACTAGTTTATAGACTACCACTGAGCATTGTAATTTTCCTTGAATTGTGATTTTTCTCCTTAAGATTACCCTCCTTGTCATTAAAGGCATTGCATTAAGTTTTTATCCTGTTCATTTGCATAAACACAAAAAGGGCAGCAAATGATCATATATGATCTTTACTTCTGCTTTGCTGGAACTTACACAAGGAACCTTTAGAGTGACTTTCAGTCTGCCCTTCAGGGCACAGAAGCTGAGCCAGATACCTGCCATTCAGCCTTGCCTGTAAACATTTATCTTTTCCAAGTGCTTTGGGTTTTCTATTGTGCCTAAGGTTTCTCCTAGCCATCTTTCAGGAAAGTAACCTTTGTTCCCTCCCTGGAAAGATTGCCATGAACCACACAACCATCCAAGGTATCAGACCTTTTTTCTCACGGGCTTTTATTATCTTCTATACTCTATCCCAGTTCCTCAGGGCCTTTTGGTAACAACCAGAGCCGACACATGCCTCCTTTAAGCATGACATTCCAATCAAAGTCTTGGTCAACAAAACCTCTATTAACAACTGGTCTTACTAGTTTTATGCAAAGAAACTTATGTCATTACATAATTCTTCAGAATGCCAATTCTGGAGGGATCGGGTTGGGAGAAAAATATACAGTGAGAAGGAAAATCCTTGTTCGTCTAATATTCACTAAAGTTGCATTTCCATACTTTACATTTTCTTTTGTTCACTTTCCTATATGTGAGGGGGTTTTTTGGCGGGGGAAGAGGAACTTTTTGTTCATTTATTAAGTTATTTTGCTTTTATTTTTTCCTCCACTAACAATTTTTGTTTGTTTTTTTATTATAGTTGTCCAACTTTTTTCTCCAGTGCTTCCCCACACCCTGCCCACCCCTTCTTCCACAGTCAGTCTCCACCCAGTTCTCCATGTCCATGGGTCATTTATACATGTTCCTTGACTAGATCCTTCCCCTTCTTACCCCACTTCTCTCCCTCACTCTTCATCCCTCATCACTGTTAGTCTATTCCTTGTTTATATACCTCTGGTTCAATTTTTCTCATTGGTCTGTGTTGTTCATTAATCCCCTGTAATACGTGATAGCATATGGGTTTTTTTTTTTTTTTTTTAATTTCCTGGCTTAGTTCACTAAACATAATTCTCTCTAGTTCCATCCATGTTGTTGCAAATGGTAGAAGGTCCTTCTTTCTTTCTGCTACATAGTACTCCATTGTGTAAATGTACCACAGTTTTTTGATCCACTCATTTACAGATGGACACTTAGGTTGTTTCCAGCACTTGGCTATTGTAAGTAGTGCTGCTATGAACATAGGGGTGCATAGATTCTTTTGAATTGGTATTTCAGAATTCCTCAGATATAATCCTAGCAATAAAATTGCTGGTTCAAAAGGCAGTTTCATTTTTAGTTTTTTGAGAAAATTCCATACTGTTTTCCATAGTGGCTGCACCAATGTGCGTTTCTACCATCAGTGCACTAGGGTTCCCTTTTCTCCACATCCTCACCAGCACATGTTCTTTCTTGACTTGTTGATGATGGCCATTCTGACTGGTGTGAGGTGTTATCTCATTGTGGTTTCTATTTTCATCTCTCTGATGGCTAGTGATGTAGAGCATTTCTTCATATGCTTAGGGACCCTCTGTATGTCTTATTTGGAGAAGTGTTTGTTCAGGTCCTTTGCCAATTTTTTAATTGGGTTGTCTGTCTTCTTGATGTTGAGTCATATAAGTTCTTTATATATTTTGGACATCAATCCCTTGTCTAAGATATCATTGGCAAATATATTTTTCCATATAGTTAGTCCCCTTTTCATTTTGCTGACGTTTTCTTTTGCTGAGTAGAAACTCTTTAGTTTGATATAGTCCCATTTGGTTAATCTTTTCTTTATTTCCTTTGCCTTAGGAGAGATAGCAGTGAAAATATTGCTACATGGGATATCTAAAATTTTCTGGCCTATGTTTTTCTCTAGGACTTTTATGGTGTCACAATTACATTTAAGTCTTTGATTCATCTAGAATTTATTTTGGTGTATGGTGTAAGTTGGTGGTCTAGTTTCATTATTATTATTATTATTATTTTGCATGTCCCTGTCCAGTTCTCCCAACACCATTTGTTGAAGAGGCTCTTTTCACTCCATTTTATGTTCTTTCCTCTTTTGTCAAATATTAGTTGACTATATAGACCTGGGTTTATTTATGGGCTCTCTATTCTGTTCCATTGATCTATATGTCAGTTCTTATGCCAGTATGAGACTGTTTGAATACTGTGTCCTTGTAGTATAGTTGGGCATCAGGTATTGTGATTCCTCCTAGTGTGTTCTTCTTCCTCAAGATTGCTGTGGCTATTCGGGGTCTTTTTTGGTTCCATATAAATTTTTGAAGTATTTGTTCCAGGTCTGTGAAATAAGTCATTGGTATTTTAATAGGGATTGCATTGAATCTATAAATTGCTTTGGGTAGTATGGGCATTTTAATGATGTTGATTCTTCCCATCCATGAACATGGTATATGCTTCCATTTATTTGTATCTTCTTTAATTTCTTTCTTCAGTGTTATATAGTATTCTGAGTACAGGTCTTTTATATCCTTGGTTAAGTTTATTCATACTTTGTTTTTCTTGTTGCTATAGTAAATGAAATTTTTTTCTAGTTTCTATCTCTGATATTTTATTGTTAGTGTACAGAAATGCCTCCAATTTCGGAATATTGACTTTGTACCCTGCTATTTTTGCCAAATTTACTTATTAGGTTGCATTGTTTTTTCATGGAGTCTCTAGGGTTTTCTATGTGCACTATCATGTCACCTGCAAATAATGACAGTTTCACTTCCTCTTTTCCAATTTGGATGCCTTTTATTTCTCTTTCCTGTTTGATTTCTGTCTAGAATTTCCAAGACTATGCTGAATAGGAATGAAGAGAGTGGACATCCTTGTCTTGTTCCTGACCTCAAATGGAATGCTTCCAGTTTTTGCCCATTGAGTATGATGTTGGCTTCAGGTTTCTCATATATGGTTTTAATTATGTTGAGGTATGCTCCCTGTATTCCCATTTTGCTGAGTGATTTCATCATAAATGGGTGTTTTACTTTATCAAATGGTTTTTTGCATCTATTGATTTGATCACATGGTTTTTGTCTTTCATTTTGTTTATGTGGTGTATTATGTTTATTGATTTGTGAATATTAAACCATCCTTGCATCCCTGGTATGAATCCAACTTGATCATGAGTATGATCTTTCTAATGTGTTGCTGGATCCAGTTTGCCAATATTTTGTCGAGGATTTTAGCATGTGTGTTCATCAGCGATATTAGCCTGTAGTTTTCTTTCTTTGTTGTGTCCTGACCTGGTTTTGGAATCAGAGTAATACTGGCTTCATAGAAAGAGTTTGGGAGTCTTCCCTCTCTTGGATTTTTTGGAATAGTTTGAGAAGAATAAGAGTTAGTTCTTTCCTAAATATTTTGTAAAATTCACCTGTGAAGTCATCCGGTCTAGGACTTTTGTGTGCTGGGAATTTTTTGATTACTCCTTAATTTCACTAGTTATTATTGGTCTGTTCAGGTTTTCTGCTTCTTCTTGATTCAGTTTTGGAAGATTATATGTTTCCAGAAATTTGTCCATTTCATCTAGGTGTCAAATTTCTTGGGATATAGTTGTTCATAATAATTTCTTACAGTCTTTTGTATTTCTGTGGTATCTATTGTGATTTCTTCTCTTTCATTTCTGATTTTATTTATTTGGATTTTCTCTCTGTTTTTCTTGATAAGCCTGGTTAAAGGCTCATCAATTTTGCTTATCTTTTCAAAGAACTAGCTCCTACTTTTATTGATCTTTTGAATTATTTGTTTAGTTTCTATGTCATTTAATTCTGTTCTGATCTGGATGATTCCTTTCCTTCTACTTGTCTGGACTTTGTTGTTGATCCTCTAGTTCTTGTAGCTGTAGGATTAGTTTTTTATTAGAGATTCTTCTATCCTTTTTAGGTAGGCCTATATTGCTATAAACTTTCCTCTCAGGACTGCTCTTGCTTTGTCCCATAGGTTTTGGGTTGTTGTGTGTTCATTATCATTTGATTGCAGAAATTTTTTGATTTCTTCCTTGATGTCATTGTTAACCCATTTATTATTTAATAGCATGTTATTCATTCTCCATGAGTTTGAATGATTTTGAGTTTTTTCCTTCAGATTGATTTCCAATTTCAAGCCATTGTGATCTGAGAAGATGCTTGATATAATTTCAATTTTCTTGAATTTGCTTAGGCTTTTTTTGTGTCCTACCATGTGGTCTATCTTTGAGAATGTTCCATGTGCACTTGAAAAGAATATATATTTTGCTTCTTTTGGGTGAAAAGTTCTATCTATATAAACTAAGTCCATTTGACCTAGAGTGTTGTTCAATGCCTCAGTATTTTTGGTGTTTCTTTGCTTTGAAGATCTGTCCATTATAGACAATGGAGTGTTAAAGTCCCCTACTATGAACGTGTTGCTGTCTATATTCTTCCTGAAGTCTTTCAAAAATTTTCTTATATATTTTGGTGCTCTTATGTTGGGAGCATATATGTTTACAGGGTCCTATCCTCTTGATGGATTTTTCCCTTAAGTATGATGAAATGTCCTTCTTTGTCTCTTTTTATGGCCTTTGCTGTGAAATCTGTTTTGTCTGATATAATTATAGTTACCCCAGGTTTTTTTTCATGTCCATTTGCTTGAGATATTTTCTTTCATCCCTTCATTTTCAGTTTGTGTAGATCTTTTGTTCTAAGGTGCGTCTCCTGTAGACAGCATGTATGTGGGTCATGCTTTCCAGTCCATTCAGGTACCCTATGTCTTTTGATTGGTGCATTTAATCTATTTACATTTAAGGTTATTATTGATAGGTACTTATTCATTGTCATTTGCCCCCTTTGTACTTGTGTTCCTCTCTAGCTCTCTGTGTTTCTTAAAGCAGACCCTTTAGCATCTCTTGCAATGCTGGTTTGGTGGAGATGTATTCTTTTAGCCTTCTTTTGTCTTGGAAACTCCTTATTTCATCTTCCATTTTGAATGAGAGCCTTGCCGGGTTGAGTAGTCTTGTTTGTAAGTCTTTGTTTTTCACTGCTTAGAATATTTTTTTCCATTCTCTTCTGGCTTATAGTGTTTCTGTTAAGAAATCTGATGATAGCCTATTGGAGGTCCCTTGTATGTTATTAGGTGTTTCTCTCTTGCTGTTTTTATGATTCTGTCTTTGTCTTTCAATGTTGCCATTTTAATTATGATGTGTCTTGAAGTGGGCCTGTTGGGGTTCATCTTCATTGGGACCCTTGTTCTTCTTGGACTTGTGTGACTTTTTATCTCATCAAGTTAGGGAAGTTTTCTGTCATTACTTTTTCAAATAGGTTTTCTATTCCTTGCTCCTCTTCTCCTTCTGGTATTCCTATGATATGGAATATTATTAGATTTCATGTTGTCCTACAGCTCTCTTAAAACCTCTTCATTCTTGTTCAGTCTTTTTTCATTTTGTTACACTGTCTGGGATTTTTTTTCTACCTTGTCCTCCAGCTTGCTGATCCAATTTTCTGCTTCCTCTAGCCTGCATTTAATTCCTTCTACTGTGTTTTTCAATTCAATAATTGTATTCTTCATTTCCTCCTGGCTTTTATTGATAGCCTCTGTGTCCTTTTTCATGCTGGTGTAATTCTCAGTAACTTCCTCGTAGTTTCTCTGGAGTTCCTTGTAGTTTCCCTAGAGTTCTTTGCAGTTTTCTTTAAGCCCACTGAGCTCATTGAGCTTCCCTATAATCTATGTTTTGAATTCCATGTCTGATAGTTTGCTTTCCTTTATTTCAGTTAGCACTCGTTCTAGGGATTCCTACTTTACTTTCAAAGGGGGGTTGTTTCCCCATCTCCCCATTTTTGTGACTCCTCTTGTTTGTTGCTGCTTCTTAGATTGATCTGCACTGCCTGGATCTGCCCCTGGTGGCATCAGATCATGTACCAGTCTGGGCCTAGGCAGCCTGTTGGAGACTTCCAGGGATCTACAGCCTTTGTCTGTCTCCTTGAGTTGTTAATGAAGAGGAAAGCCAAATGGCATCAGTGGGGGGGGGGGATTTGCATGCAAGCCCTACCCCCCAGGTGGTCTGTGACTCAGCCTGCGAGGACTTGCAAGTGAGTCTCGCTGACGCCAGCAACTGCATGCAACTCCTGGTGGCTGGATCACAAGCCCCTGGGAACAAAGGGGAGCTACGGGACAGTGTCTCCTTTCCCATAGTGATAACACCTGAGATGGAACAGACCCTTGTCACTTATCTTACTTTGTAGTTTATAGATAAAATGTAGTTTAGTATTGTAAGCCTAATAGTTTAATCTCTAACCTATCTGCAGAAGCTATGCTGCTTCTTAATCACGTAAGGAATGTACATGTATATCCTATCGATTCTATTTTTAGCAACTTTTGTAACCCAATAAAAGAAACAGTTGGACTGCTAGTCTTGGCTGATGGCCAGAGTGAGCTACAGTCCTCCATCTGTTGTGATCATTCTGTCTGCTTGAATTTCCTCTGCATCTCTGATCCACAAATTACGGTAACAGTTAATCTATTCAATCTGTGATCAGCCATCACACTTAAGCACCAAGGGTGGGGCAGATTAATTCCTGCAGGTGGGGCTTTTGTTTCCTTTCAGGCTGACGGCACTTGGAGGGGAATACTCTGCCTGCAGTATGGGGAATGAGTCAGCACTGGGACCTGGTCGGCTGCTTCCTCAATTCTCTCCTCAAAGCCACCACCCCAAATTCTCCCCAAGTGTCTCTAGTCCTCTCTGCCCTCCCTCTGCTTGAGCCCAGGGTAAGTGGGTGCAAAAATATTTTTGTATGTGATCTGCTTAAGAGCTCTTTGTCTCCAGCTGTTTCTTTTAGGCCAGCAAAAAACCCTGTGGCTTTTCACTTTTCACAGCTGGATGCTATTTTACTTTCCACTCTGTTGCTGTAGGCTGTGAAGCCCAGCTGGAGGTTTAGACCCTGCCCTTCTCAGGGGGAACCCCTAACTGCTGAGTTGTTTCTCAGTCCCTTCAGCTGCCACCCGTGGGAACCCAGCCAGCCCTTTGGCATCTCCACACTTCCTACCGGTCACGTTGTGATGAAGCGGCCTTTTCTGTCTCTCTGTGGTTATAAGACTTCTCTCCAGCTAGTGTTCAATTGGTTATTCCAGATAATATCTCAACAATAAGTTGTAATTCCAGATTGGTCCTGGGAGGAGCTTAGTGTAGCTTTCACTTACTCCTCCACCATCTTGGATCCATCCTCTCAAAGGTTTGTCTTTTAATGCAGGTGCCTGATCTCCATGTGGCAAAGCATTTTTGAAAGTTTCATGAGTTCACTGGACAGCTGGTTGCCAGTTATTATACAAAAAAGGTTGGGAGAATGCGAATCACTTGTTGAAATGAACCCAAAATTCATGTAGAACTCTTAGTATGTTTTTTAAATGCAGCTTTCTTTTTGTTGGCAGTCTCAGAGTCTTCTGCTGTCTCTTCATTGAGTCTTTCCCTCTTTTCAAAGAAGCTCTCCAGCAACATTTGTTTTTTACTCACTTTGGCTAGGGTTAGCTTGTGGGCTTACCAAAATTGTGACTGAGACAAGTGTGCAGTGTGAGAAAGAGGCGTGGACAAAAGTGGTAAATAAAATAATGGGTGGGCCATGTGTGAAAGCATACCACAAGATGCAGCTTAATTGTCACTTGTCACTCACTGATAGGATTTTGATATGAGTCTGCAAGCAACTGGTTTATTATGGTCTCTGTGCAGTCAGACTTCTCTGCTAATGATAATCTGTGTTTGCAGCTGCTCCCCAGCACTAGCATCTCCGCCTCAGCCCCACCTGAGATCATCAGACATTATGATTCACATAAGGAGCACACACCCTAGATCCCTCACATACGCAGTTCACAGTAGAGTTTGCACTCCTCTGAGAATCTAATGCCACTGCTGATCTGACAGGAGGTGGTGCTCAGGCAGCAATGCCAGCTATGAGGAGTGGCTGTAAATACAAATAAAGCTTCTTTCACTCACTGGCCACTCACCTCCTGCCATGTGGCCTGGTTCCTAACAGGCCATAGACTGATACCCTTCCATGTCCCAGGGGTTGGGGACACCTGCGCTAGTGGACTCCCTTCTCAAAGACCATTTTCCCTTCTTTTGCAAGCCCTCAGTTCCTGTAGGGATAGGGAGGAGAGGGTTTTTTTCCTATCCAATTATCTTGCTAGCTTTTGGCATGCTGGGGCCCTGTCCATTCATCTTTTTAGCTTTTCTGGCACTCAGTGTAAGAACTTCTCCCTGCACCATCTTGACCAAGGGCAGAGACTCCATGGCACTTTCTGGCTGTCTATGGTTAACAAGAAAACTGAGATGTGGACACAGAGGTAGCAGTGCTACAGCTGGGATTTATAGTAATTAACAACACAAATTATTTATTTTGTATGTAGTAGAAAAAATAAATAAGGTAATACCATTTTAAGTAGTATTATAAAACAAAATATTTATGAATATTTTAACAAAAATAAGAATGATCTTTATAGTGCCTGAGAAAAATTTAGCTGAGAGTAATTTTTAAAGACCTGAATATTCAGTGATTGAAACACTCAATATTTTTAAGATTGATCTTCATCATTATTCCAGCAGACTACTTTATAGAAATTCAAACAAAATTTATTTCAAAATACTAAAGACCTAGGATAGACAAAATAATCTAATAAAAACCCGAGTTGGAGAACTAACACTCTGATTTCAAAGCTTACTAGAAACATACAGCAATCATGACAGTGTTGCATTAGGAAAAGGATAAACAAGTAGATCAATAAACCAGAACAGAGATTACAGATAGAACCCATGAATCTTCAGTGAATCTTCTACAAAGTGCCAAAGCAATTCCATGGACAAAGAGGGAATCTGGAGGTGAGGCCTGCTGTTGAGATCACAGCTATGACTAAAGCAGGACTCACTATATCAACAGTTGAAGCAGAGAAGCACCAGCTACTCCCTGGGCACAATGCAGGCTTAGCTCAGGTTAGAACTCAGTCTTCTAGATGTCATAACTTACACCTTTTACCAGTCTGGTCTATTTCATCCTGAGATTGCCTTGTGATGCTGAAATATTATTCAATTATAACATCCTAGACTAAAAACAAGTAATTTTATTTTAAATAACACTTACTAAAATATTTAATAACTGCTATTATTCTTTATCATGAAACAAAAGCTGTCTAGAACCATGAAAAAAATGTCAAACATTATCTGAGTTGTGACACTGCACAATATTCTCTATTCATGACAAAAAAAAAAAAAATATGCACAAGTAAGTGTTCCTGCAATCTCATTGGTATTTAATTCCACACAACATACTCTTCATGCTGTAGACAGGGTTTCAAAAGTAACATTTTACACTAGGAGACAACCACAAACCAGAGTTTTCTATATTTGTGCTTTGTTCTGTTTTTCATTTATTATAAAAACAATGCAGAGTTATAACATGCATAATCAGTGACCTATTTATATGAATTAAAATACATAATTGGTAAAAGCAGGTTTACTGTAGAGTTGTGAGTACACAAGACAATTTATTCTTGTATTATTACTTATTCTTGTGTTATATATTTTTCCATACAAACAACTATAAACCTATTTTTGCCCACCCCATATGTTCACAGATGCTAACTTTATTCTTTGTATAAAACAAATTGCCCTATAAGCACTAGGTGACTAGTTGGTGATCTGGAACATGGTAAGTTTTGGTATGCAACGTATTTGAACATGTCACCCTTTTTGATTGTATGTTAGTTTTAAATTATTTCTTTTTATTTTGAGGTAATTGTAGATTCACATACAGTTATAAGAAATAATATAGAGATCCTACATAGTCTTTACTAGTTTTCTCTTTCAAAACTACAGTATAATCTGATAACCAGTATATTGACATTGATATAGTCAAAATACAAAATATTCTCATCAGCAGGAGGATCTCTCATTTCCCTTCTGAATACACATCCACTTAATCACTTCCATCTGTCTTCATCCTCTTCAAAGCCCCTTACCTCACACAAACATTAAGCTGTTCTGCATTTCTATAATTTTGTCATTTCAAGAATGTTATAAGAAACAAGATGGCGGAGGAGTAAGTGGAAGCTACACTAACTTCCTTCCAGAACTAGTCTGGATTTACAACGTAATTTTGGAGAAATCCTCTGGAATAACCAACCGAACACCAGCTGGAGAGAAGTCTTATAACCACAGAGAGACAGAAAAGGCCGCTACATCGCAACATGACCGGTAGGGAGTGCGGAGACGCGGAAGGGGCTGGCTGGCGTCACATGGGTGGCAGCTGAAGGGACTGAGAAACAGCCCAGCAGCTAGGGATTCCCCCTGAGAAGGGCAGGATCTAAACCCCCAGCTGAGCTTCCCAGCCTACAACAACAGAGTGGAAAGTAAAATAGTATCCAGCTGAGAAAAGCGAAAAGCCACAGGGTTTCTTGCTAGCCAGAGAGAAACAGCTGGAGAAAAAGAACTCTTAAGCGGATCACATATGAAAATATTCTGCCCCCACTTACCCTGGGCACAAGCAGAGGGAAGACAGAGAGGACAGGAAATGCTTGGGGAGAGTTTGGTGTGGTGGCTTTGAGGGGAGAGCTGGGGAAGCGGCCGGCAAGGTCCCAGTGTTGACTCATCCCCAGTGCTGCAGGCAGACCATTCCCGGCCAAGTGGCGTCAGCCTGAGGGGAAGCAAAAGCCCTGCCTACAGGAATTAAGCTGCCACACCCACAGTCCTTAAGCCTGACGGCTAATCACAGATTGAATAAATTAACAACTAAAGAAGCCAGACAAAGGCAGTAGATCCTTGGAAGTCTCCAACAGGCTGCCTAGGCCCAGACTGGTACAGGGTCTGATGCCACCAGGGGCAGATCCAGGAAGTGCAGATCATTCTAAGAAGCACCAACAAACAATAGGAGTCACAAAAATGGGGAGACAGAGAAACAATCCCCATCGAAAGGAAAGGTAGAGTCCCCAGAAAAAGTGCTAAATGAAATAGAGGGGAGCAAACTATCAGATATGGAATTGAAAGCATGTATTATGGAGAAGTTCAATGAGCTCAGCAGAAACTACAAAGAACTCCAGAAAAACTACAGTGAACTCCAGAAGAACTATAAGGAACTTACTGAGAATTATACCAGCATCAAAAAGGACATGGAAGCTATCAATAAGAGCCATGAGGAAATGAAGAATACGATCTCTGAATTGAAGAACACAGTAGAAGGAATTAAAAGCAGGCTAGAGGAAGCAGAAGATTGGATCAGCGAGCTGGAGGACAACATACACAAAAACTCCCAGACAATGCAACAAAATGAAAAAGACTGAATAAGACCGAAGAGGTTCTAAGACAGCTGCAGGACAACATGAAACATAATAATATCCGTATCATAGGAATTCCAGAAGGAGAAGAAGAAGAGCAAGGAATAGAAAACCTCTTTGAAAAACTAATGACAGAAAACTTCCCTAACATGAAGAGAGAAAGAATCATGCAAGTCCAGGAAGCACAGAGGGTCCCAATGAAGATGAACCCCAACAGGCCCACTTCAAGACACATCATAATTAAAATGCCAACATTCAAAGACAAAGAGAGAATCCTAAAAGCAGCAAGAGAGAAACAACTAATAACATACAAGGGAGCTCCAATAAGGCTATCATCAGACTTCTCAGCAGAAACACTACAAGCCAGAAGGGAATGGCAAAATATATTCCAAGTAATGAAAAACAAAGGCATACAACCAAGAATACTCTATCCAGCAAGGCTCTCATTCAAAATGGAAGGTGAAATAAGGAGTTTCCAAGACAAAAGAAGGCTAAAAGAATACATCTCCACCAAACCAGTATTGCAAGAGATGCTAAAGGGTCTGCTTTAAGAAGATGAAGAAACAGAGAGAGACAGAGAGGAACACGAGTGCAAAGGGGGAAATGACAATGAATAAGTACTGAAAGAAAGAAGGAACTTCTACCATTTGCAACAACATGATTGGAACTAAAGAGAATTATGCTTAGCGAAATAAGCCAGGCAACAAAAGAAAATTACCTTATGTATCACCTGTTACAGGAAACTAATGAACAACACAAACAAATGAGCAAAATTGAACCAGAGGCAAGAAGAATGTCAAATGCCTTGCAACTGGAGGTCTTTCCGATAAGACAGTCCTACAGATTTAGAGACTTGTATGTGGGTTATGTTACATAAATTAACATGTGTTTTCTGTTTTCAAAGGGCATAAGCCTACGATCTCATTAACTGAGTGATTGTCTGTACGTATAGGCCTCACTTAATCCTGTCTGCATTGCTGCCTCCTGAGACTCAATGGTTTGGCTGAACTAAGTGGCTGGGTTGGTGAAGAACGGGGTGGTCTGTGGGCTTCACTTTAAAACTGGTTTCTCTTTTCTATCCTAATAGCTTGGACAGAAAGAGCCCAGAGGCCTGAGAGGGGGGAAACCTAAAATATTTCCCTCAGTCCAAACTAAGTATAATGGGCAAAAGGGTTTTGGACAGGTGAGATGTACCTGGCATACCTTCCTCTAAAGAAGCCCTTCTTTTCCCTAATGTGGGACATTGAAAAATTAATACCTGTCTTTTGTCATCTAGTGGTTACGGATTGAATGATGTCCTTTAACCCTGTTGCCCCCAGAATACAACAAGGATGCCAGCCTGTTAAACCAAGCATGCCGTTGTCCAGAGACAGCCAACCAACCTGGAGTCTGCACGATCCTTCCCCTTGTGGGAAGGCTACCCTCCCCTCCACACCCCCACTATTATTAGGGATTTCTTGACCCAAGGGTAGGTAGGACGACGACCATGTCCAGCTTGAAGCAGCTAGAGGAGCTCGAGACCTTCGTCCATTGTCCTTTATAAGATTGTAAAGGGCCTTAAGTCTGAGAGGGAGGGATTGTTATTTTTTATTGTTAAAATATTTAACTAATTAATTAATTATTAAAAAAAAAAAGAAGAAGAATATATGAAAGGGTGAGGCGGGAGAGCTTGTATGTACGACCCGTGGGCATGGACTTGGGGAGGGGATTGTTGGGGAAGGGGGGTGCTGGGTGGAGAGGAGCAAAGGGGAAAAAATTGGAACTATTGTAACAATATAATCAATAAAATATACTTTAAAAAAAAGAATGTTATATAAGTGGAGTCCTACAGTATATAAATTTTTGCACTTTTTTTTTTTTTTACTAAGCATTATTCTCTGGAGATTTATCCAGGTTGTTGGATGTATCAATACTTTTTCATTTTATTGATGAGTAGTATTTCCAACATAGATGTATCACAGTTTTTCTAACCAGTCATTCATTGAAGAACACCTGGGTTTTTTCTACTTTTTGATTATCATGAATAGTTCCGCTATGAACATTAGTTTATGAGTTTTGTGAAAACATAAATTTTATTTCTCTATGATAAATGCCAAAGAGTACAATTGTTGGGTTGTATGGTAATCACATGCTACTCTTTTCTGGTGTAGCTATACCATTTCACATTTCTGCTAGTAATATAGGAGTGATCCAGTTTCCTCAACCTCACCAGTTTTTGGTATAATCAGTCTTTCTAATACTGTATAATGATACCTCACTGTGTCCACACAAAGGTTTGTACACAAAATAGCTTGCATTTCCATAATTATTAATAGTGTTGAACATCTTTTCATGTCCATATTTACCATCTGTATATCCTCGTCAGTGTAATGTCGCTTCATGTGTTTTGTTCACTTTCTAATTAGATCGTTGTTTACTTTTACTGTTTGATTTGAGATTTCTTTATATATTTCAAATTCTAGTCCTTTGTTGAATATATAGTTTGCAAATATTTTTCTAACAATTTGTAGTTTTTGTTTTCATCCACTTTAAAGAGACTTTTCCACAGCAAAATTTTTAATTATGATAAGTTTTGATTTAGCTATTTTCCCTTTTAAGGACTATGATTTTGGTGCCAAGCTTAAAACCTCAGCCTTAGTTCCTGAAGATTTTCTTTTTTTTTCCTAAAAGTTTTATAGTTTTACATTCTACTTTTAAGCCTGTGGTTCATTTTGAGTTATTTTTTGCCTTTGAATGTCCAATTGCTCCAGCACAATTAATTGAAAAAGCTACCTTTACTCCACTGAATTGCTTCTGCATCTCTGTCAAAAATCAGTTAGGGGAATGTTTGGGTGGGTCTATTTGTGGGTTCTCTCTTCAATTCCATTGATCTATGTATCTATTCCTTCACCAATATCACACTACCTTAATTATATATGTCTTGAAATCAATTAAATTGAGTCCTCCTATTTCATTTCTGTGATTCAGTTTTACTTTAGTTCTTCTAGGCCCTATGCCTTTCACTACAGATTTTAAAATAATCTTGTCTATACCTAATTTTTTTTAAGTCTGTGATTTTGATAGGAATTGCATTCAGTTTATAGATGAATTGGTGTTAAATGATATCTTTGTAATATTGAGTCTTCCAATTCATGAACATGGTCTATTTTTCCATTATTTAGATCTTTTAATTGTTAACATCATCTTGTCATTTCTAGGGTACAGATTCTTCATGTGTTTTGTCAGATGTGTTTCATTTTCTTTGGAGCAATTATAGATGGTGTTTTGTTTTAAATTTCAGGTTCTACATGTTCCTTGTTAGTATAGAGAAAGGTGACTAATATTTTTCTGTGTGTGTTGATCTTATTTCCTGATACATTTTTTAAATAATTTATTAGTTGTAGGAGGAGTTTTTGTAAATTATTTGGGATTTTTCTATGTAGAGAATTATGTCATTTTAAAATAGGGATAATTGTACTTCTTTATAATCTAGATGTTTTGATTTCCTTCTTTGCTTATTATTCTTAGATTTCTAGTACTGTGTTGAATAAGAGTGATAAGAATGGACATTTTTTGCCTTATTCTCAATCTAAGAAATAAAAGAATTCAGTCTTTCAACATTGAGTATAATGTTAGCTTATAGGTGATTACTGGTGTTCTTTATAAAGTTTTTGGTTACCATTTTTTTCTTCCCTCTTGATGTTTCAGATTTCCTTTGTTTATTGTTTTCTTTCTGTTTATGGGATTTCCTTTATCCATTCTCTTAGGGAAAGTCTATTGGTGACAAATCCTTTCTGTTTTTCTTAATTTGAGAATGTCTTATTTTCTGCTTTCTTCCTTACAGATAGTTTGACTTGATAATAAGAATCTGTGTAGAGAGTTTCATTCTTTCACACTTGAAAAATGTGGGTTCATTTTCTTTTGGCCTTCTTTTGTGTATTCAGAGAAATACACAAATAACAAAATTGATTTTCCTGTGTAAGTACAGTGTTTTTTTCTCTCTCATGCTTTCAATAATTTTTTTTTTTTTTGTCTCTGGCTTTTACTTAAATCTTCTGTTTTAATTTGTTTCCTTTGATACTGCTACAGCATAGAAAGGCTTGGGGATAGTTCTGCCTCATTACTGCCTGCTGAAAGTAGAAGAATGGGTTCCCTGCTCTGTATCCATTAACACCTGAGATGGGGGCTCCTTGTTACTGCCCGGTGGAAGTGAAAGTTGCAGCTGCCAGCTAGGCCTCTACTGATAGTTTCCTACCTGGAGAACCAGAAGTGCTTTGTCACTGCTCTCCACATTTCCTACACTGACATAATAGGGGTTGGGGGTGGCATCATTTCAGCTCCACAGTAGTGCAAGTCCTAACTCTCCGCTTGGCCACCTTTGTCACTACCTCAGTGGTAACAAAGAGAGTTGCATCATTACTGCTAAATGGAGAAGGAAATCTAGGCTCCCCAAATAAACTCCATTGACACCATGGCAAAGGTCTCATTGTTATCCAGTGCATATGAAAGTTTTAGTTCCCTATTGGGCCTTGTCTGATACCGCCCTCTGCAGTACGTGGTATTTGCGGTGCTTCATTACAGATTTATGAGGGTTTATGTTTAGGCTACTTATTTGAGGAGGGACCATGGGATTTTCTGTGATGTCTGACTAGAGCAAATCTCTTATTCTTTAAAAGTTTTTGTTCTACCTAGGCTTCCTCTTTCTTGGTCTTATGTATAGAAGAGTAGGCTTTGTTGGAGAACTTTTTGTCCGTGTTTTTTGGCATTTTTATGTTGCCACATTCTTCAGCTGCAAGAGTAGGATATGTGTGGCAAAAGCAAACCCAGGAAATTCAACACCATGTCATTTTTTTTGGGGGGGGGTCTTAGGGTTCCTAGCCTGTCCTACTTCTTATATCTCCCATCTCAGTCTTCTTATGTTTGTTTTAGATATAATGTTCAGGGTTTATAGTTGTTCTTGGAAGATGAGATCTACTCCATCTTCTCAGAGGAGGTAGTTGTGGTGTCTGTCACTTTTAAAAATAGTGAAGTATATATGTTTAAAAAGCTTAAATTTGAATATAATGTTGAATGCAAGAAATATTACTCTGAAGACTTAGAGTTCTAAAAAATATTTTGAAATCACTTTGGGGCCATGGGAAATTTTTGATAGATTTTTAACACCAGAAATAACAAGGTAAGATTTCTGTCAAGGTGAAATAACTGGGGCAATGTGGAGTAGTGCCCTCAAGTGGGGAGATACTGAGAAATTGGGTAGGAGACTGTTGTTATAATACAGATACAAAACATTGAGGGTCTGAACAAAAGTGACAGCATTTGGGAGAAGAGATCAATTTTAAAAAATAGTGGACTTACTGAGACTTAAGTAATGATTGGATAAAAGAAGGAAAGGAGTGGATATTGAGGTCTATTGATGAGAGAGAAGTTTTAATGTAGTCCACAGGCATTTATTCATTGTCCATTTTGCACTCTGAGCTGGATTCTGGGGACACAATTATGAATTCAACACATTTGTGCCCTTCGAATATGGCCATGCCACAGACATATAAGCAAGTAATTACAATGTGGGTACTGCCGGTTTTCTTGGCCTGCTATAAATTTTTGTTGTTTGTTGTTTTAACTTTTATAGCCAAGAGTTTAAAAGGCATACTATCTGTTATCTCAGATGTAGAGCCATCAATTCATCTTTACGCTAAACTGCTCCATTGTTTGGGTAAAAAATCGGAGCAAGACTGCACATAAAAGTCTGAGTCCTTTTCTGAAATCCAGATGTCTGGGGCACTGCGATTGTGAAGGCTGCTCAAATGATGTCGTGAGGAACCATCACTTTAGGTTCCTGTTGTAGACAAAGTTATATTCCTGTAAGGGCTTCATGAAAAAAATATGTTTTTATCTAACAATATATGAATGTTTTAAGGAAACTACAAATTAGTTGCTATTAATTTGGAAACACATGTTTTCTTATTCAAGCAGGTGCTCATGGAGATCAACAATAAGGCCTGAGAAATGAAAGGAAATTCTGACTTTTATTTTATGCTGTGAAAAGGAACAAAAAGTAGAAATCAAAAGGATTTGGTCAAACTCAACCCAGACTTTCCTGCTGATATTCCACCTGTGTATTGGAAAGCAAGTATCTCTTTAAGCACTGATGTTGCAGTGTGATAGCCTTCAGTTGTTTTCTTAGTAGGACCACAGGGAAAGTCACATCCCATAGTTGAGCCTTTCCACCTTCCCTGAATGAGCTTGATAATAGCATTGTCAGACCCCCTGAGAAGACACTAAAAGTGAAGACCTTGAACTGAAGTGGGGAGAATTCCCAGAAGTTAGACCTGAAATTTGAGACTGAGACATACACAAAAGTTTCGCATTTGTGGATGTGTCTTGACCTCAGGTCTAGAGGTATTTGGATAGCTAGGCATCAGGATATAGAACAGAGGAGTCTAAACATGAGTATGGATGAGTGCCTGAATATAGGCACATCTAATAGCAGGTGCAAGTTCTACTCACCTTCTCTTACTCCTAGTGTATGCATCAGAAAGTTTTGACTGTGGCTTTGATTATTCACTGTTGAAAATATGTCTTACCCATGTTTGGATAGAATAAAAATGTAGAGTGAAAACTCCAGTCACCTAAGACCAGAATGTTACTTTACTTATGAGGTTGATTAGAAATAACATAAAACTAAAAGACATGGTCTAACAATGAATGGGATATTAAGTACCTCTACCTATGGTAGGGAGAGAGATATTTTTGAAAATTTAACATAGAAGGTATTCCTGGAAAATAATATAAGTAATGAAACTGAGAAAGAAGGTAGAAATGACATACTATTCTCTTTAGTGACATGGTTTTGTTGAAAAAAAATCAAGTATCTTTCAAACTTCATGTGCTGGGAAAGAATTTTCTCTTCTCCTTAAGATAAAGCCATTTTATTCATTTACTTAAATCATTAGGACCTACAGAGAAATATAAGAGTCACAAAAGGTCCAAGAGTAAAAGGCTAACTAGCTATGTGAAGAAAGCAAAATAAAATATCTCAAAAGTTGTAGCAAAAAAGCAATGGCAACAGCTAAATTCTCCAAGTGATGAGTATTCTACCCTTTTTTCACAAATATTGTTCTAACCAGCATTTTTCATAGCTGTCACTCATTGTAGAAAATGGCACATAATTTGGTATCAAATTTTGCTTTTGATAATATACAATAGAATTGATTATTGTCTGCCTAATTATAAAAAGTAAAGCTATAGAGAACCTGATGAACACTTGATAGCTTTTTAGAAATTGACAGTTGAGCTAGCTTTTGTGGACTAAACTCTTGCATGGAGGGAGGAACAAGGACTTCTATGGATTTAAATGGTTGGCAAAATTTTTAGAATATAAGGGTGTCAACCATGTGTGGAGGGAATAAAAATGAGATGCAGAAGTCCCTGGCAGCAATCTCAATCCCAAGATAAGGAAAATATAGAAAAATTAGTGACTTTTATTAATAAAATATAGATTTGGTTAATTTTTTAAAATTTCATGTACTATACAGTATTACTATTTATATATTGTGTATAACTTTTAATCCTTCAAGACATAAGACATTTTTATATTGGGTATGACTTTTAATCCTCAAGACATAAGACAAGATTCTCTGTTTTTGCATATGCTATACTTTATGAATAGGATATTTTTACCTGTACCTGATTTGTATTCAGAATGCAGGGAGTATTTAATACATTAGCATTTAGCACTGTTAAAATATATTGATATTTAGCATATTAATCCTTCATGAAATTAAAACTTGAAAGTAACTTCCTCACCAGAAAACTCACTTTTTCTTTCTATCTTTCATCATGCATTTCACCCTCTGGTGACTAAGGAGCCACATTTGGCCACTTGGCTTTCATTCAGCAGATCTGTAGGTTTGTTTTACTGGTTTATAGTATTTCCAATGTCTTCTCCAAGAATATCATCTAGAAATTAAATATACAAATGGACAATGCTCAGACCATGTATAACAATAGAAATTAACCCACAACTTCTGCAGTAACCAGCTCAGAAAGCCAAACAACAGTCTCTTGGCAATGGTTCCCAAAGAGTCAAGACTTAGACAGTGACTGCCAACTTCCCTGTCTTTTCATCTTTGCTTCCAATGTAGGACCAACAAGAGACAACCAAGTGTATTGCCCAAACCACCCCATAGGATGCCCTGTTTCTAGCTAGGCAACCTCCAGTTTCCCCATGCCAAAAGCCTCTAAGAGAGCACACTTGAAATTTCTATTTTTTCTCTATACAACTTTGTCACTCCCCTCTCTGTCTTTGAATATCTGCCAAACACAGTGATAATGGCTGACTCCTTCACTATAACAAGCTTAGAATAAACAGATTTTGTTTGTCCTCATTTGGTAGGTCATTTATTTCCATATGTCTCTGCCTTTCCATTTTCTAGCACCAGTGTCAAAGCACTTAATTTTAAGTCACTTTCCCAAATGAGGCTGGCTTATTTCATAAACTATAATGTTTCTCATCTTTATAGAGATTCAGTAAAAATTTAACAGATTGTGGAGCTGGTCTTATGTTTTCAGCATAAGATTCTGTACATATTTTGTTAGCTAGCTATATACCTAAGTATTTCAATTTTTGGTGCTAACCAAATCTAAAGAGCAAAATTTAGATTTGATTCAGAATTTGTCATTTTTTCTACATATGTCTGTTAGTGAACAAATGCAACTATACTCTTAAAAGTACTTATTTCCACTTTATGTTCATCTGCAAACATCATGTATGTAGACATGATATGAATTATTGTAATATAGTATATGCTTTTCTCTAGATTACCACACTTTGACTATGTCAAACATAAATTTGAATATATATATAGATGATTTCTAATTATAGACTTATTGGATTCTACAACATAGTTTTATGAGTTGTATTATTTAGGGATGTTATATATTACTTGAAGTTCCTACCAACAGAATAGCCATCCAAAATAAAAGTAGTTTCTGTTATCTAAAATATTTTTTATATCATTACCCTAAATATTTGGAAACTTCTTCCTATAGGAAGTAAATTTAATGCCTAATTATTAAATCTCTTTCTTTACTTTTATTTTTTGTTGGTATGTGTTTCTTTATTCAAATTTACTGCTTATAACATCATCAATGTTTTCTTTTCCATTTTGTGATTAATTACCATTTCTTTTTCTAATTTGTATTCAGAATAGTCTAGGGAAAGGAGTGTTTAGCACTTTAGCATTTAGCACATGTTCAAATACATTGATATTTAGCCTATTAATCCTTCATGAAAGTAAACCTTGATATTAACTTCCCCACCAGAAAACTCACTTTTTCTTTCTAGCTTCTGTCATGCATTTCACTCGTAGTGACTCAGTATGGATCCACATTTGCTCACCTGGTTTTCATTCAAGCAGATCTGTAGGTTTATTTTATTGCTTTATAGTATTTCCTCAGGAACTTTCATTCTAATAGAAAACTCTCTAGATTTCTTCTTATGACTAAATGTAATTGTTGAGGATGGAGCCAGAGTGCACCTCGGTGATAAAGGGAAAGCAAACACATAACTAGAGAAGGCATGGTTGAAAGATTGATTTAAGAGGCCAAAGTCTGGGCCTATTAATATCAAAGGGCCAACTATTGTAAGAATTTTATTTTTTTATTTTTTTCCCTTAGCCCTCTTCCACCTTTACCGCCTCTCCCCTACTTAAGTCACCACACTGCTTTCTCTTTTTTTCTTTTTTTGCTCAGTCCCTCTGCCCCCTAGTACCCCTCCAGAGCTGTCAGAGACAGACTCATTTTTTAATTTTTCAATTACAGTTGATAGTCAATATTATTTTACATTAGTTAAATCTTTTGAGTTACTTATAAAGGTACATGTAAAGTTTTTCAATGCCTTAGCTTTGCTGAAACTGATCAGAAAGGTCACTTGTGGTAAGACAATCATCAACAGCAAGATGACAGTGTGAAACCAAAATACACCTCAGTGGAATCTTCAACAACAAAAATCTTGAAACGGTCTATGTTAAAGATTTCATAGCCAGTTGGAGTTATGGAAGCTCAAATATCACCACTAGAAGAAAATGAATTTCTTCCCTATCTAATGGTCTTACTGGTTAGCTCAGAGAGAGATATATTAATCATGAAATTTTGGAATACCATTGAGGCAGGTTGAAGAATGCCTCCCTGCTGCCAAATATTTAGGTCTACCTTGGACTTCAGAATATGACCTTGTTTGGAAACAAGGTCTTTGCAGATGTGATTAAGTTATGGACTGAGATGAGATCATATTGGATTATGGTGGGCCCTCAATGAGTGTCCTTATAAGAGGCAGAAATAAAGACATAGAAAAAAGAAAATAATTTGAAGTCAAGGAAAACAGACATTGGAGTAATGCTGCACAAGCCCAAGAATGCTTGGGGCCACCAGAAGCTGAAAGAGGTAAGGAACCAATTCTTCCCTAGAGCACTCAAAGGAGGTATGGCTCTAGTGACATCTTAGTTCACATTTCTAGCTCCCATAATTGTGAGAGAATAAATTTCTCTTGTTTGAAGACATCACATCTGTGATCATTTGTTATGGAAGTCTTAGAAAACTAATACAATCATGAAAGGAAAATTAGAAAATAATTTTGGTTTATTTTCATTACTGGGCATATATCTTTTTGAAATATTTTTGATCATCTTATATGTATCTTTTGTATACTGAATATCCAGATGTCAAACTTTTTAAGCAATGTTCACATTACTCTCATCCCTATTTTACCAAAAGGTTATTGTAGATTAATTTGAATTCCACTCAACAAGTTGATTTCATATTACCTAGTCAAAATAGCCCAGCCTAGTTCTAAGGTAGAATAATCAAGATAAGTGAATGAATCAATATTTCAAAATGAAAATAAAAGATCCTCCTTATAAGCAAAATTACCTTTTTTGTACTTTCCATTCTTAGACCAGGTTAAAAAACTTCATTTATTTAACATATAAATATATGAATGTTCTACTATTGTCTATCTTTCTCTTCAAATTTTGTTTTTCTTTAAGTTGGTAATGAAAGCTATTTCTTTGATTCAGTATGTTATGTTATTCTTGATTGGTTAATTAAATCTAGATTCAACAATTTGACTATCTTTTTTAAAAGAATATTTTTACTCAAACTATCACTCTTATGAATAAAGAAGTTGTCCTGGCCAAAGTGCCTTAGCTGGTTGGAGCATTGTCCCTTACACTAAAAGGTTGTGGTTTGGTCCCTGGTCAGGGCACATGCCCAGGTTGCAGGTTTAATTCCTGTATGGGTACGTATAGGAGGCAACTGGTTGATGTTTCCCGCATCGATGTTTCTCTCTCTCTCTCTTTTCCTCTTTCATTAAAAACAATAAACCTATCCTCGAATGAGGGTTTAAAAAAAAAGGAATAAAAATCTCCCAATATCAAAAAAACTCTACAAGTACTTAGGTAACACACAATAAAAATAAAATTTAGAAAATGAATGACAATTGTAATCAACTTGTGTTTTATATGGAGAAACTGAGGCCCCATTCATGGAGTCTATAAGCACCTAGAAGCTCTTGGTCAAGAACTTCTTTCAAAAGCATGAAAAATGGGCTCTATTATTTAACATTTGTAGATCTGCTAATAAGAATTTAAAACCGAATAATTTAGAATTGTTTAATAGTCCAGAGTAGTTTCTTCTGCACCTGCGTTGAAAGTCAGTAAGAATACCAACAAAGAGACTGAATCATTGGTATTTTCTCATAATAAATAGTAGAAAGACAGCTGGTTATAAAGAGACTTTTATATAGCAGAAACATTGAGGGTGGTCATTTCAAACAAAGTTTCTTTTTGTCTGGGTCATGTTTTATAGGTCCACTGTGGTCTGTCATTTAGAATGAATTCTTCCTACTTAATCGCTTCTCTGATTGCTCGATTGTTTATATTGTTTGCCCTGCAGTTTCTTTACTCCAGCAAGTAAGATGTCATTTCCTTCTATATTCGTGTTGGCAAGGACCTTTTGAAGTGAAATGCTGTCTGGCATGCAGTCACTGCTGCATAACAGAGATGTGTGGCATTTATAAAGCTTTTCACATATGCGGGGTTACATATCCAAATTGTGCACCATCTGGGTAAATACAAATAAGGTTGTAATAAATCATTCATTGCATAACAATATTTCATATAAATTTATATGAATTCTTTTTTCTTTACTTACCACATGGATGTTTCCCAACAGATCTATGGTTCCATAAATCCAAGCAAGTTTATTTGCTAATAATAATCCCATGATTACAGCTTCGTTTGCTAGTTGTTTTGTGTCTCATGTAAAAATGTCATTTTTTTATTGCTAGCAAGGGTGTCTTGATTTAAAACCATTTAATACATTGTCTTTTGTGCAGATGGGTTTTGTCTATCCACATTGCTTTATCATGTCTAAGTTCCAGCATAACAGAATTTCAATAAGATGCCTAATGATAAAAAATGATAATGTTATATTTTAAGTGAGTTTCACCTTTACACAAGTGTGATATGTACATATTTTTCCTTCATGGCTCACAATAAAAGAAGTAGCCTCCAGTTTCAAAAATCATGAAAAGAAAGAATGTATCTTTACCTTTCTTAAATATCTTCCCAGAGAAAACCAATAACAATACTTCTTATAGAAAGGTAATAAACAAGAAAAGACATCGGGGATTGGGAAGGGAAGGCATCAAATCATTTCCAATTCTGCTGAATTGAAAAAGAATTAAGTTGGTCTTCTTGTTTTACACCCTTCTAACACCTTCTCTCTTGAACCACCACAGGAAGCAAGCACCTCCTCACACGGTTCAAGATCTCTGTTGAATAGAGATTTTGAATGGATATGGAAGTAAATTATGATAAAGAACTCTGACAAGAAGACATAAGTGGAACCATTTTAAAGTAGAACTAGGGCAGACATTCCAGAGGAACTGCCCTGCACACTTATTCCTCAAACCTTTCAAATGTTTGACATGGGCAAAATAACCCTTGGACTGAGCCAAATCAACATTTTATTCCAAACAGCTGTTTGCAAAGTGAACAGGAAAGCAGCCTTCCTGACCACAAGGATAGATATTATGAATATTGTTTAGAATTAGCACCATCATGCATAGCTGAAGAGTAACAGCCTATTTGTGCCTATAGAAATTCTTTCCTTGGTTTATTAGCACCAAGAGAAATTCCTTTCCTCTATTCATGTAATTATTTCCTTTCCCTTTCTCATAAAAACCCTTGCCTTCACCCTATAATCAGAACACTATTTGAGTTTCTGCCTGAATCAGCCCCTCCAGGATAGCTATTCTTTGATCTTAACTAAATGCTTGTTGCCCTTACTTTGGCTTTTTATTTTTAGGTTAACAGAACAAATGAATAATAGCATCTTACCATCATCTTCTTCTCTGGGTGGTTCACCTTTTCTTATGATACTTTACTGAAATTACTTGTTTAATATCGGTCTTCCCCACCAGACCATAAACTCAGTGTCTTTGGAACAGGGTATGTTGATCACATGAAACAGCAACAAGAGCTACTTAATTAAGGAGGAAAGGAAGCAGGGGAATCTCAGGAAACACAGTCACTAGCTGTGCCTTACAGGAATTTCAAAGTTGTCACTCATGCATTCAGTCTCTTCTCTTCTCACCCACATGGTCTCTCATTCTTCTTTCACTTTCTGTATATGCTTCCTTCTCTCAACCCACAAGAGAAGTAGGCCAAATATTATCACACTAGCTTACAAATGTCTAAGGTCAGGCAGCTGCTGAAATTAAAACCAAAATATTTATAAATCTCAGCTTTGTGCTCCTAATTGGACCCTGTACCAGTGTTCAAAATGTGAGGAGCAATGCTTTAGGAATTGCTATTAGCCAGGAGTTAACTGTGGCGAAGGGAAGAGCAGTGCATGTGAGTGCTAATGATCTTGGTTGGAATTTCAGTTCTGCTATGTACCATCCAGGTAGCTGAGAGATGAGTCTCTCAACCCCATCAGTCTTCAGTCTTCTCATCTATGAAATTATAGGAAATAATATTTATCTTTTATATCCAGAATCTGGCATTATCAAATAATATATGAAAGTATTCTAAATTAAAATGTCTAGACAAACACAAACTATTAACTATCCTCTGTTTTATAAAATAGGTAACATTTTATGTCTTGCTATTACATCTTTTAAATGCCTTTCTGAGTTTCTTACACCTTTCTCTACCCACCCTCTCATCTATGATCACAAATCTAAAGAAGAAAAAGTAAAGCTTTTCCACATCTAATATCTACCAACATGTTGTTACTCATCAGTGGTCCTTAACTATAACATTATTTAAGAATAGATGATGATATGGTAACTTTGCTTCAGTGAATATCTGTCCATTGGAAATAGGTAAAGGGCTTCTAACCAAGATGTAGGCCTAGACTGACACTCTGCATCTCCCTCCACAACTAAGAAGGAATACAACTACCTCAAAACTGAAGACAACCAGAAGTTCCAGAAAATAGCTGCATGGAAGTCCAACAAACATATAAGAAAGAAATACTCATCCTGACAGGCAGGAGAGGTGGAGAGGATGCAGTGTGGTGGTGGTGGCAGCAGCAACAGCAGCTGTGGCCAACTGGTGGGAAGCACAGTTACACATTTAAAAAAGTAGTGACAGACACCTCGGGAGCATTACCAGCACCAGACCAGACTGCACAGCTCATGGTTCTGGCACCGGAGAAAATAAAGCCTTATTACTTCTGACTGTGCAAACCAGTGGGGGATGGGGCAAAGGAAAAAAACTGCTGGTATCTCAGAAAAGACCATTTGTTTAGAGGCCCCCACAGTCCTAGAATGTCTGAAAACCCACCCACTCTGGGAACCATGGCTAGGGCAAGAGCTAGAGGGGCACCTGTCCCATACAAGAGGCAGAAGTACCTAGAAAGGGGCAAGTGCTGAGCAAGTGGCATTGTTTCTTCTCAGACCCCTTGCCAACATACAGCGAAACAACATGGTGGAATGGGTCACCCCCCCCCACCACACACACACTGACAAACACCTAAGGCTCTGCCCCTTACAACATAACAGGTGTGACGGCTCTACCTAAGACACAGAGACAAACACAGGATGTTGACAAGTTGAGGAAACAGAAGTATGGCTCAAAAGAGGGAACAGATCAAGGTTCCAGTGGGAGAACTAAGCAACAAGGAGATAACCAACCTAACAGATGAGGAGACAGACAACCTAAGATGTACAGTTCAAAATGCTGGTGATAAGGATACTCACAGACTTGACAGATATGCTTGAGTATGGCAAATGCAGAAGGAAAGAAGTGAAGGATATGCTAAGTGAAACAGGAAAATCCACATGAAATTAATGGTGAAGGGAAGGAAACCTGGGTTCAAAATAATGATTTGGAACATAATGAAGAATTAAACAGCCAACTAGTACAGAATGAAGAAACAAGAATTGAAAAAAACGAGTAAAGACTTAGGAACCTCTGTGACAACTTTAAACATGCCAATATCCAAATCATAGGGGTGCCAGAGGAGAAGGAGAAGAGCAAGAAATTGAAAGCTTATGTAAAAAACAATGAAAAAAATCTTCCCAAATTTGGAGAAGGAAATACACATACAAATCCAGGAAGCACAGAGTCCCAAACAAGCTAGACCAAAAGAGGACTACACCAAGACACATCATAATTAAAATGCTAAAGGTTAAAGCTAAAGAGAGAATCTTAAAAGCAGAAAGAAAAGGAAAAAATTTACCTACAAAGGGGTGCCTATAAGACTCTCAGCTGACTTCTCAAAAGATACTTTGCAGGCAAGACAGGACTAGCAATAAATATTCAAAGTGATGAAAAGCAAAGACCTATAACCAAGATTGCTCTATCCAGCAAAGCTATCATTTAGAATTGAAGGTCAGGTAAAGTGCTTCCCAGACAAGGTAAAGCTAAAGGAGTTCATCATCACCAAGCCATTATTATATGAAATGTTAAAGGGACTTATTTAATAAAAAGAGGCTCAAAACTATAAACATTAAATGACAACAAACACAATTATCAACAACAGAACCTAAAAAAGTAAAACAAAAACAAACTAAGCAAATAACCAGAATCATAGGTATGAGGATCGTTCGGAGGGTTATCAGCTGGGAAGGGAAGGGGGGAGAAATGGGGAAATGGTGCAGAGATTAAGAAACATAATTGGTAGGTACAAAAAAGACAGGGGAAGTTAAGAATAATATAGGAAAGGGTGAAGCCAAAAAACTTATATGCATGACCCATGGGAATGAACTAAGTGGGGAGGAGTTGCTGGAGAGAAGGGAGGTATTGGGCAGAGGGGAACAAAGGGAAAAAACTTGGGACAACTGTACCAGCATATTCAATAAAATATACTTTAAAAAAGAAAATAGATAAAATTTTAACTGCTATTTTCATAGGTCTACAATTTTATCATTAATCTCTAGAACAGTGATTCATACTTTGAAGGTCAACAGATAAAGTTATAATGCAGAATTTCAAAATGCTTAAGTAGAAGCCTGTGTGTATTAATGTATGTATGGCAATTCTATGTAGGCTAAGTGTCAAACTTCCTTGTTTATAAGAAATTATGTTAAATAACCTCTGACTAATTTCATGAGAAGTTGAATTAATTACTGCATAATTACAATTTTATGATACATTTTAAAATGGGGCTCATGAGGAAAAACTAAAAGCATCTTCTCATAGCGAAAAGTTGGAGAAACTCTCTATTAAGTTTATAAAATAAATTAACTCTTAACGGAAATCAGGATATCCTGAGAAGAAAGAACCATATGACTATAGAGGTTCTCATTGTGGAAACAAGTTCAAAGTGAAATGCTTCATCAGGAAAATGCTCCGTATAGGGGGAAGAAGTGAAAAGCTAAGTGTGAATGTACCCTCAGAATAGAATGGGAACATGTACTGATTGAATAGTGACCCCACCCCCAGATTTCATGTCTACCCAGAATCTCAGAATGTGACCTTTTTGAAAATAAAGTCTTTGCTAATGTAATTAGTTAAGATGAGGTCATACTGGATTAGGGTGGACCCTAAATCCAATGACAGGTGTCCTTATGAGAGAGAGACTTGGATACACAGACACACAAGAAAGAAGAATTTGTGACAATGGAAGCAGAAGCAAAGAAATGGCAATGAAATATTCTCTCCTGGAGCCTTCAGAGAGAGCATGCTTCTGCCAACACCTCGATTTCCTACTTCCAGCCTTCAGAACTGGAGGGGGGCAAAAGGAGATAAACTGGGACAACTGTAATAGCATAAACAATAAAATATTTTTTAAAAAGAACTGTGAGACAATATATTTCTATTGTTTTAACCTATCTAGTTTGTGATATTGATTACAGAAGCCCTTAGGAAATTAAGGCAGAAGTTGGAAGAGTTTTTAAAATTATTGTTTACTAATTAACGAACTTAACTCCTCCACTTGAATCCGCAAACATAAGGCAGTTGTATTTCCCAGAATTATTTTTGTTTTATGTCAGGTTTAAATTTTCCAAAGTAGAGCAGCAAATTTCTAATTCAGCCCACAAATTACAGTTAGTTGTCCAAATATGATAGTGTAATTTTCCAAAGTATTTAATTTACTTAGCTCTTTGATTTGTTTACACTCAGAGCATGTGAGTCATTCACTTGTGTAAGTAAAGTGATGTATTTATACACAACTCTATGTGTATTTGCATATATTTATGTAGATTGTACACAGGAATGTGATTTACTTATTTTCCAGATTCAACACTTTTCTAATGTGGTAGAATCTCCAATAAGACAGCAGCCATCAGAAAAACAGACATTAAATTGAGATGGATTAACTTAAGCAAAAATTTATTAATGTACACTGTTGAAGAACATTATCTGTTGTATATAGGCCATAATGTAGTTTATGATTTTTTCTTTTTATTCCAGATTTACTGATGTAACTGACATATAATATTCCATATGATTAAGGTGTACAGTGAAATGATTTGATATATGTATATATTGAAAATTATTCCCACCAAAAGATTAGTTAATATATTCATCATCTACATTTTTGTGTATAGTGATGTTTTAATATTTAATGTCTTAGCAATTTTCAGTTATACAATATGCTATTAAGCTATAATCACTTTGCTATCCATTACATCCCCAGAACTTACTAATCTTTAAACTGGAGATTTGTAAACTTTGACTACCTTCATCCATCTTGCTCTCCTCCCATTTCTGGTAACCACAAATCTACCATTTTTATGAGTTCAGTTATTTTAAATTACACATATGAGATCATATGATATTTGTTTTTCTCTGATATTTAACTTACCATAATGCCCTTAAGTTTCATCTATGTTATTGCAAATGGCAACATTTCTTTCTTTTTTTTGTGACTGAATAATATATATATATAGTGTGTGTGTGTGTGTGTGTGTGTGTGTGTGTGTACTAATGCTTTATCCAATATATGGTTTGCAACTATTTTCTCCCATCTGTAGGTTGCTTTCCCATTTTATTGATTGTTTCTTTTATTTTGCATAAGTTTTTAGTTAGATGTAGTTCCATTTGTCGACTTTTTCTTTTGTCGTTATACCCAAAAAATTATTGGCAAGACCAATGGCAAAAAGGTTTTCCCATATTTTTTCTAAGACTTTTACAGTATTAGGTCTTATGTAGGAATCTTTAATCCATTTTGAGTTCATTGTTGTGAGTGAGATAAGGTAGGGGTCCAATTTTATTCTTTTGCAGTGAACACCCAGATGTTCCAACACCATTACAGAAGAGCTTATCACCATTGAATATTCTTGGCAGCCTTGTCAAAGATTAGTTGGCCAGATATGTATTGGTTTATTTCTGGATTCTAGATTCTGTTTCACTGATCTTTGTTTCTCTTTTTTTGCCAGTATCAAACTTTTAATTACTATACTTTAAAACACAGTAGTATAATTTTAAATTAGGGAGTGTGATATCTCTAGGTTTGTACTGCTTTCTCAACATTGCTGAGGGTTTTTGGTGTCTTTTGTGGTTCTCTACAAATTTTAAAATAGTTTTTTCTACTTATGGGAAGAATGCCATGGGACTTTTCATTGGAATTGTATTGAATCTATAGACTGCTTTAAGTAGTGTGAACATTTCAACAATATTAGTTGTTTCAATCTATGAAAGCTGGGTATTTTTTATTTATTTTTGCCCGTTTCAATATTCTTTATCAATGTCTTCTAGTTTACAGGGTACAGATTTTTCATTTCTTGGTTAAACTTTTTCTTAAGTGTTTTATTCTTTTTGTCAATGAGATTGTTCTCTTTCTTTTTTTAGATAATTTTTTGTTACTGTACAGCAACACAACTGATCTTATATTAATTTTGTATTCTGCAACTTTACAAAATTCATTTACTAATTCCAACAGATTTTTGGTGAAGTCCTTAGAATTTTCTATATATAAGATTATGTCATCTGCAAATAGTGACAATTTTGTTTACTTCTTCCCAATTTGGATGACTTTTATTCCTTCCTTTTCCTTTTCAGGAAAAATCTTTCTTTGTCCTCTACTTGAAAATTTTCTGTAAGTTTATGATTCTTTATTTTTTAAAAAGCAACTACATTATTTCTGAGAATATAAACAATAATGAAGTAGAAATTTTGCTTTCATTCCAAAAATACCTTGGTTTAAGATCTGATCCTGAGTTCTAAAGACAAAAAATAATTTATTTGTAAATATATTTAGAAGTGATGCCTGTATTGAAAGGGCCAACTCACATTAATCAAATTCATAAGCTGAGGCAGTATAAATCACAATGCAAAATTGCTTGATTATAATTTTTAAAATATACAATGTCCAAAGGGAACAACTAATCAAAATTATTGGTGGAATATTCTCCCCTGCAAGGAAAATATTTAGTGGAAGTTCTAAGTAAATCAGAAAAGGATGTTGGGTAAACATGGATCAAGAATTAGAGGATGTAAAAGCTAATGGCATTAAGCTATTATATCGTCGGCAGCCGTCCGTCTCGAGAGACGATGGTGTAGCTTCTTAAGAGTCCATCTGCACCGCCGAGAATGGCTGTGCAGTCCGACTCGGGAGTGACACGGTATCTGTCTCCTCCCGTGTTGAATCGACATCTTGCGATGACGCTGAAGCTACAAGAGCCTGGGCAGGGTAATATGGAGGGTCCGCTGTTGCCCATGCAGCAGACCCCCACTCTCTTCGCAGCTGAAGGGTCCAAGGGAAAGACGGAGTCGATACAGCTTGGCTTCAGGTGCGCCGCAGGAGTTGCCGGTGTTGACCACAACGTCAAACCGCCTTAGGGACTCCGGCTCCGGATTTTCTGTCGGGGTTTACTCCCTTAGCCTTTCCCCTGAAGAGGTATGCCGCAAGGCAGCGGAGGTTTTTTGGAGTCAGAGTTTTCCTTCTCTGATGTACCCTGACTGGAAGATCGAACCAGCGACACTTAGCTCGCAGGCCGACGCTCAATCCACTGAGCTAAACCAGCCAGGGCAAGCTATTATATACACATACATATTTATCCCATACCAGCCAGGGCAAGCTATTATATACACATACATATTTATCCCATATTAGCCCTGGCTGGTTTAGCTCAGTGGATTGAGCGTCGGCCTGCGAGCTAAGTGTCGCTGGTTCGATCTTCCAGTCAGGGTACATCAGAGAAGGAAAACTCTGACTCCAAAAAACCTCCGCTGCCTTGCGGCATACCTCTTCAGGGGAAAGGCTAAGGGAGTAAACCCCGACAGAAAATCCGGAGCCGGAGTCCCTAAGGCGGTTTGACGTTGTGGTCAACACCGGCAACTCCTGCGGCGCACCTGAAGCCAAGCTGTATCGACTCCGTCTTTCCCTTGGACCCTTCAGCTGCGAAGAGAGTGGGGGTCTGCTGCATGGGCAACAGCGGACCCTCCATATTACCCTGCCCAGGCTCTTGTAGCTTCAGCGTCATCGCAAGATGTCGATTCAACACGGGAGGAGACAGATACCGTGTCACTCCCGAGTCGGACTGCACAGCCATTCTCGGCGGTGCAGATGGACTCTTAAGAAGCTACACCATCGTCTCTCGAGACGGACGGCTGCCGACGACGACGATTTATCCCATATGTATGGCAGTCATGGGCTTTAAAAAGACTAGGGCTCAAATTCTGGATCCAGGTTTTATTTATGTAATCTTGAGCAAATCAATTAACCCCTATAAGCCTCAATTTTCTCACTCAAAGAAAATTGTAACTTTGCAAGACTAATGTGTGGATTAAGAAAACCAATGCACATAAAAAAATTAGCACATAGCTTATATTAAATAAATGTTAACTTGTAGTTACTACCCTTATCTTGCCCGCTATGGGAGCTGAATAATTGCATTGAAAGGCAGAAGCCCCTTGCTTCTAGATGGTTTGGGAAATACATTGGTAAATTCTTCCCCGTTCTCTTTCATTTCCAGCCTACCTGATAACTTTTCACTTAGGGTTAACTCATTATTTCTGCAGACTGGATAAATTGCTATTAAGAGCTTAGAAATTTAGAAAAGATAATATAGCCACTCTTATAAAATGCTTAACCAAATGCTTAATAAATATTTGATGAATTAATAGCTACATGAAGAAACAATGGCTGTGAACAGAATCTGGAAGTCTTAAAAAGTCCTCAGTGTGCACGTATAGATTTTCAATTAGAATAGATTACTTTTATAGTTGTCTAGCCTTAGTCATTATACATTTTTTTTTAACTCTCCTCAGTTTAAAGTTTGTGAGTTGTCTTGAGAATCTTAACTTTTGAAAATTCAGTGATAAAACTTAGCCAAAAAAATGTTATTCTTAACAACTCATTCCCTGGTGATTCCAATGCATGAGTTGTTAACCCCACTAAAATGCAGGCTCAATGTATGAACAGCATCCTACATGCCTAATACTTTAGTACCCTCTCCAATTTTGTCTAAATTATTCGCTAGGCTGTTCATTACATATATACTGTATCATAACTTTCATTTGGGATACAGTATTCATGTTTAATTGAAGTTTATAGACACTATTGTGACTAACATTTATTCATAGTAACAAAGGAGAAAGAGTATTATGATTAAGAAACAACTCATATACAAATTTCTAGATATCTAGGGAGAGTTCAACTATTTCACTTTTAAATGCTTTAAAGTATGACTAAAATCTATAGCAAATATGGCTTTAAACTACAGTATTATTTACCTATTAAAAATAAATACTGTTTTTTCCTTTAGAGGAATGCCTGCTGGATCTCTGTAGCTTCTCCTTCTTTGCTTCAATCTTTTTTTACTTTCTGCGCTGAATGGAAAAATGGCAGGAGAAGCAACATCAGAGAGCCAGATGATGATGATAAGTTTTTCTGAGTGACTGGACCCAGCTAATTTGTGCATCATTGTTCTAGGGGCCACGCACTGCACAATGCACTCTTTTAAAGCAGCCCTGAAATCACCTCATCAGCAATATGAGCAGTTTAGCACTAAAATCCTACACCTAGTAGGCTTAGTTTAGTCTCATATCAACTCACTTTTCATTTCCTCAGAAATTCTAAAAAGGCATCTGCACATGAAAGTAATCTACCTTTTGCTTTCTGGGGTACTACAGTAAAGCTCTCAGAGTCTCTTACCAAACAGGTTTTAAAAGGCAGGGGGGAGAGCTCACTTTTTTCTTCATACAAGTAGGAACATCTGGGAATAGACACCTGTGTGTCCAACAAGAAAAATGATATTAACACGTATTGTTCTTTTAACCCAATATCAGTCACTTACCTCATATAAATAGCAGTTGTTTATTATCTCATAGCCACTCTTTGATAAAGCTTTACAATGTTAATTAATTTCACTAATAGTAATGTCCTGAGCTCTATGTCTTGCAACTGGTATTGGCTAGGGGCAGAAGAGCAACATCTGCCAGGATATATTTATTTATTCAATAGATTTCCTAAAACCCATCACTATAATCCCTTCCCATAAAAGTGAAAATCCTTCTGTAAAATAAATCATTTGCACGTTGTGACACTAAATGAAAAACCAAACCATGACCCCCACTTCTGCTCCTAATGCCTGCATCCTAGCTGAATGCACTGAACTCATTAAATTCCTTATAGTTTCCAATCACGCATCAAATACAGTCCAACTGTGCTACAGCCTAGCATACCTACCATTTGTCACTGGCCTAAAATGAATACGTTTTTTTTAATTGATTATATAAATAAATGAAGGAAATGTCATAAGCCAAATGATTTATTTTTCTTCATTTTAAGATATTTTCTCCCCTTTTCCAATCTACTTTATTAATTTCCAGCTATGAATATTGCATGCACTTCTCCAGTTAATTATTTATGTTGCTGAAACACGGCACTTACTGTGCCTTCTAGGATTCCAAGTTGAATACAATTCCTAGCTATGCACAGAGAGGAATTAGAGTTCATAGAGGATCAGGGGTTGTGGAAAGTATTTTTTGATGTTTCAAAAATTTAATATTCACCAATCCAAGTTTTTCTACAAATTAATTCAATTTGACATTACCATTACTGTTCTCTGAATGTCATTCACATATTTAAAAATTCTCTTGCAACCTCTCACAATAGAGACCATCAATCAAATTTCAGAAGTCCAGCTTATACTATGCCTACTCATCAGCTCATAATGAATGACTCAGGACTACAAAGACTCCAAGTTTAAGATCTTTTTAAAGTATAAAACTCTTCTCAATCAGAATCTCTGGTTATCAGAAATACTCCAGTCCTCCTAGGAGTAGTCTTTCCAAAATCCTGGACCAACCTTAGGGAAAAAGAAATCTGGTTGTTTACTTATTGAAAGAGGAAATTTGAAAGGAACCTATTTGAAAGTCTCTGTGACCACTCTTCTTAGCATATCTATTAACAACGAGCTAGATTAATTTCTGGGGAGTTTGAGGTCTTGATTTCTGATAGAATGCATTAAAGAGTGAAATGGCTAAAAGTGAGCTCCATAAAAGAGAGAAATTAAGCAAGAAGATTGGAACTCACTGTGAAATGGATTTCTAGACACTAAGAATTATTGGCAGGGGTAGATGGCTTGGGTGCCCTCTTTAAAAAAATGAATACAAAGTTATATAAAAAGTGAAAGTTATTTAGAATGAGAAAAAAATCACAACAAAACTAATTTTTTAAAGTTTACAAATAAATATTACATAAAACAAAAATAACAACATTTTATTCATTAATAACCTGATATACCTCTATAGTATCTTTATTTATTACATTTTGGGGACTGCATGCTCTTGATCATCTATTCCTAGGGCAATAATTTTTAAAAAATAGATAATTTAGTTTTTCTCTAAATCACCTCAGCATGAGTAATGGGCTTTTTTTACTATTGCTAATTTAGAAATGTTTCTTTTAATTTCAAAGTGGTTTTTGGTAATGTTAATGTAAATTTTTATGATTGTTTTCTAATTTGGGACAATTCCTAATAAATAGCATATATATATGAAATATATATATATATATATATATATATATATATATATATATATATATATACTATGATTTGGAAGACTTTTCCATGGGCAAAGTTCTATTTCTGTTTCTTCTCTTCTATTATCCAAATACTTCTTTTGCAAAGTATCGACATATCAAAGAGTAAGAATATTACTAGAAGTTATTCCTACACTAACACAAGTAATATTAGCTTAATTACAAACTCAAGAGACTGAACCAACTAAATAATCCCATTAAAGTATATTCAAATGAACCTTTAGTTAACAAGACTCTAAATGCCCACAACCACTCAAATGACAGTGCATGGGAGTAAAAGATCCTAAAGCTTAATTTTGTTAGCTTCATGGTAAATGAAAAATTTATGATTATCGTCAGAAAAGAAAGGAAAAAACACATTAATATATATTTTAAAAATGCAAACACTTTTTGAGCATGACCCTCTGAGGGACAAATATGGGAGATGCTATAATATTCAATATTTCAAATTCAGCCAATGCAACATCAATAATAGAAAATAAAATATTTTAATATATTGTGCTAATACATATTTTTAACATATTGTACAATGCTGCCATGTGTACCATTTTAACATATTCAGATGACCTTTATAATTTCTTTACTATATCTAGGGGATTGGCTGAATTATTTCAATGTTATATATGATTAGGATGAATAAAAAAACAGAACAAGTTTGCCAGAAATTTTTAAAAAATACTTTTAAAAAACAAGAAATGTTAATTGCTTTGAATTTTAGAATTCTAATTGAATCTTCATTCAATTAACAAAAACCAATATCTAACTTTGCAAGCAATGAAAATAGCATTTTATCCCTATACCATCCATATCTCTTATGAAGGATATTTCTGAGCAAGTCTTTTTCTGAAGAATCTCTCCCAGTTGTTTAAACTTGGTTCATTTGTGCTCTAGATGGAGCACTTATCCTTCCACTTCCACTTTTTGTTTCATCAAGGCTGACTTACAGTCATGGAGGACTGGGGAAATGCTTTCTTTAGAAAACCTTATTGGTGGTCTTCAAAAATAACAAAGGGATTGCAACTTTTTCATACAAAATGGCTCCTTCTATCCAAATAGTCATGTTTACATGTTTTAATGGCTACATTCCCAACACAGATTGAGTCAAAGAACAAGTTAGTTCTTGATTATTTGAGTAGTCCAAGGACATTTCTTAAAAAGGGTTTAAAAAAAAAAAGACAACCAACAAATGAGTGAAGTTGGCAAGCCTCATCATCATTAGCCTCTGCAGTTGTCATGGGCTTGCTCCCATTGGTTCTAAATTTAATGTCATGGTTGAATGTTCCAGTAGCAATGATTTAAATGGGTTTTATGATGTTTTCGTTCATTCTTTCTTTTAAATCATATTTGTTACTGACTCACTGATACATTAAGTATTCTGTAAGTTCCCAGTGATTAGAAAATACTATTTTTTTCCCCAGGGACATTGAATTAAAAAAAAAAAAAGTCTGGGCACAGGTATCTTAACATTGTGCATTAGCAAGCAAACTGAAATTATAAAAACACAGATTTCTAAATTAAGAACAATCAAGACTGTATAACTAATGGCCCATTTTACAAGGTAAAAATTAAATATTTTAAAAGAATCCGATGACCACACTATAAAGTAACTTGGGATTTATAGGACTTAAGATAATTATTAATGCTTAGACTAAATTTTATAACCTTGTATGTGTTTCATGCAGAAAGAATGATTTGTTTCTGAAATGTAAAAATGGGATGGAAACTTCATCTAGTGAATTTCTTTTGTGATCAAGGGAACAAGCCAGCTTCACATGCAGTAAATTATAGTGGTAAGCCCTGAGATTTATTCACCTCAGCTATGTAAAATACACCAACACCTTTTTAAAAATCAGAACAGAGAGGCAGCAAAATAACCATAATCAGTGCATTCTGCTCCCTAAAGTAAAATAGCCATGAGATTGAAAAGGCAGTTTCTCTCTTCTAGCTTTGAAATCAGGGGCTGGGCTTGTCCTAAGTGTTTTCCATAAGGCAATGAATTCATGTATCTAAAGTAATTTTTGGCTGAGGTTAACTTTTAAAATGCCTTTAGGTTAATTTATCATTACCTAAAAAATTAAATGCCTTCCCTGACCTTCAAGGCATTAAAACTCATGCTCTGTGCCCTTTTATATCACCCCAATCATTGATGCCTCATAGTACTTGACACTCACTATTATAATTGCTTGTTTACCTGTCTGTCTCTCCCAGAAAAGAAAGGGAGATCATTAAAGGTAGATAATGTGCCTTGTTCATCTTTGTTTCACCAGTCCAAGACCCACAGAAGGCAATTATCAAATATTTATTGGATGGATTGATGGATGGATGGATAAAGGATAGATGGCTGAATAAAATAAAATCAGAGATATTCTGGGTTTTGAAACAAAATAACAATCATCCTTTTATGGACAATAGCTGCATATACATTTAAGCAATGATAAATAACTCCCAAAGTGCTTACAAGATAACAATTAAAACAAACAAGAAATTTCTGAAGTTTCTACTATCAAAAAAGATCAGTTTGAGGAAAAGTGATATGACAATAATTCCGTTATATTACTAATAACAATAATCCACAATTGTTGAGAATCCACTATCCTCTGGTAGAGTATTAATTGTTTCTCATGCATTTATTTCTCACAACTCTTATATACTTAGTTGCTAATGGGGAAACAGGCAACAGAGAGGTTCTGCAACCTTCCTAAGGTCACAAAGTGAAAGAGCCACAACTTGGATTCAGACACTCTGAATGCAAAGTTTGTGTGCTTAATCACTAAGGCTCCATTCTTGTATTTAGGTAGACTAAAAGGTACAGTTAGTACTGTCTGCCATGAATAGCACTGTCTGCTGCTGGGCACATGCATTGCTGTCCACACGCATTGTTGGATAAATTTTGTGTATTGGTTCTTCAATCAAGCTATACATCACAATGACCTTTGGAGCTTTTACAAAATCTACATACTAGAGAAAGGCAATCCTTGACTTTCATGACCTTATAGTACTTCTATGGAAACATCATAGAAACCAGTTGTAATGAACAACTGAGAACACAAAACATTTTCCCATCTTCATGAATTAGATTACTACCTCAAGAGTTAATTCTTGAAAATACTTCTAGTTGAATTCAAACATGCCTATGCAATTAAATATCTTATCTGCTTCAGGTAGCAATGCAATATATAATCATATAGAGATATTAGAAGTATACATAATTTACACATAGAATTTAATTTTTTAAATGTCTTATTTTAAATATGTAATATATTAGTAAATCAAAAATAAAAGCAGAGAAAGGGGAAAAAAAAAGAAAACCAGGAAATATGGTTCTATGTGTTTGTTGGGACTAACCAACGATATCCTCAGAATATTTCTGGAATCAAGTTTGTTACCTACAATTGAAGGGATATGAACAAAGCAGTTGAAGGGGTGAACTCTTTATTTTGTATTTCCATTTCACATGAGAAAAACTCAATATTTTCCCCAGTGAAACATTGTAAGTGAAAGTTTTTTCAATAACTGCAGAAGCACTAAAAGAATTTTAGTTACATGGAATAGGCTTTTGAGAATAAGGAAAGAGAAGAATACTGAAGAATCTTGGAAGTTACTTTTCTTTTTTACCACCACACCAAAATAATAGAGTTCTGAAATATTAGCATGTGAAGGGTAGTCTCTGAGACCTTTGCCACCTCTAAAATGAAGAAAGGTTGCATACATTTTTGTCTTGCTGCTATGAATAATAAGAAGCCATGGGATTACTTGTAGCAGTCCTGGAATAATTATGAAGTAGCTGATTAAGTTCGAAGTTAGTATGGAAATCTGTTCTTTTAAGTCTTTCATAATCTATCCCTGGAGAGAGATAATTCTATCAAATTTGAATTAATCCATAGATAATGGCAAGGCTATTGCCCACTATTATGTGTCTATATGTGAGATATGAATATTGCATAGATTCTCCAGTTTAACATAAAAATAACTCAGAACCAGATTACAGAAGGGATTAATTGTAAACAATACAAGTTATAACAATAACCTCCAAAAAGGGGTTAATCAACTGCAAACACATAACTTGACCTAATGATAATAACCAAACCACAGATAATTCTTTGGAGAACAGACTTTTTAAATGCAGGTCACACAATGATCCCTTCGTAGATCCAATAAAACATTTTTTAAATTACCCTATCTGATATCATTATAAAGTATAATCAGGCCCCAGTATTATCATCACTACTGAAGCCTATAGTAGAATTAATTGTTCTTCATTTCAAGTAAAAAATAGGCTCTTTATCAGGAAACTTTAATTAAAGCATTCTAAAAGTTTCCATTTTATGTAGTTAAGCACATTATTGTTGTTGGGACATAAGCACACATCCATTTTATCTTTTGTTTCTGTACCTGCCGTTTTGAATCCATATACGTACCATACAGAAGGCCAAAGCTGCAAAATGTAAATGGAATTTTCTTTATATTAGGATACACTGTTCAAAAGATGTATGAAAAGTAATAATAAAATAGGTTTGTATTTAATATAAAAATAACTGAATTAAAGGTTTTTAATTTTTTTTAAATTGTGGTTTTATATATATATAAATTATACATATATAATTTTTAAGTATTCAGTCCAATAGTGTTAAGTACAATCAAATTGTTGTATAGCCAATCATCAGAACACTTTTCATTTTGCAAAACTGAAACTTGTCTTATAAACAGCAGCTCTTCATTCTTACCTTCCCCAGTCCCTGGCAAAAACCATTCTATTCTCTGTCTATGATTTTGACTTTTCTTGCTACCTCATATAAGTGGAATATTACCATATGTCTTTTTGTAGCTGGCTGGTTTCACTTAGCACAATGTCCTCAAGCTTTATTCAAGTTGTAGCATATGTCAAAATTTCTTTCCTTTTTAAATCTAAATGCTACTGCTTTGCATGTATATACTTCATTGTTTATTTCATGTATATATTTTCTTTAATCATTGTTGGACACTTGTGGACAGTGCTGCTATGAACATGGGTCTACAAATATTTCTTTGAGACACTGTTTTGATTTTGAGAAGGTATATGCCCAGAAGTGTGATTGTTAGATCATATAGTAATTCTATTTTTAATCTTTTTAGTAACCATCATACTGATTTTCATAGTGGCTGCACCATTTTACATTCCTACCAATAGTACAAAGCTTCCAATTTCTCCATGTCCTCGTCAACACTTGGTATTTTCTAGGTTTGTTTAAAATATAAATTAGGCTTTAACTACCAACCTTAAGTCTAATGTTTCTAAATTAGGAAGTTCTAAATTATAATTTTTCAAATGATCTATCTAATAATACTTGCTGGGGATAAAATCTGAGCTTTTTTATTTCTAAAGAAGATTATTAAACTTGAAAGTGAAGAAAATAAAACTTTTCTAACAATTATGGGCAACAGTCAAGCTCCCCAAAATACCAGACAGAATGCTTTATACAAAGAACATGCTTAGGAAATAATTTTTTAAATAATATAAAATATTTTAACTTTCCACAAAGTTTTACAATTCAAAGTGAATTTCTTATTCCTTATGGTGAAGGACTTACACTTTTTAGGTCATTACTTTACCCTCATCTTTATAATGAATGTTTACTCACTTGATAATCTCTTTTCATTGCGAGGATTAAATAAGTAATTCATGTAAAGCACCCAGAACTTCCCATTGTAAATTTAACAAATATTAGTTGTGATTATTTTTATAATTATTTAAACATTGTAAAGAGAAATAAGCAAGTGTTACTAAATATCTAACAATGTCTTTAGCAGTATATTAGGCACTGTATCTCCAAATATCATTACATTTGGATGTTAGAGCTTCAACATATGAATTTGGAGGGACACAATCATTGCATAGTGGTTGGGGAGGTTAGATGTTTTAACTTTCAAACATATCTGTTCTATATTATATTAGTCATAAAGTCATTTGGCTTATTACCAGAAAAAACTCCCTAGAATTCAAACAAGTCACACTATTTACCTATCAAATTTCCATGACTTTACCCATACAGCAACAGGGGATGGGGGTGAGGATAGAATGTGTGTGTGTGTGTGTGTGTGTGTGTGTGTGTGTGTGTGTGTGTGTATACATACATACATATATAACAAAATTATATGATGTCCATAAAAATTCTTTGAAACTCATTTATTCTATATCTATTCAAGGGTCTCCTTGATCCAGTCCCATATAAATTTTCCAGTTCTATATTTTGCTAGAGCCTTTGTATATGATATGGTCTCACCAAACTAGGCTACTCTTCCATATCTGAACTGGATATGGATATGCTATGATTACTGTTAGGTCAGGAATCATAACAGAGATGAAAAATAAGATCTCTAAAAATTCACTCAAACAAACAAAACCTTGGGGTTAGATTATTTTGCCTAATAATTCTTTTAAACTTTTAAGTAATAGAAAATTCTCATGTTTTATGAACAGTTAACATTATTTAAAAATCTTTTTAAAGACCCCAATTTATTTAATAGGGCTAGCAAACCAGAGACAAAAATATGTCAAAATCTTCTTAAAGTAAAAACAAACACAAGAACATTTTAAAAAATAGGTTAATTTTATTTTTTACATTACTTCGACAATAATGAAAATACAAATAAGTATAATTCAATAGTTTATTTAAACCACATTTCTCAAAATTTGTTTTGTGTATCACTTATGTTAGAATCATGGTGGTAAAAATGGTGTTTCCAAAAAAAATCAAATTCTCAGCCTCACCCCAAGCCTATTGAGCCAGACTCACCAGGAATGTTGCCATAGAATCTGCATTTTAACATTTGTTCCAGGTGATTTTTTATGCAAACCAAAGTAAAAATACTTCATTGACATTATCTGTCACAACCATATAAGATTTGTATCAAGTAGAAAAGCAAGAAATGATTAACAAGACATCTAGTGATGTAAAAATTTACTTCAATAAACATTAAAAGAAAAAAACACCAACAGTCAATAAAATTCAACTTCTATTCCTCTTAGAAAAAAATTGTAAACCAAAAATGGAAGGATGCATTTTCAAAATGATAGTGAAAAAAAACACTTTAAAGCATCTTTTTAAACAGAATAAAAACTAACATAAAAACAGCAGCCTTCTTAATAAAAAAAAACACTAGCTACATTCTTATTAGTGGGTTAAGCAAGGATATCAGAGATCTCCTGTATCACTTCATGTGGTTCTGAAGTTCTGGTGTAGCCATTAGGACATGATATCTAAAAAAGAAGCTTTATTATTAAAAAAAGAAAACAATTATAATTATTTTCAGAAATGATTATTCCCTACACTGAAAATTTAAGAGAATATAGTAAAAAATTCACAATTAAAGTGAGAATGTAATAAAACTTTTGACCACAAAAAAATCTATATGTCAAAAAATAACAAGTTAGAATATTCATTGATGTAGTCAATAAGCATTAACAGAATGCCAAGTAAATCATTGAACAATAGAAGAATCATTGAAGAATACAATGAATATAAAAACAATAAAATTTATAGAAATAATAAAGTAAACAACAATCTTTAAAAGAGAATGAAAGAGATAAATCCCAGGAAAAATCTGAAGAAGGAAGAAAATTATGGCTAAGGGCATGTGCTATGGAGCAGAGAAATATGAGCCCATATCTTGGCTGAGTGACCTTGAACCAATACTTAACCTCCCGCAGCCAAAGAGTGCCCTGGCTCAGCAAATTCCCACCTACACTGCAAATGCAGTTAGTGTTTCAACTTGTCCTCTATTGAAGAACATTTGGGTTGTTTATGAGGTTTTTGACAAATAAAGCTTTTAAATTTTTAATTAGCTAGATCTCTAAATCTTTTTTATGTTTGCCTCTTGGCATTACTTGCCATCTCTCTCCTTGGAATCTTTTGTTTTTGGCTCCCTTCCTTGGCGATTTTCTTTGTCCGGGATGATAAGTATTTATTTGTCCATTCACTTTTTTCTCAAGGGAGGTTTTTTCCAGCTTCTCTTCTAGTAGAGATATAAGTTTGCATTTTGTCAAAATGAGGCATACTTTTTTATATTGTGATACCCCATGGCAGGAAGTTTTAGGCTGAATCAGAAACAAAAAGATAAATGATTCCTTTTTAAAGATATTTTTCAATCTCAAAGTCTCTCTCTCTCACACACACAGAAGCTTATTCCTGGGTTTATTTTCTTATCAATTCATGTTATACTGGTATAGACTATGAATTTTGAAAGATAGCTCAAATCATCTTCAGAACAAGACAAAATATCAATAAATAGCAATATTCTGCCTTGAGAGAAGCAAGAAGGAGCTCCAGCTATATTCTCAAGGGAATAACTGAAAAGTTTCTTACCACATTACTGTTTATCAAAAGATACGGAATACCTTACTGGGAAGGTACTTCATCCAAATCATGATAAGGATGATAGTGCTGATGATGCCTATATCGGTACTTTACAAGCAAGACCTTCCCCAACCTAACCCCCTCCCCATTATTATCTTTCCACCATCTGGAATTTGAGAGAGATATGCACCAAGTCACTTGAGTTGAAGTCTTTTTTGAGACAAACTTTTATGGTCTTTTTAACATTCATATTCTTTTTCTTATAAAAATTTGTCATTTACTCACAATCATCTAATAATGCTTCCTTATGATTGACTTTTGGTAGAATATCCGTTCTTCAATCTGTTGCCATAATCATAGGTATTGTCATTAACCACTATTTTGCATGTCCTTGTAGTAGGAAGTCACGTGGGAAAAGCCTGGACCACTGCATACCCCATTGGGGCAGTCATCCAGACCTGTGAGTAAATTGGAAATAAACGTTGGAAATGGATACAGTTAGTTTCCGTGTGCATCCTGTTGTCTGAAGGGTCTTGTTATTGCAGCCGCTGAGCCTGGCATACCAGGAAGGCATATGTGACAGCATTTGGTAATGGGGAATATTCAGAGCTTTTGGCCTGCTCAGGCCGGCTCAGGCTCCTCAGACTCGCCATAACAACCAGTGTGTCTCCATGGAACTGAGGGAGGCAAGGAGCGTTCTGCCAAGAACGCCAGTCTGTTCTGCCCAGTGTATCATCCCTGAGCTAAGTAAACTCTTAAACTAAGTTAAATGTGACATTAGGATTTAACTAAACTGCAAATGTATGGCACTTGGGTATTTCCATGCCATCCAGTGAACCAGAGTAGTCTGCAGAGCTGGCCAACTCCTCTGTTTGTCTCCACAGCACACTGTTCTAAATTCTCACCCCTTGTTCTAGCCTGCTGCATCAGAGCCAATAACTTTAACCCTTTGAATGCCATGTGTAATTCAAAATTTGGATCAACATGAGAAAAAATTATATCAATATATAAACTGAGGTACAAAAACAAAGGACAAAGCATAAAATATGAATTATTCCATTGTTCTTTACATTTATAGCCATCGAGAAAGAGTCACTGGGAACATTGCTGGCACTTTTGGGAAAATTTGTCGGCATCACTCACAGCGACATTGGCACTCGGGTTAAGAGAGACCAATGAGGCTCATAGAGAAGATGCTCAACTTCCCATGCCTCTGGGTGGGAAGCAGACAGCTCTAGATTCAAGTTCCAGCTCTGTGACTTAACTAGCTATGTGGCCTTGGGCAAGTCACTCAACCTCTCTGGATTGGTTTCTTCCTTCATGGTGAGACTTAGAAATGATAGCACAGGGACAGAGCTTACTTAGCAAAGGGTCTGGCACAAAAGCCCCTCCCACCTGCTGGCTAATATATTCATCATGAGGTAGCAACAGCAGCAGCAGCAGTGTAGGTCCTTATAATCCACCCCTCTATTTCCCCATCTGCAAAACTGAATCAATGATAAAGGTGACTCATATGGTTGTTGTGAGAATTAAATATACACGGTAAGTGTTTCAGAGAGTGCCTTGCCCATAGTACCCAATGAATTCCAGTTTTTATTCTTATTACTATTTCTTCTCCTGGTGTTGTCTTTTCCAGAATAACCTCAACAAGATACAAGAAACTCTAAAGTGCAATTCCTAGAATATGCCAATATGTGACTATCCTTTAAAGGGTCATTATTGCCTAAGAATGAGTTATGTGTAGGAAGCTATTCAGAATCTAATATTTAGATGCTTTTGCTCAAAAATATTACCTCTATATGGAAGTATTTTCTCATTCCTGTCCATTGGTGAAGTCCTACTTAAATTTAAAATTAGCTCAGGTATCTCCTCCTCCATGAAGCCTGCCTCTGTTCTAGGCAAAATTTGGTATTTTTCTTCATGAATCAAGTAGTACCATCCTTTCCTATAGCACTAAGCACAATTGCTTTATAGTGTTTGCTGACTTAGACACACCTTTTACTAGTTGTGAATTCCTTGAGGTCAGGAATTATGTATATTCAATTGTATGCATCCAGATTTTGAATATGCCTGTCACATAAATAACACCCCAAAACATTTGCTAATTGAATGAACAACTACTTATTGTCAGCTTTAAGTATATTGTTTTGTCAGAGAAATTACTCATATTCTATTCAGGCCATTTCTATCCTTGTCATAGAAACAACAGACCACGATATCAAGATGGTGAATGAAGTGCCTACCTACTCTCTCCACAGGGAGCAAGGCCAATCCAGACCACTGGAACTTTCTGAAGTTGTTTTTTTCTTTCTCCTCTTGGCACCGACATTTTTCTTTCTTTCTTTTTTTAAAGCACCATTTTCTGCTCTCACTGTAGAGCTCTATTTTGAATTTTCATTTATTCTGTTGATTCTTCCTAGTTTCTTAATAAGTTCTTCCCATCCCTCCAGTTGGTCTCTGAGAAAGTTAGTGCAACTTCAGCTTCCATTCTCCCACAGGGGCCTGCCCCCATCTGTTCACCTCCTTGGTCAAGAGACTAGTCATGTGTACCACAGGTGCCTCTTAGATTATTTCCAGGTGAGTGCTTAGTGTTGGAGTCAAATAAGAAGCTACTTGACCTGGCTGCTGTGGCTCAGTGGATTGAGCGTCGGCCTGTGAGCCAAGTGTCGCTGGTTCAATTCCCAGTCAGGGCACATAACTAGGTTGCACATCAGGTCCCTAGTTGGGGGCGCAAGTGAGAGGCAACCGCACAGTGATGTTTCCCTCTCTTTCTCCTCTCTCTAAATATAAAATAAAATAAAATAAAAAGAAGCTACTTGAAAGTGCTAATTTCTCATATCAAATATTTTCATAGAAAATTAACTCATTACAAAGTATATTTTGCACGTATTTATTCAATTCTCATGCTATTTCCTTCAATTAAACTCTTGTAGTAGGGTATGATTAAGTGCTTAAGTCTTTTGGGTAGTGATGATATTTTTATTTATATTCATAATAAATTGATAACATTTAAATAATATTTTATAACTAATTTGTCCTCTTTAAGTATCTTAACTATTTCACCATCCCCTTTGTAGGACCATCACAAAATCAGATAAATGGCACAAAAGCTAAGGTGAGATAATTTTAACTCTGCTATAAAACTTCAATAAACTGTTTTTAAGCATTGTTTTAAATATTAGTCTGTACTGAGTGATACAGTCTCTAACTTTGACAGCTATGGACATTGCAGTGTTGCTAAAAAATTTTTAATGAAAAAAATACTGTTACAGCAATAACAACAGAAAGCTACCCAGATTTGAGGGGATAGTAAACTTATTATAAAAATTAGTGGATGGAAGAATAGTCACATAATAGAGCACATTCTGATTCAAAAAGATCATCATAAGTTTCTATTTATCACTTCAAGGGGAATATTTTCTTGCTTTGTGAGAAACATATTAGTGAAAATTAGTGAGGGAGATATTGAATGAGCTATATTTATATTTTTGTTAATTTGAAACTACTCTTTCACTGTTGTTTACTCATTTAAATCAAGGTCTGCCATGAAAAATAATTTAATAGAAATTATTATTCTGATTTAATCAGAGGGAGGTTTTCTGTTGTGTTGTGTTGACAATAACTGATATAACAAAAACACCATCTCCTCTGTCTGGATGAGAGCTTACCTACATGAAAACAAAGTAATAACAAGGAAATAAAAAGCCCCTTGAATGTGAACTTAGAAACCTAACCTATAAAGTGGATAACACTCAGAATTTTTATGTCCCTGAGTTTCATCAATTTCCTCTACTTTTTTCTCTTTCTTGCTTGTTTTTCAACAATGCGTTGCAGACTGGAGCAATACATTAATGATTTCATTTGTCAGGCTCTATTTTTGCCAATTCTTTTGATCCATTTTCTTCTCTTCTCAGTTCTTAGTGCATTATTTTCATCTTCTTAATATTTTCAGATTTCATTGATGTGCTGCTTTAGAATTTCCACTAAATGTTTTTTATTTTATTCACTTGATTTCCTTCTCCCAGAATTAGAGTTTTTACATTTAGAATACACAGATTTTAAGGCTCTTGCATACAATTTATAAACAGAAACACTTAAAAGAAAATCTGGTGAAATAATCAGTATGAAGCCTATAGAATGAAGCAGAGGTGGATTTTAATCCTCTCTCCAACTTTTGTCATGAGGACAATAGATACTTAACCACCCTGAGCTTCCATTTCCTTATTTTTAAATTATAGACAATAACACTTTGCAGAATTATTATGAGGATTAAAATCCCAGAATTTCCACTACCTCACACACAATAATTGACAGATACTACTACCACTATTTATTATTATTATTATTATTTCTACTACTATGTCATTGCAGTTGTGATGAAAAGTTTCTATTTAGACTAAATGTGAAAGGTAAATCTTAACTATTCTAGAAGAAAACAAAGAAAAATATTTTCATGCCCTAGGATATGAAAAGACAAAAGAAGCAATAACTTAAAGGGAAAAATTGATGTATTAGATTTTATTAAAATTAAAATATTTTTACATAAAAATTAAGACTACAAAAGTAGGGTTTACATCCATAACTATTAGTAACTTTTAACACTATTTAAGAAAAAGTGGTCAACTTCATTATCTACTTGGGAAATAGTAATTAAAGCCACAATAAGATACCATTGCACAACCACCAGAATGACTCAAATTAAATGACTGACAGAAAAAGTGTGAAAAATAATGAACAACTGGAATTTTCATATGCCACTAATAAACTAATAAACATGTAAATTAGTCCGGTCACTTTGTGAAACTGGCAATATCTATCAAAATTGGAATACACATTTCTGATGATCCAGCAATCTCTCTTCTACATGGACTAACTAACTTGTACAAAAATGTTCAAAGTTGTGTTAGTTTTAAGAGTCCCAAACTAGAAATCCCACATGTTAATTAGCACTTGAACTGAGTTAAATAAAGTGTGGTATATATGTACAATGAAATACCATTCAGAAATTAAAATCAGTGAATCACTGTTATGTACCACAACATGAGTCTGGATGTGAGGATCACAAATATAATGTTGAGCAAAAGAAGCCAGATACTAAAAAACAAACTGTATGGTTCCTTTTATAAGCAGTTCAAAAGTAGGTAAAACTAAGCTATGTTATTTAAAATAGAATAGTGGTTATTTTGAGGTAGGGAGGGATGGTGATCTGAAAGGCTTTGAAACGTTCTATTGCTTATCTGGGTCATGGTTACCCAAGTATGTTCAGTTTGTGGTAGCTCTAACAGATACCTAGGATGTGTGCACTTTTTAAGATATTTGCTCTATTTCAATAAACAAGTTTTCTATTATTTAAAGCAGTCATTGGCTTATTTAAGAAAAACTATGTTCAGTGTTTTTTGTTTTGTTTTTTCAAGTGGGTTGATTCATCAAGATTTTTTCCCAATGATAAGTTACATTATATTTTGAGAGGGATGAGAGTAAATGCAATTTTAAAACTTAAAATTGAAATAATCTCAATCACTTTTTAAAAATTATATTGGTTTGTTTTACCAAATCTTTCAAGCTTCTGAGGAGAAGACCAGACACCTTGATGACAAAGCCCCAGCCCTGGGAAAGATGTGAATTTTTATCAGCTAATCACCTTTATAAGCAGCATCTCATTTCTTTAAAAACACCAATAAATAGTTTGATACATTCTGGGATATTGAATCAGTAGTATTTGTGTCTTTTAATGATGCCTTTAACTGACTTGCATTTTGGTGTTATAAAGTCTTATTAATTAAGGGATATATAGGAACACATTAGAAAAGCCATGTTAAAAGCCCTTCTGGGTGTGCTAGGGTTTGTTTTTGAGGATATTGATTATCAGTTTACTCAGGGTCCTCATAAGACACTTCTGTGATAGAAATTAATTTTAAAGATGAGTGCCTAGAAATTATTTCTTTCTCTAAAAAGCTAATGTGTTTTCTTCAATGTGAATCATGGGAATGCTTAGGTTTCCCTTCCTTTGACCATCAGAATAAGTGGAGCCAAAGGGACTTCCTTTCTTTGCACTCTACTGTCTGAACTGTTCACTACTTTCTATTAGGATTCATATTTTTCTATTAATTATTTTATTTTTATTTTATTGTTTGTGTTTTCTGTAAATTACCTCCTATATAGACACAAAAGGACAAAACATATTTTCAGAAAATTAAATGCATGAACATTTTTGTTATTCATACTTGGTACAAAAGATTAAAAATGCGTTGTTCTTTAATAGAAATTTCTGGGTAACAAATACTCATAGGAAATAAGTGAAACAGACTATGAAATCCATCATTTCAGAAAATGAACCCCTCACAGTGCATTGAAGTTGGTGAAGAAGAGAAGAAATTTGACCTGGGTTTCTGTGAAGCAGATAAATAAGAAAGATTTAATATGACACTAAATCAATTGATTATTTTTGCAAGAAATACTTGTGCTTTAAACCTCATCTCTAATTATTGAATGAAAGCTATGTAATATTTTTCCATGTTAAATTATATGTTAAAAAATAAACATTTAGGAAACAGCTTAGCATGCAGTAAAATTTAAATAAATGTTAGCTCTTAAAACTATGACAATTATAACAATCAACAATCCAATGGGAAAAGTATCCTTTGTTAAGATAACCATTCTGTTGCAATTAAAATTTCTGCACATGTACAGTTACTTATTCCACTAATGGGTAAGCACAGGCTGAAGATATATTTTCTCTTTGTCTCTCACCACTGCAGTAGGTTGGACTAGGTAATTGGAATACTATTGGTCAAGCCAATGGAGCTAAAGGAGAAAAAACAACAACAACAACAACAAAAAGCTTGAATCAAATCTCTGCCAGTTATAATCTAGTGATCTTCAATAAATAAATCCTCTTAGATGAGACCATTAACATTTATCCATAGGATTTATAAGGTAATTACATATGATCATATAGATACAAAATTTTCACATATATTTAAGGTGTTAGTGAAAGGATGGGAATCCCCTTGGCCAGTGTATCATTGCTCAATGACAAACAGTGCTTTACAATGCCAAGACCAGAAAACTAAAACTACTGAACACATGGAGAGGCTAATGAAAGTCCCAGGTGAGGCATAAGCTTTTCTGCAGTTTAATGACTCAAAACTTGATGGCAATGTTCATGCTGCTTGAACTTTGGTAATTTGTTACTTGACCCATCAATGGCTCCTTTCTTTGACCTATTAATGGATCTTGTTACCCACCCTCATTTTTGCTTCTTAGACTGCGTAATTTACCTGTTGAGTGCTTACTGAAAGCTCACATAAGCCCTTTGGGCTTTATTCATTCAACAAATATTTACTGTAGTACTTAGTATACCGGTGATAGTGCTCTAGATTCTGGGTATTCAATCAAGAACAAAACAAAATATTTTTCATATAAGGTGTATACTCCAGGAGGTGGGATTTAATAATATAAATACTTCATTCAGACTTCAAGGCTAATTTCAATAATGAAGCAATTTAAGAGACGTGAATAAATAGCACAATAATATCTAAATACAATTAGATTTGAAACAAGCGTATTCATTATAGCGATGTATAGAAAAAGGGGGCCACATATAACCTGACAAGGTCAGAAAAGGTTTACATGGTGGGCCTTACAAACTCAGAAACCAAAGGTAACCACACAGAATGATCTAAAAACAAAAATCTCTAACTAAAAGTAAGTCATGGTAAGCAGTCACATCCTAGACGTGTAGCTTCTTTGACAAAGGCCAGTCTTTACTTTATGTAAGCCTATCTATTGTCTTCCTTTATTTATTTGCAGTCCCTGGCTGGTTTGGCTCAGTGGATTGAGCGTCGGCCTGCGAGCTAAGTGTCGCTGGTTCGATCTTGCAGTCAGGGTACATCAGAGAAGGAAAACTCTGACTCCAAAAAACCTCCGCTGCCTTGCGGCATACCTCTTCAGGGGAAAGGCTAGGGGAGTAAACCCCGACAGAAAATCCGGAGCCGGAGTCCCTAAGGCGGTTTGACGTTGTAGTCAACACCGGCAACTCCTGCGGCGCACCTGAAGCCAAGCTGTATTGACTCCGTCTTTCCCTTGGACCCTTCAGCTGCGAAGAGAGGGGGGGTCTGCTGCATGGGCAACAGCAGACCCTCCATATCACCCCGCCCAGGCTCTGTAGCTTCATCTTCACTGGAGAGGACACTCCAGCGTCATCGCAAGATGTCGATTCAACAAGGGAGGAGACAGATACCGTGTCACTCCTGAGTCGGACTGCACAGCCATTCTCGGCGGTGCAGATAGACTCTTAAGAAGCTACACCATCGTCTCTTGAGACGGACGGCTGCCGACAACGATTTATTTGCAACTAAGGTATCCTTTACCCTGGCTGCTGTGGCTCAGTGGATTGAGTGCTGGCCTGAAAACCAAAGAGTCACCAGTTCAATTCCCAGTCAGTGCACATGCCTGGGTTGTGGGCAAGGTCCCTAGCTGGGGGCACGTGAGAGGCAACCACACATTGATGTTTCTCTCCCCTCTTTCTCCCTCTCTTTCCCTCTCTCTAAAAATAAATAAATAAAACCTTTAAAAAAAAAAACCTTTAAGATCTCCTTGGAATGTCTGAGTCAAACCCTTTTTTCAGACCCCCAGGGCACATCCACTGCACAAGACCACAGGACCCTCTTTGTTACCTTATTCCCCACATACCATCTTTGTGATGTAAATGTTAATTGTTAACTCTCCTGTAACCACTAACATAAAAGAAGTATTAGTCTCTCTGTTTTACTCTTTATCCAATCTCAGAGATTTCCCCACCTCCCTAATCTACCACCAATGGATTTCATGTAATCCCCCTTACATGTCCACCTTTGATTATCATGTATACAATAAGCTGCAAAGCTTCCATTTTTTGGAACATTGTCTCAATGCACTGAGATTTTGCTTTCTGGCAATTGTCATCAGCTTGACTCAAACACACTAATAAAAATTCACTACAGGTTTAGATGCTTCATATGTCAATAGTGGGATGTGGAGGAATCATTGAAACCTCTTTCTGTAGACGTGAAAATAAAATTCCATCATTATACAGTGTGACAGATTGTATATTCCTAAAACGATTGCATCAATATATATTTCATCTTCCATGCACTTCTTATAATGACATTGATCCTTGAATCTCGATAGACCTATACAACTGTCTTAATCAACTGAATATGATAAAAGAGCTGCTGTGAGACTTACAATAACTACCGAGGACAAAAGATGAATCCCAAAGCACCCCCAGCACCATTGTTGAGATACCCCATGGCCTACTCTCTCCACATAAAATGTGCAACCTAAAAGTCATTATTCAATCACTCTTGTTCAAAAGTGGTTGTTAAACTTGATTCTGATCACCATTATATAGGTTTTTTAAGCCACAGGTGCAGTATCACTGATTATCTGCAGCCTTGATTGCCACCTGTGGCATAACCTAGGCATCCCAAGCATCAAGAAGATCATATGATCAATTAGATTTAAAACAAAGTTGTGTTTGTGTATCTTTGTTTTGGGGATCTGTTGTTTATGGAATCAGGCACAGCAGAATAGATCAAGACTTGCTGTGTTCACCTGTTTTAGTGTTTATAGTACATGAACAGAGACCACAAAGCCAGCTTCATATTAGTGTAACATGCAGCTGCTGCTTGACTTGAGCAGCAGGGCTGCACCTAGAGGACAAAGAGGATTCACCATCTTCTGTCCTCCATAACTTTCAGGGCCTAAATTGTTTCCTCCCTGGGTGCCAGGGGGGTTTGCTCTCCCTCAACCACCAAAAAATTAGTGTATCCAATCCCAGCACCTATAACTTTATTTTTTTCCAGTTATCTTCCATTCACACCTAGAATTTTTTTCTTAATTATTATCCAGGAATTGGGCAAGATGAGCTTATCTTTTCATGGGTATAGATTCATTCACACTCTTATTGAGGTGGTGGATCAGGAGGAGGTAAGGGTGATAGAATCAGAAGTCCTTCCAATATTCAACATTATTCAAAATCCGTACATCTATCAGCAACCCATTCTCACTGCCAGAACTCAAAAACTGTGCAGAATCTAGGATTTTACCCTATTTACAAGTAAGGAGTTAGGTTGTAAGTGCTTCAACACTTACAATGTTGGAAGAAGACACAAGATTTCTGGCCAGGGACAAAGGTCTGTATTACAAAAGCAGTAGCCAGAGCTGCACATTGGTTTTCTTCAGTCCCCCAGTGTCAAATCAAAGAGCCCATCATGGTTCCTTGCACTTGCAATGGATTTTGTTACAGGAGAAAAATAATAAACTTGAGAGACTTAGCATTATTATAAGTGGACACAAATCATACTACTTCATTTAGCTGAGAAATGGCCCAGCTAAAGAGCACTCAGGGCCTTGCATTCCTGGCACACCCAGCAAGAATTGCCCGGGGCCCATAGCAAATTGTTTCTTCTGAGAGGAGGGTCAAAATTATTTTGCATTCACATAGAATAAACAGCTGCACACAATCATGGTAATGGCTCAGGGACCTTTACTGTTATTTGTTACAATATAATTTAAAAGGTCTAAATTATCTGGCACTTCCCAAGCAAAATTACATTAATGCACTATATTGATGATGTCACGCATAACAAGTTCAGTAAAAAAGAGAGGGCAAGTACTCTTAATGCATTGAAGAGAAGTATGTGCCTCAGAGGTTGGGAAATAAAGCCTATAAAGATTGAGGAAATTCATACATCAATAAAGTTGTTGGGGATCTAGTAGTCCAAGCCACTCTAGGACATACCCTTCAAAGTGCTATACAAGTTATTGTATCTATCACTTCTTACCATTAGGAAAGAAGTACAATAGTTGGAGATTTCTTTGAGTTTTGGAGGAAACATACTCTATACTTGTGAATACTGTTTCAACCTACTTATCAAGTAGTATTGAGGTCGTTATATATGAGTGGAGGTAAATGAAAAAAGCTTAGCAAAGGTCTCAGGCTGTAGTATCCTCAACCCTGCCCCATGGGCTATGTGACCCAATAGAACTCAAGCTATTTGATGTGTCTATGATAGATTAAGAAGCCATATAGAGCTTCAAAAAGATTTCAATAGCAAAATTACAGCATAGGCCTTATGGCATCACATCAGAAAATCTGCACCACTTAAAAAGTTGTACCTGGGGAGAAAAACTTCCAGAATAGTGCAGTATGGATTTCTGAAAATCTACTCATCCATAAAAACAACATGAACACTAGCAAAAGTGTTCAAAATCAACATTCTCAGAACACTGGAAATTAATCTTAGACTTGAAAAATTCAAGGAGTATTTATTTTGAAAAAAAAAATCGAATCTTGGTAACAACAGTGAGCTTTGGGGTATTTTAACTTGTCTAAATCTCCATTCCCATCTCCATGACTCTATAGTAATCTTTAAAATCAGTAGCTTTGAAACCACAGTATTTTTTTAAATTGGCAGCCTAGCAGCCATTAGAGAAGGCAAAACAGATTTGATGTACCTCTAAAAAACTCTGTTCCCGTAGAATTGTCAAGATTTGATCTGTCTCACAGTGCCCCAGAAAAGCTCTGTTCTCAGATCTTGTCTGTCTTTGATTTGACTCTGAACTCATGAACAGCCCTATCCCCAAGGCATTTGTCAAAAACAATCAGTAGCAATTGTTTAACATCACAGTTTCCTGAGGCAATAATACCAGTTGGTGTGAACAAGGGACTGATTACATAATTTAAAAGAAAAAGATAAGGAGTATCAGGTCTATAGAGGTTTTGAAAAGCTCCAGCACATTTATGGGAATTTAGAAGGCCATACACAGGTACAATGCTCTGCACATGCTCAGAAAGAAGGCCCTATACTCTCACCTCTGGCTCACCCTAAGGCTCTTCAGAAGCAGGTAGTAACAGTTTAAGCAGAATTTTAAACTGCCTACTGGAGCATTAAAGCCATACCACCAAAACAAACACAAAGCCTTTCAGCAAAGGCTGGAATTTTATTGGCTCAAGGCATTAAGACATTAAATATATATATTCAATCATTAGTTGACCACTAAGTTAACTGAAAAGAGAATTCAGTGGCTACACATAATAAAAAATACGCACTTCATTAATTTATACAAGAAAAGTCACTAAAGAAACAGCAACAAAAATCTTGGGGAAGTCATTAAACATGTAAAGAAACAGGAAATCTGGCCTTTATACAAAGAAAAAATAATCCATAAAAACTGTCCTTGAAATAGCTCACATGTTGGATTTATTAGACAAAAATATTAAAATAACTATTATAGCCCTATCTGATGTGGCTCAGTGGATTGAGTGCCAGATTCCAAACCAAAGGGTTTCTGGTTCAATTCCCTGCCTGGGTTGCAGACCAGATCCCAGTTGTGAGTTAGCAAGAGGCAACCACACATTGATGTTTCTCCCCCTCTCTTTCTCCTCCCTTCTCCTCTCTCTAAAAATAAATCAATGAAACCTTTAAAAAATAGCTCTTATAAATATTTTTAATCAACTAAATAAAATCATGACTAAAACTTAAAGGAAAATACAAAACATTGTTGGATTGACTGGAGTATATCAATAAGAGATTGTAATTATTAAAAATAACCAAATAAAAATTATAGGACAAAAAATTTTTTTTAATGAAGTGAAAATTTCACTAGAAGCACTGAGCATGAGAGTTGAATTGGCAAAATAAAAGAACCAGTGAACTTGAAGATAGGTTTGAGAAGCAGAAAGTAAAATTAATGAAGAAAAAAGAACAGAGTCATAGATTTATGGTATAACATCAAGTATATTAACATACAACTAATGAAGACTGTTATAGTCTGAATGAATTTTATATTAATAACTACAAAACTCCCTTGAAAAATGTAAGTATGACAATATTCTTAAGATGGCAGTACTTCTGCATTAATCTATAGGGCCAATTTAATCTTAATTAAAATACAGGTGCTTTTCTTTTAATGATAAAACTGATACTAAAAGTCACTCCTGTGGATTTTCCTGGGAGCCGGAATAGCCAAAACAATATTATAAAAGAAGAACAATATTGGAAGACTCACATTTCCTGATTTACCACTCACTACACAGCTACTGTGATAAAAACAGTGTGGCACCAGTGTAAGGACAGGAATATATACACGGATGAAATAGAATTTGTGATACAGAAAGCCTCACATGGGTGCTCAGGTTATTTCTAGAGCACTTCCAAGACAATTTAATGAGGAGGGAAAGTCTTTTAAACAACTCAAAAATAAGTCAATCAATTTTTTAAATAGGCAAGTAAATTGAACAGATATTTCTTCAAAAAAGATAAACACATGATCAATAGGCACATAGGAAGATGTTCAACATTATTAGTCATCAGGGAAAAATAAATCAAAACCAAAATGAAAACATCTACTAGGATGGTTAAAATTAAAAATACAGAAAATGAGTGTTGGTGATGCTGAGAAATTAGAACCCTCAAATTTGTTGTTGAGATTGTAAATGATGCATTTACCCTGGAGTATAACTTAGCAGTTCCTCAAAATGTTAAACATAGTATTACAGTATGACCCAGTAATTCCATTTTCTTGGTCTGTAGAATTGAAGACATATGAGATCTGTCCAGGAAAAGTCCAACCATCATTAATATAATGAGAACAGTTTGCACAACATTGATGTAAATGGGCAGCCAAATAGAGTGGGCTGGAATACACATGCATGATCAATGACAACTTCATTGTACTAGTCAGTGGGGGTGGTAGACCCCATTGAGTGAGCATGTGTATTGTGCGGCCGTTGCATTCAAAATGATTGAGTAGAGCAATGAATTTGCATCAAATTTTGCATTACGCTTGAACATTCCTCCATGGAAACTATTCAGATGATTCAGAAGTCCGCAGCTATGGGCAACTGGTGATTAGCAGCTTCAACAACCCACCTGCTTATGAATTACATCTTGTGCAGAGTTTTTTGGCAAAACATCAAATCACCCAGGTGACTCAATCCCACTACAGCCAAGATTTGGTGCCCTACAACTTCTGTTTTTTTTCAAAACTAAAATCACCTTTGAAAAGGAAGAGATTTCAGACCATTGATGAGATTCAGGAAAATACAATGGGGCAGCTGATGGCTATTGGGAGAACTGTGTGAGGTCCAAGGTGTCTACTTTGAAGGGTACTGAGGTGTCATTGTTCTCTGTACAATGGTTCTTGTATCTTCTTTAATAAATATCTCTATTTTTCATAGTATGTGGCTGGATACTTTCTGGACATACCTTGTATATCCACACAAAAATTTGTACAAAAGTGTTTATAGCAGCATTATTCATAAAATCCAGAATGTAAAAACAACCCAAATGTTCATTAATTAGTGAATAAATAAATAAAATTTTGTTTATCTATGCAATGAAATATTATGACTAAATAAAAAGTAATGAAGTACCAATACATGCTACAGTATGGATAAACCTTAAAAACTATGTGTAGAGAAAGAAGTCAAACACAGAGGCCACATATTATGAGATTCTATTAATATGACATTTCTAGAATATGCACAGAGAAGGAAAACTCTGACTCCAAAAAACCTCCGCTGCCTTGCGGCATACCTCTTCAGGGGAAAGGCTAAGGGAGTAAACCCCGACAGAAAATCCGGAGCCGGAGTCCCTAAGGCGGTTTGACGTTGTAGTCAACACCGGCAACTCCTGCGGCGCACCTGAAGCCAAGCTGTATTGACTCCGTCTTTCCCTTGGACCCTTCAGCTGCGAAGAGAGGGGGGGTCTGCTGCATGGGCAACAGCGGACCCTCCATATCACCCTGCCCAGGCTCTGTAGCTTCATCTTCACTGGAGAGGACACTCCAGCGTCATCGCAAGATGTCGATTCAACACAGGAGGAGACAGATACCGTGTCACTCCCGAGTCGGACTGCACAACCATTCTCGGCGGTGCAGATAGACTCTTAAGAAGCTACACCATCGTCTCTCAAGACGGACGGCTGCCGACGAGAATATGCAAGTTCCTAGAGACAGAAAGAAAATTAAAGGTTGCCTAGGACTGGGTGTATAGAAAGTTACTGCTAATAGGTATGGGGTTTTATTTGGCAATGGTGAAAGTATTCTAAAATCAGATAGTTGTAATTATTACCCAATTTTGTGAATGAACTATAAACACTGAATAATATATTTTATAAGGATGAATTAGAGTATATTGTAAAAAGTTGTTATAAAAAAACAAAAACAACCAGCTCCTGGAAAGCTACTAGTCCATGGTAGAAACTGAGCTTCTGATCATTGGACAGCAGGTGGCCAGAAGTTACCATTATGACCCATAAAAAAAAAAAAGATTGTGTGAGTCCTGCAGCAATCCATAAGGCTGCATATGGGCCCTGACAGCATGAGCTTTCTCCCACTCAAGCTAATCTAGCTACTGCCCTAGCTGAGTGTCTGACCTGTTAGCAACAGAGACTAAGGCTGAGCCCCAGAACCATACCAGACCTTGAGGAGACCGTTCAGCCTCTTGTTGGAAAGTTAGGATTATGTTTGTACTCAAGTGGCTCATTGAAACATCTCTTGGTAGTCCCATATTCAGTTTTAACTAAATGTATTTGTACAGAAATCATAATCTGATAGAGCACATTGAACAGGGCTCAGATTATAATGGGGTGCAGAGTGTAAATCCCCTGAAAATAGGAGAACAACCCCCACAATTCTTGACTGGGGTAAGAGGGTAGTGAATGGTACAGTGGTTGATATACACTGTATAACAATGGCAAGTTGATAGCCATGCCTTCCTAAGGGAAGAGGGCTGGCCACCGAGGGTGAACTGTGTATGTGACTGTGAAAACACTCAGGGGCTCATGACAGAGCTTGGGTGAAGAAGGAAATCTCATACGGCACGTGCTCGAGAGGTAGGAGGTGGATGCCCATCTCGGTTGTCCATGCGTCGCTGGGAACTTTTGCCCTGACTAAAGATGGCAGCCAAGCGAACGTAAAAGATACTGGGGAACTGGCAAAAATGATAGACACTAACACACCACAGGAAGGGCGAGATATGAGGTCGGGCGAGATATGAGGTCGGGCGAGATATGAGGTCATGCAGGAAGTCCCAGGTCAAGCATTTAAATGAGGGCGGTCTGAAATAGAGGAGGAGGCAACAATGTCTGGAGTCAGTGAGGGTAGAGGTCTGAAAGCCAGGAGTCTAATGAGTCGCCAGAGCTGACAGTGCGGCAGGGGACCTGCCAAGCCACTCAGAAACATAAAGAGATGCTTGGAGCTGAACTGTGATGGGGAATGCTATTCTGTAGACTTCTGCTTTTCTGAAAGAAGGTATCTCTGAGTGGCATATTCTGAAACTGGCCTGGTTTGGCAAAGGGAGAAAAGACTATGGTTTTTTTTTTTGGGGGGGGGGTAAATGGAGCGGGACTTAATGGCAGAAATCTGACATTTATTCTAAATCTGTATAACCTTTAACTAAACAACCCCTTTCCTTTTTCACCAAACTCTTGCATTGGGAGTCAACATTTCTCGACAATAGGCAATTAAACTCCACAGCTGTTCCAGAACAGCACTGACGAGGTTCTGTAACAGGACCTCTTAGGGATGAAAGCCTGTGCTAAACAACCATGAAGCTACGTGGACCAGCACGTGTTCTTGCTGAGAATCTAGAATGGTGGAGAAGTGATAAAATGATGCAGATGCTGACAGCAGAATTTCTCAATCTCAGCACTGTTGGTACATGGTACTGGATAATTCTTCACTGTGGGGACTGTCCTGAGCATTGTTGAATATAGATATGGCAACCAAAAATGTCTCCAGACATTGCCAAATGTCCCAAGAAGGGTAAAATCATCCATGCTTGAAAACAATTGAGTTGCAGCCTCAGGAACAATAGCAGCAGCAGGAGTTTTAGTCTGTCCAGCTAACTCCAATTTCAAGCTTTTCCAGATAGTGTGGCCAACTGGAAACCAGGAGAAGTTGTGCCTGGATAAAAGAACATGGAGTGAGAAGCAAGTGAATCTGAGCAATTCCAGGAGTTCATTCTATTGGGTGCTGTGGGTGTCCCATCCAGATCTATTTTACCAACAAATGCATGCCTCTTCCATTGCTGCTAGTTCTATCTGATAACAACTCAAAGTTGCACCCCTCTCCAGAGCATTTCCCTCTGTAAACAGGAGCTCCTATGTTGGAGAGGCCTCCCCTCCTCTGCTTCCCAGCACCCTTTTCTATCTCCCCTTTAACTAAGACTGAATAAGGCAAATTTGAGCTGTGGAGATTCCTCAAAAAATCAGGTGGAAGCCAGCCCCCAGGTGAGACCATACTCTGCGACCTTGTTCCCTCTGTCCCTTCTGCTCTTTGCACTCGCCCCCTGAAATCACTCAACCAATAAACTTCTTGAGAGAGACTCCAACTCAGGTTCTTCTTCCTAGGACAAAAACAAGCATTTATTTACTTCCTAGTATGTGCAAGCATTTAGCTTAGATTTTTATTCTTGATATTATTTAACCCTCAGGCTAAGAGATAAATATTATTAATTCTATTTTACAAATGAAGAAAGAGCCTCCAGGAAGTGTGAGTTATCTAAGTTACACTCTAAAAATGACAGAGCCACCATTTGCATCTCAGACCATGTTCATAACCAATATACTTGTCTCTCCTTATGTTAAAAAGTACTGAAGATATTTATAGTCTTCATCTTAGAAGAGCAACTCCTTCCTTGCTAGAAGGGTTCCAAGGTGTGTAAAAGGCGATGGGCTTCCTTTTTATGACTCAGTTCACACAATGTTAGTGTTAGAGATACTCATTAAATGTTGAGAACCCCATTCCTAGTATCAGATGCTATGTCCTCAGGCAAGACGGTGTTTCTGAATTTCTGTAAGAGAGTTCATATATTCTCTGGTTCTCTAGGGAGGAAAGAGAACTTGACCTTTAGTATTAGCTTCTATTTTGAGACATAGGGGAGGATAATATGGAAGATTGCTTTCAAAAGCTTCTTGCAATGGAAAGATAAAGTAAGCAAGCTGTAGTAAATTGTGTCAACATCTACTTTACTATCTATTTTAGTTAATTATTTTAATAAGAACTTGAAAGGAGGACACATTGTACATAAATTGCCTGGCAGTTGAGTGAGAGCCAGGTGAATTAAAAAGTTATAAAAATAAGTTCTATGAGAATTAGTCCAGGCTATATCAGTGTTTTGGTGTTGATAAATATATTCATTTTATCTAAAGAGAATTATAATACACTTTTGTTTTTGTGAAAATTTGTGTTTTATCTATGTATTTAAAGCAATGTGAGGCCAGTAAACATTATCATGCTACTTTAGGTAGGTTTTGTTTTAATTGAAATGCCACCAAGAAATATTTAGATAGGAGGTTATTTTGATGGTGGTAGTGTTCTTTTTTTAATAATTTATGATTTGGTGAATATTTTTAACATTGTGTTTAATAGAATTGCTGAGGTATTACAGAATAGAAAATAACAATCAAGATCAATACAGAGACTCCCCATGTTTAAGGTCAATTTATTTTGAGAAAAGTAATTTTTAGCAGTTGTGATTTTCCAGACTTTTCAGATTTTCCTGATGGACAATAGTTTTTCTACAGGCCACATCATGGACCTGTTTACCAAATAATTGGGAAATCTGACTCTAGATTTTCTAATTTTTTTTCTCACCTTCCCTCTTTTTTCCTCTGGCCCACCACATACTCCTCAGTCACTGGTCCTGATGCCACAGCCACAGCTAGTGGCTACAACACTTTCCAAATACCCATCAGTGAAAACTAAACATTTCATCAACAGATAATGAGACATGACAATATCAAAATGTGACTTTTTTTTCTGCTCAGAAATCCTGATGATTTGAATGGAAAGGCAAAGAATCAAGTCAGAGCTGTAAACAGTTTGGCATTTTCAGATGAATGCATTATAAAGCATAATTGTGTGTGGGAAGAAGGAAAATAAAAAGGAAAGAAAATATACTCAACTACTTTACTTTGAAGAAATTGATATGGGAGAGTAATACCTAAGCAGGTCTTGCAGAATACATACCTGCCTCAACTTATTGGTCCTCGTAATTTTTTCCTTCACTTTTAAACAGCACCCACTTTAACTGAACCTGAAACTCTGTTAATTAATTGACACCAATAAGTTTCTCCCCCCAAATTATTTTGAACCTTTTTGATGTCTTGAATCAAAGCTCTATAACTTACTGGCTGTGCTCATTGAGCAAGTTCCTTAGACAATTTGAACACTAGTGTTCTTTTCTGTAATAAACTTTTATAAAGACATAAGTGAGATAATAAAGCTAACAAGTCTAACTCAGTTCCAGACAAATTGAGGAGTTTCAATAAGTTTCCTCTACCTTAAGTGTGTATTTGTTTCCAATTATTCATACTTTGTGAATTAGTTTCATCAAAATGCTCTCTTCTTTAATGTCTGTCTTTAGTGAAAAAATAAGTTTTGATGTAAGTGCTTGAGGGAATGCTTAATGCACCTCAGAATAACAAGAAGGGACTGGACCTCTGGAAGAGAGAAGAGAGAGGCCCCCAGAGGCAGGGAGCAAGGCAGAATGGAGTTACAGAAGGGTAAAGTAAAATATCTTTGTTTCGTTTTGTTTTTTACTTTTTTTTTCCTATTCCATTTCTTTCTTTTTTTAAGTATATTTTATTGATTATGTTGTTACAGTAGTTCCAATTTTTTCCCCTTTGCTCCCCTCTGCCCAGTATCCCCTTTCCCTCCAGCAATTCCACTCCCCTTAGTTCATGACCATAGTCGTGCATATACGTTCTTTGGCTTCACCCTTTTCAATATTATTCTTAACACCCCCCTGTCTATTTTGTACCAACCAATTATGCTTCTTAATCCTTGCACCATTTCCCCATTTCTCACCCTCTGCCCTCCCAACTGATAACCCTCCAAAAGATCCCCATACCTATGATTCTGTTCCTATTCTGGTTTGCTTAGTTGGATTTTGTTTTTATTTTTTAGATTCAGTTGTTGATAGTTGTGAGTTTGTTGTCATTTTAGTGTTCATAGTTTTGATCTTCCTTTTCTTAAGGAAATCCTCTTGACATTTCATATAAAAATGGCTTGGTGATGATGAACTCCTTTAGCTTCACCTTGTCTGGGAAGCACTTCATCTGCCCTTCCAGTCCAAATGATAGCTTTGCTGGATAGAATAATCCTGGTTGCCGGTTGCCTTTCATCACATTGAATACTGCTTCCCAGTCCCTTCCTGCCTGCAAAGTGTCCTCTGAGAAATCAGCTGATAGTCCTAGGGCACTCCTGTGTAGGCAACTCTCTGCCTCTCTCTTGCTTCCCCCAGGACTCTGTCTTCATCTTTGGCATCTCAGTCATGATGCATCCTGGTGTGGTCCCCTCTGGGTCCAGCTTGCCCGGGACCCTCTGTGCTTCTCAGACCTGTATGTCCATCTCCTTTACAAAATTTGGGAAGTTTTCCTCATTTTTTTCAATTCTTGCTTCCTCATTCTGCACTGGTTGACTGTTTATTAATTCCTTATGTTCCAAATCATTGACTTGAACACCGGTTTCCTTCCCTTCACCATTGGTTTTGTGTGAATTTTCCTTCGTTTCACTTAGCATAGCCTTCACTTCTTCTCTTATGCATTTGCCATATTCAAGCATATCTGTCAAGCCTGTAAGCATCTTTATCATCTGTGTTTTGAATTCTGCATCTGTTAGGTAGGCTATCTCCTCATCGCTTAGTTTTCCTACTGGAATCTTGATTTGTTCCCCCTTTTGGGCCATACTTCTCTGTCTTCTCATCTTGACAGGCTCCTGTGTTTGTTTGCCTCACATACCAGGTAGAGCTGTCACTCCTGTTAAGTTGTAAGGGGTGGAGCCTTAGGGATTCGTCAGTACAAGGCGACCTGTTTCACCATGTTGTGGCTCTGTATGTGGGGCAGGGGTCTGAGAGGGAACAGTGCCACCTGCCCAGAACTCACCCCTTTCCCAGGCACTTCTCCCACTTCAGCACTGGACTGGCACCTCTCTAGCTGCTGCCCTGGCTGTCATTCCTAGAGTGGGTGGGTCTGCGGACGTTCTAGGACAGTAGGGGTCCTTTAAACAAGCGGACTCTGCTGAGACTGGCAGTTTCTGCCTCCACTCCAACCCCCACTGGTCTGCACAGTCAGAAGCAATGAGGCTTGATTTTCCCCGGTGCTGGGACCATGAGCTGTGAGGTCCGGTGAGGAGCTGGGAATGCTCCCCAGGTGTCCCTCCTGACTTTTTAAAACATGTGAGTGTCCTTTCTACTGGCCTGCCACTGCTGCTGCTGCTGCCACCACCACACTGTGTCCTCTCCACCTGGCTCTGCCACTCCTACCTGTCTGGATAAATGTTTCTTTGTATCTTTGTTTGCTGGACTTCCATGTAGTTTAATTTTCTGGGACTTCTGGTTGTCTCTAGTTTTGAGGTAGTTGTATTCCTTCTTAGTTGTGGAGGGAGATGCAGCATGTCTGTCTATGCCTCCATCTTGGCCGGAAGTCCTGTTTTTTGTTTTTTGTTTTTTTTGAGGCTAGCAAAAACAGAGGAAATGCATCCTTTATAGGCCTCCCTTGCTAAAAGAACCCCTGCTTTCAGAACCTATTAGTTGGGCACTTCATTAACAGCACTTCTCAGTTACACTTGGATTTTACAAGTTTCTCTGAGCAATTAGGTAGGAACTCATCATTTGAAATGTCATTCTTCTTTAAAAATATGGGTTTTCCTAATAAACTTTAGATGCATAACCTATTTATAACTGGAGACTAACTGTAGTGTAGATAGCAGCTGATTAAAATCTGTAACTCGAGTGCTGATGCCATTAAATTTTCAGCATTTCACATGGTTTTAGATTCACTGTGTTATGGAAGAGCACATAATTATCTACTGACCACTTTTTTTAAAGTATATTTTATTGAATATGTTGTTACAGTAGTTTCAATTTTTTTCCCCTTTGCTCCTCTCTGCCTAGTACCCACTTTCCCCCAGCAATCCCACCCGTCTCAGTTTATGTCCATGGGTCATACATATACGTTCTTTGGCTTCACCTTTTCCTATATTATTCTTAACTTCTCCTTACCTATTTTGTATTTGCCAATTATGCTTCTTAATCCCTGCACTATTTCCCCTTTTCTCCCCCTTCCCCCTCCCAGCTGATAACCCTCCAAATGATCCCCATACCTAAGATTCTATTCCTATTCTGTTGTTTGCTTAGTTGAATTTTGTTCTTATTTTTTAGATTCAGTTATTGATAGTTGTGAGCTTGTTGTCATTTTAATGTTCATAATTTTGATCTTCTTTTTAAGTCCCTTTGACATTTTATATAATAATAGCTTAGTAATGATGAACTCCTTTAGCTTCACCTTGTCTAGGAAGCACTTTATCTGCCCTTCCATTCTAAATGATAGCTTTGCTCAGTAGAGTAATCTTGGTTGTAGGTCCTTGCTTTTCATCATATTGAATACTTCTTGCCAGCCCCTTCTTGCCTGCAAAGTTTCTTTTGAGAAATCAGCTGATAGTCTTATAGGCACCATTTCATAGGGAACTTTATGCTTTTCTCTTGCTACTTTTAAAATACTCTATTTTTACCTTTGGCATTTTAATTATGATGTATCTTGATGTGGTCCTTTTTGGGTCTAGTTTGTTTGGGACTCTGTGCTTCCTGGACTTGTATGTCTATTTCCTTTGCCAAAAATGAGGCGTTTTCCTTCATTATTTCCTCACATAAGTTTTTAATTTCTTGCTCTTCCTCTTCTCCTTCTGTCACCCCTGTGGTTTGGATGTTGGCATGTTTAATGTTTTCCCAGAGGTTTCTAGCCTCTCCTGATTTTTTTCAATTTTTGTTTCTGCTTTCTATACTGGTTTACTGCTTTTTTTTCTTCTTTATGTTCCAAATCACTGATCTGAACCCCAGTCTCCTTCCCTTCACCATTGATTTTGTGTGAATTTTCCTTCATTTCCTTTAGCATAGCCTTCAGTTCTTTCCTTATGCATTTGCCATACTTAAGCATATCTGTCAAACCTGTGAGCCTCTTTATCACTAGTGTTTTTAACTATGTGTCTGTTAGGTTGGCTATCTCCTCATTTGTTAGGTTGGCTATCTCCTCATTACTTAGTTCTCCCACTGGAACCTTGATTCATTCCCTCTTTTGCGTCATGCTTCTCTTTCTCCTCATCTTGACAGGCTCCTGTGTTTGTTTGCCTCTCTGTCTTAGGTAGAGCTGTCGGTCCTGTTACATCAGTAAAGGGCAACCCGTTTCACCATGTTGTGGCGCTGTATGTGTGAAAGGGGTCTGAGAGGGAACAATGTCACTTGCTCAGCATTTGCCCCTTTTCCAGGCACTTCTCCCACTTTGCATGGGACTGGCATCTCTCTAGTTGTTGCCCTGGCTGTTGTTCCTAGAGTGGTTGGATCTGCCAACATTCTAGGACTTTGGGAGCCCTTTAAACAAGAGGACTCTTCTGAGAGTCTGGCAGTTTCTTCTTCCTCCCCAAACCCCACTGGTTTGCACAGTCAGAAGCGATGAGGCTTTATTTTCCCTGGCGCTGGGACTGTGAGCTGCATGGTCTGGTCTGGTGCTAGAAGTGCTTCCCAGGTGTCCACCCTGACTTTTTAAAATGTGTGACTGTGCACTGCCACTACTGCTGCCACCACCACACCGCGTCCTCTCTGCCCCAACTCTGCCCTTCCTACCTGTCTGGATGAGTATTTCTTCTTTATATCTTTGTTTGTGGGCTTCCATGCAGATTGACTTTCTGGAACTTCTGGTTGTTTCTAGTTTTGAGGTAATTGTATTCCTTCTTAGTTATGGAGAGAGATGCAGCATGTTTGTCTAGGCCTCCAACTTGGCCAGAAGTCCTGATCACTTTTGAGGTTAGTTTTGATTTGGATTCTCTAGAAAACCATGGGTATATTTAAGTATACTGAATTATTTACATCCACTTTTAAAAATTATTAATTCTTGATTTCACTCATATGTGGAATCTAATGAACAAACTGAACTAACAAGCAAAATAAAGACAGACTTATAGCAGACTGATATCTCTGGTTGGGGCGGGCATTTTAGAGGTGAAGGGATAGAGCAAAAAGAAAAACGAACCCACATATATGGACAACAATATGGTGATTGCAGGGGGACACAGTATAAGGGGAAAACTGTAATGAAAAAATACAGTAAAATTTTTTTTAAATGTTATTAATTCTGTCTTCAGATCTGAGTCAGAGTTTCTCACATTGTGTTTCAAATGTGACCTCCAATATGACTTCACAAATATTGCTGAAAGTTGAAACAAATGATCCTACTACCTGCAAACTCAATAAAAGTGAGTGTAACCCAAGCCCTTATAACTCTAATTCAGGAGAAACACTTACTATTTATTTTACCCCCAAGATGCTGAGAAACGGTTCGGTATTTTTGCCTCATCACCCATCTACTCCATCACAATCCCATGGGAAGCAGACAAATTCTGCTGTGATAGGGTATTATATAAAATAATCAGTATTTGACAACTCATTTCAGTTTATAAATGTCTTCTTCAAAATTTGTACCTTTTGTAAGGTTTTCTACTTTGCTCTGTCTATATTGCTGTCAAGAATCCAATTTTATAATGGATCTTTGACAGTATTCATGTAATATTGCAAATTCATTCAGTAATGGGAAAATTTCATAGAGGAAGTGACAGCAAAACCAGCAAAGTGCCGTCATTAGTGTCAGTACAGTTATAGAATCCACGAATGTAAAGGGTTTTGGGGGGGATCATTGTGTCAAGTCCAGTGGAATGCTGAGACTTGTAGGACTGCAGAGCAAGAGTGCAGTAATGGGTCACAGTCAAGGTCAGCTAAAACATTATCTTCCCTTGGGAACAACTGCACATGACATAAATTTAGCACTCCTTATTTTTCAGCTATGATATGAACTTGAAGAAGACTGGGTATTTTGTTTCTTTACAGCACCACAGACTATATAAGGACCTTGGAAAATAAGAACATTGGGGACAGTATAGTAATTCTGATTTCTTTAAGGTTTTAAAAATGTTATTCCATGGGATACACTAAATAGAAAATTATCTTGATGGTGCGGATTTATTTTTTATTAGCAAGATCCTTTTAACAGAGAGCTTAGTGACTTGGCATGCTGCCATAATTTGACAACATGGCAAATCATATGGCACTAATAAGTGGTACCTTCCCTAAAAGTAGGGGAAATGTCTCTCAAAAAAAATAAGGTCTTTAAGTACAAAAGGGAAACATGAGCAGAAAAATTAAAAAGGGTCTTTAGAAAAAATACTGAAACATATAGGTATAAATTTTGTCTAACAAAATAAGCAGAATACCAAAGATTAGTTCAGAACTTTAGAGCAGTAACAATAACAAACATTCTGATATAAAGCAGAATATTAGAACTCAGAATCTATTCTTTTACCTCTTAGATCTATCTGCTCTGGCTACCACAAAGTAGCTCAATTTGTTCATTCATTTATTCATTCAGTCACCATAGACTTATATCAGACTTTATGCTAAGTACCAAGTCGTCGTCGTCGTGGTCGTCGTCGTCGGCAGCCGTCCGTCTTGAGAGACGATGGTGTAGCTTCTTAAGAGTCTATCTGCACCGCCGAGAATGGCTGTGCAGTCCGACTCGGGAGTGACACAGTATCTGTCTCCTCCCGTGTTGAATCGACATCTTGCGATGACGCTGGAGTGTCCTCTCCAGTGAAGCTGAAGCTACAGAGCCTGGGCAGGGTGATATGGAGGGTCTGCTGTTGCCCATGCAGCAGACCCCCCCTCTCTTCGCAGCTGAAGGGTCCAAGGGAAAGACGGAGTCAATACAGCTTGGCTTCAGGTGCGCCGCAGGAGTTGCCGGTGTTGACTACAATGTCAAACCGCCTTAGGGACTCCGGCTCCGGATTTTCTGTCGGGGTTTACTCCCTTAGCCTTTCCCCTGAAGAGGTATGCCGCAAGGCAGCGGAGGTTTTTTGGAGTCAGAGTTTTCCTTCTCTGATGTGCCCTGACTGGAAGATCGAACCAGCGACACTTAGCTCGCAGGCCGACGCTCAATCCACTGAGCCAAACCAGCCAGGGTTAAGTACCAAGTATGCAGTAGTAAACAAGAAAAAAAGTATAACAGTGAAAGAAACAGAAATAAAGATATAAGACGGGCTGTTAATGCCACATTGGGGGTAAAAATAGAATGCTATGGTAGAATATAGCAGTAAACCCTCGGTTTGAGATGTCAGAAGGTTTCTCAAAGGAAAACCAGTGAATAATGGTCCAAGCCCAAAGAATGAGAGAGTGAGAGACATATGAAAGAAATATATTATGGCCAGATCTTTGCACTTGATGAGATTGGCAGAAGACAAGACAAGAGAGACAAGCAGTGGTGGGGTAGCTTGGAATTCTTGAATTCTAAGTCTCAGACACCAAATTAACAAAATTAAGTAAGAAAAAGAGAGCAATTTATTGGCATTCTGTTGGGATATCTCAAGTAATAATTGAACAATCATATTACAGGAAGGGAAGAAATGCATCTGGGTTTCAAACTACTAGAAAAGAAGTTGAATACCACCAAAACTATCTAAATGTTGTCTTGGCCTTTCTGCCTATTAGTTTCATTATTCTCATTGCTTTGTGCCAATAGCTTTTGAATTTTATGTCTAAGATTCAACCTTCAGAGGTTGAAACTGATTCTCTTTCTTTGTTATAGCTTCAAAATTGGAGGAAAGTACATTGATACAGTCATTCTTTTCTCACTTCAGTTTACTCTTCTATATGTCTTCTATATGACTACACTGTCTGATGTGATGAACAAGATATATAAACCCATGCTCTCATGAAGCTTAGGTATTAGTGAGAGAATGAGGCAGTAAATAAGCAAACTAATATATGAACCATGCAATTTTAGGTAATGCTAAGTGTAAGACAAGTAATAAGACAGAAAGGTGATGAAGTGATTGTGTGAATAAGGGAAGGAAAAACTGGTGAGTGTCATCAAGGAGTTGATGCTTAACTGAGATGAGATGAACAAAAGTCAGGTTTTGGTAATATCAAGAGGCAAAGAGATTTAAGCAGAGGAAACAAATGCACAGGACCAAAAGAGAAGACATTTGGCATCTTGAAGGAGCAAAAATAAGGCTGGTTAATCACTTGTAGGTGAATGAAGACAAGAGTGGTGGATGATTGGTCACAGACAAAATCCAGAACCAGAAAATGTATGAGCTTATGAGGACTTGTAAAATCAATTTCATGCTAAGTGAACTAGAAAAACACTGTAAGTGACAGGATGGGGAGAAAGGGTAAATGCGGGAATACTGAGTATAAAGCTCTTGTGTAGTTCAGGCAAAAGATGTTGGTGACCTGACTATGGTAATAAATAGAAATGGATAGGTTAGGAAAATATTTTGGGGATAGAACCAAAAGACTGTGAAGATAGATTTGATGTAAAAGTGTAAGGGAGGGAGAAAATCCTTAGGTTTGGAGCTTAAATAAGCAACAGGATAGGTGGTAATACCATTTACTGTGATGGAAAATTTTAGAAGATGAACAGGGTATTAGTTAGGGGATGGGTTGAATGGTCTGGGTTGAAGGGGTGGCAGGAGTTATATCATTATATTAGGTTAGTAAGGCCTAATACACACTTAGGAAAATTATTAAAAATTTAGATAGGCAGATTACTGGAATTTAACAACTGTGAGCAGAGGTTCACATTTTTCTATACTTGCTAAATCTCAATTGATAGTAACTATATCCTTGGGGTAAGGAGGAGCCAAAAGAATGGTAAGGAGCTGGCAAATACGTATGCCAAATCCAAACGTATATACACACATGTTAACAGGTACATATATATATACACATCTGTGTATATACAATACCATAGACATACAAAGATATTATGACTCTGTATATATATATGTATAGATATATCTATCTCAGTATGTATACGTATGTGTACATGTAAATGCATATCTATAGGAATTCAGTTTTCTCTATCCAAGACCATGGCTTACTTTAGAAACAAAAGGGGAAAAGGCAAAGACTAGTTGTCCAGTGATTGAGCAACCCTACATGCCCCCTCTGGCAGCTATTAGAGTGAGCAACTCACCCTTAACTCAGAAGTTGTCAGCAGTGATGGGGAAAGGGGTTTTAGATGAAATAAGTATATATTGAACACCTACTATGTGCTAAATTGTGTATATACTCTTTCCTACATGATTACAGGTAACAATTGAAAAAATTCTGTCCATCAGTGTTTTTAAAACATCTCCTCTCATCCAAACACAAATAAAAATAATAAAAATATGCCTAGCCAAAAATACGGTTACCATTTCAATCCTGAGGATTTGTCAGGAATGTCCTACACAGTCAACCCTTTCTGCCTTATCCACCAAGGTCATTTATAATTCTGACAAGATATCTCTGTCTTTCAGAACATCCCTGCAGGAGGTTGTCAACTTTAAAAAATGGTGCCCTAAATAAAAGGGGAAAAGTAGTTAATGTTCTTGTTTTCATGGATTCTTTCCCAAGCACCATTGGCAACTGGTAAGATGTAATTCATGCTGGCTCCTTTTATTTTCAAGAACATTTCTCTTCCTTAGAAGTCTCTTTAATGAATGCTCTCGGGATTGATTACTCTCTCTTTTGGCATTCTTTTTTACATTGCTGTAATTCAATTAGATGACATATGTTAAGTATCTATATTCATGTTTAATACATAATAAATGTTCAATTGACAAGAGCAAATTGTTAAACGTGTGTGGTGTCACTTGTTTAGATTTAAAATTTCAGGTTTTATAAAACTAATTTCCCAATTATGTATTTTATGTTCTATGCTGTATCATAAACGTTGGAATTTATCATTTTAGCCTATTTTGATTCTGTAGATATTAATCATCATCCTTCCTACCAAGCCTTTCCTGAAACAGCGCATGATGGTAAACCGTACACATCAATTTTGCAAGCATTGATCCCCAGTGCTAGTTCCATGCCATATGAGAGATCATGAGAAAATTGTCTTTTTTTTTTTTAATTTGGAAGTAGCCAGGAAAGAAATAGTTACTTTCCTAAATAATTTTGTAAACAGTTCTTCATTTTATTCTTGTAATAAAAAAATATGATATGACCGTAGTTTAGAATAGATCTTGTTATTTCCATTGACAGGAGCTTTTATCAATCTAAGAATAATAGATTATTACCATGAAAATACGGAAAACATAAAACATTAAAATCTGGAGGTATGATTTACACCACATCTCTTCCTTTTGAGGCTTCAGCACAAGTCTCCGGGTCCCCACTCTGAGGACTGAACAGCAGAGTGCCACAGGGCCTTTTGCATCCTGACTTTTGAGAGATGAGCGGCTGAGAAGCTTGTACTTTTAGTTGTGTTTACATTGCAAAGTCATTAACTCTTGTTTTGACAGCCCAGTTTGGTAGCAGTTTACTTCAGTTCTCATATCAGGAGTTCACTTTTGACCTGACAGTCTGTGCCAATATTTAGTTTTCTTAAGTTTGACTTGCCAAAGTAGAAACTATATCAAAACACCATAAAACAATTGACAGCAGTTAAATGGACTAAGAGAACGATTCTAATTTGTGATACATTTAATATAAAAATATAGAAATAAGACATCCTTTTAAAAATAGTAATGAAATAATGAATAACATGAGATTGGTTTCAGCAAAATTCAGACATAGAAAGGATTAACAGAGTACATAATATTCATTAAGTCCAAAATAAAAATTCCTTGCACGTATTAAATAGCTAGATGATTTATATGTATATATATGTGTGTATATATATATATATATGTGTGTGTGTGTGTGTGGTGTGTGTGTGTGTGTGTGTGTGTGTGTATACATATATATCTTAAATTTTATGCCTGGTTTTGTGTGTATTTCTAATAGTAAATGCATTTAATTTGTGTGAATTCTGTGCCTCTAGATTTGCAACAATTCTGCATCAAGAGTTTTTAACTTTTTACTTTAACATGTGTTACTGTTTAGTGACCCATTTGGAATTTGTCAATGTATAAACTATCAAAAAGCTCATTCTGCGGCATTTGAATTTCTGCTATTTGGCTTATCTTACAGAGAGTGCAATGAGATGAGCTCAAATAGTTTTGTTATAATGTTGATGAGGTGCTGTGGAAACTTAACTCTTGTTTATATCAGCTAATCTATGATTAAATTGGTTTCATTATACCTCATTTTGCTTAAAGTCTCAAAACCTGTGGATGACATTAGAGAGGACTTACTGGGATCTATTTACATATCTATTATAATCTCATTTTATATAATTGCGTTTCAAACATGTAAGTTTTTCTCATGTCATAGAACTCATAACTACCTAAACACACAACCTTTACGCACTGGTCAGTGTAGTGCTGTCTCTAGATATGCTGGCTTTGAAATTACAGTTTGGGTTCAAATCCTGATTCTGCCACTTGTTCTGCATGACTTTAGACAATTTCCTAACTCCTCAGTCTTTCCATCTGTAAAATGGCAATAATAATACTCAATACCTCAGAGCATTGTTGGGGAGATGAAGTAATTAACATATCAAAGCATTTAGAACCACTTGAATAGACATAAATGTTAAATGATTGTCATCTAGCAGAAATAATTGGGTGTTACTTTTATAAAATGATTGAAAATTTTAATTTATATATAAGGCCTAAAAGCACAATTGATGTTACAATACTTTTGGTAACATTTGGTCATTAATTTATAATAGTTTTATACTGTAACTCCCTGATTTGACATTGCAGAACCTGGTATTTGACTGATTACTTCTGTCAGTGGCTTTTAGAGTTCTAAGATTCAAAGAGAACTGTAGAAAGGAAAAAGTCCCTGTGTTGGCATGCAATTAAAAATCCTTTAAGAGATACATGGGTCATACTGATCACAAAATAATTTTAGTGTCAGATTCAGAGATCAGATTCAACCCCTTAATTTTATAAATGAAGAAACAGAATCAGAAAGATTACATAGTCACTCAGCTGGTTACTGAGAGGCAGTGTGTCATAGTTTACAAAGAGCATTTTATCACAGCTCGGTGGCTTCCAGCAAATTATTTAACCTCCCAAGCCCCTTGTCCCTCATTGGTATAATGAGTAAAACCTACCAATATGGTTGTTGGAAAGATTAAAATAATATATTGCCTGGGTAACATACAGGCAAGCTTTAATGTGGCCTTATGCTCTCCTGAGACCCAGAGCAAAAAAGTGGAACACCATTTGACAAATAGAAAACAAATGAGTGTAGGTTACTGTCTTGCAGAGAAGGAATGCTGCAAGTTATCAGCAGAAGATGGGGGTAGTGGAATACATCCAAAGTTTACATCTCCAAGAAACTAGACTCTTTCACATTTTCAACATTTATTACTGGGTACTGTTCTAGGTGCTAGTAATACAGCAGTGAGCAAAACAAAAGTTCTTCTCTATGGAGCCTGCATTCTAGTGAGGGAGGGATAGACTATAAGCAAATAAATAAGTTCATGTGTTAAATTATGATAAGTGTTCCAGGCAAAACAAAGCAGAAAAAGATAATCAGGGGTTACTGTGTCAGGAGAGGAAGATGAGATGATTTTTGAACCAGATGGTCAATGAACAGAAGGTTTTTTGAGCAATCCATTTTAGAACCCATTGTTTTACAAAGGAGGGAAAAATACCTTGCTCAGAAAAATATAAAAATTACTGGCTTCCAATGTATTTAGAGTTTTATGTGCAAGAATGTTTATCACAGATTTATTTTATGACAGCAAGGAAACAGAAACAACATAAAGTCCCAAATCTTCAGTTCGTTAAATAAAATATGGATAGAAAAAAAGTTACAGAACATTTTTAAATTGCGTTGTGAAAGAAAATTTTAAAACATGGTATGTGCTCCCTAGTTTCCAAAACATATATGCCATATGTCTTTGATTTCTTTCATATATTTTCCTCAAGTTAGGAAACAGTGCAATAGTACTCCATAAAATGTTGGTAGTATTACTATCATAGAGGTGTGATTTAATTTTTAACCTTTTCTTATCTTCCCATATTTTGTACTAGAAACAAGTATTGGTTTTATAAAAATTAAAATAATGGAACTGAAAAGATCTAGAAACTTAAATTCTCCAAATGCCTTCCTAAGACATAGAAAGGATGCTTATCAAATTTAAGGATGACATAATATGAAGAGTTAACATGGTGTATAAAGAAACAAAATTAAAAATTATTTTGACAGACCAGTACAAGGACCAAAGACATCAACATGAACTTTATTAAAAATGAATTTGAAATCTCCATTTGGGCTCTTAGAAAAATCAGTTGAAGTGTTACAGAGCTGGAGGACCCATTTGACAGTACCTCATGCAAAGAAGGACCTGAGGGTGTTAACGCCCAGAAGCTCAACATGAGCTCATAGTGTGACCCAGCTGCTTAGAAGCTAATGAATTTTTACCTTAATTAATATGCTTCTGGTGTCAACACAGCAGAAATAATTGTCCCTCTGTAGTCCACATTGGACAGATAAAATGATGCTCCCAAACGTGAAACAATCTCATTGCATCTTGCTTTTCTCCTTCACAGCACTAGTCACACTAGCAACTCATTAATTTCTGCAAATGTTTGCTTAATGTCTGTTGTCTCTGCTTCTGTAAGCTCCCTGAAGGCGGCGACTGTACCTGCATTGATTACTATTTTATCTCCAAGTGTCTAATGTAGGCACTCACACACACACATACACACACACAAATGTATTTTGAATATTATCAGTGCTGATAACTTCATTTATTAATTCTATTTAACAATACATACTATGTCTCTGTGTGCCAGGCATGAGTCTAAGTCCTTTAGAGAGATATATTAACTTATTAATCTTCGTACAAGCATGCGAGGCAGGTAGATGAGAACGCTGCAGTACAAAGAGGTTAAATGAGCCCAAGCTGGTAAGTGGTAGAGCTGAACTCTGAACCCAGGCATTCTACACTCTGCTGATGTTCAAAAACAAAATGCTAAGAAAAACTATACCCCATCTGTATGAGGTTGACCAGGAAAAGGGGTCTAAGAAATGTCATATCAAAATGTTTGAGAGATGGGGACAAAGTTACGCTAAAATCAAATAATAAAGAGTTGTTAAGATCATTTGACCTTGAATTTAGAAGTGAATCCATGTAAAACAGAAGCAATGGGGGGAAATGGAACAACTGTAATTGAAAAACCAAAAAATAAAATTAAAAAAAACAAACAAACAGGAAGCAATGATTAAAATTAATAAAGTCCCTTATGTTTCATGGAAATCTTCCTCCTGATTTACAAGGGCAGTCCCCAATATGCCTGTAGTAGCAACACAATTATTAAAAGCACCCTCTTTCTCAAATATATTCCAATTTGAGCAGTTATTATATGGTAACCAAGTTTATGACTTAAAAGATTTCACGTTATTAGCACATGTAATTTTTATAAAAGTTATTTTTAGTTGTTATTAATATTATTATACTGTTCCCTTTTCTTCAGCTTGAAAAAAGCAAAGACTTGTTCTGAAATATTCCAAGGGTTATTGGTAGAGCTATGAGTTGAACCCAAATAATCTGATTCAAACTCTATATGCTCTTCTCCATCTATTCTGCTGAGTAATTCGACTTGCTCTGTATTGCTACAGAGTGCAGAGCTAAGACAAATGTGTAGAACTCCCTAAAAAAAAATTCATCAGCCCCAGATGAAGGATCAATGTACTTATACACTTAAAATAACTGAGTTAATGAGTGAGCTGCCTGGTTAATCAGAAATCTGACCACTAGAAACTGGCCAAGCCCACAACTGATATAGGGCATGGGTTTTATGAAGGGGATCTCTTACACTGACAGGGACTTCAATGCTTTATCTGTGAGCTTCTCAGAATGTGGGACATAGATTTCTGCTGGGAAATAAACCATGAGCAGGTCATAAAATGAATTTTGACATTAGACAGCACATTCAAAATCACTGACATGCATAATGAGACCTTTTGATTCCCTTTTTGATTACATTTTTAATTCTTCTATTACTGCCTAGGAGAAAAACTCCAACTGATGTTAATATACCTGTAATACTATTCAAACATGCTAACCCACCTTTTAACCAAGAGAGCAGCAGGTTTGAGCCTTCTGAAGCAATAATACCCATTTAACTGGACTTGATGCCATTGTTCTCCCTTCACTGAATTTATCCTGATTTGGATTTCCTTTTACAGTAATGTAAATTTTTCTTTCAAAAATAAATCTAAGTAAATAAACATTAATTTATATTAAAAGGAATGGAAGGAAGAAAAATGGCCCCCCTAATCCCCGGAACCTATATATATTACTTTATATGGCTAAAGAGATTTGCAGATGATATTAAAGTTAAGAACGCTGAGATGAAGAAATTACCCTGGATTATCTGAGTGGGCCCAATCTATTCACATGAGTCTTTAAAAGCAGAAAACTTATCTCAGCTTGGTTGGAAAGAGACATGAGGACAGACATAGGGTCAAAGCGATGCAATATTGCTGCTTTGAAGATAGAGTAAGGCAGGCCATGAGCCAAGGAATGTGCATGGCTTCTAAACACTGCAAAGTGCAAGGAACTGGGTTGCCCTCTGGAGCCCCAGAAAGTAAATGCAGTACTGCCAGACCCTGATTTTAGCCTATGAGACCCATGTCCAACTTTCAACCTACAGAATTAAAAGACAACAACTTTGTATTGTGTAAGCCACCAAGTGTATTGTAATTGTTTGCAGCAATAATAGAAAACTCATAAAGAAGGTTATGGGGATGGGCAAAAACTGTGAGAATGATAGTAAAATGAATACAATATAGAAAACAATTATTCTAAATGACTTATAATGTCTCTTCCAATTCCGAGATGCTCTGATAACATTCCATCACCTGTCAGATTTCTGTTCCTCCCAATAGCTAATTTGATGTTTTCGTAGACAATCCAGAAAGTAATTTTAAAACTGCAAGAATTATTCCTATTAAGTATAGTCTTGTTTGGAAAATTGGTTTGTCTTTCAGGGATGTGGTGCTGGAGATGTATGCATGACTGTCTTATAACCACATCATTTTTATGTGAATTTCTTTGATGTCTAGTTATCCACTTGTCCCAGATTAGTGAATTTTATTATCCACACATCACAATGTCTTTCTTAAAAATATTGAATACTCACAAGTTATTGATTAATCTAAGGAACTTTTTACTTCACTTGATGTGAAAAGCAATCAAAGCATTCCAAAAACTGGAAGTTGGATTTGGGGGCATATAGTTAGTTACTGTTACATTGAAAGAGAAAACAATTAGTTTAACCAAGTCTATTTGTTCCAATAGTTTTGTTTGGCTATTTTGAGAATTCACAGCCTACAAACTCATGTTTGATTGTTACATTAATACCTGACACATCCAGTTTATGCAACAATTAACTACTCACCATTCATTTTATTTTCCTTTGACTTGATTATGCATGTTGAGATATATGAAAATGTCTTCAGGAGAAAAACAAGAGTTAATCAAAGACAAAAGGAAATCTATACACACCATATTCTGTGACTGATTATACATTACACAGGTAATCTGTAGACCAACAAAGCACGACAGGCATATAGCCATTGACTACATAATCAAAATCATTAAAAGAGAGCTTGTCATCTCATAATGTTAGTCAAATGCTATTTGGCCCATTTATTTCCAGCAACTAATGGAGCAAATTGATGTCAACTAATCTTAAATCTAAAGAAGGGCATATTCTAGAACTAGAGTGTTTTTTGTTAAAATCTTCACCTTTCTTAGATTGAATTCATTTATCTTGAAGGAATGTATTTTAATGCTAATGCCACTGAAATAACACCCAAGAGCAGATTTGAAAATGGCAAGCTGTAATTTATTGTAGCTCCGGAGGAGCGAAATGGCCACAGGATCTCCAGAAACACCTGCTCTCAAATGGTCAGAAAAGTGTTAACGAGGACACTGCTCTGATTCATTGTCTTCAGTGTACTCAAGTGCCATAACTCACTCACATGCCACACACTGAAATAAGCAGGGAAATTTTATCTTTTCCCCTGGAAAAAAAAACCTTAATTTAATCAATTTCCACCTTAGTTTTAAGAAGATGTCATATTACTTTACTCAAGACTGATTTGACTCTGTACTAGCCCCAATCCATATTATTAGGAAATACATATTCAGGCTTTTTAACAACTGAACTATTCATGTGACGTAAAGCTAATTCTGAATTATTGTATTTTCACCATTGAGAATATTCTTTTTACTTTTTTAATGTGCATTATTCCTGACATAAGTAAGAATTCCTTTAAAGATACTTGGTTTTGTTTTAGAGCCAAGCTAATATTATCAGAATCCTGGGATCTAACAAATCATTAATTAGTTGATAAACAATATGGATTAATTGCAACAACCTTACAGATTAATTACTTCTGAACTCTCTTTAATAAGTTGAACTTCGTAAAATATGTTTTTATATCCATTGTCTCTTCCTAACATATACCAATCCTAGATAGAAAGTAAAGAAACCTGATGAAATCACATAATACTGTCCCGTTTTTACCCAGTTTAAGTGGTATTATCACACTAGACATTTTGTTCCCTGCAATCAGAAGCTTACTGTCTAATTATAAGATATCCGAGACTGCCACTTGTTTCCCATGTCATAGAAGCATCTTAGTTCCATGAGAGAGGCTATCCTAGTTGCCATGGGAAAAACCTTATCCAATTATATTTTTTTCCTTTAAACATAAAATTGGGAAATATCTTAAATGTTGAGGTACTGACTAGAGTCAAGCACTCTTTATGCTAATTTCTAATTACTTGTACAGATTATATATCTACCTTAATGACCAAGTTTTTTAAATAGACAACAGACAAATACTCAAACACACTTTATTTTTGATACTCTATTTATAATATATTATTTTGAAGTTTGATACTCTTAAGCATTTTCCAAAAAACAATGTTCACAGTAATATTTTTGATGTTACTATATAATTCCAATCAGACTTAGAGATGTGTATGCTTTTTTTCAGTAGAAATCAATAATTCTGTTTTCAGTGGGGATAAAATAATAGATACATTCTACATTTGTAAACTATCAGCACTATTCTAAAAAGGAAATAAACTCATAGCTACTTCTAAGACAGTATATTATTAGTTCTTGATATCTAACTTAGTTTGTTCACCCAAATCGATTTGTTGTTGCTGTTGTTATAACTGCTTCCAGGTGGTTGTCTGCTTTAAAGAAATGCACAATTAAATTAGTTTAGAAACGTTCTGCACCTAAATTACATTTGCTACTTTTATTTTTACTTTGAAATGCCCTGAAGTGCATCATTTCATTTGGCCTCTGAAAACAATAGTATGACTTCTCCTTGCCATGTGTCTCATTTCTCAAAATATCAGTCAACAGGGATAGCGACATGATGATTGAACCTTTTCAGTGGAGATGTCTCCTGCACAGATGTTCTCCCCATACAGATTACCAAATCAACTCCTGGCTGTGTTTTTATTAAAACACTGCATTGCTTGCCCTCCACATCGGGCCCTTCATGGGTTTAGTATTGAGAATCCTTCCTTTGACCTGAAATATTATCCTGTGAAGCAAAAGTGGCAGGTTTAATTGTCGGCGTAATTTAACAGTATGCTTCTTACACTGATTTTTGACAGATCTTTATTCAGACTTATGGTGAATGTTCCAAAAGGCAGTATTTCCTCAAATATGTCAAATTTCTAAGGCTTGTTCTAGAATCGTTTACACTGGGTTCTTTTCAAACCCAAAAGCTCTAAAACCAGCACAAATTCACGAGTGATTTACATTTGGAATAGCTTTCTGCTCCTGTGTGTAAAGATAAGTGTCCTTCAGTGATAGAAATTTCTGAGCGGCCATGTGCCCAGCTGCTAGAAGAAAGAAACATCATGACAATGAAGTTAGAATTACAGCAGCAACGTGATTTAGTGTATTACAGCTTCTTAAATCCTATGCTTCAGCTTGTTTTCCGAACTTTATCCAAAAACCACATTTTGGTATTTTTCACATATACCACCTTTAGCGGGACTGGCCTGATTCACAGTCAGAACAGTCTATGACCTGAGAAGTATGAATGATTTCAAGGACTCCAAGATGACTGCCCTCCCATCACCGAACTCTTCTCTCTGACTCCTTCCTTCACAACTGCTTGGAATGCCTTTCAATGAAGGAAGAAATTTTATTTTTTCAGTGCACAGTAAAGACTAAATTAGATATTTAAACACTTGGTAAAGAATTGCACATCCTATAAAAATCAGATGGCCTCCCGTGTGTAGATTTTGATGGGAGACACTATGCGAGAGCACAGAACACATATCACTTTTGAGTGAGAGAAACGCATTAAATGGACAAAAGCGGAGGTGAGGATCGGACCTCACAGCCTGCTTCCTGTCTTTGCTGTGGTCAATCCTTGCAAATTTAAGTCTCCTGAAAAGAGCAATACTTGCCAGGGAGCTTTCCATACTATTTTTAGATAATATTTTATTTCCCTCTCTGGTAGCTAGTTTTTAAGGGCATGTAGAAATATTTTGGCTTTGGAGCTTCTATGTTCTGTTACAGAGTCCTTCCTGCATTCTATATCATCGTCTTATTAATGTCACCTCTAGTAGTGGGACCATACATCTTTTAAATAGTTTAGATGTCAAAGGGACACAGTTGCTTTACATTGTGTTCTAATAGAATTATACCCCCCAAAACTATAGTCTGTAAATCTTAAGATATAAATTACTGCTAATATTGTAAACAAGTTATACAATACAGATTTATTAATATATATTGATTAGCAATAAAAATAAATGCATCCATCTAATTTGCAGAGCATGTCCCTTATGCATTTTGTGTTTAATATTCAGAAAAGAAATGGGTAGCATGTGAACCTTTTTATATTAATATTTAATTTTTCTATTTAACTGAATTATAAAATATTAAGTAATTTTTCTATTTAACTCAACCAATTACAAGATATTTAGTAATTTTGTATAATAGTATGTATGTTTTGAACATCTAATTTAGAATTCACTTCTAAAGATACTTGTATATCAGGATATGGAAAACTATGGCCTCTAGGGCAAATTCAGCTGCTGTCCATTTTTGTAAATAATGTGTTACTAGAACACAGTCACATCCATTCATTTATGTATTGTCTATGATTGTGCTACTATAGAAGAGGTAAGTAGTTGTGACAGAAACCATATGGGCCTCAAATCTAAAAATATTTATTATCTTGTTTTTTACAGAAACAGTTTGCCAACTCCTGCTATGTACTATCAAAACTTCAGAAGTTTGAAAAATCTTTAGTAACTCAGTAAATTATTTTCCTGGTTATCAAAGAAACAATAAAAGCTAATATCTCCATAAAAAAAAGATAACTCACATTCAAATGTTTGCCTAATCCAATATGATAAGATAAAAATAAAATATGGTAAACATCTAGGATTTTGGAAAATACCACAATTAATTTGTTAGACTTGGGTTTTCTGAAAACCATTTTTTAATATCTCAAGCAGATTATTTGATGACTAAAACTTTTTTCTTTTTTAAAATGTGATTATGAAACTATCAGAGAGAAGAGTATGGTAATTTCACATTTAAGCAGTCCTGTCTGATCTAAACACCCAGCAATGATATAGAAAATACAAAGAGAATGTCAAATATACATAATCAGGATAAAAAAGAAGATAACATTGTTAAGGACTAGAAATAAAACAGAAACAAAAGTGCAAGATTAATTTATAGTAAAACTGATTATTAAACTAATATAAAGGAAGAGTTATTTAATAAAATAAAGGTTTACTTCAGAAGTATTCCAGCAAGAATCACGAAGAAAAAGATTTATATTCATTTCTACTAAAGATTGTAATGCATTTCTAAGACAATAAAATAAATGATGAAAAATAAATAAACCAAACTATTGAAAAAAGGTACAGCTTGTTTTTCAAAAGAGAATTGTGTGCATAGAAAATCCATAGAAATTAGAAAAATAAATGCTAATAAAACATATGAGTTAATTCACTAAAATTGTTAGAAAATCAGCATAAAGAAGTCAATAACATCCCTATGTTCCATTAGAATATTAGACCATGCATCAATTACAGCAACAAAAACCATAAAGATCTTAGAAATAAATTTAATAAGAGCAACACAAGAACTTTATTGAGAAACCTGCAAAATATTAAAGACAAAAAAGGCTTGGAAAGATACTGCATATTGAAGGACTGGAAGATTTGAGTTTTAAATATGTGATTTCACCCAAATTAATTTCTACTTTTAATGCAATTTCCATCAAAGTTTTCACATAGTCTTTTGCAAACTGTATAAGCTATCAGAAAATTAACAGGGAAGAGTATAGGACCGGGATTAAAATTTTAAAAATCTGTATCCAAAAAGAAGACAGAGAGCAAAATTGTGTGGTGTAAGAATTGGGAAGAGAGCATCTTTTCACGTGTCTATTGGCCATCTGTATGTCCTCTTTGGAGCAGTGTCTATTCAGGTCCTTTGTCCATTTTTAATTGAATTGTTTGGGGGGGTATTAACTTTTATGAATTATTTATAAATCTTGGATATTAACCCCTTACCAGATGCATCATTGGTGAATATGTTCTCCCATTCAATGGGGGGTTGTCCAAGTACCCATCAGGAGATGGGTGGATAAAGAAGCGGTGGTCCATTTTCACAATGGAATACTACTCAGCCGTAAAAAAAAAAAGGATATCTTACCTTGTGTGAAAGCATGGATAAACCTGGAGAGTATTATGCTAAGTGAAATAAGCCAGTCAGAGAAAGACAAATGCCATACGATTTCACTTATATGTGGAATCTAATGAACAAAATAAACAAATAAACAAAATAGAAACAGACTCATAAACACAGAAAACACTACTGAGAGCTGTAAGAGGGAAGGGAATTTGGGGGGGATGGGTAAAAAAGGCGATGGGATTAAGAAAAAAACTCATAGATACAGTATGGTGATTACCAGAGGGAAAGGGGGTAGGGAGAGGTGGAAGAGGGTAAAGGAGGTATAAATGATGATAAGACGAGACGACTTTGTGTAGTGAACACACAATACAATATACAGATGATTTATTATAGAATTTTACATTCAGAACCTATATTGTAATTTTAATAATGTCACCCCTATAAATTTAATAAAAATTAAAATAAGTAATTAACTAATTAAAAATAAAATAGGACAAAAAGGTTTATAAAGGGTACTAGAGAGGAAATGAAAACAAAACAAAATTAAACAAGTCACATATTGAAAATGAAATTTGTAAGACACATACCAATAAAAATATTGTATCCAAAAAATATTAACCAAACAAACAACAACAACAAAAAAACCTTTACACTCCAATAAAAATATCCATCGGTCTAGTGGAAAATTAAGCATAGACTATGAACAGATAGTTCTCAAAAATGGAAATCTAAGTGCTTAGTAAACTTATGAATAAAGTTTTAATCTAATTAGAAATAAGAAACAAGCAAATTAAAATGAGATTATGTCATACCAACAAGACTGGGGAAAAATTTAAGTCTAATAAGACCAAGTGTTAATGAGACTTAACATAATGAAAAGTATTACCCACTGCTGGTAGGCACTTAAGTTGGGACAACTGCTTTGGAGAGTAATTTAGCAATATCAAAAAAAAAAATAAAAGTTAATTTACTTTTGTCTGGCCAGTCAACCTCTTATTAAATAATCCAGACAGTCAGGTAGAAGTATACAAGATGATTTATACAATAACATTCACTGAATCATTGTTTGTAAGAGCAAAAGAATTGGAAACATTCTAAATACCCCCAACAATGATGTGTATAAATCTTAATAATGGGGAAAAAGGACTTACATAACATATGTACAGTATAATGACATTAAAATAAAGTTTGAAAAGTATAAAAAACTTAAATACTACTTATGGACACATTATTATAAATGTAGTAATAATGACATAAAAACATACCTGGAAATGAAAAATACAAATACAAGATGACAGTTACTATGAGGAGACAGGGAACCCAATAGCAGTTCTCAGGTACCTTCAATGACATCTCAAATGTTTATTATTTTTAACTAAACAAATATGTATTTAATATTTATTATATGCCACACACTTCCCCAAGCCCTTTATATGTACTAATATATTTAAACCTCATAAAAACTCCATGAGATAGCATATACTAATTTTGCATTTGGGAAACAGAAGCACAGAGAGGATAAGTAACTTACTCAAAGCCATACAGCAAGAAACTTAGGTAACAGAACAAGGACTGCATCCAAGGAGTATCACATTGGAGTCTGGACCTCTAACCACTATACTTACAGGCCTGTTAGCCTGTAAACATGGGAAAATGCAAATATTTGATAGATACATAGTGTTTTAAAAAATTATATTACACTGTAAAATTATTACATTATATACGTTTCAGTTGGAAAAAGTGTATAAATACTTTAAAAGAATCAAATTTATAAGAACTGGGATTTTCAATCATTCAATTCCAATAATTTTATCTAATAAAAACATTGATAATGACAATAAATAATTTTCAACTTTCTCTTCCATCACAATCATTCACTTACTTTTGTCTTCAAAATACTCCTAAGCAGCATTTCCTAAAAATAAGACTCAACAATACCACTATGTGGAAACTAAATTTGGCTATTATTTCTTTGTGAAGGGAAGCCATTATGCTACTTATGTATTTATATTCTCTTAATCACTACCATGGCATTTGGAATTCTCTGCAGGAATGTACAAGAGCGGCTGTGAGGTGACTTTCACACTTAGGGAATTATAAACATATTCAATAATGGAAAAAGCAAAAGAAGAAAATTGCCTAGATAACTTCGGTTTGTAGAAACATTTGCTTTCCCTATATCAGAAGCTATTTCACAGTATTCACGGGCTCTCTTAAAAACAACTAAGACGTTTGCGGAGATAGTCCAGATTGTTGATAGGAGGGTCTGAATCCTAAAGTACGAAAATAAGCTGGCCCAGAAAGACATTTTAGACAACCAGCAGATCCCTAACACAAAGGGAACGAGGCTGGCGTGAAAGTCAGACAACTGCTAGAACTGACCCAAAAGATGGGAATAAATTAATTTTGCCTCCATGTCTGTCATTGTCTTCTCCTCAGTAGCCAAAGGTACTTTCTATTATCAAAGAACCTTTTTCTAGATGAACCATTGGTATATTTGTGTCCAAGGAACATGGTTTTATTCTTGATCCAAGAATACAATTCATCAGTCCTAAATTCCAGCCTTAAACCCCAAAGAATAAGGCAGCTAAGAGACGTGATAGTGCCAAGGTGGGGAAAAGGGTGGTAAAACCCCAGTCATCCCATAGCCTACTGGATTTCTGCTGTCCACAGTTGTTTGCAGCAGGGTGATTCGGACCATGAATTCTGTAGTATATGATTATGGGGAAATGATAGCAAAGCAAGTGACACTGCAGCTCTGTCTTCAAATTTCAAAACAAGCAAAGACCTGAAGGTTAAGAGTTTTTGCTCCCTCCATGGCAGAAGAAAAGCAGCATTTTCCTAATTTTTCAATTCCTGGGCCTTATTTGTTTCGTGATCAGAATTACATGTGACATGCTTTTGATTGATGTCACTGAACTAATGCCAAACTGAACATCATTATTATGACAACTTACATGTACATGCTATTTCACATTGTCACTGTTATGTTTTGGTGCTGAAAAAATAAAGGTCTCACAAGGTTGGAGACAGTATGTTGAACTGAATGCATGTAGCTAAGTCCCAGAGTGATTATTTAGAAGTATGATAACAGATTTTTTGGAGAGAAATTTTTATTTAAAATTGCTGCCATGTGGTGATTTAAAAAAAAAAAAAGACAGGTCAAATTTGAATCAGTTTTATTATGATTTAAATTCCCTATAGCCAATTCACCTTATTATTGTACTGCTCCCACTGCTCCGGCCTCAGCCAGACAGTGGCCTATCCTACTTAGAAATCCCAGAGCCTGAGTTGCCATCCTGAAAGCCTGAGCACTGGACAGAAATTGCCATCCTCAGACATGTGTCGTGACTGGCCATGTCTTCATCTGACTTTCATACCCACTCTCTTTTTTCACTCCCTTCTTTCTAACAGAATCGCTTGCCTTGTAGGGGAGCATCCTTCCAAACTGACCTTTTTTGGGTGAAGAAGTAGAACCTGTACTCATCATACCAAGCCAGGTAATGAGAGAAACCTGGAACGAGAGTCAAAGTGTTATGTGTTCTAGAAAATAAATGACTAGTATTGAAGGCTCATTAAAGACCATCCTTTTCTTCTCTCCAGTCATAACTAGATAAAGTTGTCTGAAAGTCTGACAATTTAAAGCAGATGGAAATAATGCTGTATGGGAAAGGGACTAACATTTATTAACCCACTTACTGTGTATCAGCAGGACTCCATCTCCTTTAATTCTCACAGATATCATTTCTATTCTATATTACAAATGTTTTGAAGAGTAAAGAGGGTGTTTACACACAGAGCTAAGGTGAACGGCATGGGAAAGTTAGTTTTTGTTAAGGATTCATTATGTGTTAGGCACCAAGCAATTTGCTTTAAATACATTTGCAAAAAGCCTTTATATATATATATATATATATAAATTGTCAGAGTGCAGAGGATGAAACTCAGCTCAGAGTTTATAATACTCAAACTTAGCTCACCGGCATTAACATAAAGTAAGCTAGTAAGCTTCAAACCCGACTGACTATATCCCTCCCCCCCCAATAAAATCTGCCTAATTTACTGCCATATGCTTTTTCCTGTCGAAGTAAATACTGGCTCAAGGCGCTAAAAGTAAATCAAGCCCAACCTAATGAAAGTCAATTTCAGAGTGTGAAATAAATTTAATAAATCCTGTGTCCTGATTATAAGAATTGGTGTCTTTGGGAAAATGTGATATATGCTGGCTACAGACAAATGCTTTTGCTTATCCTAGTCTAGTAAATAGAGTGGAACTAGGCAGGCATGTTTAGAAGGCAAAGAATGATGCTAACAAGCTGACAAGAACCCTTGCTTTAGTGTGGCCCCCATTAAAAAAAGCAAGCACAGACTGAAGGGTCCCAGTGTGAATGGTTCCTCTGGAGGTGACACAGGATACAATGGTAGGGGAGGGGGCTAGTGTGGAAGAGGGGACAGCAGTACTTGAAGAGGCTGTTTAGATTTTTTTTCTCTGGCTGGTGGCTTGCGGTCGATGTGATACATGGAAAAGATTGGTGAATCCCATGTTTGTGTGCTCCTTGTCACACCTCCTTCCTCATGAATTCGATCTTTATTCAAGGAGATATCACAGGTGATTCCATGATCACGCACTAGGGTTCTGTGAGCTCTCAGAACACAGTGCTAGATGAGGTACTTGAAAAAGAAAGAGGAACTACTACCCAGAATACGTATCAACCCAAATAAGTATAAATTGGTGCCCTCCAGGGTGACAAGAGCCCAATGTAATTAACATGTCACCAAATGCAGTGTGTACTGTCTCCAAAATCTGAAGGTGCTTATCAATCATTGTGCTTCTTCCTTAGTAGTAACACTTGTGCTTGGACCCCAGACAACTGGACCTCTGAAAACTTCACTCTCTCTGTATATACTGTCTCTTATCTCTGAAGGGCATATCTTCTAACCACAGGCGTGAATGTTCCTAACCAGAGCATCCATCATTCCTGTCTCTTCCTCTTCCCCAGTTTGAATTAACACAAATGTCACCAATATCGTTGACCAACATGGACTATACTGTGACAGTGATCAGGAGAGTTAACAAAATGCTAGAACAAGACCTTTAATGTCTATTAATGTAAATTCCAAGGGTATGCAAATATCTGGTTCTCCTTCCTGGTGGTGAGTTAAAGAACCTGATTACAAGATCAGTTGTTGTAGCAGGATTTGTTCTATAAGGATTGCAGTATACCTGGCACCACAGCAGAGATCGGCGTTAATCTTTGGTTAAGTTTACAATAGTCTTTTGTTTTTCACAACAATGCACCTGTCTTTATCAAGAGTGAGACTGATGCATTAAATAGGGATACAATAAGGATCCTTTAAGTCTTTCAGGATGGCTCTAATCTCTGCCAGAAACAGCTTTGTGTCCAATGCCTTCTCTTGTCCAGGAAGGAGGGCGAAGCTTCAGGGGCTTCCACTTTTGGCCTTTCCTATTATTATAGCTCTTACCTCATGGATCAGAGAATTAACATGAGGCTTCTTCCAACTTCTAAGGATATTAAATTTAATTATATACTCAGGATCTAGGGAAATGACCCAGGTAGGCATGTGGACACATTAGGCCCACTGTGAGACAGTCTTGGGCCAAGAATCCACTCATCCATGATGATATCAGTTTCTTTCAAATGATATATGCAAGAGTCCTAAAAGCAGGTGAGTATTTTCTTTCACTCATTGTTCAGGTACTTTGGAAATGGTAGTAGGTCCCTTTCAGAAAGAGTTGAGGAAAGTGTTCCTGATGCCTCCTGTGATGTTTCAGAGTTTTTCCTAAAGAAATCTAGCCTCCCTTTTAATTATGGTCTCCTAGCCTGAGAACTGGCCAGGTCTGGAAACTAAGCAAGAGGTCAAAATTTTTAATTGCAGTGGTTGACATCACCTAATCTTGATCCTTTTTGGTTACATTGGTTAAACAGCACTCTCACTGTGTATACATTTATCCTGCCTCTAGGAATACTAGTCTATTGGCCATTGCTACAGATTCCTGATGTTCCAAACCTCGGCTGCTAGTCCAGCTTAGTGCCCTTTTCAGAATTCCATTCCCTTTGCCTCTGATAGTAAAGTGCAACTCCCTGCCTTTGGCTATCCTGAGTCTTTCGATCTCCTATAACACTGGAGAGCCCATTTCCACAGCAGTTTTCCTTTCAGCAACAATGGCCAGTGGAATGAGTTGTCAGATTTAGGGGAGAAAAACACTTGCAAAGGATGAATGAAATTTGAATTTCAGATACACAGTAATTTTTTTAGCAAAAGTACATCCCAAGTATTACATGCTGTATTTTATCTGGCAGTCCTGCTTACAGAGGACTAGTGAAATCTTTACTGCTTTAAAGAAAGAAGTGTCTTCTGGGCCCTCCCACTGTATATAAGCAGTTGGTGCTCTGGTCTTATATTTGTTCTAACATGACCAACTCTCTGAGCCTTTGACTATTCCCTTTGCTTAGGAAGTTCTGCAATATTCACCTTATTTGTTTTTCTTTTTTTTTTTTTCAGATTTAATGTGTTTTATTGATTAAAATATTACATTTGTGCCACTTTCCCTTCCCTCTGCTCCCCTCCCCCCGGTGGCCCCCTCCCTCCAGTTGTCCCCCCCTTTTAGATTATGTCCATTAGTTGTGCTTACAGTTCCTCCCAACCTCTCTCCGTCTATTCCATTCCCTCCTACCATGATCCCCAATTCCTATATCATCTCCCTCCCTCTCCCCACTCCCCCTCCCTGTTGGCCTCCCCCCACTATGATTCCCTTACCCACAGTTCCTTTTCCACTCTCGTTGCCTGTTTTGTTTGCCTTTGTTTCATCTCCCTAGCTTCTGTTTTTTAAACCAGTCCCTTTAACTTCTCATATAACAGTGGTTTGGATCTAATGAACTCTTTCAGTTTTATTTTGTCCTGGAAACACTTTCTCTGTCCTTCTATTCTGAATGACAATTTCGCTGAATAGAGTATTCGTGGTTGTAGGTTTTGGATTTTCATTACTTTGAATATTTCTTGCCAGTCCCTTCTTGTCTGTAGGGTTTCCCTTGAGAAGTCAGCTGATAGTCTAATTGGGACCCCTTTGTACATAATTCTTTTCTTCTCTCTTGCTGCTTTTAAGATTCTCTCTTTATCTTTAATTTTTGACATTTTGATTATAATGTGTCTTGGAGTGGTTCTCCCTGGGTCCAGTCTCTTGGGAACTCTCCTTGCTTCCTGGACCTGCAAGTCTATTCCCTTCCCCAAGTCTGGGAAGTTCTCCTTTATTATAGTTTCACTCAATTTTTCAAGTTCTAGTTCATCTTCCTCATTCTCTGGCAAACCAATGATTCTTATGTTGGGCCTTTTATAGCTGTCCCAGAGGTTTCTGATCCTCTCATTGTTGCTTGCCATTTCCTCTCGCTGCATTGGTTGACTGCTTGTTCCTTCTCCATATTCCAGTTTGTTGAAATGGACTCTGGATTCCTCACCATCTGTCTCGTATGTGGTTTTGTTCCTTTCGTTATGAAAGTTTTTCGCTTCTTTCATATCTTTTTCCTGCTCTTTTGTGAATTCTGTAAGCCACCTGATAACAATGGCCCAGAACTGAGCCTCTGACAGGTTTCTTATCTGTTCATCTGTCAGGTTCTCTATCTGCTGTCTGGTGAGTTGTGCCACCGGGATCTCTATATTTGTCTGCCACATTTTGACAGATGCGTTTTGTTTTCCTGGGCCGGCTGTCGGGGGCAGGGGACAGTGCCTGCGTACGCGTCACAAATCAGCGACCGCCGGCGCCTGCCTGTCAGCGACCTATTTCGCAGCCCTGTGGTGCTTTCTTTGGGGGCGGGGGTCCAAGATGGATTCACACAGTTATTCAGCTAGGAGACCGGGATCCGTCCTCCCGCCCCCCTGGGCCTCACTGTTCAAGGCGATGCTGCGGCTGCTCCCCAGCGCCGGAGTCGGGCACGCCAGGGGCTTGATCGGAGTCGCCTGCCTGTCCGCGACCTATTTCGCAGCCCTGTGGTGCTTTCTGTGGGGGCGGGGGTCCAAGATGGATTCACACAGTTATTCAGCTAGGAGACCGGGATCCGTCCTCCCGCCCCCCTGGGCCTCACTGTTCAAGGCGATGCTGCGGCTGCTCCCCAGCGCCGGAGTCGGGCACGCCAGGGGCTTGATTGGAGTCGCGCACGCCAGGGGCTTGATTGCCTCCAGGATTTTTCGCCGCCCCGCCCCGCCACTCCGCAAACAGCTTTGCCTTCTTTAACTCTTACCTGCCCAAATGGCACCGCTGGTTTATAACTTCATATGTTGGGCTTCCGTGTAGCTTTATTTTCTGGAATTTCTAGTTATCCTTTGTTTTGAAGTAGTTGTATTCCACTATAGTTGTAGAGGGAGACCTAGCGTGTCCGTCTAAGCCTCCATCTTGGCCGGAAGTTCACCTTATTTGTTTTTCATTGTTTTTTTCTAAGTTATGAGGAGACATCTATGCAGTATAGGTATCCTAGGCAGGATACACCCATTGCAATAAACTCTCCCTTATCCAATCTTACATTCCATACCTTACTATAGTCCAGGATTCTCAAGATCCCTTCAAAAGCATGGTTTATCCTGATTTATCCTAGCACGTTTTAGCCAAATCCCTGGCTCTTCCAACAAAATATCCTTTTTCTTCCATAGTAGGCCATGCTGTGATATGGCCCTAGTCAGTAGTCCAGAAACAAGGTGAAAGCAGAACTTGAGGAAGATCAGTATAATCTAGGGAGTTGTCTGTCTGAGGTGGAACCTTCGCACAACATTCAGACAAAGAAAGGCTGCTATTTTCTAGCAACCGGTAGGATGGATGCCACTTCTCCCAACCCAGAGGGTTCAGGGGCATCTGAGATTCAAGGTCCTCAAGCACATCCATGTCTTTCTTTAAAGCAGTGAAGATTTCACTAGTTCTCTGTAAGCAGGGCTGCCAGATAAAAGGCCCCAATTATTCTATACTAGCAATTTGATTTTACTATAGAAGACCACGAATTGAGCCATCATAATGATCCTACCACCAGATCCTAGCTTAATTTTTCAACACAAGCTGCCCTCCTATTGCAGGAGATGAGGATTCCTCTAAACACTGCCATTAAGCTTTTCTGGTTGCCTTGAGAAGACATTTGGGTTAACCTTAGTACTTCACTTAAACTTAGCAATGATCAATTAATGCCACAATCCATAATTATCACAATGCCTTGTCTCTCAGAATGCCAGTTCATGCCTTTGAACCTGCATCTCATTCCGTGGCTGAAGTCCTAGTAATGGTGACACAATGGCACAGCGGAAGTTACCACTTCACTACCCAACTTTTATCACCAACTGTCTTCATTTGGATTCCTCCAGAAGCAAAGCCTGCAAGTAGTTGATTTAGGACATGATCTCAAGAAATTGGAAAGGAATGAAGAAAGAAGAAAAAAAGAAAGAAGCCAATAAAGGATGCATTAGCAAGCAAGTTACTGTCTTTAACGATATAACAAGTAAGCTATGGAATTAACCAGCGTGAAATTCAGACCTCAGGGTTATCTACTGAGAGGCTAGGCGGCTGGAATACTGATTTGGCAATGCTCACCAGAGGTTGGTTGAGGGCTGCTCCAGACGCAGGGGCAGCATTCATTCGTCATAACACTGGCCTTTCCCATGATGAGGCACTGCTGCAATGCTGAGGGGGGCTGGCAGCTGGAAGTTGGTGGCTTGCACTGGAGCAGGGAAGTCTGGGGAGAGAGGAGTGGGCAGAATCAGGATCTTCACACAAATCATACTAGAATTTTATTTTTTTAAATCCTCACCCAAGGACATGACTGTTGATCTTTTAGAGGGAGGGAAGGGTGGGAAAGAAAGTGAGAGAGAAAAACATCAATAGTTTCCTCTTATAAGTGCCCCAACTGGGGACAGAACCTATAATCTAGGCATGTACCATGACTGGGAATTCCACCCTCAACTTTTCTGTTTACAGGATGATGCTCTTACCTACTGAGCCATAGCCAGGGCTGTACCAGAATTTTCAGAATCGACTTATCCAACAGATCTTGGTCCCTTTGGAAACTGATGTGTGTATATGTTTTTTATTTAAAAATCATGTGCTTTTTTGAATAATAAATCTATTCATATAGTTTAAATAGAAACATAAAAAATTTAAATGGGAATATAGAGAATGTCTCACCCTATTTCTCTTCAGATACTTATCTATCTCACCCCTCACAGGAAACCACTGTTATTGGTTTCGTAGTTTCAAATATATTTTTCATAGATTATAGTAAATATAAATATATACTCTACCTCCCTCTTTTCTTTGTACACAAATGGTTAAATATATATATTATTCTGTACTATGTTTTTCCTATGCAACAATATTTTTCCATATTACTATATTACTATATCAGCTGCATAGTAATCCAACATATACATAGTTAGGCCATAATGCATTCAAGGAGTTTACTAAAAATGAATATTTAGATAGTTTTCCATTTGTTATAATAAGGATCCTTCTTTGAATAACTTTAAAGATAGTCTTCACACATAAGTGAAAGGATATCTGCATGTGTAAGTATGTAAATAAGATAAATTTCTAGAAGTAGAATTGATGTGTTAAAGTCCGGATAGTTTTTTCTTTTTTCATTTTGACAGCTATTGCCAAATTATGTTTCTCAGAGTTTTAACAAACAACAGCACTCTAAAAATTTGAATGAATTTTATAATATTCCTCTTTTCTGTAGGGAAATCTAAACTTCTTTAAATTGATAGGACAGGTGAATTAACACTTCTAGAAAATAACCTTAGTCTGTAAAATAGTCAATAACATTTTAAAATTGTCAGTAGCATTTTTTTGCTAGAGAAATGTCCAAAAGAAAAATTAAAATAAGTTAGTTGCTATTGTACATAAATAATTGAAAAGATCTTTGGAGAAAGCAATTCTATTTTTAGAGAAGAAATACGAAAAAATTTGACAGCTTTTTTCTTAAAAACAAAAGAAGCCCATTTTTTGTCATGCTTTTTCTGACAGATTACATAATAGTTTTTTAATGTGTTTTATTGATTATAATGTTACATTTGTCCCAATTTCCCTTCCCTCTTCTCCCCTCCACCCGGTGGCCCCCCTCCCTCCAGTTGTCCCCCCTTTTAGACCATGTCCATTAGTTGTGCATATAGTTCTTCTCAACCTCTCTCTGTCTATTCCATTCCCTCCTACCATGCTCCTTAATTCCTATATCATCTCCCTCCCTCTCCCCCTTCCCCCTCCCTGCTGACCTCCCCGCAATGTTTCCCATACCTATAGTTCTTTTTCCACTCTTGTTGCCTATTTAGTTTGCCTTTGTTTCAATTCCCTAGCTTCTGTTGTTGTTTCTTGTGATGCAGTTTTCATTTTAATGTTCATAGTTTTGATCCTCCTTTTTCTAAACCAGTCCCTTTAACATCTCATATAACAGTGGTTTGGATCTAATGAACTCTTTCAGTTTTATTTTGTCCTGGAAACACTTTCTCTGCCCTTCTATTCTGAATGACAATTTCGCTGGATAGAGTATTCGTGGTTGTAGGTTTTTGCTTTTCATTACTTTGAATATTTCTTGCCAGTCCCTTCTTGCCTGCAGGGTCTCCCTTGAGAAGTCAGCTGATAGTCTAATTGGGACCCCTTTGTACATGATTCTTTTCTTCTCTCTTGCTGCTTTTAAGATTCTCTCTTTATCTTTAACTTTTGACATTTTGATTATAATGTGTCTTGGAGTGGTTCTCCCTGGGTCCAGTTTTTTTGGAATTCTCTGTGCTTCCTGGACCTGTAAGTCTATTTCCTCCCCCAAGTTTGGGAAGTTCTGCTTTATTTTATTTTCACTTAATTTTTCAATTTCTAGTTCATCTTCTTCGCCCTCTGGCAAACCAATGATTCTTATGTTGGGCCTTTTATAGCTGTCCCAGAGGTTTCTAATCCTCTCATCATTTTCCTTGCTTCCCGTTTTTTCTCTCTGCACTGGTTGACTGTTTGTTCCTTTTTTGTGTTCTGGTTTGTTGATTTGAACTCTGGATTTTATTTCCTCACCATCTGTCTCGTATGAGGTTTTGTTCCTTTCAGTATGGGTGTTTTTCAATTCTTTCTCATCTTTTTCCAGATCGTTTGTTAATTCTGTAAGCCACCTGATAACAATGGCCCTGAACTGAGCCTCTGACAGGTTTCTTATTTGTTCATCTGTTAGATTCCTCATCTGTTGCCTGGTGAGTTGTGCCACCGGGATTTCTATAGTTGTCTGCCTCATTTTGACAGATGCGTTTTGTTTTCTTGGGCCGGCTGTAGGGGGCAGAGCCTGTGTACTCGTCACAACCCAGCGACCGCGCCGATCCGCAACCTTTTTCGCCGGCGCTTTGTCGTCACCGCCCAGCGACCAGTGGCGATCCGCAACCTATTTTGCAGCCCTGTGGCGGTTTGTGTCAGGGCGGGGTCCAAGATGGATTCACACAGTTATTCTGCTAGGAGACCGGGATCCATCCTCCCGCCCCCTGGGCCTCACTGTTCGAGGCAATGTGGTGGCTGCTTCTCCCAGCGTTGGGGTCACGAGCCGCCGGGGTTCGACTGTAGCCGGGATTGTCCTCCCTGCCGCTGGGATTGTTCTCCCCGCCACTGTCCCTGGTGCGACCACAAACAGCACCGCCCACTTTCGCTCTTACCTGCCCAAAGAGTGCCGCTGGTTTATAACTTCATACGTTGGGCTTCCGTGTAGTTTTATTTTCTGGAATTTCTAGTTATCTTTTGTTTTGAAGTAGTTGTATTCCTCTCTAGTTGTAGAGGGAGGCTGAGCATGTCCGTCTTAGCCTCCATCTTGGCCGGAAGTCCAAGCCACTTTTCACATAATAGTTTTGTGGGTTAAAATTATCTGTGTAAATCCTCACATTTTGAAAAAGAGCAATAAAAAACACTTCATTTGGTAACTCTGAACAGATAGAGGATACAGTCAATAATATTGTAATAACTATGTTTGGTGCCAGATGGATACTAGATTATTGGGTGATCACTTCATAAGTTATATAATGTCTAACCATTATGTTGTACACCTGAAACTAATATAATATCATATGTCAACTATAATTTAAAAATAAAAATTATTTTAAAAAGACATATCTTAATCACTATTTAATTTTGAGTTGAACAACAAAAAATCAGTTGATATTTTGTTGTTGCCAAAGAATTATTTTCCAGAAACTTTTGAATTCTGGGGGTTTTTCTTTAAGATACTGTTAACATCGTTGTCAAAATCTACCAAAAAGCATCTGACAAAAGGAAACTTTAACTGCATCTTCTTGATTTAGACAAGTCACCCTCACTATCCACTTTTGCTGGTAAAAGGAAATTAATTTCTTATACTCTCCTCAGGCTGAAAAGCTACTCTATAGCATGTACACCAAAATCTTTCTCTTTCCACCTGCAAGATTGATTAATCTATAGAATAAAAAAAATGTAAATCTTTGGGGATCTTGTCACTTTTATGGTAGAAGATGAATTCAAGCAGGATTTCAATATTGCTTGGGCTTCTGGCCCCAAAATAATATAACCATGTCACCAGGGGAAAGTCTGCAGGAACATGCTGTGCTGTAATAGTTTACAGATTCATAAAAAGTATTGATCAAGCTTCGTCTCCTGTAGTTCTAAATAGAGTATTAAAGGATTTTATCTTCTAGACTATAGCAGCACAATAATACTAAGAATGGCAATGAACAAAACATGAAAATCCAATACAACTAAGAAACACAAAAGCATCTGGCTTTGTGTTTAACACAGCCATCATTAAGTTAATGGTGCAGTTATGTATAGCTTCTCCTTTTAATTAAATAATTAGCTCTTTTCTGATGGACATATTTATGCTTGGCCACACTGACTGCTGATGCAGAGCTGGCAAGCATGCCAGGGTGGAATAATTTGCACAGCTTTGTACAAACAATAATTTGTATCACAAGATTCCAAAAAGCATCTACCCACTTTCTTTCTGGTCATAATCTCCTGTCCATTTCCCTAAGTTTTGGCAACTATGGATTATTTTCCACATATAATTCAATGTAACTTTTTCCATTGAGACAAAGGTTCACTGCATTACTAAGATTTTATTTCTCCTTGACCATGTGTTCTTTTAGTTTTAGATGTCCTTGAAGGTATTTTATTTGGGTAGGAAAAAAGTCAAATCAGAACTCTAAAATCTTTCTACTATCCTATGACAAAAATCTTCAATTACACGATGGAGATATTTCACATCAAATAACATTTGTTCTATTTGGCAATAGTTATAACTTCTGTAAATAAATGTACAGTGGGTACTATTGTAAAAATCTGAAAGTCTCTTATCCTTATAATATGGAAGAATATATAAAGATATCAGTCTACTTGCATATATAATCCCTAACATCTAGTTACAAAGTTGTGTTTCCTAATATGAAGATAGTCTGAAAGAAGACGGACACATCTATATTTTATTTCTTTAGGGGAGATTGATGAATAAGGGAGGTTTAAGGTACTGGAAATTCTCTAGAAAAGGCACATGTTTATTGTTTTGTGAGCCATGGACCTACAACTTAATTGATAAAAGAACTCATATGACTCAACACTAGGAACAAAAACAAGCCAATTAAAAAATGGGCAAGGGGGGATCCAAGATGGTGGAGCAGTAAGTGGAAGCTACGCTGACCTCCTCCCAGGACCAATCTGGAATTACAACTTAATTGTGGAGAAATCATCTGGAATAACCAAATGAACACTAGCTGGAGTGAAATCCTATAACCACAGAGAGACAGAAAAGGCCACTTCATCACGATTTGACCGGAAGGAAGTGTGGAGATGCGAAAGGGCCAGCTGGGCTCTCATGGGTGGCAGCTGAAGGGACTGAGAAACAGCTCAGCAGCCGGAAGTTCCCCCTGAGAAGGGCAGGGTCTAAACCCCCAGCTGGGCTTCCCAGCCTACAGCAACAGAGTGGAAAGTAAAAGCATCCAGCTGTGAAAAGTGAAAAGCCACAGGGTTTTTGCTAACTGAAAGACACAGCTGGAGAAAAAGAGCTCTTAAGTGGATCACGTGTGAAAATATTTTTGGCACCCACTTATCCTGCTGGGCTCAATGAGAGGGAGGGCAGAGAGGACTAGAGATGCTTGGGGAGAATTTGGGGCAGTGGCTTTGAGGAGAGAATTGAGGAAGCAGCCAACCAGGTTCCAGTACTGAGTCATTCTCCATACTGCAGGCAGACCATTCCCCTCCAAGTGCCATCAGCCTGAAGGGAAACAAAAGCCCCACCTCCAGGAATTAATCTGCCCCACCCTCGGTGCTTAAACCTGACAGCTGATCACAGATGGAATAGATTAACAACTAAAGGAAACAGACAAAGGCAGTAGATCTCTGGTAGTCTCCAGCAGGCTGCCTAGGCCCAGACTGGTACGTGATCTGACACCACCAGAGGCAGATCTAGGAAGTGCAGATCAATCTATGAAGCAGCAACAAACAAGAAGAGTAACAAAAACGGGGAAACAGAGAAACAACCCCACCATCGAGGAAGCAGAAGATCGGATCAGCGAGCCAGAGGACAACGTAGAAAAAAATTCCTAATCAGTGCAACAGAATGAAAAAAGACTGAAAAAGAATGAAGAGGTTTTAAGAAAGCTGCAGGACAACATCAAATGTGATAATATCCATATCATAGGAATACCAGAAGGAGAAGAAGAGAAGCAAGGGATAGAAAATCTGTTTGAAAAAGTAATGACAGAAAACTTCCCTAACTTTATGAGAGAAAAAGTCATGCAAGTCCCAGAAGCAGAGAGGGTCCCAATGAAGATGAAACCCAACAGGCCCACTATAAGACACAAAATAATTAAAATGGCAACATTCAAAGACAAGGAGAATATTAAAAGCAGCAAGAGAGAAACACTTAATAACATACAAAGGAGCTCCAATAAGACTATCATCAGATTTCTCAGCAGAGACACTACAAGCCAGAAGGGAATGGCAAAAAATAATCCAAACAATGAAAACAAAGGCCTACAGCCAAGAATACTCTATCCAGCAAGACTCTCATTCAAAATGGAAGGTGAAATAAGAAGTTTCCCAGACAAAAAAAAAAGAATAAAAAGAATAAATCTCCACCGAACCAGCATTGCAAGAGATGCTAAAGGGAATGCTTTAAGAAGATGAAGAAACAGAGAGAAACAGAGAGGAACACAAGTGCAAAGGAAGAAAATGACAATGAAAAGTACCTATCAAAAATAACCTTAAAAGTAAATGGATTAAATGCACCAATCAAAAGACATAGGGTAGCAGAATTGATTAGAAAGCATGACCCATATATATGCTGTCTACAAGAGACCCACCTTAGAACAAAAGATCTACACAGACTGAAAGTGAAGGAATGGAAGAAAATATCTCAAGCAAATGGACATGAAAAAAAAGCTGGGTAGCAATACTTATATCAGACAAAGGAGATTTTACATAAAGGTGATAAGAGACAGAGAAGGACATTCATAATACTTAGGGGAAAAATCCATCAAAATGATATAACCCTTGTAAACATATATGCACCCAACATAGGACCACCCAAATATGTAAGGAAAATTTCGAAAGACTTCAGGAAGGATGTAGACAGCAACACACTCATAGTAAGGGGTGTCAACACCCCGTTGTCAACAATGAACAGATATTCGAATCAAAGAAACACCAAGGATATTGAGGCATTGAACAACACTCTAAATCAAATGGACTTCAATGATATATATAGAACTTTTCACCCCAAAGAAGCAAAATATACATTCTTTTCAAGTGCACATGGAACATTTTCAAAGATAGACCACATGGTAGTACACAAAACAAGCCTCAACAAATTTAAGAAAATTGAAATTATATCAAGCACCTTCTCAGATCACAATGGCTTGAAAAGGAAATCAACCTCGAGGAAAAAAGTCAAAAACATTCAAACTCATGGAGAATAAATAACATGTTATTAAATAATGAATGGGTTAACAATGACATCAAGGAAGAAATCAAAAAGTTTCTGGAAACAAATGATAATGAACACACAACAACCCAAAACCTAATGAAAGCAGTCCTGAAAGGAAAGTTCATAGCAATACAGGCCTACCTAAAAGGTATAGAAGAATCTCAAATAAAAAATATAATCCTACAGCTACAAGAACTAGAGAAACAACAACAAACCAAGCCCAGAGCAAGTATAAGGAAGGAAATTATCAAGATCAGAGCAGAATTAAATAACATAGAGACTAAACAAACAATTCAAAAGATCAACAAAACCAGGAGCTGGTTCTTTGAAAAGATAATCAAAATTTACAAGCCTTTAATGAGGCTTATCAAGAAAAAAAGAGAGAGGACCCAAATAAATGAAATCAGAAATGAAGTAGGAGAAATCACAACTGATAAAACAGAAACACAAAGGATTGTAAGAAATTATTACGAACAATTATATCACAAGAAATTTGACAACCTGGATGAAATGGACAATTTTCTAGAAACATATAATCTTCCAAAACTGAACCAAGAAGAATCAGAAAACCTGAACAGACCAATAACAACTAGTGAAATTAAAGCAGTAATCAAAAACTCCCAGCACACAAAAGCTCTGGACTGGATGGCTTCACAGGTGAATTTTATAAAACATTTAGGAAAGAACTAACTCATATTCTCAAACTATTCCAAAAAATCCAAGAAGAGAGAAGACTCCCAAACTCTTTCTATGAAGCCAGTATTACTCTGATTCCAAAACCAGGTCAAGACACAACAAACAAAGGAAACTACAGGCCAATATCTCTGATGAACATAGATGTTACAACCCTCAACAAAATATTGGCAAACCAGATCTGACAACACATTAGAAAGATCATACACCACAATCAAGTGGGATTCATTCCAGGGATGCAAGCATGGTTTAATATTTGCAAATCAATAAACATAATACTCCACATAAACAAAAGGAAAGACAAAAAGCACATAATCATATCAATCGATGCTGAAAAAGCATTTGACAAAGTACAACACCCATTTATGATGAAAACACTCAGCAAACTGGGAACAGAGGGAGCACACCTCAATATTTAAAGACCATATACAAGAAACCTGAAGCCAGCATCATACTCAATGGACAAAAACTGAGAGCATTCCCCTTAAGATCAGGAACAAGACAAGGATGTTCACTCTCTCCACTCCTATTCAACATAGTCTTGGAAGTTCTAGCCACAGCAATCAGACAAGAAAGAGAAATAAAAGGCATCCAAATTAGAAAAGAGGAAGTGAAAATGTCATTATTTGCAAACGACATGATAGTGTACATAGAAAACCCTATAGACTACACGAAAAAAACTATTCGACCTAATAAGTGAATTTGGCAAAAGAGCAGGGTAAAAAGTCAATATTCAGAAATTGGAGGTATTTATGTACACCAGCAATAAAATGTCAAAGGTAGAAACTAGAAAAAAATAAACCATTTACTATAGCAACAAGAAAAATAAAGTATCTATGAATAAACTTAACCAAGGAGGTAAGAGACCTGTACTCAGAAAACTACATAACACTGAAGAAAGAAATTAAAGAAGATACAAATAAATGGAAGCATATACCGTGTTCATGGATGGGAAGAATCAACATCATTAAAATGCCCATACTACCCAAAGCAATTTATACATTCAATGCAATCCCTATGAAAATACCAACGACATATCTTACAGACCTAGAACAAATACTTCAAAAATTTATATGGAACCAAAAAAGATCCTGAATAGCCACAGCAATCTTGAGTAAGAAGAACACAGTAGGAGGAATCACAATACCTGATACCAAACTATACTACAAGGCCACGGTAATCAAAGCAATCTAGTACTGGCATAAGAACAGACATATACATCAATGGAACAGAATAGAGAGCCCAGAAATAAACCCATGTCTATATGGTCAACTAATATTTGACAAAGGGGGAAGGAACATCAAATGGAGTGGAAAGAGCCTCTTCAACAAAAGGTGTTGGGAGAACTGGACAGAGACATGCAAAAAAAATTAAACTAGACCACCAACTTACACCATACGCCAGAATAAACTCAAATGTATCAAAGACTTAAATGTAAAATGTGACACAATAAAAATCCTAGAGAAAAACATAGGTAGGAAATTTTTCAGATATCCTATGTAGCAATATTTTCACTGATATATCTCCTAAAACAAGAGAAATAAAGAAAAGAATAATCACATGGAATTACATCAAACTAAAGAGATTCTACTCAGCAAAAGAAAACATCAGCAAGATGAAAAAGGAACCAACCATATGGAAAAACATATTTTCCAATGATACCTCAGACAAGGGATTGATCTCCAAAAAATATGAAGAACTTATATGACTCAACACCAAGAAGACAGAAAACCCAATTAAAAATGGGCAAAAGACCTGAACAAACACTTCTCCAAAGAGGTTATACAGAGGGTCCATAGGCACATGAAAGAATGCTCAACATCACTAGCCATCAGAGAGATGCAAATAAAAACCACAATGAGATACCACCTCACACCAGTCAGAATGGCCATCATCAAAAAATCAACAAATCAACAAACAAGATGTGCTGATGTGGATGCAGAGAAAAAGGAACCCTAGTACACTGCTGGTGGGAATGCAAACAGGTGCAGCCACTATGGAAAACAGTTTGGAATTTCCTCAAAAAACTAAAAATGGAACTGCCTTTTGAACTAGTAATTCTATTGCTAGGATTATCCAAAAAATCCTGAAACACCAACTCAAAAGAACCTATGCACCCCTATGTTCATAGCAGCACTGCTTACAATAGCTAAGTGCTGGAAACAACCTAAGTGCCCATCTGTAGATGAGTGGGTCAAAAACTATGGTACATTTACACAATGGAGTACTATGTAGCAGAAAAAAAGAAGAAACTTCTACCATTCGCAACAACATGGATGGAACTGAAGAGAATTATGCTTAGTGAAATAAGCCAGACAATGAAAGAAAAATACCATATGAGATCACCTAATACAGGAGACTAATGAACAATACGAACAAATGAGTGAAATTGAACCAGAGCCATGTAAACAAGGAGCAGACTAACAGTGACAAGGGGGAAGGGAGGAGGATGAGAAGTGGGGTAAGAAGGGAGGTAAGAAGGGAAAGGGTCTAATAAAAGAACATGTGTGAATGACCCATGGACATGGACAATGGGGTGAAGGGAGAAGGGGTAGGCAGGGTGCGAGGAAGCAATGGGGAAAAAAGTGGGACAACGGTATAGAAAAACAAACAAATAAAAATTTTTAGTGGGGGGAAAAAATTGAAGAAAAATAAATTAATAAATGAGCTAGCAAATCCCCCCCCCCATTCCCTTCAAAAACCCTCACATATAGGAAAGCGAACAAAAGAAAATGTAAAGTGTGAAAATGCAATTTTAGTGAATATTAGGACAAGGATTTTTCTTCACCCTGTATGTTTTTCTCCCTACCTGATCCCTCCAGAATTTGATATACTGAAGAAGTAATGACATAAGGTTCTCTGCATAAAACTAATAATACCAGTTGTTAATAGAGGTTTTGTTAACCAAGACTTTGACTGGAATGTCATGCCTAAAGGAGACATGCGTGGACTCCGGTTGTTACCAAAAAGCCCTGAGGAACTGAGATTGACTTTTGAAGGTAATAAAATCCCATGAGAAAAAAGGCCTGGTACCTTGGTTGGTTGTGTGGTTCATGGCAATCTTTCCAGGGAAGGAATGGAGGTTGCTTTCCTGAAAGATGGCTAGAAGGAACCTTAAGGCACAATGGAAAACCTGAAGGATTTGGAAAAGACAGGTGTTTATAGGCAAGGCTGAATGGCAGGTATGTGACTCAGCTTCTGTGCCCCGAAGGGCAGACTGAAAGTCACTCTAAAGGTTACTAATGTAAGTTCCAGTAAAGCAGACATAAAGATTATATGTGATCATTTGCTGCTCCTGTTGTTTTTATGCAAATGAACAGGATAAATTAAAACTGAACTTAGTGCAGTCCCGTTAATGACAAAGAGGGTAATCTTAAGGAGAAAAATCACAATTCAAGGAAAATCACGATTCTCAGTGGTAGACTATAAACTAGTGCAGCTGTCTTTAAAGTCTATTTTCATTTAAAGTTTCTTTTCATTTGAAAGTTAAACTAGGTCTGTGACATCATCAAAGATGCTTAATTTACAGGCAAGAAGAATGTCAAATGCCTTGCAACTGGATGTCTTCCCAAAAAGACAGTCTCAGATTTAGAGACTGGTTTGTGGGTTATGTTGCATAAATTAACATGTGTGTTCTGTTTTCATAGGGCATAAGCCTATGATCTCATTAGCTGAATGATTGTCTGTATGTATAGGCCTCACTTAATCCTGTCTGCATTGCCAATTCCTGAGACTCAATGGTTTGGCTGAACAAAGTGGTGGGTTAGTGAAGCATGGGATGGTCTGTGGGTTTCACTTTAAAACTGGTTTCTCTTTTCTATCCTAATGGCTTGGACAGAAAGGACCCAGAGGTCTGAGAGGGAGGAAACCTAAAATATTCCCCTTATTCCAAAATAAGTGTAGTGGACAAAAGGGCTTTAGACAGGTGTGACATGCCTTGCACACCTTCCTCCAAATAAGCCTTTTTTTTCCTAATGTGGGACATTGAAAAATTAATCCCTGCCTTTTGTTATGTAGTGGTTATGTATTTAATGATGCTTTTAACCCTTTTGCCAAATCTGTTGTCCCCAGAATATAAGGATACCAGCCTGTCAAACCGAGCATGCCACTGTCCAGGAACAGCCAACTGACCTGGAGTCTGCACGATCCTTCCTCATGTGGGAAGGCCACCCACCCCTCCACACCTCAACTCTTATTAGGGATTTCTGTACCCAAGGGTAAGTCCAGCTTGAAGCAGCTAGAGGAGCACAAGACCTTTGCCCATTGTCCTTTATAAGATTATAAAGTGTCTTAAGTCTGAGAGGGGAATTGTTACAGAGTGGAGGTCACCCCCCAAAAAATAAGTTACTTAATTAATTTTAAAAAGTAGTCAAAGGATCTGAATAAACACTTCTCCAAGGAGGATATACAGATGGCTCTTAGGCATATGAAAAGATGCTCAACATCACTAGCCATCAGAGAGATGCAAATTAAAACCACAATGAGATACTACCTCACACCTGTCAGAATGACTATCATTAATAAATCAAGAAACAAATACTGAGCAGAATGCGAGGAAAAGGGAATCTTAGTGCATGGTTGGTAAGAATGTGGACTGGTGCAGTCACTGTTGAAAACAGTATGGAATTTCCTTAAAAAAATAAAAATAAAACTGCCTTTTGATCCTGCAATTCTGCTGCTGGGAATATACCCTAAGGATTCCAATTCATCAATTCAAAAGAACCTATGCACCCCTATGTTCGTAGCTGTTCTATTTATAGTAGCCAAGTGCTGGAAACAGCCTAAGTGCCCAGCAGTAAATGAATGGATCAAAAAACTGTGCTATATTTACACGTGGAATACTACACAGCAGAATAAAGAAGAAATTCCTACCTTTTTGTGATAGCATGGGTAGAACTGAAGAATATTTTCGTTTTTGAAATATTTACTATTCAATAGTGGTTAATGGGTACTTAAGTGCTTCTCTAATTCAATTAGGTAAACAACTAATCTTCATTATTAATAAATTTTTATTTTTTATTTTTATTGAATCTATTGGGGTGACATTGGTTAATAAAATTTTAAATGTTTCAATTGTACAACTCAATAATATATCACCTATATATTGTACTGTGTGTTCACTACCCCAAATCATTTCTCCTTCATTACTATATATCCCACCTTTTCCCCTCTTCTACATAATAAATTTCTTAAAGAGGCTTTTAACAGAGCATTGAGGCAGCTGGTGACAGCTATTTACCTCCATAGATGAGAGATATTATTTTTCTCAATAGTCATTTTATGGTAGATTCAAGTTATAATTTTTATTTTATTGTTGATGGAAACAGGCTTCTTCTTGGGTCCACCTGAGAAAATAATTTCCAACTATACTGAGCTCAAATATTATCTTTTATCTTGAAGAAATAAATTCTCTATCTCATAATGCACATATTTTTGGTGAAAAATAAATATCATTTCAAGAAATAAATCTTTAAATCTCAAAAACATACTTCAAAATTAAGTTGAACAATAAATTAACAGTATCTATAACTTTACTAATGTAAAATTTTTCCAGGAAGATGTTTAAGCAGTACAATAATATGGTGTAAGATCTATTAGAAAAAAAAAATGCTGTTTCAATAACTTCTGTGAAAATAGCCACACAAATGAATATTCTTGAAAACATAGTTCAAGAATTATAGGTTTTACACATACTATATAAGTAGACATATAACCTAGACCAAGTTTCCTTTCCTATAGAATGTGAAAGTTAAGTTAACGTTTTTTCAAGGTTCCTCTGATTCTTTAACTACTGTAAGCTCATCATAAGAACATTTGCCATTATGCTTTATGGTACAGAGATCTGACTTCTGAACAACCCATGGGAGGACTTAGAGCTGTATTTCTACTTCCCTTTCAGCCGTTTAGGCAAATTTAATCAGATCTAGATCAGACTGCCAATTCCAAAAGAGAATCCATCGTTTCATTGGAAATCTACTTTCACGATGTTCTGCATGTATTATCTTCCAGGAAAACAGCTGTCCAAAGCACAAGGATGTAGAAATCCAGGCCCCATAGACATGTGTTCTTGAACCAGGCTTCTGACATTGTATATATCACCTGTGACTGACTGTGAACATTTCTGTGTGGGAAGCTTGGTACTTAGGCCTGTAGTTCTCCGGCTGTCCATGGCTTCTTTTAGAATGTAATCACTAGCAGTGTACACACGAATACACACACACAAATGCCCATCACTGGGTTCCAGGGCTCCTACAACATGTGCAAAATTAAAACAAATATCACCTACTGCCTCCAAGAAGTTCTATGAAGTAAGGAATTAGTAGATACCAATAATGCCTTTCAATCTGTTGATCATTTTGCTCTTTTGATTTCTTCTAAGTGTTGAGTTAAAATTTTTCTGGTTTAATTAATTAGGAGTTGTTTAATTCTGTGTTTAGTTACTAATTTCATTACTCATGTTTCTGAGAAGTTTAGTCTCTTTAGCCTGGTTTAGAAGCAACATATTTTTAAACAGATTTGGATTTTTCTGGAACTTACTCATAGGTGGGCATTTCCTTTTGCATCATCCATCATGTAACTTCATGATCAGTACATTCTAAGCCACTTCCAGGGAACATATATCATTCTGGTGTGATTGCCCACAATAGCTAAAGTGAAGGCAAAAAAGAAAAACTTGATACAGTGTTCATGTGTCTTTTGGTGATTATTATGATTTAATAATAATTTAAATGTAAAATTTAACTTACTCCTTTTTGGAGGGTATGTTTTCTTTTTATAGTTGAGTAACACTCTGCTACAAATAACCTCTACCTGACCTGTAGCTCCTCCTTTTTATATACTGAATAAATTACTACGCTATTGCTTAAACTGAAAAATAGAGAAAACCCAAAGACTTCTACTTTTAATTTTTTCCTTTTGCATCAGAAAGTCAGTATTCAGTACATAAAATAAATAAGAAACAACAAAATTAATACATATGCATGAAAATTAAACCTTAAATAGGTAAATAACATTATAAAAATTAGAATATAAAATCAAAATACTAATTTTAACAGAATTTTGCAACTGATTATCCTATTTAATAATCATAAAATAATAATGTAAAATATATAAATGTATTTAAAATGTTGGCTATCCTACACAGAAAGTAATTTTTCACCATACAAAAATATTGTGGGAAAGAATTCTATGTATAAGAGTTGTATTTGGGCAAATTGGAATAGAAACAGTTAAAAATATTTCATTTTGTATATTCAGAAGAGAAAGATATGTGAAAAGCTAAAGAATGATCAATACCATTCAATGGATTATCAAAATCCTGAGGCATCGTTCTGATGCTTTGTATACATAGTAGCCTTTTAGTCAGTGAGCAAACCTTTTGTCAATACATAGATTACAATGAAAAACAGAGACAGAGTGAGTGAGAATTAAAGTTTGGTTTATTGTATTTATTCTATTTTCTGGCTTTACTCTCATTTTACTTTCATTGTTCCAAAGGAAATGTCCCTCCTTGTCCTTCACCGGCTCTTACCTGTTTCAGGAGTATATAGCACTTGGCCTTCCTTTGACTTGCCTTACAATCCTGCAGGCATTCTTTGTAGTTAATGAGAGAGAGAGTGGGGGAGGGGGGTCTTCAAAGACACTACTTACAGACTATATAGACTAGTTCGACGTATTTGATATAGGAATAAAGCAATTTGTAAAATATTGAGTTTGGTATTTTGTGTTCTGTTCTTATGTATATATCTTTCTACTTTTAAATGTTTTTCTTTCTCTCTTCAGAACAAAAGGTTTAATTGAACTGAAGAAACCTGTAAGAGAAATTGAAATGTTTTTCTTTGGAAATGGCCTCATGACTCCTATTTAATATTAATAGCATAAAAGAATGTAGCTTCTTAAGAAAACAAACCATACATTCCTATATTTTTAGGATGGGTGTGGGGTTTCTTACTCACCACTTAAGAAACACATTCTATTTCTTTTATAATGTCAAAGTGTTTTTGAGGGGAATGCCTGGGCTCTAGTAACATCTAAAGAATTTCATAGAATGTCAAGACATTCAGTAACTGATTAACTAGTTTAGATATTTCTTGAATGCTTATTTTGTGCCATGCTAATTTCTGTAACATCTCTCTGAGACAGTCAGTCAAGTTCTAATTTTTATTTTACAAAGCTTAAGCTTTATTTAGTTTCACTTTTTCTATTAAACCATTTCACTTTCCTAAATAAGGAAAACTTCAGCATAGGCAGAGAGATAGGACAATATAGTACACTGCAGATCCCAACAGGGAAAATTCCTCCTTCAGGTGTCATTTGCCAGGACTTAGATTTCTGTCCTCTCTCAGGACCTCTTCCTTAGTATAAATGATGGTTGGCCTCCCTGAGGTCAAAAAGCACTACCTTACAAGAGACACTTGCTGGAAACTTTATAAATCATTAAAAGAAATTGCTGTTAGAAATTCAGCTCAACCTATGGCCTGTTTAATTTACTCTCTAGCTAAACTAAGCATAATATCATAGCCAGAACTTGGAAGAAAGTAGTGAGATGCCTCCAGAACATAGAAATAGGTTTTAAATGTGTGGTTGAGCCATGTGAGAAACAATTTATCTAATATCTATAGTGTATCTATCATTCATGACTAGGATTAATTGGTAGAAGAGGTTGCTGGAGGTTAATCAATAATATTTACCTAGAAAAAAGAATGAGCCAGTTAAAGAAAGTGGTATACCTGGAATTCAGGGGGAAATTATAGTGGTGATGGATGAGGGAAGCGGAAGAAAGAAAATCTAAAAATTTGTATCCGTCGTCGTCGTCGTCGTCGGCAGCCGTCCGTCTCCAGAGACGATGGTGTAGCTTCTCAAGAGTCTATCTGCACAGCCGAGAATGGCTGTGCAGTCCGACTCGGGAGTGACACGGTATCTGTCTCCTCCCGTGTTGAATCGACATCTTGCGATGACGCTGGAGTGTCCTCTCCAGTGAAGCTGAAGCTACAGAGCCTGGGCAGGGTGATATGGAGGGTCTGCTGTTGCCCATGCAGCAGACCCCCCCTCTCTTCGCAGCTGAAGGGTCCAAGGGAAAGACGGAGTCAATACAGCTTGGCTTCAGGTGCGCCGCAGGAGTTGCCGGTGTTGACTACAACGTCAAACCGCCTTAGGGACTCCGGCTCCGGATTTTCTGTCGGGGTTTACTCCCTTAGCCTTTCCCCTGAAGAGGTATGCCGAAAGGCAGCGGAGGTTTTTTGGAGTCAGAGTTTTCCTTCTCTGATGTGCCCTGACTGGAAGATCGAACCAGCGACACTTAGCTCGCAGGCCGACGCTCAATCCACTGAGCCAAACCAGCCAGGGTATCCAAGTCTTTATTAATGACCCAGAAAAAAAAGGCATCCTGATAAACCCAAGAGCAGGATTCAGACTATTTGTCAGGTGGATGTTTCTATTACAGATTGATAAGTCAGTTCTCCCAGAATGGTATTATGCTAGCCACAGGGAGAGTTAGTATGTAAATAAATTCTTTGCTTCTTTCCATAGTTACTATCAACCCTCTGAAGACAGTAGGAATTACCTTGTATGCTTTCCTGGCTATCTTACTCTGTGTGAGCAACTATATTTCTTGTTGAAAATAAATACAGTGGCATTTGAGTTTTTACAAGTACACCATCTTTTCCTTCTGAATCCACTAATGAAAATAAAATTTCAGTTTGGAAACTCAAGACTAGTTCAACTATGATGGTCATTTCTAATAATACCATTCTGAAAAGTGCAGTCTTATTTTATACATTGGGTTTACGCCAGATATATAGAGGGGGTTGGTGCACACATCCTGCATGTCGTTTTTTCTATGAAGTTAGCATCAGTCTATACCCAATATTATCAGTCTATACCTCATTTGATGCCTCTCATCACTGCCTCCTACTATCTTCCAGACACTAGGTGTTTGGCTCAAAGCCTTTCTTTTCCACCACAGCCTCTCAAAGTGCTCTGTAGATAAAAAGTAGGCAAAACTGATTATTCAGTCAAGGTTTATAGAAGCTTTGCTAGGAAATCTAAGCAAGGAGTCCAAAAATTGGAGGTCAGAGATATAGGTGAGATGACCTGGCTACCTGATATAGAGGGAGGAAACTGCCAGGTCAGAGAAGCCATAACCTAAGGCCTGCAGGCTTTGGAGGCTGCAAAGCTGAAGGAAAAAAGAAGCCAACACTTGCACTGCATCCATCAAAGACGTGTGGACTGAAGTGTTCTAATTCCCAATGTGTCTGTAGAATGACAGCAGGAGCCTTGTTACTGCATGCCATCCAGTGGCCACCTCATTTCTAAATTGGAAGAAAAAAGTACAGTCTAAGATTCTTTCACTGGCCATGCTTTATTTGCCTCAGTCTTAACCAGAAAGTTCCCTTTCCAATGCCTGAGTGTAGGTCAGGCACCTCTTTCTGCAGCTGCAGCCTGAGTTCAGAAGAGTGTAGCTCTGTTGGCACCTCCAGGGTTACATTAACATAACACCAAGGTCCCATGTGTGCCAATTTTCCAATTTCCCAAAGGACAATAAAATACACAAGGATATTGATATAACAATAAAACACCCAAACTGTTGAGGACTAAATACAAATCAATTATCCCAAGCTGGAAAACTGAACTGTTATTCATCCTGCATGCATCCTGAGGAGTAAGGAGTAAAACAAACAAAGTTTTTGTGATTCACCTTATTAAAAGCCAGTAAATCTTCGTCAATTGTTCAAAATTCTTTAACATGTAAGGCAATAAAATTTTGGAATCCCCACTCATTTCTTGATTAGGATGAGTTTTGTGTAGATAGCATCTTAATCTGGTTCATGTTTTTCACTTTTACTGAATAACAGGGATCTAAGCATATTTTACATGTCAGTTATTGGCCAATGTTCCTGATGATCTATGTCAGTCCAAATTGGTTTACTGCTCATTATCAAAATGAAATTTGCTCAACATTTTCAATAATCAGAAGTGATAAAGTTTGGACTTTAAAGTTACACATCTTAAATATTTAAATTGCTATAGACTCGAACTATTTCTGTTGGTATTTTCTACTTCAAAATCTGGAAATTCAGGGTGTGCAGCCCTTCTCCAAAGCATATTCTACAAAAATTCCTGTACCACTTCCACAAACTGCCTATAGCATATTAGGACTTAATAGACCACCCTGAGCACCCTGAGTTTTGGTAAACACTCTCTAGGTTTAGTGTTCTCTTTTCCAATTTTGCGTATTGCTTTGAAGTTTCGTATTCTTAGTTCAGTGTTTTGATAACTCAAACTCTCAAAAATACAATCAGTTTGGAGCAATTCTGGGATGAAAAGGACAAACACCACCTTTGCCATTAAACTACTTTCTGTCTGGCCATTTGCTGTTTGTGGTAAGCAGAATTCTGAGAGCTCACAGGATTCCCAGTCCCTGGTATACACACATCACATCTTAGCAATTCTGTGAAACGCTAACTGAGGTACTGCTGAGAATTGGATTTTGTATATGCATGTGCATGTGAGGTGAAAATGTAAGGAACATATATTTCTGAGTCCAAGGTATTTCCACATAAGCCTTATAGCACTTAAAATGATTCTACAGATAAGTTTTAAAGGCCTTGCCTAAATCATAACCTTGCCTATTCTGCAGATATATGATATAAACCATTTTTTCATTTATTAAATATATAAAAGCTTTCTCCTACTTTTTCATTCTTCTCCCAGTTTCCTGAGATCATGTCCTAACTGAACTATTTTCACCATATGTAGTCCATTGGATCTATATATTCATTATATATTTGGTGTATATTTGAGAATTTTTAAAGCTGTATATTTGCTTTGCCAAAATATGTAATACATTGACTACAATTCTGTATTAAATGTATATTTGAGGTTATAATTAACAATATAGGAAGTAGTCAGAAATATGTTAATTCAGTATGTAATATTTATTGTTGAAACTACTTAATTCAATGGGGGCTATTTTATTTTATTTTATTTTTTAAAGCTGGTTTATATTTTTATTCAAATTCAAGGGGCAGTTTGTGATCACAGTTTGTGCTTTATTATGAATTGTATTTTTTTAAGATTTTTTATTGTTATTCTATTCCAGTTGTCCCAATTTTCCCCCCTTTGCCCTCCTCTGCCCATCCCATCCCCCACTCCCACAGTCAATTCCTACACTGTTGTCCACGTCCATGGGTCATTCATACCTGCTGTTTAACTAGTCCCTTCCCCTTCTTCCCACCATCATCCCCCTCTCCTTTGGTCACTTTCAGTCTGTTCCTTGTTTCCATGGCTGTTGTTCTATTTTGTTCATTAGATTTCTCTTACAGGTTAGATCATATGGTATTTGTCTTTCACCAACTGGCTTATTTCACTTAGCTTAATACTTCCCAGTTCCATCCATGCTGTCGCAAAAGGTAGGAGTTCCTTTTTTCTTTCTGCTGCGTAGTATTCCATTGTGTAAATGTACCACAGTTTTTTGAGCCACTCATTTACTCATGGGTATTTAGGTTATTTCCAGTACTTGGTTATTGTAAATAGTGCCACTATGAACATAGGGGTGCACAGGTTCTTTTGAATTGGTGTTTCAGGATTCTTTGGGTATGATCCCAGATGTGGAATTGCTGGATCAAAAGACAGTTTCATTTTTAGTTTTTTGAGGAAAGTCCATACTGTTTTCTACAGTGACTGCACTAGTCTGCATTCCCACCAACAGTGCACTAGGGTTCCACATCCTCACCAGCGCTTGTTTGTTGATTTATTAATGATAGCCATTCTGACAGGTGTGAGGTGATATCTCATCATGCTTTTGATTTGTATCTCTCTGATGGCTAGTGATGCTGAGCATCCTTTCATATGTTTATGGACCCTCTGTATGTCCTCCTTGGAGAAGTGTCTATTCATGTCTTTTGCCCATTTTTTAATTGGATTGTTTGTCTTCCTGGTGTTGAATCACATGAGTTCGTTATATATTTTGGAGATCAAACCCTTGTTCAACGTATTATTGACAAATATGTTTTCCCATACAGTTGGTTCCATTTTTCATTTTGATGATGGTTTATTTAGCTGTGCAGAAGCTTTTTAATTTGATGTAGTCCCATTTGTTCATTTTTTCCTTTATTTCCCTTGCCCTAGGAGATATATCAGTGAACATATTGCTGCATGGGACATCTGAAATTTTACTGCCTATGTTTTCCTCTAGGACTTTTATGGTGTCATGACTTATATTTAAGTCCTTTATCCATTTTGAGTTTATTCTGGTGTATGGTGTAAATTGGTGGTCTAGTTTTTTGTTTGTTTGTTTGTTAGTTTTTTTGCATGTACCAGTCCAAGTCTCCCAACACCATTTATAAAAAGGCTGTTTTTACTGCATTGTATGCTCACATGCCTTTTATCAAATATTGACTGTAGAGACATGGATTTACTTTTAGGTACCAATGTATGTGTGGGAATCCATAAGGAAAAATTGATAGTATCAACGATTAAGTCAATAATGACCTAGTACTCCCAAGATATAACTATTTAAGGCATAAATGTTCATGAATTTTAATAATGAAAAAATAACCTCAAGAAAAATAATGGTTTTCTTTATTAGTGCACAAAAAATAAGTGTTCTCACCAGTGGATTATAATATTAAAATATGGAAAGAATAATGTCTTCAAGGACACAGAATGTTATCCACTGATTAAACCTCCTTAGGGACCATGAACATACAAAGGTGACCAGGAATAAGCTTGAGAAAGAGAAAATGTGGACAAAAACATGATAACCACTTACAAACATTGAATATTAAACCTGAAATGAAGCTATTTGTCATTCTATGCCAGCTACAACTAAAAGTAATAATAAGGATTTACAAAAGGCCTTTTAAAAAAAATAACTTAATCTTACACTAAGTCCTCAGAAGATCATCTATTTTCTTTGGGATTTGAGGACAATTAATAACTTAATGAGGTAAATCTGTATAGTCAAAATAAATTTATAACCCTAGTCAAATTAAATGTTTTTACTGTGTTCTATCTCCAAAAACTTTAAATATTTTATTTCCTTGAATATCTTATTTCTATTAAAAATAGTTTTGATGATCTTTTGTGTTTCTAGTAACTCTCTTTTGGGTGTTTCTGGAACTAGGGCAGTTTTTTTCACCTGGGTTCAAAAACTTAGTAATTTAGTAAATGACATCTTTATTTCCCTAAAAGGGATTCTTTTGTGCTAAGCATAGCATTTCTGACCAAAACAATGTGATCTTTTACTCATAGTTGAGTGCACCCTGACCTGCTTAAAAAATAAACAAAGGAAAATATTTAGGTGATAAGGATTATATAATAGCATTTGCAAGAATTTTTAATTTGTGAAAAAGAACAGTTCATGAGCACCTTTTAAATCCATTATTGGAAGAAATTCCTTCCCACCATAAGGCGATATTTGTAAGTTACTTTTTTTTTTTTTTAATTTTAAGTTATAAGACTTTATTCTGGCTGAAGATCAGCATTTACCCAGAATGATAAAGTGAAGTTAAAAAGCATATAATATAACTATTGTCATTAATGGTACATTATTTTCAAAAGGCAGTTGAGTAATTGTAGCAGCAAATATTTATTTGGGGCAAACTATATTGACAGACCAGTCCAAATCATTATAAAGACTACAATATTAGTCTTCCATGAAATCTCTAACAATGGCTATTTCAGCAATAATAAAAATGCTTGACTGAAATTTTTGAAAGGTTATAACAAGTTTAAAGTTCAACTTTGCATTAACAAGCAGAACTCTGTATATTCTGAGGTTCAGTTTGATATGTAGTATTACCTATGTTGCCACTGGCAAGTTTCCTGTAGATTACATCTCCCCATTCTGTATGCTTTTAGCCAGTCCTATTGCTAAGGCATTTATTCAGGCGACTATCATCTCTTGCCTAGATTAATGCAACTCCCTCTCTCTCTTTTCTGCCTCCAGCCTTGCATATTTTCCACACTGCAGCCAGCATGAACTTTCTGAATAGTTATTACTTGTTTATTCCCTCATCCTCCTCATTGCCCTTGGAATAAAGTTCAGAATCCTTAAAACAACACTCAGGACCCCTCACACTTGCAACTTCATATTACTCACTCCACTGTATTTTATGCTCTTACCACACTGAGCTCCCTTCTGTTCTACAAACATGCCATTCTCTCCCTTACCCCTGGACTTCCTTAGATAAGTTATCGTATCACTAAAAGACCCCTTTTTCTCTTTTCTAATCTTCAAAGTTGAATTTAGCTGCCACTTCTAGAATTCTCGTTGATTTTCCCTGATCACTGTCCCAAGGTTAAGTGACTTGCTCATCTCTTTCCCTAACATTTCTTATTAAAACATGACTTTCTCTCATGGCTGTCCTGCAATAGATGTTCAGTTCCATGAGACCACATACTATCCTATCCCCCACACCAAACATGGTGCCAGGAGCATGGTAGACACCCAATAAGTATGTTTAATGAGTGAGAAATAAATGATTAAATCAATTGATCAGGATGGGTCTCTGCTTTCTTATATGCTAACTAACATGATTGAATTGGAAATAGATTTATTCTTTGGTAGATAAAGCCTGGCTTTATGATTTTTGTCTAGGTAAAGAGGAGTTTATGTAGGATGGTATACTGAAAACTGGTATGTTGAGGAAAGTTTAACAAGCAGATGATTTACAAAGATGTGGGCAGCTCTTAAGAGAATTATCCAGGAAGAGTGTAGAACCCCAGGGCTAATGAAGGGGATTGAGGGGATGTAGCATTCCTACCTTTGAAGGGTAGAAGGAGGTAATGCTCTTAAGCCCAGAGCAGGTAGCAAGCTGTTGAGAGTGAGGTAGTTCCAGAATAGACTTGACATTTGGAAGAATATTTTATCTCACCCTAGAAAATATGAAAAAGAGGGAGCCAAAGGAATATAGCTTTTCTCTCTTATCTCTTGCTCTCTGACCTCATAAGCTAGTATTTCCTTGGTAGAATCCCGCTGGAAATCAGAGGACAGGAAAATCTGCCGTTGCTGTCTGTACAGTCTACACCCCAACTGAGCAGCATGAGGAAGGGGGCATCTGGCTATAAAAGGGCAAACTGAAAATATCCACCGCAATGACCTAGCATTTCAAGAGCTAGAAGTAATAAAGTTTAAGCAATGCACCAAGACAGCGATCTGTTATGTGAGGGCAAAATTCTGAGTAAATGAAGAGAAATATCCCCTAAAACTAGATGGAAGCAGTTCTGTAATCAGTGAGTGTCAACAAAGTTGAAATAAGCTGACCTTCAATGAAAAGTTAAAATTACTTTACCTCATATAATCCTTTTCTACCATGTTTGTAATTTTCTCATTCTTAATCTAAACACCACATGGTAATGTACAGTAATTGCATCACTCTTAAAGTCAGATACCTTGAAAGCATTGCTATGCCGTTACATTTTGGAAAAAAGGAGGTCTCTAGGTATTGAAAAAAAATTTTAGTAATATATTTTTATTTTCATTGTTTATTTTTTTAATTTTTAAGTATGTTTTATTGATTATGTTGTTACAGCAGTTCCAATTTTTCCCCCTTTGCTCCCCTCTGCCCAGTAGCCCCCTTCCCTCACTAACCCCCACTGGTTTGCACAGTCAGAAGCAATGAGGCTTGATTATCCCCGGTGCTGGGACTGTGAGCTGTGAGGTCCAGTGAGGAGCTCGGAATGCTCCCCAGGTATCCCTCCTGACTTTTTAAAACATGTGACTGTGCTTTCTGCCAGCCTGCCACTGCCGCCCCTGCTGCCACCACCACACCGCATCCTCTCTGCCCCAGCTCCATCCCTCCTTCCATCTGGATGAGTATTTCTTCTTTATATCTTTGTTTGCTGGACTTCCGTGTAGTTTGATTTTCTGGAACTTCTGGTTGTTTCTAGTTTTGAGGTAGTTGTATTCCTTCTTAGTTGTGGAGGGAGATGCAGCGTGTCTATCTACGCCTCCACCTTGGCCAGAAGTCTCTAGGTATTGAAAATTTCATTTAAACTAGTATAAGATGTTGATTAGGGTAGTGCAAAGAGGGTAGATTACGGAATTCTGAGTCAGGATTGTATGAAAATTGTGAGGTTTAAGATTGTATGGGACTCAATGAATTTCAATCTGCATGAATACAATACTGAATACTGTACCTTTCCTTTTAATTTTCAGATTATTTACTTATACCTTGTTAGGCACTGCACTGTGTTCACTCCAAAATTCATATGCTGAAGCCCTAACCCCCAGGGCCTGAGATTGTGATGTATATGGCTTTTAAGAAGGTAATTAAGTTACAGTGAGCTCATTCAGATGCCCCTTCATCCAGTATGACTGGTGTCTTAAGAAGAAGGGATGAGGACACAGACAGGTACATGGAAAAACAATAGGAGACATAGTAAGAAGAAGGCCAACTATAAGCCAAGGAGAGAGAGGCCTCATATGAAACCAATCCTGCCAACACCTTGATCTTGGACCTCTAGCCTCTGGAGTTGTGGAAATATAAATATTTATTGTTTAAGCCATTCAGTTCGTGGTACTTTGTTATGGCAGCTCTAACTAAATTACCCTCTATTATAACTCTTGCAGTTTTAAACTGACAAATTTCCTACATAACTCTAGGATGCATTTTCTCCCATGAATTATGTCACCTCTAAGGGTTTTGGACAGCCCACAATTGTATAACATGATTAAAACAACAGCAAAATAGTGAAAATGGATCTCAAACACCAGGAACACAGCCAGCATTCTTCAGACACTGAGCGAGGGCCTGCTGTTTCCTGTCATCACAGAGTCTGTGGGATCCAGTTTGTGGGTGTGCAGCTCCAGCTGGGTACATTTCTTCAACAAATGCTAAAACCAGGCAAGTCTCTGAGTTGCTGTTGTCTCAAGGTGGAAAAGTCCGAAGAGGTCAACAATTTTAGTGGGAAGGCCAATGATGAAAACTGAATGAGATCTGGAGAAATTTTTCTTCCCTGGATCACTTCAGCCAAATGAAAGATTCATTCATAATCACATGCAAATCTCTCCAGAAATAATTATAGGACTGATCCTAAATGTAATCATACATCTACAGAGTGAGTTATGACATTTGTTAAAGATATAAGGTTGAAACAAAAATTATTGACTTGCTATATATATAGTGTGTGTGTGATACAGACATAAGGGGTCCCCATGTTATGATTAATAAATTAATCATTTCCACACATCTGGAAGTAGGCGCACACAGAGAAAATTCCTGAAAAAGAAATTATTCTATTTTAAAAGATGTTCCAAACCATGAAATGATAATACAACCTCTACTTTAATCTGAAGTATCAATTATTTACATTCACTATCAATAGATATAAATCTGACTACCTATGTTGAAAACCCTTTATTGACTTCCCAGTGCACATAAAAGGGCATGTCCCACAAGCCCTCCATGAACTTGTCCCTCATACTTCATTAGCCTTAGCTCATGAGCTCTTACCTTGCCACAGTCCATTTGGCTTCCTTTCTTGTCCTAAGTACACCAAACTCTTTCTCATCTCAGGGCCTTTTTATATACTGTTCCCTAGGCTTTTGACTTAGTTTATTCCTTTTCATCTTTTAAGACTCAAAAATCACCTCTTTTCCTGAACTTCTATCTCAGTAACTCTTTCCCTTATTAACTACCATATAACCCTGGTCATTTGTTTGATGGAAATGTTTAGTGTTTACCTATCATGTTTATTTCATTTGTATACTTTAGTGTCCTTTTTCTTCTAGAGTACAAATATCAAGAAGGCAGAGATCCTGTTTTTCTTGTTTACATGTCAATCTCTGGAGGCAACTGTGGACATGGGAGCTGCTTAATAAACATTTGATTAATAAACAAATGATATGGTTTCCATATATAGACTTATGTAATATTATATAAACCTTGATGCTTTCAATCTTAGCCTACTTTTATGAAAATATTTTTTATTCTTTTGAAGACATGTTAGATTATTTGGTCTTTTTTAATGATCTTATTTTAAGTTTCATTTGATTCCATCAATAAATAAATCATGCTTGCCTACAGTATGCCAGGCACTGTACTAGGCACTTGATATGACTATGTTCCTCCCAATTCTCTTTCCATTTTCCATAATTCTCTAAGATTATGAAAGAACAACTGATAAAAACATTCCTAGAATTTGTTTACCTTCAACACATTTATCTGTAAATTGGAGACAGTAATACCAAGCCTGAATACCTATAATTCTGTTGGTTTTGTAGTCCTGTTTTTATTATTTTATGTTTCTAGCAACTCCTTATATTTATACCACAGTAAAAGTCATAAATGATTATGCCACATCCTATTCAGTCCTCTATTTTATTTTCCTACATACAAGAAATATATGGCAAGAAAGAGACACTTTGAGGAAAATCATTTTTCTTATGCAGGTACAATTTCAATTTTAAAACAAATGTTCAGAAGAGGCCAGTTTAATCTGTTAATGTGACAGGCTACCTAAAATCTATAAATATTTACTAGTTCTTTCCATCAACAAACATGCTTTCTAAATATTCAAGAAAAGTAGGAAGGAATAATAAACTCTGGACTTTTTATTTCCTCCTTAGCTTGATGCTTTTCCTTGCTTTTAAGATAATTCTTTGCTACCTTCTTTCCATCCTACAAACTAAAGTCATAAATGTGTTTACCATCTATAATAATTCATTATAATTAAATGTAAAACCATTTAGCTGCATTTAATCCAAAGAGTAATTAAAAATTTGCTCATAACTAGGGAGTGTCTGTTGAACATTCCATTTTTACACTCTAATTTCTGGCATTTACCACGCTTACAATAAAGCCATCAAATTGCAACGTATTTGTTTCTACATTCTTTATTAAACCTTTGCTCTCCTTCCTGCTTCTTCATCACATTGAAACGCATTTCACTTTTCAGGAGAGAAAACTATGAAACTCTCCAGTGAGCTTGACAACAGCCATGGGCAAGCTCTTATGTTAAGGAAGATAAAGGCATGTCTAACCCAGAGGTACAGACAGTGTACAAAAGATAATATACTGGTATTGTACTGCTTTTCTTTTACTGGTGGTTGAAAAAAGGAAAACAAGAGAGTTCTATAGTTTCAAGACATTTGCATAATGTGTAAGTGATTTAGTACTTTATGAAGGGCAGTCAAATGTGTCTAAAAAATGCAGATTGAACATCTATGTGCAAATTCGTTAAATAGTCCCTCCAGAAAAGAGGAAAAAGAAAGCATAAAAGATATATCAGCAATGATGTTGTGAAACAAACTAAAGTGGTCACTCAACACTGACAAATAACATTGAATCAATAACTATGCTACAGATTTACATTCTGCATGGAAATTTTTTCAACTAATGTTGGTATTTTGAAATTAAGAATTAAAGTGCTTGAGCACTATGGCTAGAACATGAACATGAATCAAGATGAGAGAAGTTGAAGCAGTAAGAGATTTTGAGGTAATAGTGATATCATGGGGGGTATTTTTAATATTCCAACAATTAAATGCTTAAATTTATGATTCTGCATGAATTTAAATATATATAAAGACACAGTCCATCCTGGAGAGTTTATTCTCGGATGTTACCACGTGTTAAAAATCATATCCAGGACTTGTTTAGCACCTAAGGTCCAAGATACTTTTACAATCCTAAGAAATATCTTTTTCCCTTTAGTTTTTCAAGTTTCAACTCCACTGTCATTAATTCTCACAATCACAAAAGCAAGAAGATAAATATCTAGCAGATATGAACTTCTTTCTTTTCCTCTCTTCTATGGAGAATTTTTTAGCTCATTGTTTTTAATGCAAGGGGGGAAAAGAGACTGCAAAATAGAGCAAATATCCAAATAGTGTTTAGAATAACTGTGTGTTGAAATAGATTTAGAAGTAATTAACTAAATAACACGAGTTTAATGGTCGTAAGCTTAATTGGTTTTTTCTTTAGCTATTTTAAATATCAACTTTAGAAAGTAATAGGTGTAATACATTACTGCTATTATACAGTACATTTTATGAGGCTACCAAATATAAGATTTCTTAAATTTTACATTAATTTTTCTTTTAAAATTTTTATTGTATTTTTTCCTTTACCATTTAACCACCTTATACCCCCTCCCCCCTGCAATCACCACACTGTTCAGTCCATGTCCATGAGTCCTTATCCCTTTTTGCTCAATCCCTTTACCCCCAAATTTCTCCCTGTCCCAATAGCTGTCATCCTGCTCTCTATCTATGAGTCTATCTCCATTTTGCTTCTTAGTTCAGTTTGTTCACTAGATTCCACATATAAGTGAAATCATATGGTATTTGTCTTCTTCTGACTGGCTTATTTCACTTAGCATAATACTCTCCAGGTCCATCCATGCTGTTGGGTAAAATTTTTCTTCTTTTTTATGGCCAAGTAGTATTCCATTATGTAAATGTTTCATAGTTGTTTTATCCACTTGGAATGTTTCCATATCTTGATGACATAAATAATGTTGCAATGTTCTTTCAAATTAGTGTTTTGGGTTTCTTCAGATATGTTTCCAGAAGTGGGACTTCTGGGTCAAAAGGCAGTTCCATTTTTAATTTTTTTCCACAGTAGTTGCACCAGTCATTCCCACCAACAGTGCAAAAAGTTTTTGCACAGCAAAGGAAACCACTAACAAAATAAAAAGACAACCAAAGGAATAAGAAAACATGTTCACCAATACATTTGATGAGGGGTTACTATCCAAAATTTATAAAACTCAACACCAAAAAAACAAACAATCCAGTTAAAAATGGGCAAAGGACTTGAATAACACTTCTCCAAAGAAGACATATGAGTTCAGATGGCCAATCAACCTATGAAGAGATGTTCGAAGTCGCTAATCATCAGAGAAATGCAAATAAGAACCACAGTGAGGTATCACCCCACACCTTTCAGAATGGTTATCATCAAAAAATCAGCAAACAAAAAGTGCTGGTGAAGATGTGGAGAAAAGGGAACCCTTGTGCACTGTTGGTGGGAATGAAGCCTGGTGCAGCCACTGTGGAAAGCAGACTGGATACACAATAATTTTTCACCTTCTACATTAGTTTTCAAAAATTATTATTTACTTTTATTTTAAAAGTTCTGTTGTTAACAATATAATTAACTTTGAACAATCAGTCAGCGAGAAGTCCTCAAAAAAGGCTAGGACACTCGCTGTGGTCTGTGTCCATTGGGAATGCAATGATATTAAATTTGGAGAGGTGAGCTGTATATCACAGTTACAGTGCTGGACAAGGAACTATTTCATTGCATGGGAGGGCTGGATTTAGAATTACTCTCTGCCCTCAAATGCCATAAATTATTTTAGAATACAGTATTGACTTACCCTCATTATTTCATCAAATCTGTTATGAGCTTACTTGCTTTCTTTCTTTCAATGACAGATGCACACATTTGCACCACATATTCAATAGAAAGCTATTTTGATTTTTCTTGTTCTTTTACTCCCAGCAAATCATTCTTTTTTTCTGTAGGTTTATATTTCTAAATTCATAATATGTGATTTAAATTCATTAGTATTAGCTTATTAATTTTTGTATCCAAAGCACCAACACAGAGTGCCAAAACTGAGTAGACAGCCTTGCCTGGTGAATTAACTAGTAAAATATTTGTTAAGGAAGGCTTCATATTTTATTCCCAGACTGTTGAAACTTACAGTATTAAAGGTCTCATCAATTCGGGCCACTGTAATTCTTTTATTTTTATTTTTATTTTGACTTAGGGTCTCAAAGTAATCTATCAATATCTTGACCACCCACATAAAAAGTTAAACACGCTTTGGGAAATAAAAATGTATGTATCCAAATATTAGTTTAGAAGAAAATGTTAAATTTTTTGGTAAATTCTTCACACAGAATTTTCCCCATTCTATCTCCTATCAACAAAACATCAAATATGTAAAATATACCTCTTCAGGGGAAAGGCTAAGGGAGTAAACCCCGACAGAAAATCCGGAGCCGGAGTCCCTAAGGCGGTTCGACGTTGTAGTCAACACCGGCAACTCCTGCGGCGCACCTGAACCCAAGCTGTATTGACTCCGTCTTTCCCTTGGATCCTTCAGCTGCGAAGGGAGGGGGGGTCTGCTGCATGGGCAACAGCTGGCCCTCCATATCACCCTGCCCAGGCTCTGTAGCTTCAGCGTCATCGCAAGATGTCAATTCAACACGGGAGGAGACAGATACCATGTCACTCCCGAGTCGGACTGCACAGCCATTCTCGGCGGTGCAGATAGACTCTTAAGAAGCTACACCATCGTCTCTCGAGACAGACGGCTGCCGACGACGACGACGAATTTCTTTATGCAGAAAAACATGTATATTTCCACATATTGGATGTTTCCAATTTAGACATTTCTACATATATACACTATGTTTTACATTTTTTATAAAGTTCCATTGCTTAGAAATTAAAAGAGACTATTTGGAAAGGTTTAATCTATTATTATTATTTTTAACAGAAATTCATACTTGCTTAGTTTAAGAAATTACATACACAACTTCCCTAGTGACTGATGTTCCTGAAATAACTGCAAGCATTTCTCAGTCAATCAACCAATCAATGTATACTTATTGACCTGCTCTAGTTACCAAGACTGTTAGGTGCTGACTGTTCTAATTTATTAGAACTTGAATCATTACTTTATGTGGGCATAATACATACATAATAATAATGACAATACATTTCATTTTGTTTTTATTATCATTATCTTCAGTTTTTCTGTTTGACCAATATTATCTAATCATAGAATTTAAAGTTTTTTAGTTCTTTAGGAATTACAGTTATTCTTCATTTATTATTAATACTATGCTATCTTCAGCAATGTATTTTTCCCTTTGCATGTACCTTTTGAAAAATGTTCTTCTGAATACTTAGTTTGTGTTTTAGTTCTATATATCTGGTCCTTAATGTTTTTCTTAATTTTTAAGAAATAATTTATTCCCTAAAAAAAAATATATGTTGATGACAGAGCTCACAGAGCCAAATTTTTTTCCTTATTTCTCCATAACACAAAAATTTTGGTCTAACTCAAATTCCAAAATTTGCTATACCATGTTTGGTGTAGCAAGAGGTAAATTGTTATGCATCAAGACTCCTCCTAGATGCTAAAGTTTTAATGCTTCACCCCTATTTATTCTGGATATTAAAATGATCAAGAGTTTTCTTCTTAAATTTCAGGGAGGAAGCTCTACTTTGAACAATACCACATTCTGAATCAACTTCAGATAAGCAGTACCACATTACTCTAGTCTGCTCTTAATTTTGTTTTGAATTTCTTCTGGGGAAATGCTACACCAGCCTTTTATTTTCTAATGAGAATTCACTTTGGATGTCACAATGCAGGTAAATTGATGTGTAGTTAAATTATCATCCAAAAAGCTTAATGGAAATAAGTAATCTTGACCAGACATCACGGAAGTTTTGAAGGTGCAAGGTCCTTAGGACCCTTCCAGTTCAATGACCTCATGCAGTACAGGTGATAAAACTGAGCCTAGAGAGAGAAGACTTGCCCAACTTCATGGAACCAAATCCAGTTCTCTAGCAGTCTTTCCATTTCATCTTATTAGCTTAATCTTTTAAAAATCCATTTTAAACCTCTTTTTCCTTAAGAATTGTTTATTATTCCTTTTTCCCCCAGAAAAATCTAGATGCAATGGCTTCTATCATTTATTATAGGGGTTCTGCTCTCCTCCCATTCTGATACAGTGGGATAGTTTGTGTTCATTCTCCTGCTTGTGAACCAACCTAAATCATGTTCTTTCATTATTTTTCTTTACTCCTGTCCCACAAAATAAAAGAAAGAGAAGTTGAGGGGAAACCACTTTAGCTATTGGACTATCCTCTATTGACTCCTATAAAATTATATCTTTCCATGTAAATAAATCTCTACTTTTTCTCAACAAAACAGAGCCAAAAGTAAAATAGTTTAGAGATATCTGTGACCCCCCCCCATGTGGTTGTGTATATCGTGCTTAATACATTCCTGTCAAATTATTATTTTGGCCAATCATTAAATCAAGTCATCGTTGAGGACTTCATGGTTAAAGGAAAGCACAAACCCCAAAATAGCAAGAGCTATCCCATAAAATTGCTGTACTCACAACTTAAAGGAGTTTTGTTTGCACATACAGATACTAGGAAAATACCCTTCCTTACTCTTTTCTTACCCCTCTACACCTGTATTCCTTACACGCATTTTCCATCAAAGGTGAACAGTTCATTGGGCTCATTCTTGACACTATTAATTAGTTACATTTTCAAAGTCAAGTTTAACTGCATTTCCTATACTTACCCAGATGTTATCTGCGCTGTCATGATGAACTCCTCCTTCTACAAAGGCACTGTTGCTACCAAATGTACCTTGAGATATGATGCAAAAACCTCTTTTATAACTATAATTGTTACAAACCTACACATTAAAGGCTCAATGATCCATAAGCTTTATACTTTCCCAAGAAACAGTCAATAGTTAAACATTTTTAAAAATTCAAAGAACTAAACAAAATTAATAGACTGGAGAGTTTAGAAACATGCTGTGAACCAATGATTTAGAAATAATTCACCATGTAAAAATTAAATTAGTTTAACTACAATATTTAAGAAGGAAGTATTTTCACTTAACCATATAATTCCCAGTCAAATGCAATGAGAAGATATATCTTAGATGATGCTTGGTATGCATTTTTAGGTGATTCTTTCATCTTTTATTCACCAACTTTGGATGTGAACATTAAATTTCCTTAGTCATTAAAAATACTTCAATGGCTTTGGACAGAAGTTTGCTATGATAGATGAATGAAATAGATTCTAAAGCCTGGAAAATCCCACAATAGACTGGCAATGCCTAGCAGCACATCCATCAAGCAGATTCAATCAGAAGTCGACCTGATCATGACCAGTTTTCCTCATTAGCTATAAAAACTTTAAGAATTTAAAAATTATATTTATAATGATAGTCTTGCTCAACTCCTTTATTTTACAAATGAGAATGCACCGGCCACAAACGTCATGTGCCTTGCCACAGCGAATCATTAGAGTTCAGATCTTCTGAGCGGGGCTGGATGTCTTCACTGCTCTGGTGTAATGAGGTAGTCACAACTCCAAGAGTTCATAGAACATGGAATGGCACCCATGGGACCAAACCAAAGGAGACTAAATTAATTAATTCAATCAACAAGCACTCATCAATTGCCTGCCAGTTAAATACAGCTCAGGGATATTTCCTTGTTTTTTAGAAGGAAAAGAGGTTCATTCTGGTGATGAATAAAGACTTCCACAGCAGAGAGGACACCGAGGTAAATATTAAAAACAAACCAGCAGATACACAAATTAAAAATACAACTCATATAAAAAATAAATTAAGTATATTTAAAAGAAACTAGAATCAGGAAAGCAATTCCTATAATATTTCATCATGGAACCAAAGTTCACTACCAGCGGATATCTTCCTCCTAAGCCATTTGTAAAAATAAGACCTACTGAAAATGTAGAAAATTGATAACAGCTGTTTGGGGGGAGAAAAAACAAACACTAATGTGGAAATGAGGTAGGCTCAACCACTTAACTACTTAAAGAAAAAAGTTTTTTTGTTGTTGTTGTTTTTGTTAATTCATCGAAACTGCCAGAGTGCAAATTAAGCAATCAAGGGTTGTGCTAATTTTTTTGCCCTAGTTTGGTCAAATTTTTGCTAGCATAATGCTTGGAACTAAATTTTGAATCTCGATGAATTGTTTCTTTTAATGAAAAAATATATATATCCTAATCTTGCCCTTCGCAAAATTCCAACTTCAGGTTGTTGTAATTTGAAATGGGACGCCTTAAGAGACCTGTGAGGTCTCCAATATAGTAAACGGCCACTTTGGTCTGAGCCCAGGACACATATTCCGTACTGCACTGTACTGACTTTTATAATCAATATATGTATTTTTTGTTTTAATCTGTAAAACGAAAGGAAGTCTAAGACTTGGGAGTCAATGTTTGTGATAACCTACTAACCTATTGATTTGTCCCTCACGTGTTTCTAGAACACCTGGGAACGGAATCTGGCGACGAGGGGAAGGTGTATTAGGAAACGAACCGGGAAGAGAATTACTTCCTTGACCGGGAGTAGGTGGCACCGGAGCACTGGGACTCACCCGAGGCGCCAGCAGAGGTAAGAACCGAAGGTAGGAGGAAGAGAGAACGACAAAGGCTGAAAAAAAAAAAAGAGCCGCCGAGCAGCCGGGCGGCAGGCGCGGGAGATAGAGACCGGGAGGCGGAGCTGCAGGGGCGGGCGGGGCGCGGCGGTGGCGGTGGCGGTGGCCGTGGCGGTGGCAGCGGGAGCGGGCGGGCGCGCGGGAACCGACAGAGCCGAGGCGGCGCCGCCGCAGCCCCTGCCTGGCCGACGCGCGAGGCGAGAGCCGGACTCCGCGCCGCCCCTGCTCCCGGCGCGCCGCGCTGCGCTGCTTCCCACCCGGTGGCGGGCGGCGGGAGGACTCCACGAGAGTTTGCTCCGGAGCGCGGGGAAGTTTCCTGCAGAAACCCAGCTGCTAGAAAAGAGTACCTGCGGCTCCCGGCTCACTAGGTAATTGCATTTGGGTTGGCGCATGTTTGGGGTGGGAGGGGGTGGAGGTGTAGGGGCTGGAGGTCTGAGGGGCTGAGATTGCGGGGCGCCGCGCGGCGTCCACGATGGGAGCCGGGTCTGGGTGGGCGGGGAGGTGTATCCTCACCTTTCCAGGTACTCCGCCTCTCTGGACTGCGGGAGGCATCTGTCTTTACCTTTCTATACCTTTTCATCCAGCACCTTACCCCACCCCCCACCCCCGTCGCCAATATTTCAACCCACTTCACTTCCGTTCACTTTATTAGACGTCTAGAGGGTATGGGGTGTCCCGGAGATGGGGGCGGTACGAAGCTTTCGAGAGGGACGAGAAGGAGGAAGGGTCGTGAACTGGTTGGCTCCCCGTTCTGGATTCCTGCGCGCTGGCGGGGCATCCTGGACGCCAGGATTCTGGGGCTAGTCCCCATGGGGGCACGCAAGGGTTAGAAAGAGGACACCAGAAAGAACAGTCTTGAGTTTCTGATGCCGGTTTATCCGGTCCTCCAGCATGTTTAGTCGTAAGATGAGCATTTTTGCTTTTTTGCATGGGTCCCAAACTCCGAGACCTTGTTAAGGTTGCCTTCAACGTGGGAAATTAGGAGACTCGGAGCCCGGGTTCTGTGTGGCCCCTGCACAGGGGTTGCAAGGGGTGAAATGGGGAGGAGGCTGGACGCATAACGTGAGTTTGGGACAGTAGGAACTGCGTGGTTGTTTTGTTGCTGTCTGGACTTTCACATGGTTACCTGCTCCCTCTTCTGCCCTATTTGAACATCCTGCCTATCAGCATGTTTCTGTTAGAACACTAAAAGGTGTTATGTTTGATGCCTGTCAGGAGTTATTCCCAACTAAGTTCGCAGGTGCTAAACTAGAGCTGCCGCTCCGCCTCCCTCTTCTCCTGACAGGTCCACCCCCAACTCCCTCCCACAAGCAAACTGTTCCTGAACAGATCCCAGGGTTTTGAAAGGGATGGCAAGTAAATAATACAGAATGTGTGTTTGTGTGACATTGTTTCCTTTATGTTATCGGAACCAAATCAAAACACTTTTTTTTTTTTGCAGTTTTTAGAGTATCACTTATCTTCACTTTAACCTCAAACATTCCATTAATCTCTCTATATATAATTTTACCTGTACTGTTACTATTCCACTAATTTTAAAGGATGTCGGCTTCTTTTAGACTCAGTATACACACCAACATACAATGCACCCACGTTTAACATTTATGTGTTCCTGAATCGGTAGCCCGGCACCTGCCAATTCCAGCACATAATCATAACACCATATGCCTAGCTACCAGTTGAGGATGAGGAGAATGTTACTGTTTTTCATGGACAAGGGTGCTCTGGACTACCAAATTTTATTATTACTCAGTGGGTTTTTAATGGCTCCAGTGAATTGGATATACCGAACAAAATTACAATTCTAATCGATGCATTAAAAAAATACTGTAACTAGATGCTTAGAGTTGACTAGATATTGGGGGGAAATTAAAATCCTCTGATCACACAGATAACATTATGATTGCATATAGGCAACAAAAATAGCACACATTGAATGTCTTGAGAAACTGAAAAGAATTTCCTCTTGCTTCATATGGTTTTTATCTCCTTTACTACAGTAACATCTTCCAGAAAATGAGCACCTTGCATATAGATGTTGGTCTGTACTAACTAAGCACCATATTTTTTAATACAGAGGCTTGGTGACAGTCCAAAAACATCAATGTTTTAAATCACTACCAACCATCTGTTCTCTCCCACTCACTTTAAAGTGCAATATTTTATTTTCACAGGTATCAAAACATACATCCTCATTTCATGAATTTCCATGAACATCCCAAAAGCTCTAACAGTATCTGATGCTGATCCAAGTTCAGCAACTGTTGCATTTGGGTTACTACACTATGAGATCCTCTCTTTTTATTTTCAATGAAAGGAAAATTCAAAAAAAAAGTTTTAAAGCCTTTGTCCAAGACTGGTGTATACTCCGGTGAACTCTGATTGCTTTCTTTCCTTCACCTTCTTGTTAACAGAGAGAAGCTGGGAATTAGTGTAGCTGTAGCCTTTTTCTGATGGTGTTCTTTCCCTTTCTTCCTGGTCACAAGGTTGGCAGTTGGTGCTCTGAAGCAGTGCATTAAACAGCCCTGAGACTCCAAAAAATTAGTGTAGTTTCCAGAAGAATGCAGCGTCTTCCCAGGAATAATTTACAGAATAGGAGACCATTTTAATATTCTAAAACCCAAATTAAGAAGACCTAAGACAAACACAGTGTTTTGCATACAAATATTGGGTATGAATAACAGGGTATTTTATATAGGATGTGAGAAAAATGTCTATATAGAATTCTTTATTCGTGTTTGGGAATCAGAGTATGTTTATATACAATCAGCAAATAGGTTGACACCCTTCATTTGGTTGAAGTCATCATTCAAGCAAAATTTGAGCTTTTCAGTCCCACCCTAACCGCCATCTTGGAATGCTTTCCCATTTAGGAATTTTTACTTAAGCTGCAATGTTAGGGTATTGTTATTACTCGGAATTAAATTGCATAATAAATATGTTGTGTCTTCACTGCACCCAGAATGTTGGGAAATTCTTTTTACTCAAATCTGGATGTAATGTCCCAAACCACATTTATAGTTTTGAGGAAAAAGGTATTGGCAACCTTGCTTACACACTGTGAATAATCGTAATGTATTTAAAGAATATCAAGAACCAAAAAATCTGGGGCTTCCACCTTCTTATCTGCTACACTGCTCTATACTGCCCTTGTCTTGAAAACATAAGATTCTTCTTACTATCAGGATAGCATTGAAAAGAATGAACCCAAACTATAAAAATTTTGAAAGTAAAGTTGTCTTTAAAATTATGGCCTAATTCAAATCTTTGGAAATACATGAGGGTATGTTACATCTTATTTTTCTGAGTACTAAAAATGGATTATTGAGGGGAAAGAGTTTCACCATGTACAGTAAGCACTCTGAATTATTCATGTTAATGAGAGGAATAGAGGCAAGGATAACCCCGAATCATGGTTATTTAAAAAGTCATTTGTGTTTGTTTTTGGAATGTCTTACATGTTTGGTTTTAAAAAAGATTTTCACTGTTATTGTGGGCAAGTTGCCTTTTTAATTATTTTGTTTTGTTTAGGTTAATTTTTAAATGAGCTTACTTACGTACCTCAAACACCAAAACCAATTTCTGGGGAGATGAAGAAGGTGGGCAGCCTGCCCAGAAAAGAGCTGGGTGACAGAAATAAGCAAACCTGATATGACAACTGTGTAGTAGATTGTATGTAATTCACAGAAAGATAATCAGGACTTAATTGGATATCTATTTAATGATTACGTGTTAAGAATTAGACATGTTCCTGGAAAACAAAAAAAAAGTCCTTCTATCTAAATGTGAGAAAGTCTCTCCCAATTTACATGTAACAGGTGATTAATGTTTTTAAAACATGATAGTGGGATGCTCCTCAAAACCAAATACAAAGATTCTAATTTATAAATCTTACTAAACTGAATTTTTAAGTGCAAGGTTTTCTTAAAGCATACACATGTGTAAGTGTGAAGGTGACATTCATAAGCCTTATGTGCATACTCCCCAAAAGAGGGAACAGCAAGATGCCATCAGAATAAGGGATTTGGTCCATTTGATCTCTGCACCTGTGCTCCAAAGCAAAGCACATTTCATCAAAAAGAAGCTCTCAAGTATCCGTTGTTACTATGGACCTGGTTAGATAAAATAGCTGAAGTTCAGCAACACTTCCAATTTAACAGATTTCTATTGTGATTTTCAAAAGCTTCAGGGCAAAATTGGTTGTAGATGAAACAGTTACTTGAACAAGAAGTTGATTCACACCATGGCACTTGCTATTAACACCTTGTTTATAGTCAGCATTCAGTTGTATATAGATTTTGTTGAATTGTTATTTCTGTGAATGATTAGAAAGAATTTAGAAAACCTCTATAAAGAAAGGTAGAGCTGCCAAAAATATATGATTTGAAAAGCAGGTAAAATCATTTTTATTCAAGAATTCAAAACAAAAAAGTAAAACTGACTTCTACGGCAGTGAACAGAATGGTATTAAAAAAGTAGATGTTGCTTTCAGAATGGGAACTATGTTCTAATAAATGTGCTTGCTACCTCAAGTGTATGGGTACCTTTTTCTTAAGAACACATTGTGTGCGTGTGTGTTTTTATAGGGTATGGCATTTTTTAAAGATGATAAAAACCATGTATTCTAAAAAGAAATATTGTGGTTGGAATAATTGAGACCCACATGATATATTTTATATACACTTATTAGAAGAATCAGTTTCTTCTGATCAGTACCTAAGTCTTAGAATCAGAATTACACATTTTGTTATGGAGCTGGAAAAGACCTTAAAAGTAATTTATTCCAATGCCCTCATTTTACAGTTAAGGACATGGGGACCCATAGTGATCACAGTGAGCTGCTAAAGGTCACAGTGGTGGTTAGTGGCAGAGCAGAAACTAGAAACCTGATCTCCTGACTCTTCATCCAGACCCCTTGCAGTAAATTTGGTAGTTAGATAAGGGAGTTAACTCTTTATGGCCAACACAATATCAACTGTACAAGAAAGTCATGAAATGAAGTGGTACAGAGGTAAATGCAGAGGCTTATGATTTTTCTGTCTTCTCTCTTTCACTGAATACTTATCATGGGCCAAACTGTTGTCCTTAGACCTGTCTTCTCTTTTCTTTTTTTTCTTTTTTTTTAATTTATTTATTTGTTTGCTTGTTTTATTTTTAGAGAGGGGGGAAAGGAGAAAGAGAGGTAGAGAAACATCACTGTGTGGTTGCCTCTCACATGCACCCAACTGGGGACCTGACATGCAACCTAGTCATGTGCCCTGACAGGGAATCAAACCAGCGACACTTGGCTCGCAGGCCGACGCTCAATCCACTGAGCCACAGCAGCCAGAGCTGTCTTCTCTTTTAATAACAAATATTTTTATTACCCTCTTAGTATCCTGAAATGTAATCCATCCATAATATTGTTACTGTGTATATCAGTAATGAAAAGGAGCAATAAAATAAAAGTAATTTGTAATAAAATATGATTTCCCTACCCTAATGTCTGGAGATGACTTCACTGGAACACATGTTAAAGAAGTCAGAAATTTGCATGGATGTATAATGAATAAATTTGGATTTAAGACAAAAAAATAAGACGACATTCCTTATAAGAAGTACAGACACATGAAAGAACAGGGGTAGACAAAAGTAGTGTTAGGATAATTACAAACTGAACTTATTTGTATGTAACAGAAAGAAGGAAATAATGGTAATTGTAGGGAAAATATGCCAGGTCAAGTTATAGACCTTTGGAGTGTAGAAAATGTGGGAGTGTTATTTTGTAAATGAGAGAGTGCAGACCGTTAATCTACTTCCACCAAAATTCCAAAACTACTTTATGGAAGGAAAATAATCATGTTGTTAATGATGTGACTTCTACTTCAAGGGACTCTGCAGGTGACTCACCATACCATCGGCAATAGCAGTTAACATATTTCCAAAAAGAAAATGATTGATTGAGTGCTGATATTGTTTTTTAAGTTTATTTTCCAGTATTATTGTAGTCTATTGATTCTAGAGTTAGGAGACAGACTATGCAAAATGATTGAATTATTCAGCACAGCAACCTTAGCAACCTTATTGGTGGAGATTCCTATAAAATGCTTACTTATGATTATGTACGAGATTCTACAGGTTGTTATTCATTATAGGTTTAGTTTAGTGAGACATTGCGTGTTGTATGGGACATTTGGAAATTTTTTTCTTTAAGTGGGACAATCCCGCCTCCTCACCCAAAGTCAACAGAACTCCCCTCCTCCAGAAATCATGACACACCTAAGCCCTTCTCAAAATGTTGTCTAGGGGATGGTCTGGCCCTGATGAGAGTCATGGGGCAGATAAACAAGATTTTCATGATGGCATGGATTGCCTTTATGTTTCATGCCCCTACCCACGTATCTTTACTTTTAAATGGGACCATCCAACCTGTTCACTGGTCTCTTACCCTCAGTGAACAAGGATTACAAAATTAGAAACCACTGACCACCAAATTCAAGTTCATATTCTGATCTTTTTCCTATCACTGGCACCTTTATAAAAATTTACTTCTGATCCTTATTTCCCTGGAATCTATGTTTTGTGGGTGACTATGAGAGATGACAAATTAATATACAAGCTGGCTAATATTTTAGTTCTCCTGGGATTTAACCTTGTTTAAATGCATAACTCCAGAAAACATTGAAGGCTTTTATATAAAGAGAAAGACATATGTACATATATGTGAATGTTATATTTATATGTGTACATGTATACACATATCATTTCAGATACTACAAAAACAGGAAAGAAGGTAGTATTTGAGATCTAATTTTTCATTCCCTTGAAACATTCTTATGCAAACAAAGAATGGCACTGGTCCAATATTGGAAATTGCACCATAAAAGCAAAGCTATAAACTATGCTCTTAGAAGAGACCCTATTCTGCAACCAATCTAAATAAACTCTCGTATTGGAAATTTTTTTTTGTATTACTTCAAATAAATGTGTCCTGTGCCAGCATATAGGAGTTGAAGACAGGCAACTGTGGGTGTCTGTCTTAGATATATTTAGTCTATACACTATTGACACACTAAAACACACCAACATCTCTTTGCAAAATATATAGTATTTGCAGAGAGATGGGAAGTTTTGAAAATTACCCATATACACAACCTATAGGAGAGTGTAAGATCCAGATGCAAGGAGGAATCGAGAGTAAAACTGTTAATTTTTATTTTACTTCTGATGTTACTTCTAGACCATAACATGAGACCTGCTCTTAGAATTAGGAGTTAATAAGAAATGTCATTTCTATATAGGCCACATCAAACATCTTGAATTTACCAAATTGTAAGTAATATTTTTTTTTAGATTATTTTTCACTTTCTGTTCATCTTAGATGTCTATTATAACATTATATATCTTACTTTTTTTTAAGAAAAGAGCTTTTTAATGTAAACCCATAACAGTTGAAACTGTCATTGTGTGTGTGTACACACATGTATGTGTGTGTGTGTGTGTGTGTGTGTGAATACCAGTTGCTTTCACACAATCACAAGATCCTCTACATAGGACATGTTTTACCCAATCAAGTGAGGCAGCTTGTCCTACAAAGGGGAGGCAGCAATTGTACAGAACACAATTTGATCTATGATTGTTTTGCTATATATTGTTCATTCTTACTGGAAGCTTCTTGGTCAATTGAATGGCCCGGCACTCAACCTCAGGCTGACCCCTAACATTGGTTGACTTTTGTTACAGTTTCTAATAAGTGTATAGTGGTGCATTGGGAACTGGGAGAAGATGAAATTGAGGTGGTTGGATTGTGGAAGTGGTAAGGAAAATAAGGAGCCCCTTTCATTTGAGCGGGGCAAAGATCTATATAGGCAATGAAATTTTATTGTAATATCTACCTTTTCTTGTTAAGCTTTTTATTCTTGTATGGAATAAAGGTAAAAATGTGAAAGTAAAGCCCTCCATCCTCTTTAAACTGTTAACTCTTTTATACAAGAAAAAACCTTCTTTGTTAGAATAAACAGATACGATATATTCCAGTCACTAGGTTCATGGTGCCTCCTTTTGCTTTACTACTTCAATACCACTCTAAACTGAAATCTAAAATGCTCAAGAATGTAGTTCAGAACAGGGAATATACACCTAGTTAATGTGAAAAAAATCTCAGAAGCCTCTACTAGATATATGTGAAAATGAGAAAACAAAATAAGACAACATTGTCACTTCAGATGAAGAATGTAATACGTACTTTTTCATTAGTTTCAAAATCAAGAAGCTCACTTAAGCTTTGTAGTCATTTCTGTTGTTTTCGTTTTCATCACAGAGTGAATTAGAGCTGTGACCCACAGTTACAGGTTACTTTAAGCAAAGACGGTCTGTGATAAATGATGATGTTCATTGAATGCTTTAGAAAATTTTTCAAATTGAAATGTAAACACAATTTTTTTTAGAAACCGATCTCTAAATAAATTTGATTTTCCCACAGTAGTCTTTGAACATTAGATTAGAATGTGGGTAATTTATTCCTCCCCCCAAAATCAATTTTCTCAATGTGTTGAAATATCCTTAGGTGTTAGTAATATTATTGGACTAAAAGCAGTAAATATCAACATAATTTTACCTTCTAATCTTTGTACTCTATTTTCAATTAGGAATATTTTATTACCAGAGAATGAGATTCTACTTCTGTGACAGGGCTAGCACTCAGCAGCAGGCACTCTTTCGGTCTTATTGGTTATTAATGGCTAAACCCCAAGTTGTACTGATTCTTAAATATTTTATATATTAATTCTATATTTACATTATCAGTTTTGTTATCTATCTCACTTGCTAAAAAAGTCTAACAAGTCATATTTTCAGTTTTTGCAGGTCAGGGAATTATAACAGCATTTAGAATAGAAATGGTTTGCAAATTGTTGAATTCTCAAGTAGCAGGGATTGTTCATCTAGTACCTCAGAACCTTAGTTCACCTAGTTTTCCCAGCATACATATGCAAAGTACTAGCCAATAAGAATTCCATGAAATTATTGACATATGTTTTATTTAGAGCATTCTAGAAAACATAATTATGGCTCAGAAGTTCTTCTAAGTTCCCTATTTGTAGATACAGCTGTGTACTAGGCATTTCTTCTTGTCTGTTTTAAAGAAACATCAAATGAAACATGTCAAAATCAAACTTGTGATCTCTGCACAACTCCTGTCAGACCTCAGAGTTCCCCAGCTCACATTCTGGATTTTATCCTTGACATTCTTTCTCATTCAACTCCATATCACAGCCTTCACGCAGTTATTGATTGTTACCTCCCGAAGTATACTGACAAAGCTGCCTTCGGCCATCACCCCAGTCTAAGCTTTCACTGTCTGTTGTGTTAAGTAACTACAGGAGCTTTATAACTGGTCTCCCAGCTTCCACCATTACTCCTTGCTCCAAAGCCCTCCTCCAAAGGTGCCAGAGGGGCCTTAGCAAAATGCAAATAGAACTGTCATTCCTTCAACTGCACACATCACTTAAATGGATTACCATTACTTTATTAAAGAGAAAGACCAAAACTGTGCTGACTTTTCGAAACCCAGCAGGATCAGACTCTTCTAGCCTCATCTCTTTTGGTTCTTCCACTCCTTTGCTTTGTTTCAACTGGCTAGCTGATTCCCCTCGCTCCTTCCTGTTCCCATCCCTGTAAACATACATACCCAAACATTGCCTAACACACTCATGAACACACTAAATATCTACCCAAATGTCTCTTTCTCAAATGAGCCATCTCTTCCCTTAGACTGAGCTGAATCCCCTTATAATATACATATGTACACATATATACTTGTATGCATAAATGTATCCATATTTATTTATTCAGATCCCTCATTGCCAAGAGTTGTAAAGAGTTGTAAATTCACATTTATTTGTGTAATAAATTAACCACTAATGTAGGGTCCCTTCTAGTTTGATGGTCCTTTTATTCCTGGAAAATACTACAGTGCCTGCTTAGTGTAATAAGTATTTGTTAAATAAATATTGACTGAACATCCCTATCTTTAACCCCATGTGTGCACATGCATGCATGCATGTATACTACACACAAATCCACTCACGTTCTACTTTAAATAAATACATTCATGCATACATAGATACATACATACTTGCAAGGTATGTGACCTCACTTTTATTTTTCCTGTGACCTCCCCAAATATCACTCTCCCCTTTCTTCAAATTCTGTTCTTATCAGTGATTCATTCAGAGGTGATTTGAGTAGTACTACATTTGCTTAGAAAGGGAATATGGTCTATTTAATTATTTACCAAAGGAAAAAAACAATCCCAGGATTTTCTTCACATTATTTCCTCTAATATGTGAAATTCCTTGATAATTTCAAGAATTTTTAAAGGCTCCACTTTCTGGGGGATTTGTGCACATTTTGGCATTAGATAATAATTAAAGAAAAAGAAAATCTCCTGAAGGTTACCTGTACATATGGTCTCCATATGGAGATAAAAGAAATGAAAGAGAACAAAAATTAAAATAATAAATACATGAACTTGAAAGAGTAACATAAAAAGTCTATACTATAGTTTGAACTATAGCTAAAATAGTTAAGGAACAGATCTACTACACTGACTGGCATTTACTATGTTCTAGGTACTATTCTAATATATGTGCCTAATTCCAATTGCTGCATTAAAAGTGAGTGGAGTTAGTATTCTTTGTATTTAAGGCCTTCCTGCTTCAATAAGTTTATGGGAGAATCTTGATCAGCCTGGATAGTACCTTGTGCCAGATGACAAGGAAGTGCTCAAAAATTGATGGGGAGACCTCAGAAGCCAGATTTAAGAGAAACCCCTGGTCAAAATTAGGGTCCTTTGAACATAAAATACAATAATGGATTAATGGATTAGAGCACATTGAATAAAAAAAGTGTCCGGGAGCTTTGTTTCATTGAATAATACAAGCTAATAAAATTAAAGGAAATGGTAGAATTATAAAGTAACTTTTTTACAACTACTATTACAAGAATAATGAAGAGATGATCCACCATTAGGTGAATAGTTTATGCGGACAGGATATTCATACTATCTCTATATGTCACCCACACATTGCTGACAAATTACAAAAAAGGGAAAGTACCTTTACGGGAAGAAATCTGGCAAGCACCAGCCTAACCAAGTGTTAACACTTGACCCCACTGTACTTCTTGGGATGATAGATGCATGAAGTAGGACACACAATCAACTCTGAAATTATTTTGCCAAAAATGTTTCACCTGAACCTAATCATGAAGAAATAATCAGAAATAATTTTTCTTCTCCAAAATGTGTAAATCCACAATGTAAACAGTCTTTAACATAACTCACCTGGACACTTCAAAAATGTCAATGTCGATTTAAAAAAAAAGTCCTGGAAAATTGTTCAGGAGTAAAGGAGACTAGGAGATATGCAACTAATTGATTAGATTATTCATGGAAAAAAAGAAAACTATGACACATAATATTGAGACCATTAAAGGAATCTGAATTTGTGCTGTAGATCTTATAATACTATTACATCCATGTTAAATTTCCTGAGTGTTATAATCATATTGGGGTTCTGTAGGAAAATGTCTTTTGCGGTGAAGATAGTATTGAGAGATAAAATTCATGATCCCTGCAACTTCCTTTCAAATGGTTCAGCAATATATGGGAAAAAGTGAAATAAAAATGTGGAAAAATGTTAACAATTTAATCTAGATAAACATTGTGTAATACTCATATTACTGCTAATTTTCTGTAGGTTAGACATTTTTCTTTTTTTATCATTTTTATTGTTATTCTATTACAGTTGTCTCAGTTTTTCCCCTTTTGCCCTCCTCCCCCCCACTCCACCCCCTGCTCCCACAGTCAAAATAAAAATTGAGTGAAATATTCTGTGCTTTTAAACCAACTATCTAATGGGTGAGATCATTGCCACATTGGATGAAGTGAGCTAGCATTTGCAAAAGTTGTTCAATTAGGCAGTTAGAAAAGTGTCTAATTATCTTTATTCAGTATGCATACTATTTCATAATTTATATTTAAGTACTTAAGAGAAAGCTATTCTTAATATATTTTAGGCAATATAGGAAGCAATAACAATACTATCAGTAAATATTAAATAAGCTATCTTTTTTTCCATTTTTCAGTTAAATATGAGAACTCTTCAACATTAGAAATGTTAAAGGGTAATTAGGCAACTTGGTACTATGTTTTTCCTTCTTCCATAACTTTTCTTAAACATTTGGTATTTACCTATAAAACAAAGTATGAGATTATTAGTCATTTTCACTAAAAGATTCACAACAGCAGTATGCAGTGTGCATGCAGTGTAGGGCCCAGAAAGCTGCAGGATCTAGAGTGATTTTCAACTGTAACTGAACTCTAGACCAGGCAGGCAAGTACTGTTAGTGCTTATGTATTAGGAACAGGTAATTAAAGCTCAATAGCTCCCCCACAAAAAATTCTCTATTTAGTCAATAATGTAAGGGCCAATTCTACATGAAGCACAAAATAAACGAGGTTAAATAAAAAATACTTACAAAATTTGTAATAAAATATGTCCAGAAAATTTTCAACTTCAAATTAAATGTTTAAAATATTTCTCCTCTCATTAAAGTGTATGCTGTAATATTCATACTTTGCATGAATATTTTTCTAATATAGGGCTGCTTAGGATATATACCTTTCACATAACCAGAACCAAGTAGAATGGTGCTTCTTTATTTATTATTTATGATGAAAAACAGAACTTTTATATCTTCAGAGGCAATAAACCAAAGACAAGAATACCAACAGAATACTTTCCCCTTATATTTCATATGATAGTTTGTAAATTATTATAAATTATAACAAGCCAAAGAGGTTTACATTGCTGAAAATTCTGAAAGAACCAGTTTCTTGATACTACCAACTTGTACAATACTTGAAGCTAAATTTCACTATGATAGGAACTCCTCATTAAAAAAATTACAATTCATCTTTAGCTTATGTTAAGGCAAATATTAGCATTGTTAAATGTTAACATGTGTTAACATTTCACAATTTGTGCATAGAGTGCCTTTATCTTTCATAATAACGATGAGGATTACATTCTAAGGTAAGAAAATCAAAGTTTCATTAAAAAATTCAAAGTAGTTTATTGTGATTTTACATGACAAAATTTACATGCATATTTCAAAAAATTGCCCACTCCCACCCTAATGAGTCAGCACTAAATGCCCAAATACAATGTGTTAATAATCAGTTTGAACTTGGTATTGTTTTAGTATGTGAAAAACAGCAAATTATCAAGGGGAGAGAGTTGGTTCTTTAAATGTCTTGATTTAGGACTTACACCCAGTGTCCCTTATCCCCCTGCCCTAAGCAACATATATGTATATTAGTAGTAAGACAATGGATGCCTATATTACTGAGAGAATTTTAATACCTGAGAGGACTGAGTGAGACTAAAGTTTGTAATCTTATTAAACTGTTAATATACATTTATTTCATATTTTTTTAAAGTTATAAGACCATGAGCAACATAAGTTAAAAGTTGTTTGAATTTATAGCGATAGAAAAAGTGGACTTCCGTAAAGTATTTGGCTTTAAAAGAGAAGAGCCATAAGGAAAATTTGTGTAGGTAATTATTAGCTGGAAGCTATTTGTACTCTACGTTTATTGAATATATACTTATGCTAATAAGACTTTGCATGAATAAAACCTTTTGATAATAAATCCATGTAAAAAATTGTGCCTTGGGGAATAAGTCTAGATGTTTAAGAATATTGAATTCCCTGAATTCAGAATACAGAACTCTAGATCAAGTTTGTAACTATTTTTCATTCGTGATGTTTAATAGGTCATTTTACCTAAAGTCTCAGAAAGGAGAAGTAAAACAAACAATGGAAAATGGCGTTGTTCTATTTGTACATACATTCAAAACACTGCAATCACAGAAGAAATAGCAAAGGAGAATTATGAAACCTGTCACCAGAAGTGAGCTCAACTGCACTCAGGATCAGAGCTATCAGAAATAAAGAAGTACCTACTCACTATCTGAGAAGTCTTCTGTCATTGCATATTGGAATCACTGATTAACTGGTTTTTGCTTTTGTGGCATCTACTCACCTACTTAGAAAAAGCACTTTAGTAGTAAAATAAAATATAGAAGAGTTGCATTCTCTTTATGAACCTATACATTTATTTCACAGAACTGTATACACCTCCAAGGCTAACTCACTGTGTGTTAACAAAATAACAATAAAATGAAGGGCCCTTTCAATTCCTATTCCTCATTTTATTATTTTATATTTCATATTTTAATCTGTAAATGAAATCAGTGCTCAGGCCAGTTTTTCATTATTGTTTTCCTTACTGAGACATGTTGGTTTGTGAGTAGCTAGATTTCATTATAAAGACTTTTATTCTAGGAGGGCCCATGTGAGTTATAGTTCATGTGGTTTGGCTTGCCCGATCCTTATCCACCAGCACCCTGTGACCACCATGTCCTCCCCTCATCTGGTACCTATGGCTCCAGTCCATAGCCATTTTCTGAGTTTTTCTCCATTCTTGCAGAAGCCCAGCAATGTGGAATGGCAGGAGCTGGTGTAGTGCAGCAGTCTGCAGCTCTAGTAGTATAGGTCTTGCCTAGAATACCCTCTTTCATCAAGTGTATTTAGTTTGCCCTCAAGTTTAAACATTCAAGTCTGTAATTCTGTTGTTATTTAGCAGTCATGGCCTTCCTTCTATTTTCTCCCATAAAGATCACCGTGTAGCTAAATAAAACTAATAGGTGGGTGGGTTTTTTTTTTTTAGTTCATCTCTATGTTTACAGAATTTAGCAGGTATGCTTTACAGTTAGTGATTTGGAGTTGTGGTACTTTTCTTGTTTAATCGAAGATAGAGTACTTTTCCTCTCTGTTTTTTAATAGACTTTATTTTTTAGAGAAACTTTAGGTTCACAGAAATATTGAGCGGAAGGTACAGAGATTTCCCATGTATCTCCTGCCCACCCCCAGCCCTTCCACAGCCTCCTCATTATTAATTTCCTTCACCAGAGTAGTACATTTGGTACAACTAATGAATCAACATGGATGCATCATTATCACCTAAAGTCCATAGTTTACATTATGGTTCATTCTTGGTGTTGTATAGTTTATGCATTTGGACAGATTTATAAAAACATGTATCCACTATTATATTGTCATGCAGAGTTATCTCTGTGCACTAGAAATCTTATATGCTCCACCTGTTTATACCTTCATCCCCTCTAACCCCCAGCAGCCACTGATCTTTTTACTTGTCTCCATAGTTTTGCCTGTTCCAACAATGTCATAGAGTTGAAATCATACAGTAGATGTGTCTTTTCAGCACTGAATACTTTCCATTGTCTGGATGTGCCACAGTTTATTTATCCACTCACCTATTGAAGGACATTGTGGTGACTTCCAAGTTTCGGCAATTATGAATAAACATGCTTTAAACACTCATGGGTAGATTTTTTTGTTTTTGTAGACATAAGTTTTCAAATCCTTTGGGTAAATACCAAGGAATGTGATTGCTGGATTGTATGGTAAGAGTATGTTTAGTTGTGTAAAAAACTGCCAAAGTTCCTTCTGAAGTGATGGTACCATCTCACACAGGTCAGAATGGCCATCATTAACAAATCAACAAACAATAAGTGCTGGCGAGGATGTGGAGAAATGGGAACCCTAGTGCACTGTTGGTGGGAATGCAGACTGGTGCAGCCACTATGGAAAACACTATGGAATTTCCTCAAAAAACTAAAAATGGAACTGCCTTTTGAACCAACAATTCCATAGCTATGATTATACCCGAAGAATCCTGAAACCCCAATTCAAAAGAACTTACCCACCCCTGTGTTCATAGTGGCACTATTTACAATAGCCAAGTGCTGGAAACAGCCTAAGTGTCCATCTGTAGAAGAGTGGATCAAAAAACTGTGGTACATTTACACAATGGAATACTATGCAGCAGAAAGAAATAAGGAACTCGTACCTTTTGTGACAGCATGGATGGAACTGAAATAAGCCAGGCAGCGAAAGACAAATAGCATATTGTCTTACCTATAAGAGGAACTTAATGAACAAAACAAACAAACAAGCAAAATAGAACCAGAGACAAGGAAATGAGGAACAGACTGATAGTGACCAGAGGGGAGGTGGGAGGGAGATATGATGGAAAGAAGGGGAAGGGTCTAGTCAAGGAACATGTATAAATGATCCATGGGCATGGAAAAGAGGGTGGAGAATGACTGTGGGAGCCAGGGATGGGTGGGGAAAGAAAGAGCAACAGGGGAAAAATTGGGGCAACTGTAATAGAACAATAAAATAAAATAAAAATTCTAATTAATGAAGAAAGATTAATCAGGAAACATTATTTGTATTGAAGAGATTATTTGGAAATAAGTCATTTATTCAGAAGCCTTTTTGTCATTTATTCAACAAATATTTATATACCATTCACTATGTCTAAGGTACTATGTTTGGCATGAGGGTACCATGAACATCACCTCAAAGATGAATCCTAAAGAATAAACAAGAACCAGCTTGAGGTTCATGGAGGGTCTGAAAAAGAAAGGAAAGAATGTTCATGTGCCCAGGGACAAAAGGGAATGCAGTTAATTCTTACAAATTCAATGGTGCGACCTGCTTTGAGAGTAGTTTGAGGTAGAGGGAGGTATGAGTGATAAAACTAAAGAGGTGAATGAGAGCTAGATCAGGAAGGGCCTTGTTTATCATTTTAAGAAATTTGGTCCAGATAAGAAGCTTGAGGAATGATGGAATATACAAATGGAAATATCCAGTATGCATTTAGAAATATAAGACCAGAACAAGTGAGTTATTGGAACTGGAACATGGGTTACATTTTTATCTTGCAGACATTAGATCATTTCATGAGTGACTAAGCAGAGAAGAGAAATGGCTGAGATTGTTAAAGGTTGACCAAGCAGAAATGACCATAGGAGCCAGAGATGTGAGGCCTTTCAGAATGGTCAACAGACCAATGGCACAAAGAAGTTAGGAACTCAAAAGATATATTTTGCAGTGGCAAGAAGAAAATAACTTGTAACCATAATAGAGGAAGTTCTCTGTGGTTGTCTGGATGACCAAATGACAGCTAATTAGAGCATGTCAGGGTGTATGTCTACTTTGTGAGTACCTTAGATGCAGATAAATGATGTAATGATATCAGTGTTGGAAAATAGAATGTTTACATTCTACTTAGGGTATCAATTTACTTAGTTGTAACTTTTGATAATTAAAAATTAGCTCATTTTGAGCAATTTTTAATAGGTTTCATAATTTTGGCAACAGTCTATGTAAGTTTTATTTGTGGGGTACACTTAAGTTTAATGGTGGGAAATGTAGCTTGGAGACAGGCAAAACTCTCTTCCTGTTATGAGTCATGTGAGCTTTCATATTTTGGTGTTTACTTCCCTGTCTCTAAATAATATTCATGTTTTAAAGATTGATATTTTAGTTTACATCTATTTATTGATTTTCCATCATGATAGAAGAGAAATTAGTCCTTTTCCCTTCCTCATCTTATCACTCATACATGTCCTTGTCTTTTCCAACCCTCTGACCCTCCCAAAATAGTGACAGCATTTTGTTTAGATACATAATCAGTGTTTTTATAATCATGGCTGTATAAATATTATCCACATTTTAGCCTTGCAGTTTAACTTTTTCCTTTCCAGAAATTTCTGTGTTCCCCGAGTCAATATTTTTCTCTTTCATTTGTTTAATGTTCTAAATTTTTTTTTCACTGATTCAGACAAACTCTTCATCATGGTCTAAATATCCTGTCTATATGTTCAGATAAATCAACTAGTTTACAGTTTTATCTTTTAAAGTTTCTCCCAAGCCTCTGTCCTCTAGTTTGAACTGCTTACCTTCTAAACCTATTCCACAGCTTCATTGTCCACTACCATCTGGGAACTTCTCTTATCTCTCTCTCCTTTGCTAGACCTGTTGTTTTTTATATCTTATTTCTTCACCTTTCTAAGTCCTTTGCTTTGTCAGATTCTCCTGTAGCTTTTGGGGAGGTAAATTTTTTTGAGAACTTATCTGAAAATGTTTATTCTATCCAAACCCTTGGTTGAGAATTGTATAGAATTTAATAGAAAGTTTTTTGATTTTAGTAATTTAAGTGATTAAAATTATTTTACTTGAGAATTTTGAAGGTATTCTTGCTCCATTGCTTTTAGATTCCAGAATTGTTGTTGAAAAGTCTGATGTCATTCTGATTCTTGATCCTCTGGGTATGTTCTGGTTGTTACTCTTTGACAACACATGAAATAATTTCTCCATTTCTAGTGTTCTGGAATGTCAATATGATGTTCCTTGATGTGCTTATCTGTTATCCAATATGCTAAGTACTCAGTGATCCCTTTAAATCTGGAAACTCATGTCCCTCAGTTACCCGAAGTTGTCTCAGATCACATTGCTAATGATCTTCCCCATTTGCTTTCAGTTCTGTCTGCCTGGAACTCCTATTAATCAGATTTTTAATCTAGATTAATCCCATTTCCTGGCTTTTTTCTCTTGTCCAGTTTTCCATCTCTGTCCTTTTTCTCTACCTTCTAAAGAGACACTTTAACTTATCACTGGATTTTTTTGAATTTTGCTCTCTGCTTTCTTTACTTTTTATTAAATATAGGGTTCCATTATGCTTTGATGGGACCAATGTTTTATCTCTCTAAGGATATAAAATATGGTTCTTTTGAACTTTTTCTTTGTTTGTTTATTGTTCCTTGTCTTGCTTCTCTTCTGGTTCTCTATTGTGTTCTCTCTTGCCTTTCATCATCTGGAGAAACTAGTGTACCTGTTCGTGGGTGTTATATCCCTCAGTATCTTGCTTCTTGTTGGTTTCTATGGAAACACTTGCATTTCAGCATTTATGATCTTTTATGTTCATTATCATTCCTCTACTTACATTTTATCTTCTAAAACTTTGTTATTCTCGCACTCTCTTGTAATCATCTTTCCTTTCCCCTTATCTACATCTTTGTAAATCTGTATATATATTTTTGTTGCTTTGCTTTCATTTTAAAGAATTTTGAGGAGGAAAATATGAGAGTTCAACCTGCCTTTATTTAACTAGAAATCCTATTAATTGGTTAGTTAATTAAATTAAATAAAATTAACCAGTGCAATAATAGCATTAAAAATATTATGATTGTTTATAATTTTGTAGAATCCTTGAGATTTCACAGTACTTTTTTTACATGTTTTGCTGTACTTCCTGCTTCTTATGGAATGTTAATGTTCAGAGTAATGTATAATTCCTGCTTTTCTTTGTCAGCAGCATTTCAGGCTTACCAAATGTATCTATACTTATTTCAATAACTACCTTAGGCAGTTACTTTGATAGTGTAATATGAGCACTATTTTTTGTGGAGTATTCTTTGAAAGTGCCTTAAGAGCTTATTATATGATTTTTTTGTCAGTAGATATTTTTGCAGATTTATTTTATTTTTCTTTTTAAACCAAGATTTGTGGGTTATCAACTTTGCTGTTTTGTTTTAGTTCATGTTATTTTTCTATTAAATGCTTTCAGGCTATGTGCAGATGGGCTAGGATGTGAAATAAGAGGAAAACACATGGGAGAATTTAATAAATATTTGCATGAGAATGCTTGAAGCTAGCCATGAGTGTTTGGCTCACAAACCTTACTATCAATAAGACACAAATCATAATCATTTTAGAATATACACATATTTCTAGTGTCTTATAGAGTTTTATGTTAATCATAAAATTTTACTATTTTATGGAAAGCAGTGTTATTCTTTCTGTAAGAGACATCATATAATAGCAACACATCAGATGGATAGATAATACACATACATAATAAAGGAAAAAATCAATCTTCCTTAGAAGTTTTGACTGTCTAGCTAATTATTAAGAGAAATAACTACCCAACATACCTGGTATAAGGAAGCAGACACTCTATAAATATAATACCTTTGATGAATTTTATTATTACTGTGATGAGCAGAAGATGAAATTTAGCAATATGGTAATATATAGGTGAAAACATATAAAAGACACTTTATGTAACAACCAGTAACAAGAGTAATAATAAAACAATCTATGTTTTATTACCTCACCATAAAGATACTAATCTGAAGATATATCTAGATAATTTGTTGAACAGAGAACAATGGACAAACTTGTCTAAGTTATTTGACTGTGGGAGGGGACTGGGTGGGTGGGAGGAGCAATGGGGGAAAAGATGGGACAACTGTAATAGAAAAACAATTTTTAAAAAAGAAGAAAACTATAAAAGAGAAAAAAGAATTTGTACTAGAAGTAGTATTAACTTTTTGACATCAATTAAGTATAGATATTGCTATTTTACTGTAAAAGGTAAAATTCTAAACCCAGTTTGATCCATTCTGTTTTATATTGTAGCTAACATTCTAATTTGAACTACTGCTTACTCATAAGAAGTAGAAAGATCAAAATGACTTCCTAATATCCTGTTGCTTATTACTGCCTCTTACATGCTGCCCAGCTTTGTTTTGTTTTTTGATAGCCACCCAATCACAACCAACCATAAGGAAGGGCCAGAATGTGGAATTCTACCATGTAACCAGACTGGTCAAACTCCAATGTTAATAAACTGTAGGTTCCAGAAGTTTTATAGCCTGCCCTTTTCATTAAAGAATATATTATAAATATTTTAAATTATATTTTAGTCTTGCAAAGTTTTATTTTATTTTTTATATTTTTTTATTTTTAATTACAGTTGACATATGATATAATATTACCTTCAGGTGTACAACATAGTGATTGAACATATATATACTTTATGAAGTGGTTACCCCAATAAGTCTACTTACCTATCTGACACAATACATAGTTATCACAATATTGACTTTATTTCCTATGCTATATTTTACATACCCGTGACTATTTTTCTAATTGCTAATTTTTACTTCTCAACTCCCTTCACCTTTTCACCCAGCCCCTGAATCCCTTTCCTATTTGGCAATTATTAATTTTTACTACATATCTATAGTTTGTTTCTGTTTTGTGTTTATTTATTTTGTTTTGTAGATTTCTCACATAAGTGAAATTATGTGGTATTTATCTTTCTCTGTGTGACTCATTTCACTTAGCCATAAAAAAAAAGAAATTTGGCATTTACAACAACAAAATCAGATCCATTATTTTAATTATTTGTCTAAAATAAGAATATACCGTTTCTAATATATTTAATTGCAAGCCAAGTTTTGTTAACTTGTTTTTTGAGGTCTTTTGGAAGTAGATATATTGCCAAGAAGCTTTTGAAATTGTCTCTCTCTTTCCCCTCTCAGTCCTGTATTATTCTATTTTTGAATTATATCACTTTTTTCAGCTATAAGCCTCACCAAACTTACTTGATTTTGTAATTCTTTATATATTGGATTATCTCCTTGAAAAACAATCCCTTCTTCTAGTTGACATGAAAATCTCATGTCCTGCTATCACTGAAACAGAAAACAAAAATTTGAATTAGCATAAATTGCTGATTTACATAGTACCCAAAATACCTCAATATACTTAAGGTTGAAGGGTATATGAATAACATTTGTATATGTAACAAGTCTCTCTGCTCTGTACTGCAAGAAAGCACAGACACTTTTCCTATTCCGACACTTCAAACTAATGGTTAGCATAGTAAATTGTCATCTTTCAATTTTTCTCAAAACCTCATGTTTCTTTTTGATCTTCTCTTGTTAATTTCCACAGTGACCAAGGCATCTTTTTTGGTCTCATCTTTTTCCATATTTTTTGTGAGGGGGGAACATTTCATAATTAACCCTCATGTCTACTATTTCTTAAATCCTATTTCTACCTTATTAAACACATGTTTTATCGATTGCCCACCATGCACTAATACTCTATCTTGGATTCTTAATTGCATCTTCTTTGTGACATGTTTCCTGTTTCACAATGCTTTGCTTCAGTTTTTTTGAGAAGGTTTTTCTGTTTCCCTGTTGTTTAGACTGAAAGAAGCCTCTAAGGCTCTAACCTGTGACCTGCTTCATTCTCGCATTTTTTTGTGGATGCACTCAAGTTCAGCCATTATTTTTATGGTGCTGATTCTCCTAACACTATCTCCCCATTCAGTCATGCTTGAATTATTGTATCTATAACACTTCTGAGCCCTGCATTTAAAGGAAAGCATTAACAAATGTGAATGTGTCTTGAGGAAGATAATTAAATTGACTGAATGCTTCAAAACCAGGTCCCAAAAGGAATGGCTGAAGGAATTTTGTATATATATTGTTTTCTGGAGTAAAAAGAAAATTAAGGGTAGACAGGATAATTGTCTTCAATAATTACAAAATCTGTCATGTAAAAGAGAGAACAGATTTGGTATAATTGTTCTAGAAGCTTCTACTAGAACCAACTTGTGCAAGTTGTGAAGAGATACATTCATATATTCTCTGATGAAGAACAGAATTTAAACCTTACTTATTCTGGCTTTGCCTACAGTGTCTGGCACAAGGCCTTAGTCGTATTATGGCTTAATGGATATTTATTGACCATATTGAATTGGCTTGAATTGAAAGAATGAACCTCTAACATTTAAAATAGACTGCCTTTTGAAATAAAAATACCCAGCCTTTCAACAAATACTTATTAACTATAATGCAGTTGTCCTAGTGCTGGTCATCTGGAATATAAAGATATTAACATCTTAATATTGTAGAGTACTTCTTCAGGCCAAGTATTCTTCTGAACATTTTTCGTGTATTAACTTATCTCACAGCACCCTCACATAACAGATATTTTTATTATCCCCAGTTTAGATGTGAGGAAACTGAGGCACACAGAGGTTACATAATAAGCTGTGTCACAAAACTAATTTGTTACCAAGCTGTGATTGAACCCCAGTCAGTCAGGCTCCAGAGTCTTCATATTTAAGCACAATACACTATTGGGTTGGCCAAAAAGTTCATTTGGTTTTTTGCATAAGATGAATCTAGTAGCACTTAGTTGTCTTTAATTTCATTTGAAATAATTCTGTTAGATTGTATTGTGACAGCTGTCATATCAGTGTGCATTTAAAAAAATCAAAATTGGTGAATTTTTGTATAGCCATTTTAATATTGAAGATGAAAGAAAATAAGGTACATTTTTGGCATATTACGCTTTATTATTTTAAGAAAGGTAAAAATACAACTGAAACATGAATAAAAGGTTTGTGCAGTGTATAGAGAAGGTGCTGTAACTGATCGAATATGTCAAAAATGGTTTGCGAAGTTTTGTGCCAGAGGTTTCTTGCTGGTCAATAAAGTTATTGGTGAAAATGAAAAATGTGTCTTTTATTTTATAGAAAAAAATAATACATGAACTTTTTGGCCAACCCAATACATATTAGTGTAGTATGTGTGTAGTGTAGTATATAATTTGTGTAAAGTAACTACATACTTAGCTTACACTACAATAAACTGCCTCCAGTAATGGAAGGCAAGAGAATTTACATAAAGGAAAGGATAGACAGATTTTTGAACTGGAGTATAATCTAGTCCAATCTGTGCTCTGAGGATTTCTTGCCTAATGGCTATTTTTTCTTCTTCTGAATGCGTATGGTCTTCCTTAGCTTCAGTCCAGCCTTTACAGCCTGAGTGATTTTCCCAAAATGCAAACCTGTTCATTCTACTCCCTTCAAGCCTGTCTTTGGTCTCCCAGGGTCCACAGAAAAAATATCATCGTATTAGGTTGACACCAAGGCCCTCTGTGGTCTGTCTCTACCCGCACCTTCTTCCTTCATCTTTCACTGAACTCTACTTCAGACTCTGGTTATATGAGCCAGTCCTGTAGATGTTTTTTTTTTTTAAATCTGGGAAGATAGCGTTATTGTGGTAATTAAATTAAATAATCAATATAATGTGCTTTGAGTAGTGCCTAGAATGTAATAACTGCTCAATAAATGTTATTATCACTTCCATTTATTTCTGATTATCCTGCCAGAATTGCTACACCCAAAATATAGCTCATTTCTTAGCTCTCTTACTATACATATAATTGCTTTGTAATAGATTGAAGAAATAAAGGAAATGTATTGGTTTTTCTAAATTACAAATTCAGAGGCAGAGCGAAAGCAGTCAGGATCCAGCCGGAGCTTTTCTTCTATTTCTTTGCAGGTTTCTCAGCCTTGCCTTCCTCTGTGCTGCCTTTTTGTTTGTTTTATTTTTTGTTTTTGTTTTGGTGCTGCCTTGTGTTTTAGGCTGGCTTTCATAAGGAAAGCCAGAAGGCTTCCACAGCAGCATGAACTATGTGCTTTCCTGTTCACATTCATTGGAAGATAAAATATCACTTCCCATTACTATTAAACCAAAACTCTAGGCTTTGTACTGATTGCATCGCCTTTGAAACAATCACTGTGGCCAAAAAAAACCTGGGCCACCTGGTGTAATAAGCTGAATGTTGAGTCCCAAAAAGGTATGTCCACATCCTAACTCTTGCAACCTATGAGCTTATCTGGAAAAAGAATCTTTGCTGATATAATTAAGGATCTCAAGATAAACTCTTCCTAGATTAGCTGAGTAGGTCCTAAAACCAATGACATGTATCCTTACACAGAACAGAATAGGGTGTGAAGTTGGAAGCGGAGACTTGGGGCCCTTTGCTGAAGTTGGAGGCGGGGACCACCTGTGGTAAGCATCACATCTTCCACACAGAGGAGCAGAATGGATGTCAGGGAGGCTGCAACAGCATCCACCTGAATATCCTTTAATTCCACTTTCTGCTCAAAACCTACCAGTTTCAATCGGTTATACCGTAATGGATGCCAATCATGGATGGAAAGCTATCTTTTATTCAGTACTTCTTAGGTTACATTATTAATCACTATAACAGTTAAAACTCGATTATTTCATTATACTTGTTAACCCTCTTGCCTTAAATGACATAATCTCTGCTGATACCTTCTTCAAGTCATCTTAGACATGATGATGCAAATTACCATTTTTTATATCACCATGGCCAAATCCCAGGACTCCAAAAAAGTTTTCAAAGACTCCGTCTCTCTTCATAGGTCCCTTTAATAAGACAGAACTGCATGCTGTATACTTTATGTTGCTTAATATGACACTGGTGATTCCTGACTGGCATGTAAATACATATTACAAATTCTCATGACTGTTTAAACAAAAGTAAAGTGGAGCCTTAGTTCTCGAACTTAATTCATTCCGGAAGGCTGTTTAAGAAGTGATTTGTTCGAAAACCAAATCATACAGGTGACTGATCATACAGGAATCGCTGTGAAACAGTTGTCAGGTGGAGAACCAAAGTTGTGTTTGACAACTTGATCGAGAACCAAATTGTTCAAGATGGGAGATGTTCAAGAACTGAGATTTGTTTGTAAGACACAACAGTAGTTTTGTATCATCCATATTTAACACTTTGAAATCTTTCAACATTTTCAAATTGTAGAATGTGGAACAAAGGAAAATGAAGGTTGAGGTGAGTGATCCATTTAACAATAATCTCTTTGAATGTTTCTTTTCTCATCTCTATATAAACAAATGTTTGCAAAGGGCCTTTCATTTTAGTCTAATACAGCCTTTAAATATCTATTTTTGCTTTAAAAATGACTCCACATTGAACACTAAGTTGTAAAATAAGAATTTAAAACGTTTTTTTAGAACAAATGTTGTAAGGGCAAAGCCTTATCTTGTTAAAGTTTTTAATTATAATTAAATTTTAATTATAACAGCTAAAAAGTAAAAGGTAGCACCTATAAATTAGTGCCTAGTAAAGGAATATGTGTTTATCTTCTGTGTGGTAAAATACGTTGAATAGTTAAGCTATTACAGAAATAGAACATGGAACACTATACCTGAGAAACCATGTGGAAAATATTTGAAAAGATCAGCATTGTTCTAGCCATTCATAGCAATTTCACAAACTTTTTTTTTAAGTGTTACTCTGTAATAGTATTGTACTATATTAGTTTTCTTTGTTGCCATAACGAATCATAGCAAATGTAGTGGTTTAAACAGCTCAAATGAATTTTTTACACTTCAATGAGTCAGAAGTGTGGCAGGCCAAAATCAAGGCATCAGCAGGTCCTCATTCCTTTTTGTGGGTTCAAGGTAGGCTCTGTTTCCTTGTCTTTTCTTGCTTCTGGGGGCCACCTGCATTCCTTGGTCCATGGTTCCCTTTCTCCATCTCCAAAAGCTCCAGGGCTAACAAGGGCAAGTTCTTCTCATATCACATCACTCTGATCTTTTCTGCTGCTTCCTCTTCCACCTTTGAGGGCCTTTGTGACTACATTGGGCCCACCCAGGTAATTCAGAATAATCTCTCTATGTCAAAGTCAGCTAATCAGCAAAACCGTTCCATCTGCAACTTTAATTCCCCATTGCCATGTAAGGGAACAAATTCATAGGTTCCAATGATTAATAGGTGGATCTCTTTGGGAATCATTATTCTGCCTTCCATATATACTATTGTCAAGTTCCTGGTCTTAATGAATTGTCCTTGATATGTAAAATGTTAATCATTGGAGGAAGCTGGGTTAAGGGTACACGGTCTTTGTACTATTTTTGCAACTTTTATGTGAGTCTAAAATAATTTCAAAACAAAAGTTCATACATTTTTAAAACGTTTAAAAACATCTGTACTTTTTTGAGGATTAGGTGAAAATATATAGAAATTGCCTGTCAAATATCAGGAATTGCCCTGTAATAAAATGGATCATAATAGAGTTATTTAACTCCTAAAATAGTAAATATATTAAAGTAATAAATAGTAAATAAAGATCACATTTCTCATTAGATTAAAAGTAATTCAGTCAATATGTACTGCTTTATGGTTATTAAACACATTTTACAATGACTACTGAAACCTACTATCCAGGTTTCTTTCTCTTTAAATAAAACACTGTCTATAATTGACTAAATGTCTTTAAACTACATACCACAATTTAACTCCACATGGTTGATAGAGACAATATATTTTTTAAATATTTATGTGCCCATAACGTCTACCAAATAAAAAAATCTAAGTGCCTTAACCCAGATTACTAAAATGTTATATAATTCACATTGTTCTTACATTTTTTTTCAAAAGATCATATTTTTCTTAAAATTTTTAAAGCTGTCAGATACATAGGGCAGAGTTCATTGTCCCATTTTTTGCAGATAAAGAAAATTAAGCCTGAGAAGTTAACTGAGGGTTTGTGGTGAAGAGGAGAAAGTGTTTGTGTTTGATATTCTAGTTTGTTTCCCGAGCCAGTGAATGGAAGATGACAGAGCAGCTAAAAAATATGTAAAAAACATTGAAAGGCTTCAAAATTTGGGAAGAATTTTTAAAAAGTTTTAAAATGCTGAAAATTATTTGTTAAAACATATTCAGTTTATTTACCAGGAAAGGAGAAAGAGAGGGGTACTCAGGTAAAATATATACTATGTATGAAACATTGTGATTATAAATAAATCTATGCCAGTGTACATCAAATTGAAACTGTGGGCAGTTCTTAAACTGTTAAGTTGACAACTGACTTCTTATCAATATCAATGGATGATAGAAGACAATGAATATTAAAATTCAGAGTACTGTGAGAAAATAATTTTTAACCTCAACTCATGCTCGACTTTCACTCCAGAATGAGGACAAAAATAAGATGCGTACAAAATTTAAGATATTTTCACACTGGTAGTCACTGGAAAAATATTTCTCTGTAGTTCAATAAGAAAGAAAATGGACACAGAGGGAAGGTGTACTATTGAAAAGTTACTACTGAACACAAAAACATAAAATACCAGTGAATTTCATTAATTATTTAATAAGTAATAAGTATTTCTTTTACATAATTAAAATTAAACAGAATATCTCAACATGATCAGAGTGAGAAAAACATTATTCAATGAGTATTTAAAGCATGCTAAAGTTTTTGTGAAAACTATGTGTGTGTGTGTGTGTATATATATAGTATATATATATATAGTAGTCAAGAAATTATTTTTTAATTTGAAGTACTGCTTACCTAACAGAAATAAAATTTATAGATTCAAAGAAAGCAGAAATGGGAACGGGGAGGATTAGATAACTTCAGGAATCTATCAGTCTAACAGAAGTAGGAGAAAAAACTTTAAAATATAAAGAAGAGACATAAGTTTATCATAATTTAAATTATAAAATATTTAGAACTGTATGACAATGACACATAAAAACATGTGGTTTGCAGATACAAGATGGCGGAGGAGTGAGGAGAGGTTGCGGTTTTAGGCTCCGGAGACCCGTCTGCAGTTTGGTCTAATTGCAGACAGAACATCTCAGTGAGCAGCTGGACATTGGCGGGAGTTGAGCCAAGGCACTGCTGGATTAGAGAAAATCCACCTGGGAACAACCTGTTTAGTGAGGATAGCGGAGAAAAAGGGGACGAAACGGGATTCCTGACTGGGGCGGCTGCCCGAGCTGTGGCGGGAAGCACACAAAGGATTTTTGGCGACCACAGGCTACCCCAGAGAGGAGTCAGGCGGAGAGCGGATCTCTGCCCGCTGGCAGAGACAGGACTCGACCAAGTGGCATTGGCGCTGAAGGACAGGAGACAGCGTGCTATCGGGCAAGTGAGAACATAATTCTCCTTTATATTTTTCTCTAGTGGATGGTGGAGACGGGAGGAAAGTTTGGGTGGGGTAGGCCGTTCTGGAGGAGCCCAGGCGCAGGGGCGCGCTAATCCACTCCTCAACCCTACCATTGGGTCGCGGGGGCGCACATAGGGAAGTGCTCTCATTCACTGGCCCAGGTGCGCGGGGCCGTGAGTCCAGGCGTCCCTCGGACATTCCCCAACGGACATAAGATCAGTGCCCCAACGGGCACAGGGAGGGCCCACTGAACACGCAGAGGACTGTGCACAGACACCCCCAGACAGCTCCCGTGGGCGTAGGGCCCCAGGCCGGAAAGCAGACCACTAGCGCAGGCTCTGTTTGTGCCCGCCCAGACGGGTGAGGGAAGGCGGGCGGCTGCAGCACGGGAACAGCGAGAGGCGGCGACCCACGGACGCTCGATTCCACTGAGCGCAAGTGTCCCTGGCCCTGCCCTAAGAGGCGAGAGACCAACTCCCGGAGCTCGGCTCAGCGGGACTGAGGGCACGGGGCAGCGTGCGAGCGTGAAAGCACCTCGGCCCGGGGTCAGTGGGAGCTCTCTGGCCGCCTGTGCGGGCAGGGTCACCTTGGCGCAAACGGGGAACCGCCGCGGCCCAGCGAAAGAAGGAGCCAATCCCGGGGAAAGCGCTCGGGCCGTCCGCGCGGGCAGGGTCACCTCGGCGCGAACGGGGAACTGCCACGCCCCAGCGAAAGAAGGAGCCAATCCCGGCGAAAGCGCTCGGGCCGTCCGCGCGGGCAGGGTCACCTCGGCGCGAACGGGGAACTGCCACGCCCCAGCGAAAGAAGGAGCCAATCCCGGCGAAAGCGCTCGGGCCGTCCGCGCGGGCAGGGTCACCTCGGCGCGAACGGGGAACTGCCGCGCCCCAGCGAAAGAAGGAGCCAATCCCGGGGAAAGCGCTCGGGCCGTCCGCGCGGGCAGGGTCACCTCGGCGCGAACGGGGAACTGCCGCGCCCCAGCGAAAGAAGGAGCCAATCCCGGGGAAAGCGCTCGGGCCGTCCGCGCGGGCAGGGTCACCTCGGCGCGAACGGGGAACTGCCGCGCCCCAGCGAAAGAAGGAGCCAATCCCGGCGAAAGCGCTCGGGCCGTCCGCGCGGGCAGGGTCACCTCGGCGCGAACGGGGAACTGCCGCGCCCCAGCGAAAGAAGGAGCCAATCCCGGGGAAAGCGCTCGGGCCGTCCGCGCGGGCAGGGTCACCTCGGAGCGAACGGGGAACTGCCGCGCCCCAGCGAAAGAAGGAGCCAATCCCGGGGAAAGCGCTCGGGCCGTCCGCGCGGGCAGGGTCACCTCGGCGCGAACGGGGAACTGCCGCGCCCCAGCGAAAGAAGGAGCCAATCCCGGGGAAAGCGCTCGGGCCGCCCGCGCGGACAGAGACACCTTGGCACGAACGGGGAACCACCGCGGCCCGGCAGCAGTGGGCTCCAACCGCGGGGCAAACTCTCGGGCCGTCAGAGCGTGCAGGGGCTTACGCGCAAGGGCACCTCAACTGGCTACAGCGGGCAGCAAGATAGCGCGCCGCGCCGGCAATCGCGGGCGCGCACCATAGCGGCAACCGGGTGCGCACACCAGTCCGGCAAAAGAAAAAGAACCTCTGACCTGCCACACTAGACCAGCTGCGGACCCAGAAAAAGAAGGCAACACACCAAGGCTAAAACGCAGTAAAAACATCGTTTTTTTTTTTCTCCAAATTTTTTCTCCCAAATTTTTTCTCCCTTGTTCTTTCTTTCTTCTTAATAATTTCTTTTCTTTCCTTCTTTCTTTATTCTTTTCCTGGGGTTTTTTTTGGGGGGGGTTTTGGGGGGTATATATATATATATATATATATTTTTTTTTTGGTTCAATTTTTTTTCTCTCTCTCTTTTTTCTTTCTTCTGTATTCTTTCTTTTCTATCTTTCTTTGTTCCTTTCTTGCTAACCTTTTGGGGTTTTTTGGGGGGGGTTGTGGTAAATTTTTTATTTTCTTCTCTTTCTCTCTTTCTTCTTTTCTTTCTCCTATTTTCTTGGGGATTTTTTGGGGGAGTGTTTTTCCTCCACCTCTTCCAATAATAACAAACTTTATCTCTAACGTGTTGCATATAACCTCTCCTTCTCATCCTTTCTCCTTAATAGTGGTTTATTCGTTTGTGTGTCTAGCTTAGCCCCCCTATTACTTTAAATAATACAATATAATTACTATATAAACCCAAATACAATACAATCCCACTTTCTTACTATACTAAGTATTTTTCTATCCTTTTCTTCTATTTTTCTTAACATACAATGTAAATATTACTAACTGGCTTGCACAGTCTCAACTATTATTAATCTATAAACCCCTCTATCAAAAATTATATTTTTCCTCCCCAAAAACAACTCGTATCTATTCTTCTTATAGTATAAAAGCTCAAATCTCTTTACATTTATATTAATACGGGCTAGTTGGCTAACGATAGCAGGATAGAGTGGGGGATACTTTCTGAGGGTGTGGGTCTCCTGCCTGGGCTGTGTGTTTATGTCTTTAACAGCATATCCACAAAAGAACTCAAGACAAAGCAGATAGAGTGACTCTCAACCAAGTAGCCAGAAGGAAGATCCTATCAAAGAACATCTGAAATATAACCGAACAGCATAAACAAACGACATAAAGGGTAACTTAAGACCATCAGGCTCAGGATATCAAAGAGACTGCACCACTGAAACTCCCAGACCTTCGATAAAGAATATTACACCACAAAGGAGGGAAGTCAAAGCAGACTACCCCCCCCAATAAATAAATAGATAAATAAATAAATAAATAAATAAAAACAAAAAGAATCCAACATGGTAAGACGCAAAAATAACCCCTCAATGAAAAGAAAAGAGGAATCCTCAGAAAGAGAGATAGACGAAATAGACATAGCCCAAATGTCAGACATAGAATTCAAAACAATGGTGGTAAAGAAGCTCAATATACTCGACATCCTTAAAATCAACTATGACAACCTTCAAGGAAGTTACCAGCAGCTCCAAGAAAATTACAGGGAACTGGCAGAGAACTACACCAGCATAAAAAAAGACATAGAAATCGTTAACAAGAACCAGGAAGAACTTAAAAATACAATCTCTGAACTGAAAAACACAGTAGAATCAGTCAAAAGCAGACTAAACGAAGCAGAAGATCGGATTAGTGAGTTAGAAGATAATGTAGAGAAAAACTCCCAGACAATACAGCAAAATGAAAAACGATTGAAAAAATATGAACAAGATGTAAGGGAATTACAGGATAGCATTAGGAAAAATAATTTAAGGATCATCGGAATACGAGAGGAAGAAGAAAAGGAACATGGAATTGAAAATCTGATAGGAGAAATAGTGACAGAAAATTTTCCGAACCTGATGAGAGGAAAAGCTATGCAAGTCCAAGAAGCACTGAGAGTTCCAATAAAGAGGAACCCCCAAAAACCCACTCCAAGGCACATCATAGTTAAAATGGCAACATTCCAAGACAAAGAGAGAATCCTAAAAGCAGCAAGAGAAAAGCAGCAAATAACATACAAGGGAGCTCCGATAAGGCTATCAACTGATTTCTCAACAGAAACATTACAAGCCAGAAGGGAATGGTCAAAAATATTTCAAGCAATGAAAAACAAAGGCCTACAACCAAGAATACTCTACCCAGCAAGGCTCTCATTCAAAATAGAAGGTGAAATAAGGAGTTTCTCAGACAAAGGAAGACTGAAAGAATACATCTCCACCAAACCAGCATTGCAAGAGATGCTAAAGGGACTGTTCTAGGAAAAAACAAGAGAGGAGAGGAACAGAGGTACAAAGGGAAATGAATAAATACACGTCAATAATAACCTTAAATGTAAATGGATTAAATGCTCCAATTAAAAGACATAGGGTAACGGAATGGATAAGAAAACAGGACCCACATATTTGCTGTCTACAAGAAACACACCTCAAAACAAAAGATTTACACAGACTGAAAGTAAAGGGATATAAAAAAATATTCCAAGCAAACGGACCGGAAAAAAAAGCCGGGGTAGCAGTTCTCATATCAGACAAAATGGATTTCAAAGCAAGGACAATAAAAAGAGACAAAGAAGGACATTTCATAATACTTAAAGGAACAATCCATCAAGAAGATATGACTTTGATAAACATATATGCACCCAACATAGGAGCACCCAAATACATAAAGCAAATACTAGAAGACCACAAAAAGGATATCAACAACAACACACTCATAGTAGGGGACTTCAACACTCCATTATCAACAATAGACAGATCATCAAAGCAAAGAAACACCAAGGATATACAGGCATTGAACAACACACTAAACCACATGGATCTAACTGATATATATAGAACTTTTCACCCCAAAGAAGCAAAATATACATTCTTTTCAAGTGCACATGGGACATTTTCAAAGATAGACCACATGATAGGTCACAAAACAAGCCTCAACAAATTCAAGAAAATTGAAATCATATCAAGCATCTTTTCAGATCACAATGCCTTGAAACTAGAAATCAACCTCAGAGGAAAAAATCAAAGACACCCAAACTCATGGAGATTGAATAACATGCTATTAAATAATGAATGGGCTAACAATGACATCAAAGAAGCAATCAAGAAATTTCTAGAAACTAATGATAATGAGCACACAACAACCCAAAACCTGTGGGACACAGCAAAAGCAGTCCTGAGAGGGAAGTTTATAGCAATACAGGCATATCTGAAAAGGCTAGAAGAATCTCAAATAAAAAACCTAACCACAATTCTACAAGAACTAGAACAACAACAACAAACAAAGCCTAGGGCAAGAAGAAGGAATGAAATCATCAAGATCAGAGCAGAACTAAATGACATAGAGACTAAACAAACAATCCAAAAGATCAACGAAACTAGGAGCTGGTTCTTCGAAAAAATCAACAAAATCGACAAGCCTCTAGCCAGTCTAATCAAGAAAAAAAGAGAGAAGACACAAATAAACAAAATCAGAAATGAAAGAGGAGAAATCACGACTGATACCTCAGAAATACAAATGATAGTTAGAAATTACTTCAGACAACTGTATGACAAGAAATTTGACAATCTAGAAGAAATGGACAAATTTCTAGAAACATACAACCTTCCAAAACTGAATCAAGAAGAAGTGGAAAGTCTCAACAGACCAATAACAAAGAAGGAAATTGAAACAGTAATCCAAAATCTCCCGGCACACAAAAGCCCTGGACCGGATGGCTTCACAGGCGAATTCTACAAAACATTCAGGGAAGAACTAACTCCTATCCTCCTCAAACTGTTCCAAAAAATCCAAGAAGAAGGGAAAATCCCAAACTCTTTCTATGAAGCCAGTATTATCCTAATCCCCAAACCAGGTCAAGACACAACAAAGAAAGAAAACTACAGGCCAATATCACTGATGAACATCGATGCTAAAATCCTCAATAAAATATTGGCAAACAGGATCCAGCAACACATCAAAAAGATCATACATCATGATCAAGTGGGCTTCATTCCAGGGATGCAAGGATGGTTTAATATTCGCAAATCAATAAATATAATAGATCACCTAAACAGAATGAAAGACAAAAATCACATGATCATATCAATAGATGCAGAAAAAGCATTTGATAAAGTTCAACACCCATTTATGATGAAAACACTCAGCAAAATGGGAATAAAGGGAGCATATCTTAACATAATTAAGGCTATATATGAGAAGCCTGAGGCCAACATCATACTCAATGGACAAAAACTGAAAGCATTCCCCCTGAACTCAGGAACGAGACAAGGTTGTCCACTCTCTCCACTCCTTTTCAACATAGTGTTGGAAGTCCTAGCCACAGCAATCAGACAAGAAAAAGAAATAAAAGGAATCCAAATTGGGAAAGAGGAAGTGAAACTTTCATTATATGCAGATGATATGATAGTATACCTAGAAAATCCTATAAACTCCACTAAAAGACTACTCAATATAATAAGTGAATTTGGCAAAATCGCAGGGTACAAAATAAATATACAGAAATCCAAGGCATTTCTGTACACCAACAATAAAATAGCAGAGACAGAGACAAAAAAGAAAATACCATTTACTATAGCAACAAGAAAAATAAAGTACCTAGGAGTAAACTTAACCAAAGAGATAAAAGACCTGTACTCTGAAAATTACATAACATTGAAGAAAGAAATTAAGGAAGAAACAAATAAATGGAAGCAAATACCATGTTCTTGGATGGGAAGAATCAACATCATCAAAATGGCCATACTACCCAAAGCAATTTACAAATTCAATGCAATCCCTATTAAAATACCAATGACATATTTCACAGACCTAGAACAAATACTCCATAAATTCATATGGAACCAAAAAAGACCCCGAATAGCAAAAGCAATCTTGAGACAGAAGAACACAGCAGGAGGAATCACAACACCAGATATCAAACAATACTACAAAGCCACTGTAATCAAAACAGTATGGTACTGGCATAAGAACAGACATATAGATCAGTGGAACAGAATAGAGAGTCCAGAAATAAACCCAGGCCTCTATGGTCAACTAATCTTTGATAAAGGAGGAAGGAACATAAAATGGAGTGAGAAGAGCCTCTTTAACAAATGGTGCTGGGAGAACTGGATAGGGACCTGCAAAAAAATGAAACTAGACCACCAACTTACACCACACACGAGAATAAACTCAAGATGGATCAAAGACTTAAATGTAAGCCGTGACACCATAAAAGTCCTAGAGGAAAACATAGGCAAGAAAATATCAGATATCTCACGTAACAATCTCTTCACGGATACATCTCCTAAAGCAAGAGAAATAAAGGAAAAAATAAATAAATGGGATTACATCAAACTGAAGAGTTTCTGCTCAGCAAAAGAAAACAACAGCAAATTGAAAAGGAAACCAACCATATGGGAAAACATATTTGCCAATGACATCACAGACAGGGGACTGATATCCAAAATATATAAAGAGCTGATACGACTCAACATCAAGAAAACAAACAACCCAATTAAAAAATGGGCAAGGGACCTGAACAAACACTTCTCCGAAGAGGACATACAGAAGGTCCATAGACACATGAAAAAATGCTCAACATCATTAGCCATCAGGGAGATGCAAATAAAAACCACAATGAGATACCACCTTACACCAGTCAGAATGGCCATCATCAACAAATCAACAAGCAACAAGTGCTGGCGAGGATGTGGAGAAACGGGAACCCTACTGCACTGTTGGTGGGAATGCAGACTGGTGCAACCACTATGGAGAACAGTATGGAATTACCTCAAAAGATTAAAAATGGAACTGCCTTTTGAACCAGCGACTCCACTACTAGGATTATACCCGAAGAATCTTGAAACACCAATTCAAAAGAACTTATGCACCCCTATGTTCATAGCAGCACTGTTTACAATAGCTAAGTGCTGGAAACAACCTAAGTGCCCATCTGTAGATGAGTGGATCAAAAAACTGTGGTACATTTACACAATGGAATACTATGTAGCAGAAAGAAAGAAGGAACTCCTACCATTTGCAACAACATGGATGGAACTAGAGAGAATTATGCTTAGTGAAATAAGCCAGGCAAAGAAAGAAAAATACCATATGATATCACCTAATACAGGAAACTAAAGAACAACACAGACAAAGGAACTAAATAGAACAAAAAGCAGAGTAGCAGTCAATAGGGGGGAGGGGAGAGGGAGAGAAGGGGGATAAGTAAGGGAAGGGTTTAATTAAAGAGCCTGTATGAAGGACTCATGGACATGGACAGCGGGGAGGGATATGATTGCGGGAGAGGGGGTGGGCTGGGTGGGGGAGAGAAAGGGGACAACTGTAATTGAAAAACCAAAATAAAAAAAAAAAAAAAAAAACATGTGGTTTGCTGCTAAAGTAGTTTTGGAGGAAATTAGCGACCTTACATAAATGTGTTTTATTAAAAAGAAAGATCTAAAATACATGAATTAATTCAAATTTTAAAAAAGGACACCCCTAAAGAAAAAAGGTAAGATGAAGAGAGTATAAAGAAATATAAGAGAAGGAATCAATTAAATAGAGAACAAAAATAGACAGGGAAATTATAATGTACTTTTAAATAAATCTCTAGCAGGAATGATCAAAGAAAACAATAGAAAAGACACAAGTATATAATATTAGGAATAACAGGGAGCTATACTTACAGCTGTGAAAGACCTTTAAAGTCATAAAGCAATCCTATGAACAATTTTGCGCTTATAAATTTAGAAACTAAAAGGAAATGATATTTGTATAGGCAATATGATTTTCTAAAGCTGACTCACAAAAGTAAAATGAATAAGCAAATAACCATTAACAACATTAAACCAGTAATCAGATTTATTTTCCATCCTTCAAAGATAGACCCAGAGGTTTGTATAAACATATAATAAAACAAGAGAATAGAATAGTGCTAAGATACAATAACAGATATATATAGGAATTTGAAATATAATAAAATCAATATTAAAATCAATAGTAAAATGATAAGCCACTCAATAAATAGAGTTGGATAATAGTTACCCAGATGGAATGGATAGTATACAATGTACACAAAAATAAATTACAGGTCAATTTCAGTACTAAATATAAAACTCATAACTTTAGAACTTTGAAAGGAAATACAGAAGAATAATTTTATTATTTGAAGGTAAGGAATGTTGTCTTAGAAAATTCATAAAGAGCACAGGCTGAGCTTGATACCATCTGTCTCTACTCCGTAGAGCGGGAGGGTCACGGCAATGTGCTGCATTAAGGGCTCCCTGGTCCTCAGGCTTTCAGTTGGCTTTGCTAAATGGGAGTCACTGGCAGGAAATCTAAGGGCAGAAGAAAACTGAGGATGGGATAGTGATTCTTCTGGTTACCTTGACACCTGGCTGCAGCATATTGTCTGCATCACTGTGCATTAGACTACAGCTCCCATCAGCCGTCTCTCTCCTTCCAGCCCTGTCTCCAAACTCCAGGCTTAGCTCTTTTCTTCCTGTCTTTACTTCTAGGAGGGGTTGCTGTTACTTGTGCTTGGGCACTATTCTATCCCTTGTTAGTTTCCCAAAACCCTAGTCACATCTTTGTAAGTCGTCTCAAACAATTTCATGTGTTCGAGTACATCACATGTTTTTCTCCAAGACTCTAGCTAATAAAAAATTAATAAGGGAACAGTGATAAAAATTTATTTATAACTTCTGCTTAATAAAACAGCCACACTGCTGTGACCAGTGTGGCTCAGTTGGTTGGGCACTGGATTACAAAGCAAAGGGTCACCAGTTTGATTCCAGGCCAGGGTACATGCCTGCATTGAGGGTTTGGTCCCCGGTCAGTTGGGGCGCATATGAGAGGTAACAGATTGATGTGTCTCTCTCACGTGGATATTTCTCTCCTCTTTCTCCCTCCCTTTCCTTCTCTCTAAAAATAAATCAATTAAATGTTTTTAAAAATAAATAATAAACCAACCACACCACCAGCAAAGGACAGGGAAGGGAAGGGAAGGGAAGGTCACGAAAAGGTTCTTGTAATGTGTATAACTCACAGAGAATTACCATCCAAAATTCATGAAAATCTACAAATCAATAAGAAAAGTGGGAAAGAAATGAAAATGGAAATTCATAGAAGAGGAAACTAGAATAGAAAAAAAATGAAGCTCAACTCCCCCAAATCAGGGAATTACAAATTTTCAATCTCTATACAACCTCTGAGCCCCATCACATATTCTCCTACCTCCCAGGCCCCTGTGGGTTGAGAAACGGCTAGGAGATAGATGTCTGAGGCAGTCAGGACAGAGTACTGTTTCTTGAAGCTTGTCTGGGAATGATAGCAGTAGGGTAAATTCACATGCTGGAGGGTTTACAAAGGACGAAGTCAAGGAAAAGAAGTTCAGAATAAGACCCAGGCTGGGGAGTTGTTGATGAACCCCTGTTTCACAGCAGCCTGAAAGAGATAGAGGCTGGGGACAATGGGATGTGGAGGGGACACTTTGTGAGGGGCAGTAGTAAGTTGAGGAAGGTCATCCCTATGATCTCTTCTTGCTCAGAGAGTGGGAAAGAGAGAACAGAATGGTGCACCTGCTGTGGGAAAGGCGGAAGACAAGGATATCTGGGGTCCCCCTGAGACTGATGATAAGCACAGGTGGTCCCCTCACTCTGGGGTTCTTCTACACCAAATTGCATAATTTGGTCCTAAGTGACATTTCTAAAATTCCACAACTTCCTCCTTAAAATAGACTTCCGCCAAAGTGGACAACTTGTAATTTCCTTTTAAATAAATTGACTCCATTCAGTCATTTATTACTCTACTAAAGCTCCAAAATGCTTGTATTGGTAACCGTGGTTATTTAAAGAATTTTTTTCAGTTTTATCGAGATGTAATTGACTTATAACCCTGTATAAGTTTAAGGTATACAGAATAATGATCCAATTTACATATATTGTGAAATTATCATTACAGTACATTTAGTTAAGGTTTATTATCTCATAATATAGGTACAAAAAGATAAAGAAAAGAAGAAAAATAGTTTTTCTTATGATAAGAACTCTTAACTTTCATATACACTACACAGCAGTGTTAACTATAGTCATAATGTCTGTTACATCTCTAGTATTTATTTGTTTTATAACTGGAAGTTTGTACCGTTTGACCACCTTCATTTAATTCCCCCTCTCCCCTCTCTCCTCTCCCTTCACCACCTCTGGTAACCACAAATCTGATCTCTTTTTCTATGAGGCTTTATTTTATTTTTTAGATTCACATATGAGTGAGACCATACAGGATGTCTTTCTATTACTGACTGATTTCATTTAGCATAATGCCCTCAAGTTCATCCATGCATCCCAAATGGCATGATGACATGATATATATATATATATATATCTTAGTCCGTCAAGAAAAAAAGTCCAGCCATTGTTAATATAATGAAAATGGTTTGTGTGATATCAGTGTGACCTGGCAGCCAAGCAGAGTGGACTGGAATGCACATGCATAACAATGATCACTTCACTGTACTAGTCAGTGGGGGCAGTAGACACTGTTGAGTGAGCATGTGTACTCTGTGGCCATTGCAATCAAAATAAATGAGTCAGTAGAGCAAGGAATCTCGATCAAATTTAGCATGGGAGGTGGGTAGAGCAGGGGAGAGCAAAGGGGGGGGAAATGGGACAACTGTAATAGAAAAACAATAAAAATAAATTTAAAAAATTTACACTGAGCTTGAACATTCTTCTGCGGAAACTATTCAGATGATTCAGAAGGCCGAAGCTGTAGGCATCTGGTGACTGGAAGATTCATCATGACAATGCACTCACTCATGCATTATGTCTCCTGCAGAGTTTTTTTTTTTTTGGCAAAACATCAAATCACCCAAGTGACATAGCCCAGATTTGGCACCTTATGACTTCTGGCTTTTCCTTTGAAATGGAAGAGATTTTGAACTGCCGATGGGATTCAGGATAATACAGCCGGGCAGCTGATGGTGATTGGGAGAACTGTGTGAGGTCCCAAGGTGACTACTTTGAAGGGGACTGAAGCTTTATTGTCCTATGTACAATATTTCTTGTATCTTCTTCAATAAGTATATCTATTTTTCATAGTACATGGCTGGATACATTCTGGACAGGCCTTGTAAATCACAACTTCTTTATGCACTTATTTGTCAATGAACACTTAGGTTGTTTCCATGCTTTCACTAATATAAATAATGCTTCTGTGAACATGGAGTACAGATATCCCTTCAACATAGTGTTTTTGTTTCTTTCAGATATATTCCTAGAAGTGGAATTACTGGATGATATGGTAGGGTAGTTCTATTTTTCATTTTTTGAAGAACCTCCATACTGTTTTTCACAGTGGCTGCGCCAATTTACCTTCCCACAAATAATGCACAAGGGTTCCCTTCTCTCCACATCCTCTCCAGCATTTGTTATTTCTTGCCCTTTTGATAATAGCCATTTTGACAGGTGTGAGGTGATATCTCACTGTGGTTTTGATTTGTGTCTCCCTGAGGATTAGTGATGTTGCCTATCTTAAAAAAGTAAATGTTAAAGTGTTGGGAAAGAGATAGCAGAGTGAAACAGTTATTTTTATACTTCTTTTTGAAATTGTTAGGGATACATCAATAGGATATGCAAATAACAATAAATATGTATTTTTTAATAAAGCCACGCAGACCCTTCTTTCAGTATTGTAATAGTTCATACTTCTTCATTTGGAGGTTGGAGTAAGGATTTACAAGTACAACTAGAAAATGAATTAATTACCTGTATTTTATTTTTTTGGAGTTCCAAATTCCATTCTATGAAATGAGTGAGTACCTGTTGGGTTCAGGGTACTGTATGAGTCAGGAGAGGAAGGAGCTGTACAGAATACAGAAAGTCTTTAACTGTGAAAATGTAGTATAATGCTTATACATAAAACAGCATTACTCCAAGTAATTTCAGTCTCCAATAGTCTGCACTTCTCCCACACACTTGGATGTACATGCATGATCTCCAAATAGTTGTGTTTTCCCATCACAACTGCCTTCAGGTTGGCTTAAAGCAATCCTGCTGCTCTTACTAACTCACCTTTGTTTAATGAAAGCTGTTTCCTTCATAATGCCAACGTTCAGTTAATGGGCTGAGATGGGAGAAATCACTAACGCATCCCTCCATTTTACAGCAGATTGCCTTTCTGCCTCGTGGCTTTAATCACTCAATCCTACTCACATCTGCCATAATAACGATTATGGGTTTTCTAGTGACTTCTTACCCAGGAGGATATGTCAGAGGATAGCTACATCTCCTGCAGAAAGGAAGGGCAAATTCTTAATCTCTCTCCAGCATCACAGGTAATAAGTTTACCAAACAAACCCCCAAGGAGTGCTGCTTTTCACTTTCACACCCACCATTCCCGCAGGTCCATGGCTGTGTTCTGATTTATGCATCTTCTTCCATCCTTTCTCTTCAGAGGTAAATTTTAATTATGTAGACAGGTTGTAAAAGTCTCTTTCTTCTTGTAAACAGCTATTTCTACGTTAGTAGTAGATTTTGTTTAACTGATTTACCCCTCTCTGAATTTTCTTGTGTACCCAGGACTTATCTGTTCATTGTTCAAGTGTAGCGTCAAGTGGCTTCCCTTCATAGCTTCCTTGAGGGATTCTGTCTCGGGACACCTCATACCACGTGTCTCCCTCAGGAACTGATTTTGGTCGCATGTGCTTGGAATGCCTAAAATATTTTAGCTTTTGAATCACTATAAGAGCAAAATATCACCTATCAAACAGGCAGTAGTTTTTCTTCTACTTATTTATAAACTTTCTCTATTACCAAAATCAAGAAATGCTTGAAATCCTCAAAAGCACTCACAAAAACGTTAATTTAACGATTACTCCTTCCTCAGGGAACCCAGACAAGTGGATTTGAGAGACCTCCTCAGATAATGGTGACAACCACTACTCTTATTCCAGGCCCTTCCGTGTGAATGTTAAAATATAAAGAAAACAGTGTATTTACAATGCGACTTTTTGTTGTTCTGCATAAAAACTTTTAACTATTTGGTGAATTTATTTTTTTCTATTTAGGAGATTGCTCTACTACATTCACTTCTACTTCTGACCTCAGAGATTACCTTTGAAGGCCAGTGTCTGTGTGAAAATCTGTTTTGCCAAGAATAGCTAAATGTTATCTTTAACCAGCCTAGCAATTTCCCACAGCAGGTTTTAACTTTTACCTGGTGCGCCTCACCAGCACCTCTTTAAAAGGCTAAATCAATATTCTCCCTGAAATGTTTGAGGTATATATGGAGGAGAGAAAAAAGAGAGAGAGATAATTTTAAGACACAGCAATGTGTGTTATGTCTTCCCATTGAAGAAACATTTATTCGCCTCATCCAAAGAGCGGGTATGATCTGTGGCCAAGTAGCACATCCAAAGTCTTTGGCTAACATTAGATACAAAGCCGTGACCTTGGCCTCATTAACCAGGCTATGTGAGCTCATATTTGCTTGGCAGTTCATGGGGAGAAGGATTTCCAAACTCAAGTTTCAGTAAGGGTTCATAAACAAACTGATAGCTTATGCAAGATTTTGTGTGTATTTATATTTTTCTAAGGAAATATTTACATTTTCACTAGATTCTCAGTAGTGGGTGAGACTTAAAAAGGTTAATATTACACTAAATGAAATTGTTCTAACACAAATTCATTTCAGTATTCCTTTAAATAAAGAAAGCTTTTATTACTGAGGTAGATTTCTGTAACCTGAGGTAGATACTGTACTCCTGTGTTATTCTGAGAGGCATCCTTGAACTCTGACCTTTTAATATTTATTCTTTTATGCCTTTAAGAGATTTAAAATGTGTGCTGTAAGCCAGAGAAATCTGTTACTTTTACATAAGAAAGAAATTATAGGTTGAACCCTCCATTTTTGAACTTTATATATTTGTAGGACATGAAGTGATTTTTCCCTTTAGTCCATAAACATGTTTTTCAAAATGCCTTCTTCAGCAATTAATCCTGTTAGTTGTCTTTCACCTCACAATACTTTAAGGTAACCTGAACCCTGCTTTACTCTTCACAATATAAGGGGGCTTAAATATGGCCGTACTTCACCTAATTAAATGTTAGGGTGTTACTAATTAACTGTGGGATTATACATTCCTTAGATAAGATAAAGGTATATAATAGAAAATTGCCACTCTAGAAATATCTTCTAGTTTCTTATGTCTTCAAAGCATTAACAGTTAATGTAAGTCTTCAGTATTATTGATACATTGCATATTTATACTGTACTTGGGGAAAAAATGTCATCACCAAGGTAAAATGTGTATTTTTTTTTTTTAATTGCAGGTTATTTCATGGGATGAGCACTTAAGAGAACGAGAAAGGATTGATGCTCTATGGAAAACAAACCATGTGGTCTTCAGAACTGAGAAGAAATGCAGCCATCTGAAATGGTCATGAATCCCAAACAAGTCTTCCTCTCGCTTCTCATCTTTGGAGTAGCAGGGCTTCTCCTCTTCATGTATTTGCAAGTCTGGATTGAAGAACAACACACAGGTAACACACTGACCTCTTCTTCCTGTTTTAATTATAATGGTCACTTTCTATTAAATAAGCTGTGATGTTTATAGACATAGAGAAAGTCATCATATTTCTAAGAACAACAAAAATTAGACACAAACTGAATTCCCTAGATCCTAAAAGAAAGAACGATTGTACAGTTCAGGTGGGCATTTACTTGGTGGCTTGGAACAGTACTTTGAATTTTTGTTATCTCAGGTGGGAGCATTAGGGGCCCATTAGCCCAGCAAGGACTGCTCATAAAGAATGTGTCTACTCAGAGATGCAGCTTTTATCCTACTTATGACGTGTCCACTAAGCTTTGGCACATGCATAAAAGGAACTAACTATACAGCAAACTCACTGTCTTAGTTCCTTCCTACTTTTTATGTTGATACTCAAAATTGGTGTGGAAATTCTTTAATACCTTTACTTTAAAGCAGGGGTTGGCAAACCTTTTCTGTAAATTAATAGTTAGAAAATATTTTAAGCTTTATAGGCCATGCCATCTATATCACAACAACTGAACTCTGCCAGTGTGTCACAAAAGCAGCCTTAGTTATATGTAAACAAATGGAGCAGGTTGTGCTCCAATAGAACTTTATTTACAAAAACAGGTAATGGGCCAGATTTGCTCCAAAAACAGTCGTTTTGCTGATCCCTGCTATACTTACCTTATACTTTCATCGTTCAGTTTGTAATTGCTGCACATTGGAAGCACTCGATTATTGGTAAAACAGATTATGTTTGTAATGCTAATGGGAAATGGATTATTTTTATGATTAAAAGAAATGTTTTAGAACATTATAGATATATATACACCCAGGTGTTGTGAAATTTAGTTGTTTTTCATTAGTAGAAATAGTTGAAAGCCTATAATTGTTAAGGGAAATAAAATAAAAACAGAATAATAATTTCTTCTTTCCAATTGTTGCCAATTTCAAAAAATTTTCTAGATTTAAAGCCCTTAAGAATCTATTCTGAAAGATAATTTAATATTGAGTCACAAATACCACTTTAAAAGCTGTTTCCATTTTTAAATACCTTTCCTTGGTTAATCCTCATAGACACTTTGTATTTATTTAATTTATATACTAACTTTTGGGAAGGGAGTTTGCACATAATTATTTGCTAGAGAATATGTAACATATTACCAAAAGGTATTAATTCCCATTATAATTTACATGAACTATAATATTTCTATTTTCTATATTACAACAATAATTTATCATAATAACACAATATTTAATGAAACTGTCTATGAAAAATTATACAGGATAATTCCTTCTGCAATACAACTCCTAGCATAGATCTGGTCACATAGTAAGCTTTTAGTAGGTGTTTGTTGAAGGAGTAAATAAAAGAATAAATGAATAGATTGAAAACTTACTGCAGACTGGGATGCAGCAAAGGAGTAAAAAAATCTGAGATCTCATTATTAGGATGTTGGCTAATGTCAAAGTCTCATGACAAATTTCGCCAGAAAAGTATCACAAGTCTCCAAAATGTAAAAGAAAATATATTCATATATACAGACTAATGGAGTAATGTTATGATTTAGTTATGTCAGTAAGAAACTACATGATATCTGAAGGAACAGTCAAATCATATAATAGGATTTTATACATATAATGCAATTTATAAAATGTTTGTTTACAAGCATTGGTAGCCACCATTTACAAGCTTAATGAGTGATGAATGTTTACATATATTTTCTCTAATCCTAACCATGTCTTACTCAGTGTGACATTCTAAGTTTATAGATGAGGAAACTGAGGTTCAGGCAGACAAGGAACTTATCCAAGGCCTCACCTATGTAGTCCTAGGTGCAGAGGGAAATCTAGGATTTGGTTTGTGTTGATCCAAAGTCCATGCCTCTACCCACTACAGTGTTTCTGTGAGGGGGAACGGTGAATATCATTACCTCCTAGACTACAAACGAAGCAACCGAGACTTGGAAACTATAAGGTACAAAGCTGAGTTTTCAAAGTACGACCCATGCCCAGGTTTTCCTACTTCTCTTGAGCCATAAAAGAGCCTCACCAAAAACATAAACATATAATAAATATAAAAGCATCACACAGGGGGTTTAAAATCATCGACTTGGTACACTTAAGATAGTCACAATTTCATAGATTTGTAATCTCCTCTGAAAGTTAAACTCTTGAGTTCATAATTCTTCCAAGTTGAGAAAGTATTTTCCCTACATAAGATGAGCTGGTAAAGCAATTACCATTTATTCTCTTAGTTTTTACTTGCAATTTGCTAGAAGTACTTTTTCTGATATCTTAAATAAATTACCTACTATTTCACAATCTACTCATGACAGTGAGTATAAACTTTAGAACAGGATTTCTTTAGATAACTATTTTGCTGAAGAATGGTTTCATTATTCTTCAAGAGACTTCTACCTGGATTTTTGTCTTAAACCAGGCTAGTACCCTGGGTTGTAATTCTGTTGTTTTGTAGGTAGACAGGCGCATATATATTTTATATGTATTTCAAAACATCAGGAGCGTCAAACATGTTTAAAGGCAGTCTCTTTTTAAATCAGAAAATATACAATCATGGGCTTTGATGTTAACTTAAAAATGAGAAAAAAATCTTAGATACTTTAGAACTGTCACTAAAAGAACCTGGGAAAATGAGTTGGTTTGTTTCCTGAGACTTTCTACAAGTAGAGCCAATTTTAAAATCTGAAATGGTTTTGATCTCTTATACATATCAGTTGAATATGAAAACTTGTAAATTCTTTTCATACTTTTTAGTTGAGGCCTTTTAAACCTAAAAAGATATGGACTGTTTTCTATGCCTTCGTAGTTTTCTTGGATTCTTCTGTGAAAATAAAATGCTTCAGAATTAGCAAAAAAGAACCTTTGAATATGCTCTGATATGTTAGTAAAATAGAAATACACAAGATTTTTGAAGGTGAAGAGGAAAACTGTATGACAGAGAAATTAAATTCTATCCCGTTATATAATACAACAGAGAGTTCTATAATAACATCCATTTTCAGTACCATCACCAATTAATTTATGCATTTATTTGTGCTTATTTGCAATATGTGATGTATTATTATGAATTTTATTTTGTACACTTTTTTTCCTAGTTGTTAAGAGTACAAGTTTCACATTCAGAGGAATCTTGAAAATCCCAGAGCTACTTGTTAGCTGTGTGACCCTAGGCAAGTTGACATCTCTAAGCCTCAGTTTTCTCATCTGTAAAATGGGGACAATAATGTTTTCCACAGAGGATTACAGTAAGGCTGAAAGGAAACAGTGCCTGAAAGCACCTAAGATGTTGTCTGACAAGCAGTAGTGCACAGTAAATGTGAATTGTTATTACTATCCTGGAAATGATGATTATGTAAAGCATCATTTGCTTTTTCTGAGTTACCTCCATTAAGACTCAGCCACAATTCAGGAAGACAATCCCAAGCTTATGCCTTGACTGATTAAGAAAAAAAAAAAAAAAAGGCTGTCTCAGCTCTAGTTAAATCAGTTTAAAGAATCAAAATGGCACAGAGCCATTGTGTTTCACAATGTAGAAGTTAGAAGGATAATGATAGGATTGAGTGCAGAGAGTAGAGCCTGTGTCCTGGAGGATCTCATGTCCCCACAAGCTGCTCAAGGTCAGAGTATTCATTCATTCAACAGTGTTTTCTTAAAGGCTTGAAGATCAGAGGTGCCAAAACTGTAGTGAATACAGAGATATAATAGAGGACCAGATAGAATCCCTGTTCTCAAGGAGACTACAGTCTCATGGATTGCAATAGAAAGTGGTCTTGAGTCCAGGCCAAGGTGTTGCTAGAAAAAGATAGTCCATTGTGACAGAAAGGAGACAGACCCTCCATTATGAGGCAAAATAGTGAATTGGACCCAAGAGAAAGAACCCAATCAGTTTTTAGTGATGAAAATGCTAACAAGATAGAAGATTTAGGAGGAGCATTGTAAGGGTTGGGGCAGGGTTAGCAGGTGCAGAGGACCAGCTCAGAGCAGAATGGTTATATCTAGGGAAAGAGGCAATAGTGAGGAGTGCCAATTCAGGGTAAATCACAAGACAGGGTCTTTCTCCCCCCAGCCACTGTTGGTACACACCTTCTGTCTCTGCAATAAAACAGGATTAAGACTCCATTATAATAGAGTCAGAATCTCATCTTAAAAACAGAATGTGAAGATCATCTTGTATACCACCTGCTTTTAAAAATATATAAATCCAATTACATCACTTGTCAATGATATTTCATTCCCATTAACAAAAACTATCTGGGGCCCACAAAGCTGTGTCGCAAGTGTAACAGCTGCTACCTCTACAGCCTCCCCTCCGTTCTCTCACAATGCTTCACACTTGGTCTCTCTCCCTCTGCCAAATCAAGCCCTTTGTGGACTCAGTGCTCTCATCGTTTCAAAAGCTGGGATGCTTTTATCACAGCTCTCATCTCTCAGGGCTTAGCTCCAATGTCACCTCCTTTGACCACGCCCTAACTCCCAAAGCCCCCACAGTCATCCTCTCTGTCCCCATCTTATCTATTTATGTCAGAGAAATCATCATAATTATCAATTGCCTTATTTATGTTGATTTAATTATCCATTTACAATCTGCAATCATTAATGTTTTATAAATACATGAGTACATAGAGCTTGTATGTCTCACTTACCTTGATGTTCCTATTCCGCAGCATGGAAGGTATATTTGGTAGGTGCTCAATAGTGTTGTTGTACAAGGTGGGTAAATAATGCCTTAGTTGGTTTTCCATATCCAGCCAAATGATTGTATAGACTGCGTTTGAATGCATATGGGAATAAAGAATCCACTGCTCCTCAAGGCATCCATTCAACTTTATAACCACCTCCTTGAGAGTCTCTGTATTTTAAGCCCAGACTCACCTGCTTAACCTGTCCTTTTCTTGTCCTAGTTGTATCCCTGGCCCTGCACGAGGCTCACTATCCTTCCACAGCTTGGCCTAATCATTTTTATGATGAAGAAAACCCCAACTTTTTTTAACCATTTCATGAAAAGACAATGCAGGTCACTCTACTCTGAACCGTAACACTCATCCTTTATTCCTTTTAAAATATGATATATTTTTTCTTGTATAAAACTTGTATTAGAAATACACTTATCAATTAAAATTACCCATTGAGTGGTGAAGAGTTATATACATAATTTTAAATGTACAAAGTAGTGAAAATAAACAGGTCTCACTGAATAGCTTACATTATTTCTGTTCTTGACATTTTCTAGAATCAAGTTAAATCTCAACTAAAATTGTTCTCTAGATTTATCCTACATTAGTTTAAAAGCCTATCTTAACAACTTCTGAACATTTTTATTCTGGGCCAGCAATTTTTATTATTATATTTTATTTTTTAAGTAAATCAATTTATTAGAAACAAAAATAATTTAGCCATTTCTCCCACTTCCCACCACTGGCAACTACCTATCTTCTCTTGATATCTGTGAGCTTGATTTTTTTTTTTTAAGTTTTTTGATTCTACGTATGAGGGATCATATTGTATTTGTCTATCTCAGTCTGACTTACTTCACTTCATATAATATCCTCCAGGTCCTTCCATGTTGTCATAAATGGCAAGATTTTATTTTTTTTATTGCTAAATAATATTCCATTGTGAATATATACTACAGTTTCTTTATCTATTTTTTATTCATCCATTGATAAACACTTAGGTTTTTTGTATATCTTGGCGACTGTAAATAAACATGAAGTGCACATATCTTTTCAAGTTAGTATTTTTGTTTTTTTGTCAGATAAATTCTCAGTAGTAGAGTTGCTGGATCATATGGTAGTTCTATTTTTAATATTTTGAAGAACCTCTATACTGTTTTCCATAGTGGCTGCACCAACTTACACTCCCAGCAACAGTGTGCAAGAGTTGCCTTTTCTCCACATCCTCACCAACACTTATTTCTAGTCTTCTTGATTATAGTCATGCTAACAGGTGTAAAATGATACATGTGGTTTTTATTTGCATTTTCCTGATGATTAATGATGTAGAACATTTTTTAATGTACCTGTTGGCCATCTGTATGTCTTCTTTGGGAAAATTATTCAGATTTTCTGTCCACTTTTTAATTAGATTGTTTTTTCACTACTAAATTGTATGAGTTCTTTATATATTTTAGATATTAGCCCCTTACTAGGTATATGATTTGCAAATAGTTTCTCCTTTTTAGAGGCTGCCTTTTCATTTTGTTGATGACTTTCCTTGATGTGCAGATTTTTAGTTTGATGTAGTCCCATTTGTTTATTTTTGCTTTTGTTGCTTTTGCTTTTGGTGTCAAATTCAAAAAATTATCATCCATACCTATGTCAGGCAGCTTATAACCTATGTTTTCTTCTAGCAGTTTCATGATATCAGGTCTTACATTCAAGTCTTTAGTCCATTTTGAATAAATTTTGTGTATGGTGTAAGATAATGGTCCAGTTTAATTCTTTTGCTTTAGGCAGCCCCATTTTCCCAACACCATTAATTGAAGAGGCTATCCATTCTCTCTTGTATATTCATGGCTACTTTGTCATAAATTATTTGCCATATATGTGTTGGTTTATTTCTTAGCTCTCTATTCTGTTTCATTGATATATGTGCTTGTTTTTATGCCAATAACATACTGTTTTAATTGATACAACCTTACAAGTTTTAAATCAGTGAATGTGATGCCTCCAGCTTTGTTCTTTCTCAAGGTGGTTTGCCACAACCAGTAAGTTTTTAACTATTAATTGATAATATTTTTACATGTTCTCTTAAACAGCAACTTGTCTGACTTTTCTTCCGTACCTCTAACTTTTTTTATGATTTCTATGAGTTCTAAATAATAAGTAATATCTTAATTTAATTTAGGATCAGCATTAGCATCTGAGGTCAATTATTTAGCTGTGAATTATCAGAGATAGCATAGAAAAGAATTATTTAGCTATAGTCCCATTTTTTCAAAACTCATTGTCACCAATCCAGGCTCTGTATAGCATTGTGATCCTGAACATACTTGACCTAAAAATATGTTCTTTTTGGTCAGTGATAAAAACTTTCTGGAGGTCAAAGTTCTATTTACATCCCATATGCTAATATTATCAATGGTAAGCTAGCCAAAGCAGTTGGCTACTTTCAATTTATTTTTTCTTTTGCAGAAACACAATAAAGATCAGTAGGCCGAGGTTGTATTTCAACCTGCCTGTGTTTGTTTGAAAGTGAAAGGTAGTAGCTACGGGGTTCTGATTTCAGACAAAGTAAAGCCACTTCACTGCTTTTTCTCAGCCACTTTACGGCTTTTTCTCAGACAATTGATTCAGGACTTCATAAGCAAACTAGGATCCATATTGTATTTCTAAGGAGATTTCATCGTACTTTTTTTTTTCAAACTGTATATATATATATATATTGTGGCATATAAGATTTTGCTTCTCGACTGGATTGGTATAATTCTTTTCTCTTGAGCCTCTCTGATGAGAATGTGTATTCTTTTCCTCCAAAATCAGACTGTTCATTCTGATTGTGATGTTGCTATATTGAAATTCTATATTCTCCAAAAAAATCCTTTGTATATCTGAATTGGATGGAGCAAAGCACTTGTAACATGGAGGGACTTTATGCTTACTGTCAGTCATATACTCAGGAAAGTAAAATTGCTTTTCTTTAAAAAGTCACTCATTTTAGTTACTTCTTCTGATTCTGACGAGGGTAGCAATGATTTTTCAGTCAGATGAACACATGCTTCCTCTGCCCACCTCTGGATGCTGCCATATCCCATCTTCCTTTTATGTAATTAGCTGTTCTCTCTTCCTGGAATGGGTTTTCCTTGACTGTTCCCATTGCCAGCTTTTCCTGATCCTTCAGGGTACAGCTTAGATATCACATTCCCTCAAGATCCTCTGTAGCTTCCTCTGATGTTTCCTCTCTCAGCATCTGTTTTATTATTTCTTAAAGTTAACTCCATAGCACTTATTTTGATTTGTAATTATCCTTTTTATTTACATATGGTCTACCTCTCTCAATAAAATACAAGCTTTCTGAGGGCAGGGAACTTGCATATTGGAAACTAGTGTGACCCCAACTGCCCCTACACTTCCAGGTCTTGATTTCCATCCTCACTCCACTATGTATCCCCAGTGCCCTTCAATTCCTTCACATTCACCAGGCCACCCGTAGACTGTGTCTTAACTCTCTGCCCCAACCTCTGCATCTTCTGTATTCCTGGGTACTGACCCCTATGTATGCCCCATACTGCAGAGGCCACACTACTAGAAGTGAAGGAATAATAGAAGTTAATGGATGTCAAATTGTTTGAAATCTTCTGACATTGAATGCATTCAGTGGTCAAGCTTTACTACAGACTCAATCCAATCAACATATTTTAAAAAATCTAGTGATAAAGTGAATGCATTTGTTTTCCAAATATGTTTTGAGCACAAGTAAGTGATAATACTGTTACTTCAGCCCTGCCAACCCCACCTCCATTTCTCCTGTCCCACACCATTTACAGAGTTGTTCCAGGAATCACCATATTTCAAAGGAGCCCTTCATTTGGTCCACTGGCAGCCACCTGAACAATGCTAGGCCTGCCATTCACAGTACACCACACATTGCTGGTCACAGTGAATTACTAACCCAGGAAATGGGTGGCTGACTCAAGCTCGGTCAATGATTTTTTTCTCTTGGGACTTTGGTTTTCAACACCAGGAGGAAGGAGACTGGATGCCTGAATTATATGATGCAAAACTCAGAATCTTATGTGGCTGTTTCCTACCATGTGGTCCAGAGCAGCTGTAGATACCAGGCTGGAGAGAGAGAGAATAATATCAATAGTTGGGAAGAGAGGAGTGGGTTGTGGAAAGAGCCTCTGCAAGTGTTTGAGTTCCTGTATCAGCAGCTTCTCCCAAGATACACTGTCGTTCCTGCCTGATATATATATGGCTTGTAGGGGTAGAATATTATTCAATTCCAATCCTTTGCCTGGTCTGATAATTAAATTGACTTAAGACAGATAAATAGGAAAAAAAAAACTTGATTTCATACCTATTAGAGCTCCATAAAGCTGACTCAGAGAAGTGACCAGAGCAGGAAGTTTTCATATCTTTATACAAAGAAACAATAAACTTGTGAAGAACTGACAAGAAAAAGGGGTTTGTGCTCAAGGTAGTAAATTGGTAAAGAAGTAGCAAGGTTTGTTTATACAGCTTTTTCAGCTCTAAATTCCCTATCTCCGGTGATAAGCATATCTTCTGCCCTCCTGGTACAGAGAGAGTATCTTTCACATGGGAAGTTTATGTCCTGATTTTAGGGGGGAAAAGGACGGTCAGAGTAGCATTCTTGCACTAGCTATTTCTTAAGTACTTTTAATTCAAAACAAAAAAAATCAACATGCCAGAGCAACATATTTTGGTGTGACATGTTCTGAACCTCTACAGGCTCAAATTGGGTTTCCATCACCTGCAGCCCAAATAGTTCTAACAAATACAGTCTGGCTCTCATATCTTAATCTTCTTTCCCACCCTTAGTAAGCAGCCACCTTCTCAAAATGGGGTTACTGGAGCTTAGAAGAGTCTCATAAAGGACCCCCTTAGCTTTATTCATCTCTTAAAGGGCGGATGGCACAGAACAATCTTCTTGCACTGTTACCGATTCATTTTACACCACAGCACAGGAGACTGCCTATTCATTGCTGTGCCCTGCACCTAACAGTGCCTGGCATGGAGTAAATGCTCAGTAAATCTTTGCTGAATAAGTCAACCCACACCAAAAGCTAAGCTCAACTTTTTAAAGCTAAAGAAGGCAGGTGAGGCTGGCACTTAACTCTGGTTTTTCAGAGATCAGTGTTTGGTTTGGAAGGGATTTCTTGAAACATCCTTCCTTGAGGTTGGGAATGTAGGAGCGGTTTAGTTTTCTTTTTGCTGTGCTTCATTTTTTAACACAGGCTGGATCATTATTTAGCAGACATGTTGTTAGTAAAAGTTGAAAATGGAATTTGGAATTCCATAAAACAACCTTTTAAGATTCCTTATAGTGTTAAAGTCCCTGGGGCCGTCATTGTGTTTTTGAAGGAAATATTAACAAATAAACAAACACAGTCACGTAAGGTCTCCATCTTGGAGGCAGTATTTTGCACTGGAATGCACTGAGCTTGTTTTGTGTCCTTAAACAAGTTGATTAATCTCTCTGGGTTCTGGTTTATTTCTTCTCTGATTACCATACCTTCTTCCTTGTTCTCATCTAACCACCTTCCTAAATTTGGTATTTATCACCACATTCCTGTGCAGGTCTCTCTAATTTTTTAGCACATGTGTATTCCATTTTTATATTTTTAGCCCTTTGTAAAGCATAACTATCTGTATATACCCTTTCGCAACTTGCTTTTTCATTCAACATTCGGTTTTGAGTTTTATTTATATATATAGGTAACTAGCTAGTTAGCTCTATATATCAATATACATCAATCACCTGTTATATAATATTTTATTATGTGAATATAGATTAGTTATTAAACTTCTTTTATGTAGAGCCCTCAGTTCTCTCTTTTTTTTTTTCAGTTTTACCCTTCTGAAATTTCTTAGTTTTTCAGAACATTTTAAATTCACTTGAGAGTCCATCTGTGTGGCCCACAGTGTGAAATTATTGTACACAGTATCATCGATTTTTAAAAGCCAATGAAGAAGAATGTGGAAGCATAGCTGACATCAATGACATTGACAGCTATCATCTCAGGAAGTTTCCCATTCGTTTGGGTCGATCTCTGAGAAAGAATAAAATACATCCTGTGCAGATATTGTTTTCTTCTTTTCCAATGACATTTAACTGTCATGTGGGTGGCTTCTGGCTACATATTTAGTAAAGCATCTTAATGCAGAATTTTCCTCATTAATTTTCAAAAATTGAGAAGACCAGAAACTGACATTAAAAATGGTTCATAAATATGCAGAGAGAAAGTAACACAGAGCTAACATATCCAGCTTTCCTTGCTATGGCCATGCTTGTGGAAATGCCTAAATGCACTCTTAATAAAAATGTCTCAATGATAAACATAGTATTCCAGAAGGCTTATCATGTACCAGGGGGTAAAGTCACAATTAACAGTTATTCACAGATTTAAAAAAATAGATGTAAATACTAATATATTTCATAGACCTAGAAACAGCTTCCAAATGACTTTTATAGCCAATTTATTATGAATTATTAGTTCATATAAATTAGGCTCACATAATTTTGCATTTCTTGTAATATGAAATATACTTGGAAATACAAATGATTTTTATTGTAAGATATTCTCAAGTGCTTTCTACATGACCCATTGCATTACAATTAGCTAAGAAAAATGTATTGAGTAACACTGAGAAAAATTCTCAGTTTTAAAACTCTTTAGATAGAGAAAGCCAAAGGATGTCTAGTAGCAGGAGAAACAAGAGTAGCATCCAGCTTTCATACACTCAATAAACCAATGTGGGTTTTACTAAGCCATATTTTAAGTTTGCTCAGGAGAGAGACAAATCCATAAAGCAGTCAGGCTGCTTATGATCATGCTGCCAGAAATACACAGTAAACAATGAAATTGCCTCCGAATTTTGGACTCAGAATTTTATGATTGACATTAAGGGTCAGTGCCTGCATTTTAGATCCATCCCCAGAAGCAGTTCAATAATCAACAGAAATCAGAAATTCATCCACTGAACCACTGGCAGAAAATTAGGCAGAGACTCTGTTTGCTTTGGATCAAAGGTATGTCTGAAAACCTAAAGCTAAAAAAAAAAAAAAAGAAAGAAAAAAGACATAATTGCAACCTGAAACCCCATATCCAAAAAGAGAGATGCTATGTTTTTGGAAGAGCTATAAAGAGTTATGAGCAATCTAGACTAGATGGGAAAATGGTGATATACGTAAATGGAAAACTCGTGGTAATGGAAAAATGTAATAGGTTTTAATTTTATTTCTCAGTCTTCTGAAGTGTTTTACATCAACAAGGTTGAGCTTGTGTTGGCAGGCATGCATTTGAAGAAATCTTAACAAACTCTAATTCTATGATGGCAATATCCATGAAAATTTAAATAGCATTGTCTTTTTTAATCCACAGCAACAGGTAGGCAAGCTTTTCTCCTCAGTATCTCTTACATTTAAATTTCATGCTCTCTGTTTACAATCAGCAAGAGTCAGGTTACCCTTGATTTCCGCCAAGGTGCCAAGTTAAACTTGGCTGATGTTGGATTCCAGAAGGCAAAGAGCTTTCTTCCCTGAAGCAATTTTGTTTTAAGACTAAAATGAGATCTCAGGTGTATTTTTAGCATCTGGAATTCTTAAATATTGATTTATTCATTTTTGACTTTGGGGACCCTTTGGGTGGTTATATTTTTGTGTATTTACAGTGTATAGCACTACTACATGCATAATTATATTAACTTCAAACAATCGTGTTGCCATTCCTTCCAGAAAACTTTCTTGTAAGGCTCATGTAACTTCATAAGGGCATACATCTATCCATATTTGAATGCTATGAATATACATGAGAGTCACTGATGGCCGAGAACTGCAGAGAGGAAAGAGGATTCCTGAAAACAGGATCTGGGCCCTGGCTGCTGTGGCTCAGTGGATTGAGCATCGGCCTGCGAGCCAAGTGTCGCTGGTTCGATTCCCAGTCAGGGCACATTACTAGGTTGCGCGGCAGGTCCCCAGTTGGGGGCGTGAGTGAGAGGCAACCATACAGTGATGTTTCTCTCCCTCTCTTTCTCCTTTCCCCTCTCTCTAAAAATAAAATAAATAAACAAACAAATAAATAAATAACTTAAAAATATATATTAAAAAAAAAAAAGAAAAGAAATCAGGATCTGTAAAAATGTGTCAGGGTACAATTTCAGATCCAAGGGTTTCGGTGGTGTTGGTGGTAATGGTAGTGATGGTGGTGGCGGCAGCGGTTTGCAAAGAGTAGCCTTGTGGAAAATTCTGGCTACCTTGTCAGATCCTAATGCATCACATTCTTGATATCAGTGCATAAAAATGACCTCTTCTATTGCCACAATATTTCTGTCTGCTTTGAAACAAGCTGCTAACCAGCAATTCTGAGAACTAATAGGCTGTCCTGGGAAATGAGTAAATCTTCCCTTGTTTTTGATATTTCTCCCCATTATCTCCAGACATCTCCATCTCTCTCTCTCTCTCTCTCTCTCTCTCTCTCTCTCTCTCTCTCTCTCTCTCTCTCTCTCTCTCTCCTGTTTCTATAGAATTAAATTCAACTCAGGACATGATATTCTTTCTTTATGGTATTATGGACTACCCTATTTTACCAATATAAATTTTTATTTAAAAACTCCCACACAATTCCAAAAGACTTATCAGAGTGCCACTAAATACTATGGCCTTTTACAGGGTAAGAGTCACTAATTTCAAGAGACCCAAAACATTGATTGTCAGAGTAGGGTCTTTTGGGGTTAGGTAATCAATGGAGATTTAGCTCAGTTCTGTCTCACAATGAGTGAATCATCTCTGAACCCATTTTGTGGCTACTCCCCAAGTCCCAGGATGCATAATTGGAATACCCATAGTCAGCAACTGACAGAGTCCCCACATTGGGGATTCCACAGAACATGTCTACTGAAAGAACTTCCCCTGATCTGTATGTTATTTTCTAATAGTTGTCTATTTTAGAAAAGGAAATAATCATTAATTAGCACCAAGGGAACTCCCACTAGGTAGCTGTGTGTCTTCTGACCTAAAACACAAGGAAGTTATGATAGAAGGTGTTAAGTTTTCCTTTTGGTTATAAAATGCTGATACTTTTATTTATTTGCAACTTGTTTCTATCAGCGTTTTTTTTTCCTTGAGTAGTCAAACTGGAGATGTATTGGGTTCATATCTATTTCCTTTGTATTATAACCAAATAAAGAGAGCTTGGTACTCCTACGTATTCTCAGTAATTGATTGTGCAATAAAAGCTGATGTTTTCCTACACTCTTTTGCTTCCACATGCATCAAAGTCGCCTTGACCCCCTTCTCTCTTGCACCCAGCCTCATCCCTTCATTTTGCAGTTCTTACTAGCATGACATGAAAAAAATGTGCATTAGTCAGTCTAATGGATAATTACATCAAAGAAGGTGGAAAAGGATCTAAATTTCAAAGTCAGATTAATTACCTAAGTCTTAACTATAAGTAAAATGGCATAATTACTTTTTTTCAACTTTTTAAATTGTGCTGCATATACCAGGCTTGTTTTCATTAGTTTCTAAGGCTCTTTGTAACTGCATTCCTGTTTGTATTCTATGTAGCTTTGAATTCAGTTTTACTCACAATAGAACAGAGTATTGTATAGCTTTAATATAAGACAGACTCTTTCTGAAGTTGTAGAAACAGCATTTTTATTATGATTGTTTCATGTAACACACAGGACAGGCCCACGCTTACCCACGATCATATCTCGCCAACAACGAAATTCCCAAGCAGTTCAGATAATAAATTTTTTAACATTTCAAGATAAATTTATATGATTTATTCATTTTAGGAATGTTGAAACATTTGCTCTTTGGTAATTATAATACAGATAGAGCTAAAACAGTAACAATCCTGTCTTCATGTCTCATCTACAGTTCACTTACTTCTCTGGCTTGTTAGAGGGAGGTAACCTCAGCCACTTGTCAAACACAGCTTCACAGCACCCTGGCGTAATCCACACTAACTACAAATATGTCAGTGAAACACCTAAAAGTATTGTGCAGAACTCTGGGTTGTAAGTGACAGAATTCTATTCCCATGTAGGTTAAACCAACAGATAAATATGTAGAGATATTCTGCAAGAGACTTTCTCAGCATAGCCTAGGCCCTGAGAAACCCATGGTGGTTTCAGAAACAGCTAGATCCAGAGTTCCAGCAATATCTTCATCAGGACTCTCCTTCTCTGCTTCCTCTCTTGGCTCTGCTTTCCCCCGCACAGTGTGGTCCTCAGCAGGCGCCTGAATTTGATGGCAAAGATACCCATGGGAAATTCCAGGCTTTTATCACCTTTGTCGATAGCAATTGCAAGAAAGAGACCTCTTTCTCCCCTGGTGCCCATATCAATTACTGAAAATGAACTCTGATTCATCCTGCTGGGGTCTTCTGCTAACCTCTGTACCAGATGCTGTACTCATGAAAATAAATATTCTGACTGGCCAACCTGAGTTATGGACTTTCCCCTGTCTCCCAGAAAGCATGGTCTGACAATTGACAGCCGCATGCCACTTACGGGAGTGGGAAGCATGGACGTGGAGGCAGGTTTTACTCTCCATGGCACCACATTCAACACTGAAGTGGTAGAGTTGCCCAGCTTTTAAAGAAGTTCACAAAGTGACCTCAGAAATCAGAACCGGAGATGAGTCAGTGGGAGTCCGCTTATCTTTGGGACAAAGTTTCCAAAGTTCCTAGAACTGGCATTTCCTTCAGTGGTTGTGTTTCCTCTCCAAGTATGTTACATGGAGTCAGGATTCTCTCGCTCTTTTTATACCCACAATAAGCCCATAAGATAGGCACCTGTATGATCCTTTTTATTATTTTTTTATCCTCACCCAAGGACATTTTTTCATTGTTTTTAGAGAAAGAGTAAGGGAGAGAGGTTTTTTTTTAGAGGTGGAGGAGAGGGAGAAAGAGAGGGAGAGAAACATCAATATGAGAGAGAAACATTGATTGATTGGTTGCCTTTCATATGTGCCCCAAATGGGGACTGATTCCACAATCTAAACATGTGTCCTGATCAGGAATCGAACCCAAAACCTTTTGGTTTGCAGGATGACACCCAATCAACTGAGCCACACCAGTCAGAGCTGATTCTTATTTTAAAATTAAGGAAACTGAGTCACAGAGTGGGCAAGTAACTTGCTCATGGTCACATAGCTAGTTGTGAAACAGGGTTTCCCAGTCTTATTTCTTATTATAATCACCAGAGAAGCTTTTTTTTTTTTAATGTGGATTACCTGAGTGTCATCCTGAGACCTCCTGATTCAGTAGTAGTTCTAGAATTAGTTGGATGACCTTACAGTTAGAATCTTAGATAGGCAAAGTTACTCTGATAAGTAACCAGCTGAAGAGCCTCTGATTTTGAGAGCAAGAAGGAAGCAGGAGATAAAGGGCCAGAGGATTTTTTATGGGATATTCAATAGTAAAAAAAAAGCAGAAAAAAAATAATTCATTTGTTACAATTTGTGGCAACCTGGTCATTAAACTCTAATCCTGTTATATAAGGAAAATAACATTCTGGGAAGAGGCAGTTGTAGCGTGCTCCAGTCTTTCCTTCAGTTACTGCTCTCTTTGCCTCTATCCAAAATTTACTCTTTAATATAGGCAACTTTTTCCACTGTCAGCTATAGTGGAAAAATGTTTTATCTTTGGCTTACAAACATTCCTACTAGTGTGAAATGCAAAACTTAAAACCTCAGTGCCATTCTAAATGCTATTCTGTTTGGAATAGTCTTGCCCATCTTCTCACTGAACTCCTACTTACACTTCAGTTCTCGGGTTTAATATCACCACCTCCATGAGGCCTTCCCTGATTTACTCATCTCTATTACATTCCCTGGATCTGCTCTCAGTCAGCACCGTGTACCTTTCTTTCATAGCAGTTATCATAACTTCTTATTGTTAATTTACTTGTGTTACTATTGGATTGTCTAGTACTGACCTTCTACACTAACCTAAAAATTAGTGGTCATATTTGATTATTTAGTGTTGTATTCTCAGAATACTGTACTGTTCCTGATACATACTAAATATTTGATGATTCTCTGTTGAGTGAATGAAAAAGTAAGACTACTTTAAGAAACTGTCTTATCTGAAACAAGTCCTTAAGGAGACATTCCCCTAAATGAAATTTCTCAGAAGAGAAAGAAGCACAGAAAGACTAGGAGACGCATAGAAAAGGCTTAGAAAGAAAGTAGCAAAAAAATGATAAGGAAGCAATTATCACCTGCAATCTAAATATAGACATAACCAACAGAGCCTTAAGCTGTGTAAATAGCTAGGAAGGCACTGGAAGAGGCAAGTAATCAGGCCATTAACTAGAGAAACAGAGCTAATTGCAGTGAAGTGGACGTAATGTTCTTGGGAGAACTTTGTTGTTTCTTTTTTCACAAAATGTTACAACTAAAAAAGATTCAATAATACCTCTACACAGGGTGGAGCAAAAGTAGGTTTATATTTTGTGTGGAAAATAATAAAATAAGTAATAAATAATAACACGAGTAAATTCTGTTTCCCATACGCACAACTGTAAACCTCCTTTTGCCCACCCTGTAGTAGCCCACACACTGAGATCTTGATATCCCAGAAGCTCAGCTTACTGGGAGCTCTTCACCTATGTTCAAAATTTCTAAAACCAATGAATGTTACATCTTCCTTTATCACCTGGCTGAATGGCTTAAAAGAAAACAAGAGTCCTTTGCACTAGCTTCCATCACATTAACTCTGAGGTTATGGGTGCACATTATTAATTAAAACCAGAAGGTGAATGTAGTAGTTGCTTTAGTGGGTCAATCATTTGGAAATACTGGGTTCAAGGGGGGATAAAATGGGGCTTACTGATTTTAAGTCTACCCAGAGTCTATGGTTATTTTCTAGAACTTGTGAAAATGTTTGAGTACTCAAAGATAAAGTTTTGGGTTTCTATACATATGTCTATATAAGGAAACTGCTAAATCAGAATTATGCATTTCACTCAGACACCTATAAAACATAACTCATAATCAATTTCATTGATTATACAACAGAAACCCTATCACCTAGTGATGTTGTCACCCTTGTAATCTTGTAGCCCAATGCATTACTTCTGTGCTTGTGGTTATACTTATAATGGTTGAGGCGGGGGGGGGGGGGGGGTTGTTGGTATGGGAAAGGTAGGTGGTGGCAGGGAAGAAAAGTTTAAGAGAAATAGTGGCCATTCTGACAAGACCGAGGGGTCCTCAGGAAGAACTGAGAGCCTCTTCAGTGGCTAAGTGAAGGAAGCCACCAGAGAAGCTCAGTAGCAGAGATGGTGTCCCAATGCAGCCATGACTGGGGACAGGAGTGCCTCAGTGAGAATGGCCTCAGAAGCCGAAGGTGGCACTGTGGGCTGCATTCTCCAGAATCAACTGCAGATCTACAGGTTGTTCGTATTATTTTCTTTTTATTACATCTCTTTCTAAAGTATTTTGTGGAGTATGTTTACTTGGAAAACGTTCTTAAGTCTGATTTCTTGAAGTCAGAGAGCCCAAGTTCAGATCCCTACTCGGTCTGCTGATTCTGAACTCCCTGATGTTGAGGTCTTTGAGTCTCTATTTTCTCATCCATAAAATGGATTATTAATACTCATTTACAAGGCCAGTGTAAACATATTATATAATATAGGGAGCACTTTATCCAAGTAATTTTAAAATGGCATAAATCTTTCATATATTATTTGGGGCCTGAGACTTGGCATGTCTAACAAATCCCCAGGTGATACTGATGCTGCTGGCCCTTAACTACATTTGGAGAAGCACTGGTCTAACCATTGCTCATGTTGCTCATGGTGAAAAAATGGGCATATCATCTAAATTTAGCCTCTGAAACACAAAGGGATGTCTCTCAGGAGAGGAAATACTTAATTTGGGAATGAATAATATTCCTCCCTGTTCCCCACCCTTTTCCCCCTGGGCATTCTGTTTCTGGATGCACATCCTAGAAACAGCTGGGGCTATCCTGTGACCATAAAGGAGCACTCTTATTATGACTCTGAGGTTGAGACGGCCATAGCAAGGGAGGAAATTGGGTCCATAATGGCATGTAGCCCTCATGGTACTTGGCCTGGGGCCTGAGTTTCCAGTTATGTGAGAAAAATACATATCTTTACTGTTTCAGCCAATCTGAGTTGGAACTTTCTGTTCGTTATAGCCCAAAGTATTCTAATACAGAAATATCATGAAACCAAAACCTACAACTAGAAGATAGAAATTTAAGGTAGATAAAACAATATTCATATGCAAACAAGAGGAAATAGTGGACACACAGTGTCAAGCAACAGGAACTAGTAGAACCCTTGATTTCACAAAGTAGGAGAAAGCGATGAGGCAAAAGCCAGTAGCAAATTAGCAAAACAAAACAAAACAAAACAAACAAACAAAAGCCTTTCTTTTTAGGTGGCAGAAACAAAACAATCCAAACCCAAAACAGAGCATAAAACTCTGGCGAGAAATTCTACATTGAACATTTACACTTTTGCAGCAGGATTTATCTTAATATGTTTAAAGCCTGAGGCACAAGCTCTGTCTGTCTTTCCCCATCTGCCTTTCCAAACCACCCTGGTAATAAATTGCTCAACTCTGCTTATACCTAAATAACAAAAATTAGGCTTCCCCATTTCTCTCCCTAACCGGGAGCATCCCCCCCTTTTAATGGATGCGACACGGAGGCCTAACTTCTCTCAAAGGTGGCAAGGGCTCAGAGGCTGACTGTCCTGAACCATCACTGGTTATGAGGAGAAACATCAAATTGTCAGACTCACCTAGGTAACCCGGCCACAGCCTTGAGGTTAAAAACGGAAGTTGTCAAAATTGATTTTACAATTCAGTAGGAACTACTGTCAGACAAATGAAGTGGTGGTGATGAACTGATTCAGAGGGAAAGTGATAGAAGTCAAGCAACTGGCACCAGCACCAATTAGCCTGGCACTAGAGGAGCCATTGTGCACATAGGGCCACGTGATCCCTTGGAATAAGCAAGCTGTTAGGGCTACAATAAGACCAAGCAATTAGATATAATACAGTTCTCGGTGAATTAGTCCAAGGCTTTGCAGAGTCTTCTACTTTGGCTACATGCCTGTCTCTATCTAGGTTTAAGACAGCAGATATAGCACTTCCTATTTTGCTCTCTAAATCCAAGGCAAAAATGAGCAACATCTTAGCACGGTTTAGAACAACCTAGTTCCTACAGACTATGAACAAATGCCACTTTCCAGGGTGAAATAGAGACAGCAAATGCCAGGAACCAACCAGCTATGTCTCGTAGGTTTGTAGGAGAATAAAAAGGTAGTTGTGCCTTGACTAAAAGCAATGAGATCCAGGTCCCAGGTGGCCAGAGGCCGTCCCAGCTATAGGAATGAGTCCTTGATATTGCAGCAGTATATGCTTTCACATGCTGTGTTTATGGTACATAAATTTTGCTGGGCGTTGGAATTTTCTAGAAACAGAGTTGTCATCTGATTTTGAATACAATTTAAGACTTCTGACCTCCTTGTCCTACAATTAATTATTCCTACTGCCTTGAGAATTATCATGTGCTGTTTTGGCATGTCCATTACTGTATAGAATCACAGTCCTATGTAGTGAGGACTGTAGACAGAAGACATAAGATAATGGTTATATAACAACAACAAAGAAATTTTTAAAATATTTTTTAATTTAAATTTCTGGGAAAAATAAAGTTTTGGCTCCCTTAGGTCTGATAACAGCCAGAACTGAAAAAAATAAAGAATGATTCCTATATCTCATTATTAAATGCATTAATAAGTACAGTACCTTATAATTAACAGTGATTATTTCTGTTTGGTGGAATAACATGTGATTTGGAGCATAATTTTTTCTACACTTCTCATGACTTTTCCCTAATTGTTTAGATATTTCTTGGTAAAAAGTGAAACACCATTGCCTTAAATAAGGAAAGTATTCCTTACAACAGAAAAATTTATATTTCTATTTAAATGCTTTTTGCCTTTTCATTTTTCCTTTCCTTTATCTATCTACCAATATTTATAAATGTGTAAGTATGCAATCTAAACCCTCAGTCCTTTAAAGGAAATGTCTGTATTTATCATATAAAACCCTCTGTCTAAGTGAAACATCATTTTATTGTGACTCACGTATAATTTAAATACACACACTAGAAAAAGCTCATTTCCTTTTTTAATAAAATAATATGCATTATTTCATGTTTGGTAATAATTTTAAAACTATGACTTAACTGATGATTTTTAAAAAGTAAAACCAGGGAGTTCTGTATCTCAGCACTCAACATTGAGTTGGTATACTTATTTGGAAGTAGCTTCAGTCACAGCTATGATAGAAAATCTAAACAAGAAGGTGCACCAGGATTACAAGAGAGTCATACAGGTTTAATAAGGAATAGTTGATAGGTTTCCCAGAAAATGAGGAGAGTAGGTTAACAGGGGAGTCTGGGAAACAGCAATAGGTAGGTGTCTAGGTGGGTAGACAGTTGATACCAGAAAATTTCAGAGAGAATTACTAAAGAGTAATGGACAACTTCAGTCTCTGGGAAACTGGAGAAAAGGGCAGGTGACCAAGAGATAAACAAGTCCTGAGTAATAATATGGACATGAGACTTAAGTACAAACCAGAAATGTAAGTGGTAGGAATCTGTGCAGGAAGCTCCGTTCATGCCCACAGTTGTCCCAAACATGGCACATTTGGAGGAGAAATCATGCCATTAGAACTGGAGATATTTGTTAATTCCTGGTAAATTTATACTGAAATGACAGCAGAAAAGCTATGGCTGTCTCTGTATAATTCCCTCTAAGGTGACAAAAAAGCCACTTTCCTCTTCACCAGCACTGTGGGAAGTGAGAGTTAAGGACCCTGTACACTCCAGAGCCATAACAGACATGGGGTTAGGAAGCACGCTTAAACCTGAAAGTTTTTAGCCTTTTCATATCAGCTTCAGTTCATTACTGAAATATGCATGCCAACTGTAGGCTTACAGCATCTGTTGTAGTTCCCTTCTTATGCAATCCAGGTAAAACTGGCTCACAAACAATGAGACTTTAGAAAATTCTCAACACAAGTCTCCTATGCTATGTGTTATGCAAAAACCAAGGGACAAGATGGCACCCAAGCAGCAATGCTATACAATGAACTGAAACTGGGCAACCATAGCAGGGGGTCTCTGAGCAGATCTGTTTTTCTTAATCTAACTTCATACTGCTGTAAAGTTTGCATTCCTAAAATAAGCCCCTATCAGTGGGGACAACTGTAATAGCCACAACAATGAAGTATAATTTTAAAAAATAAGTCCCTATCATACTACTGGCTAAAATTCCGGCAACTGTCCATTGCCCAAAGAATGGAACTCAAACTCCACAAGCAAATCATCGTCGGCAGCCGTCCGTCTCGAGAGACGATGGTGTAGCTTCTTAAGAGTCTATCTGCACCGCTGAGAATGGCTGTGCAGTCCGACTCAGGAGTGACACGGTATCTGTCTCCTCCCGTGTTGAATCGACATCTTGCGATGACGCTGGAGTGTCCTCTCCAGTGAAGCTGAAGCTACAGAGCCTGGGCAGGGTGATATGGAGGGTCTGCTGTTGCCCATGCAGCAGACCCCCCCTCTCTTCGCAGCTGAAGGATCCAAGGGAAAGACGGAGTCAATACAGCTTGGCTTCAGGTGCGCCGCAGGAGTTGCCGGTGTTGACTACAACATCGAACCGCCTTAGGGACTCCGGCTCCGGATTTTCTGTCGGGGTTTACTCCCTTAGCCTTTCCCCTGAAGAGGTGTGCCGCAAGGCAGCGGAGGTTTTTTGGAATCAGAGTTTTCCTTCTCTGATGTGCCCTGACTGGAAGATCGAACCAGCGACACTTAGCTCGCAGGCCGACGCTCAATCCACTGAGCCAAACCAGCCAGGAAATCCACAAGCAAATATTTAATTCAATTCAAAGTATAGCCACTACTTACCTTTCAAGTCCACTCCACTAATCTACATCACTCTACACCTTGGGTCCCCTCCTTCTCTAACCAACCACACACTCTGCTCTGCCTTTCCTTCCCAAAGGCATTTTCACCCATGGAAATCCTCTTTAACCTTTAATGGCAGCTCTAAGACACATGTCATATAGTTATTGATTCTTACAATGTCTTTATACATTTTGCTGTCTCTTCAAATACACACCCACCCATGTATGCACATACATAACCTAATGCAATATTTTAAAAAATATTTTATTTATTTATTTTTAGAGAGAGGAGAAGAGAAGAAGAAAGAGAAGGAGAGAAACATAGATTGATGTGTGATAGATACATCTATAAACTGGTTGCCTCTTGCATGCCCCCAGCTAGGTACCTGGCCCTCACCACAGACATGTCCCCTGACCGGGAAATGAACCAGCAACCTTTAGGTTTGCAGGCTTGCACTCAGTCCACTGAGCCACACCAGATATGGCCCTAATGAGATATTAAAGTGTAACCAAAGTCCTAGGATTTTTTTTCCTTTAGAATAATGAGGAAGACCTAGGTAAGTAAAAAGGCTATTTATGGAAATAGGATATTGACTAGGTAGAGAAACTTGTCAGTTGCTTTAAATAATTGCTGGTGCAATTTATCAAAATTAAAAAAGAAAAAATTTATATTATTTTAATTTTTGACATTGAACTTGCATAGTAAAAGGATGTTATGTTATATAAATAAATAATGTTTTAATGTAAGCTTTCTTCCTACATTTTTTTACCATTAGCCAGAAACCAAACTATAAATGTTAAATAAATTTCCATTCAGCATAGTTAGAAGTAAATTGACATATATGAAAAAGTTAGAAAGAGAAAGGTCTAATTTACTAGTTATAAATGTGTTTTCCTAAGGTTATATGTGAAGTCTCAGGTATTAAGAAGCTCTTGCTAAGACAGCAATTACAATAAAATGGGAACAAATTGGTCAGGCTGGTAGATGAATTTATCCAACTCCAATAATAGCATTAACAAAATTAGAGGCCCAGTTTTCACATGGCACTAATCATTAAGATGAGGAACTAAAACGGATGATCCTTAGTTAATGATTTTGTTCAAAGTTGAGGCTAAACTAATTCTACACTTAGTGTAGGACTGTTTCAGTCTCCTCAGAGGCAAACAAAACCAGTTGAAACATACACAATTCAGTCCATCAATACTTTGGGTGATAATACCAACCAATTACTAAAAATAATGTGTGACTGAGTGTTCTGGCTGTTTATACACTGATTAATATTTCAGAAATTTATTTGAGTTTCTAGGTATGTGAGTTGAATTTTTCCTCTAGACTTTTAACTTTTTTTTTTAGTTTCATGAGCAAATCAGCCTGCTTATACTGAAGTAAAATATAAAATTTACGAAGTGAGTTGAAATACTAAAATTTGGAGATATATTTGATCACTTGTATCAATTAATGCCTTACAATTTTCCTAAATTTGAAAAATGTTTATTCTTAGTACCTTAAAATCTAATTCTAACTTTATTTATATTGTTGACATTATTACAGGTGTTCCCCCACTCCCCAGCCCCAGCCCTGCCTCTGGCCTTCACTATGTTGTTGTCTGTATCCATGGACTATGCAAATATGCCTATATGTTCTTCGGCTAATCTCTTCCTGTCCACCTCACTCTCCTCTTCTCTGAGATCTGTCAGTCTGTTCCATGTATCCATGCTTCTGGCCCTATTTAGTTCATCAGTTTATTTTGTTTATTCTAACTTTAAATTGTCCACTCTGACTAGCACACAACATTTGGGAATAGATTATTATATGTGTGAGAGTGAATAGACAGTAGTAGTTTTGTGTGCATAAGCTTATCTATATCTTAACATTAAATGTTGATGTGATAATGTGATTGTCCACAAAGCTCTTAAATATTATTAAGTGGAGAAAATTCTGTATTTTGTCAACAATGAATGCTACATACTTATAGAAAAAAAAATCCACTATTCAAGGTGCAGGGGGAGAAGATGGCAATATAATCTTACATCTTTTTTATGGTTGACAGAAGTCAATTTACAATTGTTTGTGCCAATGAACAAATGTAGACTGAATCCCCAAATAGGGAAAATGACAGTTATTGTTTCTTACAACATCTTTATTAATCTTGCCATAGCTATGTACTATAAATTACTAGTACTTTTCCTTAAGTTGATTCAAGAAATGCTTACTTAGAGTCACCCTAAACACAGACATCCAAAACACAGACATACAAAAGTTTTACTATGCCAATTGGATTATTTAATTGACTTTTTAAATGAATCCATATCTATCAGATAAAACTTGGTCATCTGTATATCTCCTAATATTATCTTCAGTATCGAACTTGGGGAAACACGGACCACACCCCCTCACCCTACACAAAGACACAGAGACAAACTATGATTTTGGAAAAATCTTCAGTTATGTGGATGACACACAGCACAATTATAACTCATCACCTGTGTCTTTCAGTGGGGCTTTCCTAAACTTCCCTCATGAAGTCACCTGTGATTCCCAATTGATCCTAAGTTAATCAATAAATAATTATAAAGGACAGATTGTGTAGTATGATTTATAAATAAAGCAAAACCTGAACAGTAAAGATTTGGGAATTTGGCACTATTTTGATTTGACATAAAGACTAAGAACATTTTTTACCTTAAGTCTAAGAATATCCACAACTAGTATAATCTTTCAGCAATTCCTGGGCATATATAGTTTCTCAGAAGAGTAATTCAAAGCTTTTGCAGTGAGAGCCCTTGGGGACCCTGATGACTGAGTTGTCATTTATAGTGGTTATCACCAGTGTGATGGAAGCACAGATATTTAGTAAGAAGGTGTTCAAGGCCAGAAAAATAATTTAATTTTTACCTCTGCGGAAATGTTAGCTTCGTTCTATGGTATTCAGAAATAATTATTCAAATAAAACAAAATAATTGCTTGAATTTTCAGTACAGATTCTCCATTTTGCTGTAAAAAAATAATATGTTTTAGCTCTTTCTCCCAAACAATATAAATAAAAATTCTTTTTTGATTTACAAACTTTGTGAGATGGGTTACATGTTATACAATGATGTATTTTGGATTTCACCATAATTTAGAGATTACTGTTTTCTAATTACTTGAAAGCAAGAAAAATAAATTATATGTGGTTTTTCAGAGACTTAGGTTGCTGCATTAATAAATCACCAGCGATTAGGGCATGTAGAACAAGAGTTTATCTGTGTCTGGGAACCAAGTCCTTCTTACAGTTGTGCAAACTGTTCTGAAAAGAGCAGAATTAAAGCAACAGTGTAGTTCACAGATAGGAAAATATAACTGAATTGGCCGATAAAGGTTAGCTGCATCAATCTCTGTACCAACCAGTGGGAGACTCTAAAATGGATTAGGATGAATCCTGGACTATTGCATGGATTGTGTGCATTGCTTGCCATTAAAGCCCCATAACTTGGGTCCAGATGACATACATGGTTTCTTCCTGTTTATTTTACCTGATATTATTTAAAATCTAAAATTGTGGAAAAGATATTTCAGGCTACCATATTGATTTCTTTATCATGTTTTGATTCCACATTTATTGTCCATAGAGCATACACACCAGGAATTCCATTCATGTCTGAAATTTATTCCACTTAATTTTAATTAAAAGAGTGTTCTGTTTTCATTCATGACAAATTTGTGAATCAAGATATTTACAAAGTGCATTGCTTTTCCTTCAGAGTAACTCTTGTTTCCTAACTGTAAATATGTAGTACACATTTGAAAACTCCTTATCCCACTAATTATGCCATGCTTATTCAATGCTGGGAAATGAAGATTTGCACATTTCATATGTATCTTAAAGTTGTGAGTTAGTAAACTTTATGTTAAAGAGACTCCCTCCCAAAAATATTTCATAATGTAAATTAACCTCCATATGTTAGTGTAGTAGATTGAGTGTGGAACTTAGAAATAGACAACCCAGATTTTAAATGTGCTGTAACAATTGTAAAAATCACTACATTTTATAGAGTAAAAATCTACAAAAAGAAGGCAACATGGCATGTGGAGACAATCATGGCCTTTAAATTAGAAAACAGAGGTATGAGTGCTGTCTTAGACACTTACTAGCTGTGTGACCTTTGGTGAGCCACCTAACCTCCCTGAGCCTCTTTTCCCTCATATAGAGTGGAAGTTGGAGTTGTAGCTTAGACTTCATTGGGTTGCCATGAAGGTTAACTGAAACTTCAAAATTCTGAGCATTGTGTCTGGCCCATAGTATGAACATAAGACAACAGATCCCTTCTGCCCATTCCTTTATTTTGAATTTCCGGAAATCTATCTCTGACATATTTAAAATGAAATGTCATCCATAATTTCCATTGTTAACATTATGTCTACACATTGGCATCAACATAAAAATAACTATACCCAAGGGAAGTTTGCTAAACTTACTTAACAATTTCATAACGGAAACTGCGAACTCAGTCATAGGCATTTTGCTATGTCACTTTAATGTTATCACCTGACACACAAGGCTTCTAAATTATTCCAATGTTGGTGTTCATTGTGGTTCTTAGACTATAAGAAGGGTTTTTATTTGGTATGATGAACAACAAATGAGAGTAAAATATTTTCTTTGAATAAAATTTTATATTTTATTTAACAAGTGTTCAGTAATTTTGTCCCCTGCTCCACTCCCCACAGTGAATGTGACCAAATGTTTCAATTCTGTGACATAGTCTCAGAATTTGATTATAAAGGACCTCTCTTCCTAGTTTACTCTATCTTAAGATGTTCTCACTATTTTTATTCATACAAATGAACATACAAATAAAAGTGTGGAAAAAATAGTTTCCATAGCATCCTTTAATTCTCCCATTGTGGAAGTAAACTCTGTTTTGTATGCTTAACCTCAAATCTACATGCTCCAGTATAAACTTACCTTGGATTCTGACTTAACATGAAGGTAGAGTTAGGACATTAGCCTTTTTTTAATGTTTCAAGAGAATTATTTAATCATGTAACAGACTCTTCAGTCAAATATATATATAAAAAAATAGAAAGAGAAAGAGGATCTTTATTAACAACTATGTCGAATGTTGTGTAAGTGGTGCAAATATCATGAAGTTGGAACCTATAAATAGTTTAGCAGACTATTAATTGTTATGTTTTAATGTCAAATAATATAATGATACTTTATTGCAAACAGTGACTGAAGAGTAGCCTCCCTCATCACAGTGTACAGAGCTTCTCAAAGGCTCACTGGTACAGCCCACAGCCCATTGTCCTAGGCCTTCTGCAGGAGGATTCTCAACTGGTGCCAGGCCTGTGAGACCCTGCCTGGCAGCTCCTCTTGGGTGCATGTTTCTAAACCTCTGCATCTCAAAGATGGCATTAAATTTTAATAGCAACTTGCATTAATAGCTCCCTTCTATTTTTAAGAGAAGTTTCTCAGCAATAGGCATTTTTTTAAAAGTAATAATAACTGGAAATCCAGTACAGATGGTTGTAACTGAGTATATTAACAACATGGAAAATCGAATGGGGGAGGTACAAAAATGTAAATTATGGGTAAATGTTACTTGAATGTAAAGAAATTTCTCAGTAGTCTGTTTCCTTTAGCTTTGCCCAGTAAACCTTCCTTTCCAATCTCTTCATTGCTAATATGGTTGTCCTATGGCCATATGTAAATTCCTTCCTGCTTTCATTTACCTTGGAGTCCAAAACTGTGTACACAGTAATCTAATAAATTTAGAAGGCATATTCTGAGATGATGGGGAATTATCACAATTATAAAGTGAGACCCTATAATGTAACATTATACTTAATGGACACAAGTTAAGTTACTAAAAGCTTCCCAAGTCCTTGCAAATGAGCATTTGTCCTTTTGAAGAGTCACTAAGTGGGAGGAATTGAAGGCCTAAAGAATCCCTAACATGATGGTCCTATAATATCTGAAATTGTGAAAACACTGCTCATTAGCACAAAAACCACTTCAGACTCTCTCTGGGTCTGGCAAGGGAATTGACAGTCTCCCATATCCCCCGGCAGTGTCCTTTCACAAATGCCATGCCCTAGGGAACTGGTGTACACATTAGCTTCCTTGAGAAGATAGGCTGCTAGTAAAGTTATCAGTTTAGTGCTTATTAGCTACTAAGATTGTAAGATTCTCATGGTTTAATCCCAAAGTCATTGTGCAATAATGTCCATAGGAATTTATTGGGGTCTTGGGTTGGGAGGGACAGGCATGTATGAAGATATAGTCACTATGAATTATGGTTTTGCACGCCTCTGATTGTTATAAATTTGCAAAGCAGGATCTACTAAGAATATTGATGTGAAATGTGCCTAGTACACTTGTAAACATTAAGAATGAATGGTTGACTGACTTAGTGCAGTGTTCTATTGGGAAAACCAACCAAAAGGGCAAAATACTCAACAGAAAGGCAAAGAAGCTCAGTTAGAAAGGATTTTTGCCAGCGTTTCTCTAATGTTGGGTCCAGATGAGCACTGAAAGTAACAGACTGAAAACAGGGATCACAAGATGGAAGGAGCTTCCTGACACCTTTTTTTCTCATTTTCCTCCTAGCTCCCGGCTGACATTGCTGATGTCAATAAACATAAATTTTTAGAACAGCCTCTAAGGAAGAGAATAGAGGCCAATCCAAGAAAGCTAACTTAGATATCCCAATAACTGTTCTGCAGTTTTATTATTGTAGTATTACATCCATACTGTAGAAAGCACAGGGGGCCCTCACCTTCTTTACAGATTTACTTTCAAAACAGTGTAACACACACTTCCATTCCTGCTCCATTTATCCATACATAACAGCCACTGTACTATCCATGAATCACTTTTGAAGGGTCTGCTTTCTGCTCCATTTAACAGTTAGAAAGTTTGAGACCCCACATTCTGGTAAAGCAAGAGTATCCAGGCCTCATGTTCTGATACCTTCCCTGACTTTATAGAGCCCCTTGCAGAAACTCATTAGAATCTTTTCTTATTCATCTGAGTATTCAAATAAATATGACTTTGAGTCTGTGAAATTAAGTAAAGTGTACACCTTTTATTCAATTTTAGACTTCTTCAGATCTTACAATCAGGAAACAGGAATTGTTTTATGGTTTTTTAAAGTAATTTTTATCTTTAATAAAAACACTGTGTTTCAGACTGGGGTTCAGTTTAATATAAAACACACCAGCTTTAGAGTCTGGTAGACTAGGTTCGAATTGGAGTTCTGATACTTAATAGCTCTATGACCTTGAGCAAATTATTTACCATATTTTTCACACTATAAGACACACCTGATCATAAGACACATCTGGTTTAGAGTAGGAAAACAAGAAAAAGAATATTCTGAATGAAATAGTATACTAAAATACTTAATAAAATATTGGATGGTTAGAGGTACTCTTTAAGGTGGGGCCTTTAATAACAGGCATTGAGGAAGTTAAGAGGTATCACTAGTTGTAACAGTCACTGAGAGTATCACTATCCTAGTTACAGGTTCTGGAGGACTATCCCCAGTGCCTGTTACGGCTGGTGAAACCCCTTAATCCCCTCAGTGCCTGTGTTACTGCTAGAATAGTGACCCCACCATAACTCCCTTTATATACTCCAGACTTCAGCATTTATGGCTGCTCACCCACTTACTGATGACATCCTCACACAGAAATCTGGTGTGCACTGGAAACAGTATGGAGGTAGACCAGACAACTGTAGCATCTAACGGAGCCAGTAACCAGCCGAGAACATGTGACAACAGCTCCACCCATCTACCTCTTGTGATTGGCAGAGCTTAAGACACCGTGATTGGTGATTGGAGGCAGTTCTACTGACACAGACCCCGCCCAGTGTCAAAGACAATTGGCAGTTGGCACTGTGCCTCATACCCATTATTAGCCTCAGCTGATTCGACAGGTCAGCGGTTGTAGCTGGGAGTGTCAGGCGGCTCTCTGCACTCTCCCAGGTCCCTGGTGATGGGCAGAGGCAGACAGCAACTGACCAGATGCCCTGAGATTCAGCAGTAAAGTGGGACATTTAAGCATCCCCAGGGGTTTCTCATGGGCCCACCGCTTCCTCTAACAGCTGTCGCCACCGCTGACAGGTCAAGTAACACACATCATGGTCTGTGACGCAATATTCGCTCCATAAGACACACGGACATTTCCCCCCACTTTTGGGGGGAAAAAAGTGCATCTAATGGAGCAAAAAAATACAGTAATTATTTTAATTCTTAGTCTCTTTATCTGTTAGAAAACACTTTGATTGCTTTTAGAATTCAGTGAGGTGATACTTCTAAAGTGTCAGGCATAAAGAAAGAACTCAATAAAAAATAACTATTATTCTTAGATTTTTTCTTGGGTGGTTTTAGGTAATTCTAAGTCAATTGGCTAAAAATTAGTTTCTCCAAGATGATTGACAAAGGTCAATCTATCAAATTTTCAGTTTAAAAAAAAAAAATAACCTTACTTGAACTGTTATACAGATATGTTAAACCAGCTCCAGGACAGGTTGTTGCAGCCAGAGGTGGGAGGACTAAGGTCAGAGAGAAGAGCACAGGTGGCTGGGGACACGTGAGAAGACAAGAGAGAGGAGTTTCAGAAGTTCTGGGCGCCTGAATTTTGACAGATACCAAGTGAATATCAGCAGCTAAACTCAACTGATAAGACTGTGAGAAAAGAAATAGAAAAGTTACAGTGAAATTAACACCGGGGAAAAAATTGGCAAATTGGTCATTTAACATTGATTTTCGGTGACTTGATTTTGTGTATATTGGTCATTTAGCAAACTAACCTGCTTCTCTACGAGACCTATTTTTATAAATAAGGAATAATTCACATTTTAAATTTATCTTACAAAAAAAAATGTTCAGAGGTAATCAGATTGTGAGTTATATGCATCAACTTCATAATACAAAAATAGAACGTTTTGCCCTGCCCACAGTTTTCTTGTGCTTGATCCTCCCTCAGAATGTGCCTTGAACCATTCATGACAAAATAAATGATAATTTATGTTAAATTTTAATCACACATAATAAGCTCTTATCACTCCTGAATGTGAGGATCCTTGGTAAATTGAAAGAGCACTGCATTACTTGTTTTCCAATATCTATTTAAATAAGCTTGATACTGAGCTGCATGGGAGTTGATGAATATATAGATGAATATAATCTTCAGATTAAATTAAAACCTTTCTTGTAGTTATCTTGTCATACTAGTTTCATATTTCTTTATGAGCCTTTCATCATTTGGATTGCAAATGAGCAATATTACATGGATTAATAACCTTTCTAACATTAGATCTAACACACCTAACAAAGAAATATGATGTCTCACCACGAATTATATCCATTCCCTAGGAGGGGTGTGAACATCTCTGATTCCTATAGGGATTTAAACCTCACAAATTGCACACAGCACATAAAAATAAGCATTTAGAGAAAATTTTCTAGAGCTTGAGTGCCCTTTCAACCAGATATATCAAACCCTAAGTGTGTTCCTCTTGTACTGTCATCTTGCTCCCTCGGGCAGAAAGATGCCTGAGATTGTCTTTCCTGTGTATTGACAAAAACTTCAAGTAAATGACAGTAGGAACCAGCTGTGAAAAGCTTTTGAAATTTTTGCTCAAAAGTTTTACTTAGAAATTGGCTTGCTTTGAGAAATTAATCCCAGCTCCTGAATAGTAGGCTTCACCCTTTATTTCTCAATTTTATTGTCATTAATGGTATCAAGACAGGGCAAGTGTTACACCAAGGACAGAAGAATGAGCTAAAAGGGTTCATAGACCAATTGGGTGGTCATTGCCCTGGAAGATGCTTGGAAAGATGGATGCATGGCTGCGAAGGAGCTTGCACTGTCTGTGTATTTCCATAGTATCTTCCTTTATGTAAATAAATGCTAAATTTCATTGAAGTTATAATAAATTGTCATTTTCATGCTGAAATATAAAACATTTTGATGAACTTTTCAAATATCTATTATTATGACCGTACTTAAAAAAAAAATTTTCATCATCTAAATAATTTCAAAAGTATGACTGTCCTTTCTGTTGAGTCTTTTGAAATCCTATTCTATGAGATGAGATGTGTTTGTTCTTACTATATTTTTTGAAATCCCCTTTTAAGGTAAGCTTGGTAGATCTTTAGTTAGAGCTGCATTTCTAGTAACTTAAGTACCGATTACCCCCAGGGGGAGTATTCAGTCAGACTGACCGATAAACACGTTGCAGGTGACTTTAGGATTAAATCTCGTCTTGGGACAGACAGCTCCTGTTTATATTTTTAATTAAGTGCAGGCTTTTGTCCTTTATTTGAACCTGAGAAGCACGAGTATCACGTAGCAGGAAGTTTCAGTTGAGCAGCATACCGATTATTTTCATGCAGTTCCACTTTGCAAACAAGACAGAGAATTAACACATGGTGTGCTCGTAGCCTCTGGCCTGTGCACAGTCTTTCACTCCCTTGTAATGTTTTTTATTCTAGGATCTTAGGCAAACATAGGAGAAATGCCATGACATCTGAATCTCATTCATTTATGATTCTGTTGAATCATAAGTGGGAAGAGCAGCGTTCAGCACCAGGAAGACATGAAGATGAAAAGAGAAAGCCCCTGCCCTCAAAAAGTGTGTTATTTAGGGTGGGAGAGGAGACAGATGCCCCCCTCAGATAACTCTTATGCAAAGTGGATACACACTTGTGTCATCTAGCTGCTCAGAGCAGGAAACAATCACTTGTTATCCTTTTATCAGAGAAACAGTCCTATAAGCAAAATATTGCTTCATCCTTCATCTGATGTTGACTTGATTCTTTTAAAGGGGCCCTTTCAGCTGATCTCTCTGAGTATATCCATTAACATTCTGTCCCTGATGCTTTTCTCTTTTCTTTTTTCTTCTTCTTAACAGTCTTTCCTTTCACCTCATCCCAATGGCTCATACTATCACTCCTAAGGAGGCTAATTTCAAACATTACCCTGATTTTTCTTCTAAATCTCACCTCTGTACTTCCTGGTCATCTTAGTTAGCTGTTGCCTTGAACTCTTTAGATTCATGGAACCAACAGTGAAGTCATGATTATTCTGTACCAGACCTACAACTCTCTATATTTATGTATTATTTTTGTTATAACCATGACTATCTTCCTGGTCACCCAGGCTCAAAAGTGGAGCTTCACCCTTGATTCCTCTCTAGGCCTTTATTCCAACTTTCCCCACTGTCCCTACCATGAGTTAGTTGAAAAGGCCCTCTTGACCCCAGCTCCAGTATGTGGCTTACATTCCCACCATATAGGGCATCCTCGCTGTCCAAAATCAGACAGCAGGCACCAGGCCCTCTATGCCCAGTGTCTGCCCACATTAATTCACTCATCACTAAGGTGCTAAGTGTCAGTTGTATTCAGACCACCATGAGGTGTTGAGGATATGAAAACCAGAGAACTCTTTCTAATGAGAAATGCATATAATTAAACTTTTTTAAAAAAACAACATGAAAAGAGTACTATCTCTGCTTGGAGCATCAGGGGACATGTCTCAAAAGAAGTGATTCTGAAACTATAAAGAATGAGTAGGAGTAACCAAGCACAGAGGAGAAAATGGCATTTCAAGGTGAGGGACAAAGTGGGCCAGAGTCATTGTAACCTTGGAGACCTGTGCAGATTGAGACTCTTCCATCAGTTAGTGACTCATCTCTTCCTTTCCCTGAACCCCATAGGACTTGAAAGCTACTCTGCTTTCTTTTATGATTATTGTAATATTTGACAGCTCCTGCCTAGATTATAAGTTTTAAGGGTAGAGACCATGCCTCAATTGTCTTAGAGTTAGTTTATTAGAGCATTTTTACTCAGTATACTTTTGTGATAGGCTAAATAATGGACCAAATATGTCCATATGGTAATTTTCAGAACCAGTGAATTTATTAATGTACAAAAGAGACTTTGCAATATGATTAAGTTGAGGATCTTGAGATAGAGAAATATTCTGGATTATTCAATGCCCAGTGTAATCACAAATATCTTCATAAGAGGGAGGCAGGAGGGTCAGAGTCTACAGAGTTGTGGAAACAGGAAAGAAGACAGAATAATGTGATTTCTGACTTTGAAGATGAAGAAGATTTCATAAACCAAGGAATGTGGACAACCTGAGAAGCTGCAATAGGCCAGGAATGGATTCTCCAGAATCCCTCAGAAGCCCACACATTTTAGACCTCAGAACTGTAAAGTAGTAAATTTTCATTGTTTTAAGCCACTGAGTTTGTGATACTTTTACAAAAGCAATAGAAAACTACTGTTTAATATTTATAAATATTATATAGATTCATAACATGACTTTTAATATTTTCTTCTATATTAGCATGACAGTTGTAGAAACATTTTTTGGATGTTTGTATAGGCAATCCTAAATGTAACAACCATTTGATAAAGTAAAACAAGTAAAACATTTTTAATTATATAAGTTTCAGTTATCAAAGAATAATAAAAAATAAAACTAATGAGAAATCCTAGATATTTGATAAAGCCACTTCCTTCAACTGTTAAGATCCCTTACTTCAGAGTACAATTCCAAGAAAATTTTTTTTGTTGCAACTATTAGAAAATGTGAATTTTTACTAAAGTTCTCACAAAATACCATCCTACCTTTATCTTAAACTAGCTTTATAATCTGAAGATGAAGACAGTATTTCATGTGCAGGCTTCTCAGTGTTTTCAAAGAAGAAAATCCACAACCCATTGGCTCAGCATTGGTAGACAATGAGGACGAACCATGGTGCAGGGTGCAAACTTTCGGCAACAGTGGCCTAGAAGGGCCCTCAGATCCCACCCACGGGCATGGCGATCAGCAGGTGGTAGAAGCCTATACAAGACATTGGTCTAGGGATGTAGCTACCCAAAATTTACTTCTAACCTTAAATGACCTGTGCCGATGCAAGATTTACAAATACAGTCAATCCTTATTATTTGAAGATTCTGTATTTGCACATTCACCTACTTGCTAAAATTTATTTGTAACCCCAAAATCAATACTTTGACAATTGAAAGCAGATGTGCACAATGGCAAAAATGTGTCCATATGCTTGCAGCTGAGATCAAGCAAGGCCACACTCTGCCCTATTATTTCTGCTCTCCTACGGAGATGACCCAAGGATGGAAGTTGTAGCAGGGCAGTGCAGGGCAGTGCAGAAAGCTCGGGCTCTGGGGCCAGGTGGATGAAGTTTGAGTCCCAACTGTGCCCCCTATTAGTGGGGCAGCTTTGAGCAAGTCACTTGACACTCTAAACATTGGTTTCTTCTTTGTAAAATTTTTAAAAAAAGAGAATCTACTAAGTGAATTTTTTTAGGATTTAAGATTATAATTTATGTGAGATATATGTACAGGGATGGGCAAAAGTAGGTTTACAGTTGTAATACAAATAAGTAATAATACAAGAAGAAATTCTGTTTCACATACTCACAACTGTAAACCAACTTTTGGCCACCGCTGTACACACACACACACACACACTCATTACCACTAGGATCAGTGGTTCAGTAATTGTTAATTTAATGTTTGTGGTGACTTTATGGACTATAACTACCACAAATATGAGAATTAACTATACATTTTAATGTGAAATATTTTATTTTAGAGATTGGCTGGAGCTGAGGTGATGCTACTTAGATGTCCGTAATGAACCTCAGTTAAAAATATTTATGTTAAACTCGCCCTGAGTTAGTAATACAGGCCAGCATATAGCACACTTTAGTACCCTGTTTTTCCCTTGTAGAAACAGAATGGACAAAATAATGATTTCTTCTATCATGTTGTATTTGTTCTGTCTTTTCATAAGCAAGGTATATTATTTGCTATTTATTTTAGCAAGTTACAAATTTTCTTATAGTATTGCATTTAAAAAGTGTAAATAAAATATATAGAATTCAGAGATGTAATCATTTTATCACTCCCTACTTTTCCAAAGAAGCTTATTTCTTTGTTGCAATAAAAATATCCAAACCAATACTCCTTTCTCCACAACATTTATCTAGTATGGAACAGGTTTTTTTGTTTTAAAGACTCATTCAACAGGGATTAATTAAGCACTATGCTGAGTACTGTGGGAGATTCAGATATAGAAGGTAATTTTCCTTGTCACCAAAGCTCTCATACCATTTTGGGGGAAATTAATGAACACATAAAACATAAAAAGAAAGGTATGTGATCAAATATATGTGAGTATATTGTAGTCTATAGATTTAATTGCTAACTTAAAACATTCCAAGAAAATTGAAGTGTCTACCAATCATAATTTTAACAGTTTGGAATTTTTGTTGATTTTAATTTATTTTCTAATTAAAATGCTCTCGCTTCTATTAGTGTGATTGATTTTAAACACTGGTAAAGAAAAAGAAAAAATGCCACTAGCACCACCAACAATAACAAAAATTGTTCCAAAGTTTCCACATAAAGTCAGTAAACTCTAGTTTGATGGGTTAAATGAACCATGTGAAGCTACAAATTCAGAACTTTTATGCACCTTATAAAAACATGGCATAAAAAATAGATGAACTGCCTCTTCTAGTAGAGTGAGAATTCCCGGATCAATGTTTGCAGTTATGCTATGTATTAAAGCCACTAGAGTCCATTTGACAAATCACCTCTCTGAAGGGCAAAATGTGTGGTTAAATGATTAGTTATCCTCCCTCTCACCTCCTCTCCCCTCATTGGACATGTAGCTCTCGTCTTCTTTTTTCATGTGTGGAGAAAGTAGTACAACATCTGAATTAAGTTTTCTTTCAGACACCTTATTGGCCTGATTGTGGATGAAAGAGTGATGCATAGGACCCAACACTTACACAAAAGATTCATATCCTCAGTAGAATTATATTTGCCAGACCCACATCTCGTGCAGAGGAAACAAGGAGTCCCTTGTGCTAACAGCAGACAAGTTGTCTATTCTGGGCTTATTCTGGTAAACACAAACAAAAAGCTAACTGGCTTTAAACGAGGGGTTGGTACAGGACTGCATGATTTGGGGACTGCATCTGTTCATTCTGAACTCCTTGGCATTTGGCTCTCAGCTGCCATAGACTCACACCTATCCCAGGTTCGCTTACTGATCAGGGACCAGAGTGTTCCAAGCATCCTAGAGAATTCCCCTTTGGAAAATAATTTTTAAATGGAACCTTAGAGGTCTAGAAAAAACCGAACCTGCTTAAGTGAATCAATACCACACACACAAACTCACAAACACACATACGTTCCCATTAAAAACAACTTAGCCCTTTAAATTAAATTACAATAAACTAAATTAAATAAGACAGTTACTGCTACTACATCTGAAATTGTCCCATATCAGAAAAAGCCTAAAATTTCTAATTATGTCATTTTAACTAAACTTTCAGGAATTTAATCCTTTTCAAATAGAGCTATTGTCTTGAAATTACACTTTCAGAAAAAAAGGAGTTAAATCCTTTTACCAAAGTTCTTCATGAATGTTGATAAATGTCAGATTCAATAATTTATCACCTGGAGACAACATGCTTTGAAGCTGAGGGCATGGTAATTGTGGTAATGACATGGTAAATTGTGTTACCTGGGCATGACAGCCTCCAACAGCTGCTCAGGTGTCAGCTCTGTGCATTTCACATCTCATCAGGACCTGGGTCAAAGGGGCATGGCAATCATACATGTGTTCGAATGTTTGATCTCATGAAATTTAATAATTTGTTCCTTCAAGTCAGACATTCATGACGATCTTTTAGATACTGTAAGAAATTCCTAAGTATTAAGGGATCCTTAAATATGTAGGTGTTTTGTAATTAATTTTAGTCATTCTCTCACTCTACATTTGAGAAGAGAGCTAATAAGAGACACAAGAAGTTTTGCACTTGTGGGAATATGTATGTGGAAGAGATACTTCATTGTAAGTAATTGATGCCTAGAAAGTGAGAATTTTTAGGTTTTGTTATAAACAAAAGAGCACTCTTGGTATAGTCTTAATTTTACTTTTATCGTGGCACAGCAATCTATGTTCCTGTGAATTGTATCCACAAAAGGATAAGTGAAGTAAATTTGTAAGAATGTCAGACCGTTTGGATCAGATAGAATGTACTTTCTCAACGTTGAAACAGAGGCTAAGTGAGAATGGATGGTACTTTCAGATAAAACCAGTTGGCAGCCTGGGGTTTGTTTTATCCTTCCTTCTTAGGTATCTTTCTGAAAATAAGAATGTGTGTATGTGCTTGTGTGTGTGTGTCTGTGGTTGAGTCTTTATAAAGCAGTGAAAACTTAGTATGTTTGCTATCTAGTTGGACAAGTTTGTAAACTGAGTGTTAAAAACATGAGTCTGCCATTGGAGCTCCTTGTAACTAATGAGATGTATCAGAAAAAAACAAAAATAAAAACAAACAAAAATATCTCTCATAAGAGCTGCAATATGTTAGTCAAAGAGACAGTTGCTGCAGCAATTTGGAGGCACTTGATTTTTATTAATAAGTGATCAACAGTCTATATACTTCCTAGCTTTTAAAAATTAAAACAAAAATAGAAAACTGTGGTAGGGGAGAATTTTCTTTAAAGCATTAGTTTTATTACTCCTATTTGATGACGATGTTGTTGTTAAATTTTATATATTTCTGAGCTCTCAGTATATAAATATATATCTATATTAGATATTATATAGTATTACATAAAATATATATTATAGTTGTGTAATTATATATAAATTATATACTAGCATATATTATTATTTATCTTATATTAGGATTTAATACATATTAAATTTTATATATTGCTGTGCTCTCCTCCAACCTCAGTCGTCGGCAGCCGTCCGTCTCGAGAGACGATGGTGTAGCTTCTTAAGAGTCTATCTGCACCGCCGAGAATGGCTGTGCAGTCCGACTCGGGAGTGACACGGTATCTGTCTCCTCCTGTGTTGAATCGACATCTTGCGATGTCGCTGGAGTGTCCTCTCCAGTGAAGCTGAAGCTACAGAGCCTGGGCAGGGTGATATGGAGGGTCTGCTGTTGCCCATGCAGCAGACCCCCCCTCTCTTCACAGCTGAAGGGTCCAAGGGAAAGACAGAGTCAATACAGCTTGGCTTCAGGTGCGCCGCAGGAGTTGCTGGTGTTGACTACAACGTCAAACCGCCTTAGGGACTCCGGCTCCGGATTTTCTGTCGGGGTTTACTCCCTTAGCCTTTCCCCTGAAGAGGTATGCCGCAAGGCAGCGGAGGTTTTTTGGAGTCAGAGTTTTCCTTCTCTGATGTGCCCTGACTGGAAGATCGAACCAGCGACACTTAGCTCGCAGGCCGACGCTCAATCCACTGAGCCAAACCAACCAGGGTCCAGCCTCAGTAATGTATTAAAAAACAGAGTTTAATAATTGTTGCTATGCAAAGGTAGGAACAGAAATTATCATTTATGTTTTGTACAAGTGCAATTCCACTATCAGGTCACAAACCACCTTACCAGAGGCAGGCCGATAGTCCTGCCAATGTCAAGGTTTAGGTGCTGGATCAGGAGGGTGGGGATCTTTTGTGGACACCATCGTCCAGAGAAAGTCACAATTTGTCAGACAGACAAAAGATTACATTAGTAGATTCCATTTTATTCAACTTGACAAAGAACACACAAAACCTTTTACTTCCAGGCTATTTTTATAGGCTAATCTGTCATAAGTCACTCTCATTAACTTGGAAGCATTTTTATAGTTTTGTCTTTGTTAAAAAATTGCATACCAGTCATGAAAGGCTCCATCAGTTACTGAATAGATAGTATACATGTGGATTCAGATATTTGGGGGTAAATAATAGAGAAGAAAATATAATAAATTTGAGACAAGATCCTTCATGCTAAGCTGGCCGCAATAAATCACAGTTTTCAAAATAACATCTCTTGGGAGAAAGTTGCTTCCATGCTTCACAACTTAAGGATGTTTGTCTCATAAATTTTCACACATTTCAACAGAATGGTAAACATCAAGGTGTCATATTCAAAAGTGCTAGGATAAAATGTGAATATCTGTGTTCTGTTCTTAACTTTGTCACCCAATATGCTACCTTAGGTAAGGCAAGTAGTTCTGTGTCAGTTACAGCTCAGTGTAAACTTATCAAGGATGAATTATACCTGAACTTCCTCATAGAGTTGTGGGTGCAACTGAGTTTAGAAAAAATAAGAAAAGATGAGATCATAAACGCGAACCCAGTAAAAGAAGAAGTATGGTGGACTACTCTATCTGTAGGAAAAAATATATTTAGTCACAAAAAGCAGTCACAACTAGCTTTCTGGGAAGCAACAAGGAGGGAAGAGACATGAAATGAGCTGTATTGGTGACAATGTGCCAGTCCCCAGAATGGCTGCCTTGACTCTAACAATGCACTCTGCATCAGCCGCTGGGTCACCCCACTAAGCCAACCCTGGGAACTTTCCTTTCTGGTCTACTATCTTCTCCCTAGTCCCACTCTTTCCTGACTTTATATTCTCTAATGATGTCATTTCAGTGTGCCATATAGTTGTTTACAGTCTGGCCTACTCAGTCTAAGGAACCTGCTTTCCCACTTTGACCTGAACCTTCCCTGCCACTTTATCTGGGTGCTGCCCATGGGCTATCTAACTTGTTAACCCAGAAGTGACATCATTCTCAGGCTGTGCTAACCTACGTGGGAGATCATGGGAAATCTCTCAACCAGGTCTGCACTCCAACTGGCTAACCATCTCCCTCAGATATACTCTGGCTCTACCAAATCACCGGGGTCTTGCATGTCCCCTGCTGGTTTGAATTCTCAGAATACAATGAGACATATCAGTGTGAATTTTAACTTCCTCGTCCAGTTAGATATTCACCTATAAGCACAAAGGTTCCATTGCCATGACAGGAGACTCGGGTGCTATTTCTTAGTAAGTCACTTGGTGATTTAGGACAGTGCTTCTCAAACTGCAATGTGCATACAAATTACTTAAATCTTGCTAGAATACAGATTATTATTCAGTAGATCCTGAAGTGTGGCCTGAGATTCTTCACATCTAATGAGTTTCTAGGTAATGACGATGCAGTTGTCTCCCTCAATTTTGAGTTTCCGGAACCTGGACAGAGTTGGGTTGAACCTGTCAGAGAGCCCCCTGCTGGAGCAATTAAGTACTCTTCTGAGGAAAAGCTGCCCACCATGAATTGCATCAGTTGCTTTAAGGCTGTAACTGGACCAGAATCTTCTGCCAGGGCTTGGGCTAGAGCAACAAAGCCTGTGGTATCTGTTAGAAAAAGGGGCTGTCTCTCTCTTCCAGGATGAGCTAGCCTGAATCCCTGAATCTCATCAGTGTGGGTTTGGGTCCAAGCGAAGCTGAACATCCAGCCAAGCAGGACTGGCCTGTCCCTGGGGAAGGCTATGAAGACTGTATCTTCACTACAGGACACACAGGTGGACTCCCAGGACTGCACCTTTAACCTCTGCATTTCACATGCTCCCTCCCTAACTTAAATCACTTCACCAGCTCTGGTAAATAATTCTATGAAGGTGCTAAGAAGAAGCCCTTTGGCATTTAAAGGGTCTGCCTTCAACACTCATCATAAATCCACTGGGACAAGAAAATCATGAAATTGCTGTTGACAACCTTGGTTGCACAGCATCCTGAAGTGAGGGAACTGCCAAAACTATGCCAGAAGGAAGGCTTTAAGGGTGCGCTACATCCTCTCCATCCTAGCTTCAAACAACAGAGCTTTGCTGCCATCTGCTAGAAGGCGGCAGAGACAGGGAGACGAGGCTGGCACATCACAATCCACAGTGGAAGAGTTTTTCTCTGAACAGAGACTTTACAAGCTTGCCGTTATTTCAAGAGCTGAGTTATAAACCACCAGCCTCTCAAATGCCCAGCTGTAGCCCAATCAAAGAAAAACCTTCACCCTGGGCAATATGGAAATAACTATTGAGTTAACATTTATCCTGACAGCTACACTATGCACAATAGTAAGCAGGAATAACATGGTTTTCATATAGAAAAAACTTAAATATGCAGAAGCCCAGTGATAATAAAATATTCAGATGTATCTCTGGTAGGAAGAAGGACAAATTGAGAGACCGCAGTAATTGTGAAGATATCTATCACTTATAGTCTTAGAATTATGAAAATATGGATCCCTCTCCAAGGGCTTTTATTATTAAATTAATTCCTGTCTCTTATTTTTATGTATTCAAGCAGTGATATCACTTCTAACTGAATAGAGTCCAGCTCATTTTGTCCTGGCAATTAATTTCTTAAAACTGTATTCATATGAGAAATGCAAATATTGAATGAAAATAGTGGTTTCTACAAAAGAAATAATAAAGTTTTGAATTAAAAATAGAATGTCTAATATTCACTGTTGTATTTGGAGGACTGCACAATGTATTTATTAAGCACTGGCTATGAGAAAGGAAATGTTGTAGGATAAATCTCACATTGCAAGTGTCATTGCTCACGCAGTCTGAAGTGTGTTGCTGTGCTCAGGACAATATACACATCTACATAAGTAATTATCAGGTAAGTTTGAATATCTTAAGTATTACAAGAGAACTATAAATGGTGGATTGGACTTGTGTCCTGAATGAATTATTGACATATATAATTCTGACATATACCCATGATGGGAGGCCAGACAGAAAGGAGGCATCATTTCAGAAGAAAAGAACAGGATGCAATTAGAAAAAGAGAGACCACTCTGGTTACACAGGTGCTCAAATAGCTGAGGAGCCTAACGGTGGATGGTGGGACACCTCAAGGTTAGCAAGAGCAGCAGGTTACTGCCACTCCCACAGCTGGAAGGACAATAGTGTTACTGAATGCCAGAAGCCAGGGCCAACCTGCAGGTGCTGACCTGCAGGAGCTGGGACCATGGAGGGCAGGGATGACACATGGGCACTGGACCTGAAAGTTGTCACAGGACCCTGCAGAGTGGTGGGGGTATGGACAGTGGCTGCTCTCCTCCTTTTGTCCTCCAAACTTTCATTAATACCTCCATTGGTCAAACCTACCGAAGAGTACAGGCAAATCTTGGAAATTTAGTTTGCAGTACTGGAGCAAAGCAGGATAGTAGTGGAGAGTGATCTGAGGGTGAGCAAGCAGTGAACGGACATAACTGGCAAAAAGCAGTGACTGCAGAAAGCAAGGGACGTTTGGAAAATGACAAGTAATGCAGTTTACCTCTAACATAGTGTTAGTCAGAACAAATTTATAACATCTTTTCTTCACAGTTACTGGAGGACCTAGCAGGCAACCTAGCATATGGTTTGTCTCAAGAAATAAATTTGCATTAAACAAATGCATGAATAAAGGAATGAATGATGCCAAGTAAACTAAATATGAAGTTATGTTTCAGACCCACATCTTGGAAAGTCTAGAGTGATAAGCTGAGAAGTTTGATGTTTACCTGGTAGGCAGTAGAGTCATTAAAACCATTAAACTTGGAAACATGATAACAATTATGCTTCTTACTGGACAGATATAGAGACGGCTTTATATTTAGCTGAGTGAGGACTGGCTACATAATTTGTGGGTCTCAGTGTGAAATAAAAATGTGAGCCCCTTTGTTCAGAGATTATTAAGACAGCAAGAGCACAGTGTTAAGTGTGAAGCCCTTGATGCTAACCTCAGCCCAGTGTGTTATAGCAGATGCTTCTGAGAAATAAAGTTACTAGAATCAATGTCAGTTGTCATATTATGGGGCAGATAGTAGCTACAACAGAATTCTAAACATAATTTAAAACAATTATCATTATTTAATTTATTCTTGAATGAGAATGGTTTTTATGTTTCTGGAATTAAGTCTTTGTATGCTAAACATGGGCAGACAGAGTGCTGAAGGCAAAAAGTTTTTCCTATGAAATATTGTTTTTAAAATCATGTACCATGTTAAAAACATTGTTACTTAACTGTTACATCATGTTCTCTGGCTTTATTTTATTCATTGTTCTTGAAATAATTTATTTTCAACCTCTTCCTGAACTAGTTAGTACACTGTGGTTTGGTTTACTAATATTCAAGTTAGATCAGTATTCATTTTGTTGCAATTGTATCTTGTGGTACTCACTTCACTATAGGTCATCCCCAAAGGTGTTTTCCATGCATCTACTTAATCTTCATCTTTCTGTTCTACTTCTACTTATTTTGCACTGTTGCAGTGTAAGACAGGTCTATCAAAAACAATCACAATGAATTAATAAGCATGGATTTGGAAACTGGAGTTTCACTGCATATCACCCCTATGATGTCAACAGATGTTCGGGAGTATTTTATGTAGCTTACAGCACTCTTATTGTGCTATCTGTATATTGGTTGGCACCAACAATCTATCAAGACTACATTCTCAGTGAAGAAGGAGTACCAATTTTGTGTTTAATATGAGTGTGGGAATAAGATTGGCCTTTTGAAAAATTCTTCTATCATTCTGGTTTTTAAAAAGTCACATATTTTCTCATTTTTCCATGTGAAGGGCTTATAAAAGAAATTCTTAGAAATGTTTGCATTTGTCTCACAAACATATCAAATGAGAGGAATGCAGACAAGACTATGTCCTGTGTGGGATTCTTGCTTTTTAGAACTACAGATATACTAGGGAACTGCAAGATATATGAGAGAGCATGAACATGACTCACTTACATTATGATAAGAAAACTGGTGGTCAGAATTAGCAACAAATAAGGGCGTCAATTTCATAAATCAATTCACTCACATTCATTTATATACCCTTCAATAAATATTTATGTACCACCTACAGCACTGTACATTAGGGCTATCTTTGACATTTTTACATCAAGAACTTATACTCTACTGGAGGAGAAAAATAAGTTAAGAAAAAGTAAGCAAGGATTGCCAGTGAATTTGGCAACCTGAACTTATGTGAAAAAATTTCTTCCCTGACTCCAAACACATAAAATGCCAGACAAGAATACAACAAAAGCTTTCAAGATCAACATGTAACAACAATGGGAAACCTTCACATGCTAGAAACAAAGAGTAATTTAAAGTAAGAAATGTGAACCAGAGCTGAAGCAGATACCATTCTTATATCTTGGATTTGAAGAGATACCCAGGCCACAGAGTCCCATACAAACAAAAGTATGGAATCATGACCATATTTGTGAAAGGGACCCGAAAGAATCTGGCAACTCTCCCAGAGATGCAGCTTCAGCAAGGAAACCAGGGGCCTCGAGAATAAAGTGATTCACCCAAAAGAATCTTGACTCTCTGCTTTACATACTGTATGGGGGTGAAATACAAATTCAACTCACCCAATGGTATACTTACATATGATTCGAAATAGGTGAAACACCTGGGTATCTTCAGAGACAAACTCAGAACTATACTGTAGAAATAATCTCACAGCCAAGGCCATACATAATGTACACAAAGAATTATCCCCATTAACGGAGAGCTTGTGTTCAAAGATTAAAAATCATATGATGCTATGAGTTGTCATGAAGGAGACTCGGCACACATAATATAGAGGAAAGATTTTATTCCGAATAACTGGAAAACAATAAATAAACTGAAAGTGCATCTTAAATGCTCAAAGAAATAAATGTTTAAAAACTATAAGAGAGCCCTGGCTGCTGTGGCTCAGTGGATTGAGCGTTGGCCTGCGAGCCAAGTGTCGCTGGTTTGATTCCCAGTCAGGGCACATGACTAGGCTGCACGGCAGGTCCCCAGTTGGGTGTGCAAGTAAGAGGCAACCAGACAGTGATGTTTCTCTCCCTCTCTTTCTCCTTTCCTCTCTCTCTAAAAATAAATAAATAAACGAACAAGCAAATAAATAAATAAAAACTATAAGAAAAATAATAATTCCATAATTTAAAAAGAACATATAGATATAAGTAAAAACCACTCAAGTTTTAGAACTAAAAAATAAGTAGCTATTATAGTGAAATTTAATAAATGGATTGACAAAAAACTAGTTATGGTTTTCAATATTACTAATTTGTAATGCAGGTTTTAAAAGTAACAAAATGAAGTAGAAACTAAGAAAAAAATTTAAATGCCAGGTTAAAAGAAGAGGATAAGGAAGTCCAACATGTAGATAACAGAAGTGAGGGAAAGAAAAAACAGAGAAGAAACAAATATTCAAATCAATAATTATAATGAATTTTCCAGAATAAAAGACTCTGAGTTGATGAAACACATCAAATCCAAAGTTTTGTAACGATAAATAATTTTACACCTAGAAATAGCATAGTGGACCTAAAGAATGCAGAATGCAAAGACTCAAATGCTCCCAGAATGAAAATAATGTTATTTGAACAGACAGTATACATCTTCAGCAGCTGTTAGAAGATAATAATTAATATCTTTAAAATGTTATGAAACAATAACTGCTATTCTATAACTTTCTATACCTTGCTAAACTGCTATTTTAGAGTTAGGAAAAAACTAAATATATCTTCAGGTATATAAAAACAGACAAAGTTCATTCCACAAATGCCCTCAATGGAAGACTGAGATGAAGGATAACTTCTACCTTTATGGTGTAGGCAACTAGGTAAATATTTGAATTTACTGAGATATTACAGTAGGAGTACATTAAATTTTAGAGGTTTTGGAACTTAAATGCAAATTTTTAGCTGACAATTTTGCTGGGGATATAGATTTCAGAGTCATTGACATTTAAAAATATTTAAAGATTTAGAGTTGGACATGGTGGTCCAGGGAGAGAATTAAAAGTGAGACTACAATGGGCCCCAAGTAAGAATCCTAAACAACCCAACATTTAAGGGATAACCAAAAGAAGAACATGAGGAAAGACTGAGAAAGATCAAAGAGAGAAAAGAAAGTATCATGTGAATAGAAGAAAGTGTAATTGGACAACAATAATAAATGTTGGAGGTATCAGAGATGTTAGAAGCATCAGAACTGAAGTAAAATAAAAATTGAAAAATTTTTACTGGATATACCATAAAGAGGATTTTTTTGAAATATATTTTATTGATTATGCTATTACAGTTGTCCCAGTTTTTTCCCCTTTGCTCCCCTACACCCAGTAACCCCCATTCCCTCCAGCAATCCCTCCCCCCAATTTAGTTCATGTCCATGGGTCTTGAATATAATTTCTTTGGCTTCTCCATTACCTATACTATTCTTAACATCCCCCTGTCTATTTTGTACCTGCCAATTTGTGCTTCTTAATCCCTGCAACTTTCCCCCAATTTCCTCCTTCCCAATCCCAACTGATATCATCGATATGGAGATCAGTTGGGAGGGGGAAAGGGTTTTTTTTTTTGATGATCTAGACAAGAGAATCATTGGAGTAGTGGAAACAGAAGACAGTTATAGTGAGTTGAGGATTGAATGGGAAGTGAGCATGTGAAGACAGTAAACATAGGCAACTCATAAATCTTGGCTGTGAATGATGAAGGACACTAGTTGGAATTTTAAAATATGGACAAGAGAGCGAGGTTGGATTTGTTTTGTTATAATAATGCAGAGGCTTCATTGTGTTTAAATACTGATGGAGAGAATCTAATGGAGAAAAAATAAGAGAAAAGGAAATAATTTGGGGAGCCTGAAGGGTATGGGATCAATAACAGCCTTGAAGAAGAAAGTGTTACTGCTTCCATGATGACAAAGAGAATAACATAAGAATTGCAGGACGGGTGCGTTGGCAAAACTTTGAATGGGAAGTCCATGTAATGGTGTCTATTTTTTTTCTGAAATTAGAAATAGGGTGATGTTCTTCTATCTCTGGATAAAAGAGAAGGTATGAAATGCCTATAATGAAGGATAAGGAAGAGAACTAACTAAAGAAATCCTGAAGCCTTTCAAGGCACCCTGATAGCTTATTTGGGTTGACACCATGAATTTTGGGTTGTGAGAGTATGCATCTTACTTGTGAAAGATGTACATTTGAGTATTTCTTCACTCATTAGTCAGATGAAAAGATAGTTGGCTTGATCCCAGAATATGTTTTTACCAGACAGTTAAACAGAAAGACACAAGGACAAGGATGTTGGGGCTGTGATAAGAGAGTGTTTGAAGTGATGGACTGTGGGGAAAATACCACTAATTAACTTACATTACAGTATACATTTATAGGTCTAAAAGGAGCAGAATAACTTTTAAGTTTTATTTTTTTTCACTTTTTATAAAGATTTTATTTATTTATTTTTAGAGAGAGGGGAAGGGAGGGAGAGAGGGAGAGAAACATCGGTGCATAAGAAAAACATCGATTTATTGCCTCTTGCACACACCCCAACTAGGGACGGAACCTGCAGCCCAAGCAAGTGCCCTGACTGGGGATTGAACCACCTTTTGCTTTGCAGGATCATGCTCAACCAACTAAGCCGCACTGGTCAGTGCTTTTTTTCACATTTGATAAGACAAAATAATGTTTCATATGGATGGTGTGACTGGCATGACTTTATTTAGTGGTCAAGAACCATTTTTAGGAGTAAATGATTAGTACTGTATTGCATACAGAAATTACTCATGTCTCCCTTTATTCCCCTTATTTTCTCCAGATTTATTTCCACAAAATAATTGTATTGTATATAGGGCCTTATCATTGCTTCATGATTATCCCTTTTAGGGGTACAATTGAGGTTGATAAAGAGAGGAGAGCAGGCAGTGAACGTTGAAGCAGAGAATATTGAGAGTCTTCTTTGCAGGGGAGAGAGGGAAAAAGGTCATTTAAAAAGAGTGGTACCAAAGTAATATCATAGACAGTAGTTATAACTTGCTTGATTTCTCACAGGTTTTTTTTGATTGCTTGAAGTTTAAGTACTGAGACTGTGTCCCAGTGTTGCTGCAGTGAAATAATCAAGGGGCAAAGGGACATAATAAACTAAAAACTGGACAGGCACTCCCAATAATCTAATGGATCATCGATCTGACTAAGTATATTAGTTTTAACGTTCCAAAACTCACAGGATTTAACATTCCAAAACTTTTTAAATTCTACTTTTATAAAGGGCCTAAAAGAAAATGGAGATAGAGAGTAAGGCTAGAAACACTGAAAACAATCCAGTTCTTAATACAAATAGATAAATGAAAAAGAATATCTTAGGTACTATCTCTCCATAGAAATTGAAAGAATTGAGTTAGTACTTGAATCCTTTTGACCCTGTTATGGGAAAGTCTTTTATTTTCTTTTCCTTTTCTTTCTGTCTGTCTTTCTTTTTAAATTTCTAAAGAGAAGGAAAATGTCAGGCAATAGTGTGTTGTTACTGCAACAAAGTATTATTAAAGCATAACTACCAAACCAGAAAACATTGCCCTGTAAATTTAATGCAATGTCAGTTTTGATCTAGGTATTTTGCTCTCCAAAGAGATGCTTAATCTTCTGAACAAAATTGAACTGAATGGATTTCAAAAAAAAAAGTCTGTTGTACTAAGATCTCAGTACAGTTTACCAGACAAATAACCAACTAGAGGGAGTTCCCCTAGGTGAGTATATGAATTTGAAACTTTGGTTTAACTGCGAAAGTATTGATTGGGTGGGTGGCACAATGATAAATGGTACCACTTTACTTTCAAGAAAGCAATTAGAAAATTAGGTCATTACTACTTAAATTTAGTTTTCTGAATGTAAGATATTCTGTCTTAAAAAAAAAAAGAATCAGAGGGATCAAGACCAAATAAGATCATACACCTGAATTAGAAATGTAAGGCTTGGTTAGAAATATCATTAGAAAGACTTGAAGATATTTACTGAATATGGTTATTTCCTGGAAGTAGTGATATTTACAAAGTTTAACAAGACCTATTCAGTTAATTTTTTAGAAATTAGTTAATTTTTTTTAGTAACCAAATAAATACACCTATGATATTTAAGTACTTTGGAATATATAATAAGACATAATTAGTCAAAAACCAGATTTACATGTAATTGTATATAAAATATCACCAACTTGTTAAGGCACTTCATGAAATAATGAATAGGAGGTATGTGAATAATTTAGATATTTGGGGAATAGTGTGATCCTGATAGGTTTCAAGAATCATACTGAGTTTTATTTTACTGTGGCTTTAAAGTTGTGAATTCAGATTTGGCATTTATTGAGAGTATAATATTCAACATTTCTTTTCATTTTTATAATAACTTTAGTAGATCACTGTTATTGCTTCTATCTTGAACATGAGATGAAAATACAACAAGAAAAGCAGTTAGTCCAGATCACATAACTATTAAGCAGAAGAATGAGGATCCAAATGCAGGCTCTCCCTCTACTTGGCCATTCGACTCCTTCATCCTGTATAAAGTCCAATGACCTCTAACCCCTATCCAAGGGAGCTTACAATTTATTCCAGTCATCATCTAATTAGTTTTCTATTCATGCCAAATTCTTGATCATACTCCATGTTTTATCTCCTAGAACAAAACACTCTCCCAGCCTGTACCAGTCCAAATGTGGTTCATAATCCTTTGCCACACCCACAGAACACTATGATGGCTAACGACTGTTCGTTAATGTGGGGGGAGGTGGAGTTCAGCACAGCCCAGAATTGGAAACAACTTAATATTAAAAGTAATTACTGTAGTTCCAATGAGTTATTGGCCATTTCCTAAAAAGGGCAGTGCTTATTGGTTGTGCTCTTCCTTAGGTTCCAACTGATCACTATGTTCATGTATTCATTTGGCCACTCCCTTTTGAGACCATTTACTCCTTTTCTGTTCCCAGGGTCATTTACCCTCTCAAAAAAAAAAAAAAAATAGTGAACAACTCTACAATTCCTCTTATTCATTACAGAAAACCCACTTCTCCTTTTCTTCATATCCCCTCAACTGAACTAACCCAGGATTCTCATTTGCATAACCAAAATGGATTTTTAAGGCACTAGAAAATTTTCCTAAAGAACCATTTCCCTGGAGATGACATTCTGCCACTTCCCAGAAGGCAAAAAGTAACTACCATTTGTTTTGTATCAAATAACAAACTTCCTTGTTACATTAATCTCTTTCATACATATTTATTTTTGCACAGTGGCTGTGAAAGAGACCAGAGTGATGAGAATCATTTATAAAATTCTTGGCTTTCCAGAATTTGTGAAAAAAAAAGTACCTCGAAGACTCAAGCATTTCTTTAAAAACCTACCAAAGCCAGACTAACTGTAGCTGGCTGTGAGATGTTCTTTATTCCTTAATATGTACATATTAATATTTAATTCCTTTATATGAAATTATCCAGCCTTAAAGGTGAGATATTAAAATGTTTGTTAAAGAGTTTCCAGTCACTTAAACACAGGAAGAAAAGCTCTAGGTAGTGACTTTTCTTTCTCTCCCTTGCAGTTTATACATTAAAGCCCTTATTTGTAGGCACCAAAACTAGACATCTTGCCAGGGGCTACATATCCTCAGGTGCCCTGCTGAGGAGGTGGTATGCAATGTTTGAAATGTTTGAGATGACAAATAGCTCAGTGGATCTGGCCTCTTCCCCTCCTGCTCTGAGCCACTGGCAATCTATTTCAAATTGTGAGTGCATTGCAGAGTGAAGCAGGTACCCATGAGTGCCAACCTCACCCCAAGCGATGTCCTATTGAATATGGGATTAAGTGAGAGTTCAGGGGACTAGCCAGAGAATAAAAGTGCACATCACACTGGAGGCATGATGAGGTTAAGAGAAGAAACTCATTGTTCCACGCTTCTTTCACATGTTTATGTTGTCTTATGCAATTCTGTCAAATAGTTCTGAAATGGCAAAAAAATAAAACTATGCACCAACCACATTCCTTTAGATGAATAGTTTGCCCATCCAAGGGGGCATCATTCAGATGCCAAGAACAAAATCTAAATTTGAACTATCTTGAGGTGAACCTAGCCTTTTGTCATTTTGCTTAAAACTCAAATAGTACTTTTCAAAATGTCACCTCTCTGAATTGCTGGGAATGTACCTGTGTTAACCACGGTGGCGTCCAGATCGGTGGATAGTGTTGGAAGACAGAGACGGCAACCTGACCGCATCATGCTGACTGGGAAAATGATGGCTGAGTTCATAGCCTGGATTTTTTTTTTTTTTTTTCATTCTAAGGCTTAGCTGTTATTGACTGTGTGATCTGGATTTTATCACATTTTCCTTCACCCTGGGAAATGACTCTTTTCTATATATAACTTTTCTAGGATTCAACTTCTCAAGAACTAAGATCAGCCTGCCTATTAATGCTCAGACTTGGTTTTTCCCCAAAATATTTGGAAGTGTTACAACAGAGTTTGTGTGTGTTTGTGTGTGTGTGTGTGTGTGTGTGTGTGTGTGTGTGTGTGTGTGTGATAGGTAGGGTTGTGGTAGAAATCTCTTTGGTGTCCCTGGGAATATAAGTATATAAGTGGAGTGTACACAGTGACACTGGCGTCTCCTCCTTCCAGAGCCACCTCAGGGAAGATGGAAAGCAATGCTATTAAGGTCTGCATCCCTGCTGACCTCCCCCCAAACCCCCTCACCTAGATTTAAATGTAATTGGTTCAACTAGAGGACAAAATCAAAATGTTTTTAAAAAGAAACATAATACACAAATCTCCTTGCAACTGTTTTTTAAAAATCTGTAGCAGATAGTGTACTGAGGAATTTAAAAATCAAAATGATGGATTGGGGCTATGTAGGCAGCTAGTTCAGATAATTTTATGGGAAAAAAACTTACATATTTTGCACAACAAAGGAAAAAGAATAGAATTGACCCATTTCCAAAACAGTTCAGAGAACATTCTATACAAATGACAGTACCTCCCATAATATGATGCAAGGAAGAAAGGCTGACCCTGTCCTACTTTATTTACTCTACACCAGGATAGTATTTATAAATCTTTCAATTTTTAATATACAAATAATTTTTAAATTTATTTATTAATTTGAATTTTACTTATTTTTATTTTATCCTCTTAGAGTAAGCATTGCTAAGTGTTTTTGAGATAGGAAACTAGATACTGCACAAATAAAAAGGATTATTTTTATTGAATTTATTGGGGTGACATTGGTTAATAAAATATGTTTCAGGTGTAACACATCATCTGTACATTGTATTGTGTGTTCACTATCCCAGGTCAAGTCTCCTCCCATCACCATTTATCCCCCCTGTACCCTCTTCTACCTCCACCCACCCTCCACCCCTCTGGTAAACACTGTGCTGTTTTCTGTGTCTGTGAGAGGTGTTTTTTGTTTGTTTGTTTGTTTGTTTCTTCTTTTTTCTTTTTCTTTTTTAATCCCTTCACCTTTTTCACAATTTCATACAGAAATTAAACTGACATGGAAAATCTTGAGTGAGCATATGTGGTCAACCATCGAAGTGTGATTCTTTGCAAGTCCTAGATTTATCACTTACTGGGTAATCTTGGGCAAGTTCACCTCTTTGAGCCTCTGTTGTCCCCTCATTTATAAACTGTGGATAAAATCACTCCCTGTTTGTTCTCTCAGACTGTGATGAGAATTCAGCAAGGCACTGTATGGGTTCTCGTCATTCCCATGCATGCTTATAGGAACTACTCTTGGTGTTTGTGTCCTGATAGACCCATCCCTATCATTACTAGGCCTGGCTAAGAGAACCATTGTGAGTCCCTCTTCATTCTATCTCCATCACCATCCCTCCATCAACCCCTCCGGCACTGTGAGGGACCTCATGCACATGTGTTGGGACCAGTTTGTACACACATCAAAGCCCCAGGGGTCTTTAAACACCCTGCATTGTTGCACCAATGAAGTACCAGTGGTGCTGTAACAGAACCCTTGGGCTCTCCGATTGAAACAGAACCCACGGGCTGTTCAGTTAGGGGCCCGATTGCCCGCCGCCGGAATTATAACTCTGAATACCAGAGTTTGGTGAAAAGAAAAAGAATTGTTTATTTACACATAGTCCTGCCTCCCCCTTCCAGACCTGGCCAGTCTTAGGAAAGTCAGAAACACCGTTTCCCTACTTCCTAGACACAGTTCAGCTTTACCAGTAGCTGCCAATCACTCAGTTCTGATTGGGGAGGTCCTTTCTGTGCAGTGGTGCCCTCCAGCTCTCAATGCAGGACCGCCTGGATTCTCAGCCTCCTTGTAAACTGCCTTCTTCCTGCAAACCGCATGGATCTCCTCTCCTTCTCCAAGCAGCCTGGCAAGAGCTTCTTCTTAAAGCAGCCTGGAGACCCCTTCTCCAAGCCACATGGACAGAGCCCACAAGAGCCAGAGAGTGAGGGCGTGAGGGCCAGAAAGAGCCTGAGAGAGAGAGCCTCCTAGAGCCAGAGCCAGCCCAAAATATCCGCAGCTGCTCCTCTCTTCCTCACTGCCTCCTCTCTCTCCCCCACTGCGTCCTCTCATGCAGTGGGTGTTGCAAACGGTTCTGACCATTCACAGAACCCTACGTAGGCTCTGTCTGCTTCTTCCGTACCAGCCCACAGTCCAAGATCCCTCCCATATTCCTGAGCCTTGGAAGTAAAGCAGATCTTTGCAACAATGTTTCCAGCCACTAGCTCCAGGCATGCAAGGGCATCCTGAAAGCTGCTTCCCTTTCCCTATCTCCCAGCCGCAAACTCTGGGGTTTGTTTTTGGACTCCCCTGTTTCTGTAACAGTGCAGTCTGGTCTCCACCCCTGCCCAGAGATCTGATTTGGGATGAAGGCTCATACATACCCAGCAGGGCCTGAGGGATGTCTGGCCAGGGAATTCTGGCACTTCAGGAACTCCGTGCATGGGCTAACTAAAGCACGGACTCTGTGGGCAAGCACCTGGGTCCTTCTCATCCTATGTGGAAGTGAGGGGTCTGGAAGAGAGCAAAAGTGGACCCTCAAAAGTGTAGCTCCTGGCTGGGGAATAGCCTCAGCTCCACAATTCCTGGGACAAACTTTAAGGCAATGCTCTTTCCATAAAGCTTTTTTTTTTTTTTCTGGTTTATTTAGTGTAGCATATTTAGTTAAATAATAATTTAGCATTAAAAGTTTACTTAACATAGAATAATATTTTGTGGTTGCCTTGTATAGAATGCAGATGCTTTCAGCTGCAATTAAGTGAAACCTCTAACTTAAACAAAAAAGGATTAGATACCTCACACCAAGGCATCCTGAGGTGAGGTGGGTCCATGGTGCATGTTCAGAGCCTCGATGGCATCACCCTGGGGTGTGCTCCCTTTGGTTTTCCTTGCAGTGTATTGTTGATTTTGTCCTCATGTTCCAGGCATCACACCCAGTTGTGACAACATCCACCGAGAGAAAAGGAGATATTTTCCCCTGTCTGTCTCTTTTTATTGGCATGAGAAGCATGTTAATGAGATTCATAACAGAATTCATTTTAGATGTCATTGGCCAGAAATGTCAACCAACCACCTAAAGCAGGAGGAATGAGCCCATGATGATTAGTGTATATCAGTCATGTTCCATCCATGTCATGTGAGAGGAGCATTGGGTACCAGCATGAAACAAGAGGAGAAATGCCTGCAGGGTAGGTACTCAGCTATGTCTGCCATAGTCAATAAAGCTACAAAGTTACTCCACTCCCCTGTGAATGCCAGATTCTTAGTCTTGTGCAAATCTAAGCTTCCAACTGCTGAACACAGTTGGGAGACTTCTCAATGTTTCCAAACCCTTCCTGTGTTCCACTTCCTGTCTTTCTGGGTGAGCTGCATCAGTAGGAGCTACACCCTATACTGTGTCTGGGTCTGGCTTGCTTTTTCTGAAATCAGCATCTCACACTGAACACCACAGAAGATTTTGCCAGAAAATAGTTTATTGCCTTAGGTGTTCAGATGATATTTATTTCTCTTCCCTCCTGGCATGTCTCCCACTCTTTCTCCATTATTAGGGAAAGGCCCTCTTCTGGTCCCTGCTGATGCTGCAGCTATTGACCCAGTCTGCAGCCTTTTCTTTACAGCTCTTCTCTTGACTATGAGTTTCTTCTTTACTATTTACAGTAGCATCGCAGACATAAAATGCCTAGCTTTCCATCTGTCATGTAACAGGCACTCAATAACGTCTGCTCTCTTTGCTTTCTCCTAAGTATTCAAGTGTTGGTGAGCCTTTCTTACACGTTAGATGTACTAGGTCATTAACAACTTCTCTAGTAAATTTAGGCAGTCAACCAGGTTTACAGAAGATTACAAAGTACACTGCTACATCTGAAAACAATATCCACTGACCTAAGCAAACTTTCCTTATTTTTTTTCTCTCAGTTCGTGAAATATGAGCTTCTCTGAATCTAAGGCCCAACCTTTTGATGCAGGTCAATGTGAAGGAAAAGATAAGTAGGATAAGGATTTTTTAAAGATGCAAAAGAAAAAACTTGGTGTCTGCATGAATGAAAACTATGCTGGCATCTCAAAGAATAAAATTAAGCTCACCTCTGCCCTCCACGAGCTTTCTCCACAAGCTAATGATGTGATGATTAAGACAGTGGGAGAGAAAGCAATGAATTGTGGTCCTTTCCTCCAGATAAAAAGCTGGGCAGGACTGTGTTTGTTAGTCAAATAAATTGCTGTTTAAAGTGAACAAACTCTGACTTCACAAGCATATATTCTGATGAAACTCATATTATTAACTTTCTTAATGAAATGTTGCCCCTTGTTGCCTTCATACGAAAATTAACCCTAAATAATATAAAAGCTCCTAATTCAATGTAAATTCTACTGATTTGTCTTTTCAAAGTAAATCTACTTAGGGAAAATAAGATAGTTTTAAATTATTTAGCAGAAATTACTGTTGAATCTTTCCAATGTTTCAGTTCAGAGAGTTTCTATAAAATTCTAACTATAAATGATAAAATTTTTAAAGTCTGGGTGAATATTTAAATATTGTTTCAAATGGGTGCCCCACTTGATGGTTTATAAATTCTAAATTGCTAAGTAACTGGCAAGTCTCTACTTTACTTTTCATTGGTAACCTGGACATAGCATAATATTGTAATACTTTTATAAAACGAAAATACATACAAATCTACATAGATTGTACATAGATTAACCACACTCCTTGAAATAACAGGTTTTATTATTTTTTGTGAACAGAAATAGGTTTAAATGCTAAAATGGTGGTTATTAGAACATATTTATAGGTATAGTTGAACAAAACATCTTAGGAAAGAAGGAATCTACATGAGTCTTGCTTTAAGAGGAAAATATTAGTATATATTAGTATATGTTGATAGGCATATCACTAAATATTCTCACTATGAAAACAGAAAAGGAGTTGTTTTTAGTATCTATTGCTGTGTAACAAAGTATGAAAAGCTTAATGGTATAAAACAATCATCTATTTTGCTTGTGGTTTTGTGGGTTAGGAATTTGAGAGGTCTCATCTGGGAAGTTTGTCTCTAATCCACATGTTGTTCACTGAGGTGACAAAAGCTGGAAGATCCACTTCCAGAATAGTTTCTTTATTCACACATGTTGGGAACCTGCGTTGGGTTGGATGGAACAGCTCATTGCTGGTTCAGGCAGGTTTCTATGGGGCCTCCATGTGTGGCTAGTTTGAGCTTCCTCACAGCATGGTGGTCTCAGGGTAGCCTGACTTCTTACATTGTGGCTGGCTTCTCTCAGAGCAAGTCTTAAAAGACTCAGGAAGTGGAAGCTGCCTGATTCTCAAGACCCCTAAAAACTGGCATTTCAAACACATTCTGTGAGTTAAGCAATCTACTAAGACCTAGACAGATTCAACAGGAAGGGAATTTGACTCCACTTCTTAACAAATAGTTATTTTTATTCTAGCACAGGAGTGAATGAAGATACTATGAAAAGAGTCTTTATTTTACAAAATAATTTATTCCTGTTTCTTTATATAAAGAACATTCCAAAGAATAGTGTCATTTAAAATTAATTATTAACACCTACCTTCCTAGAAACATTATTATTCAAAGGGAACAACAAATACACACATCCCTACTTTGGTCAGTAGCTGAAGGGTACATTAGTAAGACTAGCATTCTTATTTTCAGAGATATTTAAGATCTGGCAATTGTTTTTGTGGTTGGTGTGTGTGTGTGTGTGTGTGTGTGCCAATCTGACTTCATCATCTAAAGGTCTTCCAAAGAACTTTTCTGCCAACAAATGACTACCTCAGAATGAGGTTCTAAATATCAAAAGGCTTACTCTTAAGACTTAATTCATGCCAGCCAATGTTGAGAATCAGAGGAACTGTTGCTTGTCACATTAATTATGAGCTTGTCAGGTGGATCTAACTGGAAGGAATTCTGTACTTGAGATTATCCAAGACAACATGAAACTGTTGTTTCTCATTCTGATTTAACTCTCTTTGTGGAGGGGTCAGCCCAGGAAAAACCTTTGAGCATTCAGTTCTTCTCAGGCTTTCTACACACTCTAACGTGTGGCAGACCCCAGAGCTGGGGCGTGCAGATGGAGTGTCAGCTCTGCCAAGGCAGATGGTCAACCTCAGAGGCCCAGATCTATCTGTATCGATGTTTCTGAAGGTCCACTTTCTATAGCTCAGTCCACACTGTTGGAAGCTCACAGCATGCAGTGTGCTCATGGTAACTCTCTTTGCCTGAACAGCCTAGCAGAATATCAACTAACCAAATAGAAACTGATAGAAGAGCAAGTGGAGTTTATCTAAAGTCGCAGGAGGGCAGTGAGAGGTTCACCAAGCAGCGCCAGCTGAGGCCAATGCCATGTCCACATCCACATAAATCCAGGCACCAATAGTAGCATAAACTCCTCTGCCTTTTCTACTATTGACCAAACAGAAGTGATGCAGTTTTTAGATATACATAGATTACCTAAGACTAGTTGGTCTTTAAATTGACTGAGTTAAGCTTCTCTGTTCCTGCCCTATGGTACAGTACTTAAAATTCTCACACATCCAGGTTTATACAACTGTTTTGGGTATTGTTAAATGATAGCTTTTACCTATCTAATTGAAGAGACCATTGCACCTTGGAAAAATCAAGTTACTTGTTCAAGGTCCTACTATTTGTTTCAAGGAGTAACTTCTGGCAACATCTTCTGAGTTCTAGAAAAGCTCTCCCTTTCTATTTAGATTGTATTAGATTATTGACAATTTTGTAGTTGCTGCTCACTACAAAATGAGCATGGGGATTTGAACCACAAACACTGGTCTCTAAAATGGTGCCATCTTAGCTCATAAAGGGGAGAAACTGCCTTGTCAATTTGTGTTTTATCAGACTAATTTGTACTTGGAAAACTTTATGGCAGGAAGTAGAGAAGAAAGGAATTCAGTGAAATGTAACACCACTTTTCCCTTAGAGATTCTAAGGGAAGGCAAGGGAGAAAAGTGATGATAAAGATATTAAGAAATTCTCAAAGGCTAAACTTTATAATATTTGTGTAAATGAAGTCATTGATCTTGAGAATATTAATAATTATCCTAGGTTATTACAGACCACCTGACAAGACACGGTCTTAAAGAGAAGCACCTAGCCATACCCTATGTAGCTTTGTCCCAGGACCGAGGTGAGAACATTATAAACATGATTGCATCATGCACTCAAACATTTAGGATTATTACTAAACACATCACTTTATTTAACTCTTACAATGACCGTGTGAAGTAGGAATCGGTTTTACCCCCATTTTAAGATAAATACAATATGACTTAGAGAGGTTAAATGATGTGCCTAATATCCCACATTAAGTAGCAGAGCTGCAAACCTGAGCTCTTCACTACACAGAACTGCCCTCAATCACCATAGCCAATAAGCTCAGAAAAGGTAAAAATCTCTGGGTTCATATTCTAGTCCTCCCAATCACTAATTGCAACATTATGCCAGTTATAAAAAATTTCCAAGCCTCTTTCTCCACTAGAAAATGGAAGTCATTATCAGCTACTCCATGAGTTATTGTGAAGATTAAATTAAATAATATTTAGGAATCAATAGAGTACCCAGTCTATAGTAGGTACTAACTAAATACTGAAGTACTAAAAAAATTCTAAGTCTGAAGATTTTTTTGGAGGGGACATTCTACTCCTGAAACATTGCAATTAGGTATTTAATAGTTAAAATAAGCAGTTTATTCATAGAAATAAATTACTTGGTAAATGATAAATAGTTTTAAAAGGTTTGCCTAGATATTCTTGACAAAATAATTTATTCACATAGCCTCGAAATCTAGGAACTATAAGTCCCTATAAGGAAACAAAAGTAAAACCCTATCTACTTCCACTTTTCCTAGTTGACTCAGAAGTATAGAATTACTGCAGATTCTCATTATCCAAAAATATTGTCAGCATTTTTCCATTCAAATCTAGTTGAAACAAAAACGATGTTAAAAAATTAATGGGAGTTAGCATTATATTATCTGGTAGTTACGTTACCCCCCCCACACACACACACACTGCCTTTTTAAAAATAAGTATCATGTGCACAGTAACTTTCCTTGTCATGATTCTGTGCCTTCTTTATAGTGCATTTTGCCAATGAAACATTGAACATAAATGAACATTCTCGGGTATCCTAGCAACAGAATGTGATTAATAATACCTCTTAGAGCAGGGCAAATAAAATGCTTACGAGTGAGCGCGAACTCAGAAACGGCTATGGAGAAACTGGTGTGCATTAAGGGAAGCTTGATAGATTCCATGGCATAGAGTATTATACAAAGATGGAAGGAGGTAGAAGGGAAGGTATATTTTTGAGAAAAGACTATATCTGAGTATAAATATGCAGTATATGTACATATATCACATGTACATATATGTAATACAAGTATGTGTATGGGCATATATGGGCATATACATACACACATACCCATATATGTATATACACACTGCATGTATATATATTTGTATATATATAAATACATATATATATATACACAAAATTTCCTTTTTATTAGAAGTGATATAAGATACTGAGATGTACTACAAATCCCCCTCCCTACTCATTATTGGTAAGATACATTGGGTTGGCATTTGTGTGCCTATGGTTTTAAAAGACCAGAAATAATCAGTGATGAAGGAACTACTTCCATACTGAACTACTGAAATGTGCTCTAAATTTGATAGATATTTAATGTTTCTCCATGGAGCAATATCAACAACCTCAAGTCTAAAATAGCTTTTTAAAATATCAGGACTCAGTTTGTATAAATAAATAGTCCTGAGCTGTGGAATTTTAATGTTCAAGGACATTTTCTCCAAAGAAAAGTTTTACCCTGCAAATTCCATTTTTATGAGATTATAGTCCATTTTATTTCTTACAGGTCGAGTGCTGCATCCAGGTTTAAACAGAAGTAAATTGCAAACTATTCTTCAATGTTTTTTGTTTAAACTAGAATCTGTGCTAAAATAAAGGACCACTAGGGCAAAAATGCATGTTCATTATTCAGAAAGCCTCTTTGTTATTTTATCACCCACTTTTCTAGTATAATAGTTTTCTAGGTTATCAGTTGTAATGTAAATGCCTGGTAAAAGCTCTGTTCTTGGTTTTACCTGCTCTCTGTGGTAGCAGTACTAAAATTTACTTTATGTTTCCTAGCATTGTAAGGAGGGTTGGGATATTACATGACTTTCTACGTGCCCTCCGCCCCAAGCCTCTGTGTGTTCAAGGCACCATGATGCGTCAGGAGAGGGGCATAAGATACACCCCTCACCCTTAAGGAGGCAATGGTCCAGTTGCAGAAACAGACCTGCTTCTCATTATGAATAAACACTGGAGTTAGTCCCATGATAAAGGTATACAGAAAGGGCTTTAGGAACACAGAAGGGTGATTAATTTTGCAAGGAGTGAGGAGTTAAGGGAGGTGATACAATGCAAAAGCTTCTTAGCTCTGCTCTAAAGGATGACCAGGATTTTGGTAGGCAGGAACCACACAACAGAACATTGGAGGAAGCAGAAACAGTATGAGCAGGGAGTTGGGGTAGGAGGTCTGATTCCTGGCATAATTGCAAAGTGTTCTGTATGGTGCCTTGAGGGATGGTAACAGAAAATGGATACGTTGTGGCCAAATTTCCCAAGGTCATAAATTTTATATTGGAGAATGTGAATTTTCATCTGAAGTAGAGATCAGATGGCAATGATGGAAAAACCATCTCTAAAACCGGTGAAATCACTTAGGAACCTTTAGAAAATAACCCCAGGAAGAAATATCAAGTTCATGACCTAGGACCATGGCAGTGAGACAGGAAAAGATAAGTCTGAAAGGTCCTGTAGAGAGAATGTAATGGCCGAAGGGTCAGATTAGATGTGGAGGTTGTGTGGAAGGGAGGATCTGATGGCTCTTAGGTTTCATTATTCGGTGCCTGAGAAGATAGGAGGGTAACTCTAAAGATAAGCAGTTTTGTAGGGGATATAATGACTTAAGTTAAGGACATGTGCTGTAGTGCCGTAGAAGATACAGATGGAGATTTTCAGTAGACCTAAAACCTAGACAGATTTTAGAGCTAGAGACAAAAGTCTCTGAATCTTCCCTTTCCATGAGGGGGGACCCTGATAAAATGAGAGGTAAGATAACCCACACAGAGTAAGATAAAGAGACTAAAAAGGAAACCTACAGGAACATCTCCAGTTAAGCAGTGGAAACTGTGTTCCTTGATCACTTTAATAGTTTCTTTATTTAATCTAGTTTTAATTTTTATAATTTTAAGCTAACTACATAACTAAGAACAAAAATCCAAATCAATTCCTGTAACAAAACTAATAGCATAATAAAACTAATAAATAATACTTATATAGCCCTCTACAGTTTACAGAGCCCTTTCATATAACACAGAGAATGTTTGATTTCCCAGTGTGGGAAGTGGACATTATTAGCAATGCTCTCCAGCCTCCCCTCTGAAACATCAAACTCCAATATTTTGTTTTGTTCTTTTTGAAGTAATTTTGTTGATTATATTGTTACAGTTGTCCCAATTTTTCCCCTTTGTTCCCCTCCACCCAGTACCCCTCACCCCTCCAGCAATCCCACCCCCTCAGTTCATGACCATGGGTCATGCATATAAGTTCTTTAGCTTCACCCTTTCCTATATTATTCTTAACTTCCCCCTGTCTGTTTTGTACCAACCAATTATGCTTCTTAATCAATGCACCATTTTCCCCATTTCTCCCCCTTCCATTTCCCAGCTGATAACCCTCCAAATGATCCCCATACCTATGATTCTGTTCCTATTCTGGTTTGCTTAGTTGGATTTTGTTTTTTATTTTAGATTCAGTTGTTCATAATTGTGAGTTTGCTGTCATTTTAATGTTCATAGTTTTAACCTTCTTTTTCTTAAATAAGTCACTTTAACATTTCATATAATAATGGCTTGGTGATGATGATCCTTGTCTGGGAAGCACTTTATCTGCCTTTCCATTCTCAATAATAGCTTTGCTGGATAGAGTAATCTTGGTTGTAGGTCCTTGCTTTTCATCATATTGAATACTTCTTGCCAGCCCCTTCTTGCCTATAAAGTTTCTTTTGAGAACTCAGCTGATAGTCTTATGGGAACCCCTTTGTAGGTAACTCTCTGCTTTTCTCTTGCAGCTTTTAAGATTCTTTCATTGTCTGGAACATTTGGCATTTTAATTATGATGTGTCTTGGTGTGGTCCTCCTTGGGTCTAGCTTGTTTGGGACTCTCTGTGCTTCCTGGACTTGCATGTCTATTTTCTTTGTGAAATTTGGGAAGTTTTTCTTCATTAATTTTTCACATAAGCTTTCAATTTCTTGCTCTTCCTCTTCTCCTTCTGGCACCCTTATGATTAAAGTTGTCCCAGAGTTTCCTAAGCCTCTTCATTTTTTAAAATTCTTGTTTCCTCATTCTGCAGTGGTTGACTGTTCTTCTTTCTTATGTTCCAAATCATTCATTTGTACCCCGGTTTCCTTCCCTTCACCATTGGTTTTGGGTGGATTTTCCTTTGTTTCATTTAGCATAGCCTTCGCTTCTTCCATTATGCATTTGTCATACTTAAGCATATGTGTCAAGCCTGTCAGCATCTTTATCACCAGTGTTTTGAACTCTATGTATGTTAGGTTGGCAATCTCCTCATCTGTTAGGTTGGTTATCTCCTTGTCACTTAGTTCTCTCACTGGAACCTTGATCCGTTCCCCCTTTTGGGCCATACTTCTCTGTCTCCTCATCTTGACAGGCTCCTGTGTTTGTTTGCCTCTGTGTCTTAAGTAGAGCTGTCACACCTGCTACATTGTAAGGGGTGGAGCCTTATGTATTCATCAGTATGGGCAACCTGTTTCACCACATTGTGGCGCTGTATATGGGGGAGGGGTCTGAGAGGGAACAATGCCACTTGCTCAGCACTTTCCCCTTTTCCAGGCACCTCTTCCACTTCCATATGGGGCTAGCTGTCCCTCTAGCTGTTGCCCTGGCCATCATTCCCAGAGTGGGTGGGTCTGCGAATGTTCTAGGACCATGGGGTCCCTTTAAACAAGGGGACTCTGTTGAGAGACTGGCAGTTTCTTCTTCCACCCCAACCCCCACTGGTTTACACATTCATAAGCTATGAGGCTTTATTTTCCCCAGGGCTGGGACCATGAGCTTTGTGGTCTGGTCTGGTGCTGGGAGCGCTCCTCAGGTGTCCCTCCTGACTTTTAAAAACATATGACTGTGCTTTCTGCCAGCCTGCTGCTGCCACCGCTGCTGCCACCACCACACCGAGTCCTCTCCGCCCCAGCTCCGCCTCTCCTGCCTGTCTGGATGAGTATTTCTCCTTTATATCTTTGCTTGGTGGACTTCCATGCAGTTCGATTTTCTAGAACTTCTGGTTGTCTCTAGTTTTGAGGTAATTTTATTCCTTCTTACTTGTGGAGGGAGACACACAACGTGTCTGTCTAGGTCTTCATCTTGGTCAGAAGTCAAACCCCAATATTTTGTGTGAATTTCTTTCATTTCTTGCTGCCTCTTGGAATTATTTTCACATGGAATTATTTGATCGTCACAACATTTCAGATAAGCAGATCTGATCCCCTCATTACAGAGGAGAAAGTCAAGGAGAGCATTTGATTTGACACAACTAGCATCACCATAGTCATATTATATTTAAATGATAAATTAACCCAAACTTTCATAATAAAGTTACCCAATAAGTATAAATTATCATCTATTGCTATTACAATTAATCCAAAACTCAGCAGCTGAAGACAACAATAAGTATTTGTCATCTCACATAGTGTCTGCAGGGAACTCTGAAGTGACTTAGTGGGATGGTTCTGAATCAGGGTCTTCCATCAGTTGCCGTCAAGGTGACAGCCAAAGCTACAGCCATCTGAAGGGTTGACTGAGGCTGACAGATGGGCCACTTATGTTCCTGTCAGGTTTATGCCCACTGGCAGGAAGCCTTCGTTTCTCATGGGCCACAAGGTCCTCTCCATAGATCTGCTAGGTGTTCTTACAACATATAATCTGGCTCCCCTCAGAGGAATTAATCCAAGAGAGAAAAATGGAAGCCACAATATTATTAAGGCCCCACCTCTGAAATCACACATTATCGTCTCTACAAAATTTTGTTGGTTACACAAGAACATGAAAGGATACCAAGAAGGTGAGTCACTTTGAAGTCTGACTACCACACTATATTATTTATCTCCAATACATTAACTGTGTACTTTCAGTGTTTATGACTCATTCTTAAACAAGTTAAAGACTCTCCAACAAGACATTTTTCTTTAAACATTTTATAATTCAGGACTTGAATAACATTTTTTTAATTCATGAAAATGTTTGAGGCCTCTAGTACACAAAAATGTGTAATCAAATAGTAAAGTGGCTTTCCCAGTTAAAAAAAAAAAACCTTAAATGAGGAGGTCCTCCATCACTCTTGGTAATAAAGGAAACCTTTAAGTGAACCATTCATGCCATTCATCTGTTTGAATGATTGAAATAAATTGCATCCAATGAGTCCTCTGGAAATCACCCAAATGAATAGAAAGTGCCATTAATCAGGATGCCAGTTAAATAAATTCCACACTTCTGGCTGCTGTACAAGGGAAAGATTATGTGTTTTCCACCTTATATTTTAAGATTTTAGAAGACATAAAGGGTTCATAAAAAACCTTAAAATTTATATGTATCTCCCATGTTTTGCATAAAGCTCTCAGTTACTAGCTTCACCCAAAATGTTGATAGCTGAAAGAATGTGATGACCAGAAGGGTGGCCCTTGCTTACCCATCACAAAAGCAAGGCTCTCACCTCAACAATGATGTTTACACATACCATTGCCCTGGTGCAAAATTTCTTATCTAAGCCTATAAATAGGCTGCTGAGTCCCATAGCCTAGCAGAGAATTTGCTCCTACTCCAGCTCTTGCATATATCATTCATTTGCATGCTGTCAAGTTTCGTGAATGGGGACCTATTTCCTCAGTCTCATCTTTTTTATCACCCACTGCTCTTCAGGCATTCACATCCTCCGTATTCTCTTCCCTTTCTCTGCTAAAACTGATCCTTCACAATCTAGCAACAACTGTGTGAACTCGGCAGCATTATATGCTATTGGTACCTTCCCATACTTCCTAAATCTTTATTTGTTGTACATGACTATGCACTCTGTAGATCTCTGCTTCTTCTTCTGTCTGCTCATGGTCCTAAATTACAAGCAAAAGTAGCATTTTTTTTTCTTGGCCATTATTCTCAGCCTAGCCCCGTGTGCTGTCAGCCTTTACTTGCCTACCCCTCATGTCAGCTCCAGCTACCTCCTCAAGACAAACATGTTCTGCATCTGTAATTTCAGTTCTGGTCTCTCACCCAAGCTCCATATCCTCAAAGCACTTCAAACTCTGTAAGTCTAGACCTGAACTGGTCATTCCCATGATCCTGTCACATTTCACCATTTCCCTGAATCATATCACTATGCCCTAAGTCACCTAGATAATTGTTCATCTTGACCTTTCCTTCTCCTTTGTACTTAACGTTTTGTAAATCCCTGTAAGTTCTGCCTTCCTTCCATCTCTTGTATCCATCACTTCCCTCCTTTCTGCTCCCTCTGCCATATTCAGTCTACACCTCTTGCCCAAACTTTTGGAGAGCCCTCCTCCTATGCAATTACTAGTGTCCAAGTTCCTAAAGCAAGTTTAAAACATGACTCTTCTTGCTCAAATAGCTTTGTCCTGCATAGCCCATACTAGTTCCTTTGCCAAGAATGAATCATTTTCCTATTTCAAATTCCCCAATTCATATTGCACCTATCCAGATCCAAATCAAATACCACTTTCTTCATCACTTTATGGTCACTCCTTCATTTCATAAAATAATAACTTCATTATCTCATATCATTATTCATTCTGTACCTTTTAGGGCACATCTCCTTCGTGTTCTATTGTCTGTCCTTTATCTTCCCAAGTAAGTTATAAGAGGCCATTGTCTTATTTCATTCATATATTTTCTCCCCTCTCCCACTGTTAACTTTATGGAGATTTGCAAGTTGTAGATTTATTATTAGATAAATGGCTCATACTAATAAGATTTTTTAAACCTAACAGCATGTTGAATGCATACTCATATTTTTGACTTCCACAAATTTATTTGAGAACATTTGTTCATGCCATTCAACTGTGCCTAATCATCTCTGGAAGCATGCTGGACATGGCAGAAGTAGTAATTGTGTTTGGAAATTGCCTTAAACTAGGCTATCATCTGAGTTGCATTATTTTCTCATGGCCCCGCACTGCAACTGATCTGCCACTTGTCATTTCAGGGAGAGTGGAGGAGAAAAGAGAACAAAAAGCAACTTCAGGTAAGATTTTGACTAATTGACTTCAGCTCTATCTTCTGCTTTTATTTCCAAAAAAAAAAAAATCTATTTACAGTTTAGTATTCAAAGTAATCATTTATGGACCTTGAACTGATTGATACTAAATGAATTAAAATAAATTGATACATTTAGCTTTTTTACTTTCATATAAATCCTTTCCATTCTATCATTCTATTAAAAAATGGAATAGAATGTTATTTATTTTTTTCATAGTTATCTATTAAAACATGAGTCTTACAACCCCCAATTTTAAAATATGGAGATTATAATAATTGACAGCCAGTTTAGTTCCTCTAATACTTGTGAATTTCAGTTATTTTTCTTTTCTTTTTTTATTAAATGTTTTTATATTTTTGTATTGTTTTTCTATTACAGTTGTCCCATTTTTCCCCCATTGCTCTCCCCTGCACCACCCACTGTGCCCTTTCCCACTTTTTTCAGTTATTTTTCTTAAAGCCACATATGTAGTTGTTTTTCAGGACAGTGTTTCCAACCTGACTAACAAGAATCTTTCTATTTTGAGGGAATTTTAAGAAGTATTTCTTTTCTAAATCCAAATAGGTATCCAAAACTGAACAGTGCTTTGGCACAGTGCCAATGCACATACTATGGGGTCAATATTTGCTAACTAATACCAGAATACCTTTTTACACTTCGATATTTTCATTACATGGCTTTCAGCTTAAACTCATGACATAAAATAGATTTTTAATTTTTATCAAGGAAATCTTTGCATAGGAGCAGTCTTTTAGTTCCCAATGCCCAGAAATTGCCAATAATCATAGAAAATTATAGTTTGACCTCTTTACCTAAGCCCATTGCCCTTCCCAAGTTTCCATCCACCCATTATTCTATGATCTATGAGAACTGCCAACAAAAAGATACATCGCTTTGAACCGCCATCTTCTTTCAACTTCATTTTTTGTCTGGTAACACCTATTACATGTACTTCCAAACAATCAGTGTAGTCAAGAAGACAAAAATTGATACTGATCTAAGTGGAGAGCAATGGGGGGGCAGAAATTGGGACAATTGTAATAGAACAACAATAAAAAAAGAAATTAAAAAAATAAAATAAGCCATAATTGTAAAAATCCTCCTTCCTATGTAAATAAATAAATGTGTATAAATAGCCTAAGACCCTGTCTTATTTCTTCTTCCCAATCTTCATATTCATATCAGGCAACTGGTCAACTAATTTCCTGAATGATTTCCCTCTTAAATGTTATTGTTCACATTCCCTCTATGTATTTTTTAAAGCCTGATCATGAATACAAAAAAAAAAAAAAATGAAGGCAAGAAGGTCTCTGGTCTTCTCATAAAAGTACTTCATTATTGCATCTTGAGGAAAAGTATTTATGCTGTTTATAAAATGCTATTGCTATACAATAATCCTGTTTGTACTGGCTTCTTTAATTAAAGAAACTTTACAGTTCAGAAAAAAAACACTAAATTGACCAGTGTTAAACCAGGCATCTCTTTAAGTTTCCTGTCCTTCCTGGATTCTAATATTCTGTATTACCATGGTGACACAAAGGGCAAGTATAGACAAAGGCAGGATATGAACTCAGGTTTCTTCATTCATTCTTTCCAGTGTCCTGCCATCCTAACCTTTCTTTCAAATCAAAGTGCCAATCATTTTGATACTGTGTTAAGTTTCTTGTTTAATGAAATGTTTTTCAGCATTTGGGAAAAATTAAGGCAACAACATCTCTGATAGGGAACACTAGTCATTAGGGTTGTAAAGAAATTCCCTTTATTAATAGAGCTACTTTGCCCCACCTGATTCACAGTTGTTAAGCTGTCTGATTTTTATGAGAAAGTGAAGTCAAGGATAACTAATGGACAGAACTCAAGTTATTACAGAAAATTTTTCAGCTCATCATTTCAAAGAACACAAATTCTGCCATGAAGAAATCTATATTTGTTAAAATAATGTGAGTTTTCAAAATTGAGATATAACCTTTGCCAATATAGTCATAAATATCACCATATTCAGTATCTTATGCTAGTCTGAATATATGCATTTTTAAATAAAACTATGTGTAAGATGCCAAGAACATCATGGGCATTTCTGCTCTGACTTCCTGCCTGGATCTCTTTGTATTATTTGTTGCTCATACTGCTCAGATTCCATGTCCTGCCTGCTCAATTAGACAATACATCCCACAACCTCCCATTAGTAGCGAGTTCATCTCCCAGTCATGAGAGATAAATATTAGGTCCTGGCCCTTTCAATCTACCCCATCCTATTGGACTTCTTATTATTGAAACCAAAAAATGTAGAAAAATATTGTAGACAAAAATATTCCCCATTAGAACAGGAACTCCCAGGATCCTGATATTTTGGATGGTTAAGGCTGGTTAAGTTGTTGTTTAAAGAATCTTACATTAAGGTGAATATTACAGAGGTTAAATTTTTGCTCAGGATAATAAATAATTTCCTAACATGGAAACCTCTCCAGACTAAAAAGAATGAGACTATGTTAGCATAACTGAATGGAGGTTAGGCCATCACCTGTAAGGTATATTGACAAGAAATCCATGAAGAGTTTTGGCTGGATCGTTTCTTAGGTTCTTTCCAATTTTGTGTCTGTGATTCTACTTACCATTATTACTTTATTGAAATGGCTCTACTCTTTGTGTATGGATAACATACATACACACACACATCCTCAATTGCTCACATTTCATTATATAATCAGATCAATCATGTTCCAAAGTTTAAGCTTAGTTTGAACTGAGTTGCTCAGTGGAGCATATAAATAATTGGAATTAAGACTGGAATAAAATTGTCCTGTAGTTTATTTAGCTTCTTTTGGGGAGAAAGTTGTTTCCACCCTAAATGTAGTTTTAAATATGATGCTATATTTGATAAGACAGGAGTAATTCACTAGAGAATATGCATAACCTGATATCATTTTTTGAAAAGCTATAATAAGCATAGTTATTTTTCAAAAACAATGCAAAGCACGTGCCTCTTGAGACTGACCTTGGAAACCCATATCAAATCATACAAAAAAAAATCTGGCTATTTAGGTTGGTAAATAATATTACAAATATATGCCGGTATAATAATAAATAGATAAAATATCAGGAGGCAAGTTTCTAATATCATCAACTATCTATTTTCCCTTGATATTTTTAATGATGCAATTTCTTCACCAAAAAAAGTAGAGAAAAAAATGACCAGCTATATTCTGTAGGTTTTACATAAAAAATCCATTGAGTTTGAAGTCTTTCTTATCTTATCAGAAAAGAGACCCCTGTTTGGGTCAAGGAATTCTTGATATTAAAAAGCAACACAGCATAAAATACAAAGAATTCTCACAGAGAAAGGGGCTTCATAAATTATTGTCTAGAAAAGATATATTAGAAGGCTTCTAAGGTAGACTGTAGAACACACCATCTGTTAAACATATACTGTTCCAATTTTTCCAAGAAGAAAAACATTTTCAAATTCACTTAAGTATTCAGTAAAGAATAGTCCTAGTGGACTAGAAGATAGAGTTATCATTAGAGATGGCGATGAGTATTTTTAAACGATACTGCATACTTTTAATTTCTGACATTAGAGCATCCCTAACATTAGAGATTTTTATTCGTTTTCATAATTGGTAAGAAGTTACTGGTAAAAAAGAACAATGTTATTTTTGCCTCAACTCAAAAGGTGATATTTATTTTTGGAAATTCAGCAAATGGTGGAACATCTGCTTTGCAAGTTCAGTCCCATTCTGCTTACTTCTTGACTGGGCTTTTTGCTTCTTTTAAATGTTCTAAAACAACAATATCACCTCCATTTTCAAGCATTTAACACACATAGAACATACAGTCATTTGGGTTAAAAAAATTAAATAGACAATGAATAAATTCATCCATCTGTGTGAGAATAGCATGTTCCCTTTCTTATGTGTTAGTCATTTACTGAATGCCGATTTACAAGTAGATGCAGATTTAGCATAATATTTTTCTATGCTAGTACTATTTTTGTAGTGCTTTTTTACAGTGGTTTCTATATGCTACCAAAATCCTGAAAAACAAACAAGAGAAGACCTCATTTGTCATTGTTTTAATTAGTGGTGACCAATATTAATCATATGAACTTAGCAGGTAGATTAGGTTGCAACAAATATATCAAAATAAACTATCATTCTTGAAAATCCCATCATTTTTGGACATTAATATATTTTAATATTCTACATGTTTTGTTCTTATTATAAGAATCATGATTCCAGTTAGGATCAAGTTTGAACATATCATCCTAACTTGTTCATAGCATACAAAAAGCTCTTGTCTCTTTACAATACTATATTGCATATTTGAAAGTTGCTAAGAGGATAGATATTAAAAGTTATCACAAGACAAAAGGACTCTATGACATGATAGATGTTAACTAAGAATATGAAAGTGTTGAATCATTTCATTATGCATCTGAAAATAATAAAATGTTATATGTCAATTATCTCCCATTTTTAAAAAACTCTTGTTTTGACCCCATCTCATTTGGCACCCAAAGGGGACACAAAGGGAATCTGAGGAGGCATTATACGTTAATACATTTAATTTGCTAAACATTTTTGTGGTCCAGGCTTTGTGCTTGATATTAAAGATGCAATGGTGAGTAAGATATGGCATTGATGTCCTTAATTCATTCACTTTCAGCTGGAGAAGAAAAGTACAGATGGTTATAATACAGTGTGATGAGTGCCTTTTAGAGAATTAGGTACAAGTTGTTATGAGGATTTTAAGGAAAGCTTCATGGAAGAGGGGAGACTTGAGTGGATCCTTGAAGAAAGAAAAAGAAAAAGGGCTGGCTATCCAGAGAGACAGAGACAAGAAAAAGTATGTCCTATTGAGGGAAAGCTAGTGGTTTAATAATACTGGAATACAGCCATAATTATACAAGAAGTGGGAAATGTGGCCAGAAAAGTTGGCATGAGCCAGAACCAACAAGGGCCATTATGTCCTTCTGTGGAATTTGGACTTTATGCAGTAGGAGTTGGGAGCTAATGAAATGAGTGCAAAGAATAACATGATCTATTTGCATTTTATGAAAATCCTTTGAGATTAGAAGGGGAATTGACTGGAGACAGGGAAATCAGGTGGTATATCACTTGAATTATCTAAGATTGAAAGGCTAAAGGTCTGAGGGGTCTTTACTAAGACAGTGACTTTAGAAAGGAAGCTAAGGAATGGAATGCAGATCAATATACAAGATAGAATTGGCCTGTTCGAGTGGATATGGAAGGTAAAGAAGGAGGGATGACTCCCGTGTTTCCAGCCTAAGAAATGAAATGAATTGTGCATCCTGTGTGGGGAATACAAGGAGGAGGATCAGGTCTGGTGGGGGAAAATGATAAGTTGAGTCATATCTATGTTGATTATAATGTGACCTATGGAATATGAAGGTGGCTAAGTCAAGTATGTCAAATGCACAGTAGCCATTACAAGCCTGGAACTCCAGAGAGGATCTGGGATGCTGGCGTGCCTTTTACATCATCAATTACTAGATAAGAATTAAAGCCATGGTTGTGAGTGAGCTTGGCCAGCTCATAGCATCTGGAGAGATATCTGAAGAGAGCAGCTTATGCATATCTCTTCCCACCTCCTCATTCAGTGAGGTCATGTAGGTAGCTTCAAATTGGTGATGATGTGATTGTTTACACCATGGAAATTAGCAAGCATTACAAACCAGGGTTGGTTGGTTGCTTGATTGATTGCTTGATTGATTGGTTCCCAAGGAACCCATTGTTAAATATTGACAAGTGCACCACTGGATCTAAGCCTGCGATAGCAAAGCCTAAGCATTTTCCACTGCCCTGCATTTGACTTGGCCAAATTCACCTGCTTAGCTAACAGATAACAGACTTGGGACTTGAACTTAGACCTAGGGTCTACATCCAGCCCAATACTGATCCCAGGGCTTTGATGAAAAAATGAGTAAAATAATCTTTTCTTAACATTTTATGCCCAAATGGCTCAGGTTGGTATCAATGAAGTCTCATATTTATCTATTTTCTAGTTCCAAGCTATCAATTTTCTGCTTCAGCCTCCCAGGCAATCCATCTCTGGCATGTTTGTTTTTTAAAAACTGCTTTCCTGAAGACTTGGCTCTCTGAACTATGCTAATGAATTCTCTTTAAAAAAAATAATCAATTTTCTCTGGGTTTATGGTTTCAGAACAATATTTATTATTGAGTGAAATAAAGTATCTTAGATGCATCTTTCCATCCACAAAATGGAAGACTTACACATGGGCTGTTCATTAAAATAAGTCCTGAAGAGTTCATTTTTCAACAGACTCTATTTGCCAGCCAGTCAAATTTAGCTAGAGAATGAATAACAACACAGCTGTGCCACATTATTTCAAAAATACCTTAATTTCATTGTATACACTGCATTTAAAACAGTGTGTTTATGCAAACTAAAGGCTTTTGAAACTATAAGTAGCTAATGTAGGAGAAATTGCCACATCATACCACATAGTTAAAGTGCAAACATGAAAACATCCCCCTGAAATACCCTCCACATGTTTAATTTGGATTGCTATTATGGTGCACAGAGCAGGATTTATTTGCACACAGTTGAGACTTGTAACGTAGTGTCTGTAGGTGGCATGGGAGAAATATTATCTTTAGCTGCATCAAAGTAGACTTCACTGTAAGGCAGTGTGTCTTGTGTAAATGAAAAAGAGAAACTTTTATCTGGGTTGATTCTTATACAACATAAATGTGTTTCTTTCACCCAAGAGAAAATGAAAAGTTTTATAATTTTGTTAGCTAAAAATTACTTTAAGCTTTCATCTTTTAAATATTGTTTAAAAAGTCACAAAAATTTCCAATTAAAATGGAAATTAACTTAAATAAAAATGCTCTTTCAGGAGCTAGATGATAGATCTTTATTAAGGCAGCACAGGCCAAAGCAGTTCTCAACAAAATTAGCCTTATGCTAATTTGAATTTGTTGTGGAAGTTGAATCAAAGGGTATTCTTGTGTGTATTTCAGTCAATATATCAGTCACTGCACTTTTATCTGAAAGGATTTGGGAATGGAGCATTCTAGGTAAATGCATATTTTGATTACTTAAAGTGGTACTTATATTAACAAAGAATAAAAATGCCCACAGAAATAGAATATAAGTGATCCTTGGGTTTTCTTATGAAAGGAGTCTTAAGTCATACCTGATTTTCTCACAGAAAAAAAAACAATGAACTTGTATTTCTAACCAAGGAACAGATGCCCAACTTGTTTTCTTCACAAAAATGACCACAGACATTTTAATCAACTGTAAATGATATACTCGCACACTATGTAACTGAAAACTTTCTAAAGTGAATGCAGGTCATTTGAGCTGTGCAATACAGTAATAATCATATAAACTGTCCTATTATTTCACCAAAATTCCCAGGAAAGATTTGTAGAACATGAAAGAAGCCATTACACTATAAGGAAAGAAGAAATATCTGAAGACTACTCACCCCAGAAGTAAGGTTATGACTTGAGTGGCAGCTGGAAGAATTCTGAAAGGGGCAGAACCTTAGTTGAAGAAGTAGAGAGAGACACAGCATGGGGAAGACCCAACCTAGTGGACTCTTTCACAAGCAGCTAATTAATCTGGTCAACTATTTCATATTGAGCAGCTAATGAATATTCATGATTTAGCACATTATTGATTCCAGATAGCAAATTTAAATTTCGTTCAACATGATCATTGGTGTCTTTGCTTCCAGTTGAACCATTTATAGGAGAAGATGATCTTGACCATGGCCCCAACCTTTGAACATCTTTTCCACATTTGAGTATTTACAGAATGTCTCTTGGATGCTGTCTATCCTTGCTTACCTGCATTTGCTTATAAGTGTTAACTATGCCCTAGTTATTAGCATGACTGTAAATCTCTCACACATTTTTCACTGCACAGAAACAACCTGTATTTCTCTGTCAAATGTGGTCCTTTTTGTTGTTGTTGTTGTTCTTGAAAATACCCCTGAAATGCAATTCTACCCAAGCCTTCTCTAAAAACACACAGTTCTCTGTTTCACTGATATTCAGAGACAACCAAAACACTGCGTTCAAATCTGACTTTATTTAACACATCTCTCCTTGTTTTCTTTGTTGTTGTTATTGTTTTTATTTTAATATGCTTTATTGATTATGCTGTTACAGTTGTCCCAATTTCTTTTCCCTTTGTTCCCCTCCACCCAGTGACCCACCTCCCTCCAGTTATCTCCACTCTTAGCCCATGCCATTGGTTGTGCATATAGTTCTTCTCAACATCTTCCTGTCTACTCCACTCCCTCCTACTATCCTTCTTAATTCCTGTACCATCTCCCTACCTTCCCCCCCTTCCCTCTCCCTGCTGACCTCCCCCCAAATGTTCCCCATACTATAATTCTTTTCCTTCTCCCATTCCCTATGTGGTTTGCCGTTGTTTCAGTTCCCTAGCTTCTGTTGTTGGTTGTTGTGATACAGCTTTCATTTTAATGTTCATAGTTTTGATCCTCTTTCTCCTAAACAAGTCCCTTTAACAACTCATATAACAGTGGTTTGGATCTGATGAACTCCTTCAGTTTTACTTTGTCCTGGAAGCACTTCCTCTGCCCTTCTATTCTGAATGACAGCTTCGCTGTTTAAAGTAATCTTGGTTGTAGGTTTTTGCTTTTCATTACTTTGAATATTTCTTGCCAGTCCCTTGTTGCCTGCAGAGTTTCTTTTGAGAAATCAGCTGATAGTCTTACTGGGACCTCTTTGTACATAATTCTCTTCTTCTCTCTTGTTGCTTTTAAGATTTTCTCTTTATCCTTCATTTTTGACATTTTAATTATAATGTGTCTTGGTGTGGTTCTCCCTGGGTCCAGTTTTTTTGGAACTCTCTGTGCTTCCTGAACCTGTAAGTCTATTACTTTCCACAAGTTAAGGAAGTTCTCCTTCTTTATTTTTTCACATAATTTTCAATTTCTAGTTCATCTTCTTCGCCTTCTGGTAACACTATGATTCAGATGTTTGTCCACTTATAGCTGCCTGATAAGTTTCTGAGCCTCTCCTCATTTTCCTCACTTCTCATTTCCTCTTTCTGCAGTGGTTGACTGTTTGTTCCTTCCCTATGTTCCGATTTGTTGATTTGATCCCTGGTTTTATTTCCCTCACCACTAGTTTTGTATGTGTTTTCATTCATTTCAGCAGGACTAGCCTTCATTCCTTCCCTGTCTTGTTTAAGATCTGCTATTAGGTCTGTAAGCATTTTTATAACCAAAGCTCTAAACTATGCCTCAGAAAGATTTCCTATGGGCTGCTTCGTTAGATTAGATATTTGCTGTCTGGCCAGCTGTGTCACTGGGATCTCTATCATAATCTGTGCCATCCTGACAGTTTTGTGTTTACCTTTGCTTCCTGGGCAGGGCTGTCACACCTCCTATGCTATAGGGGGCGGAGTCCCGTTCACTGGTCACTACTGGGTGACGTTTCTCACCACACTGTGGTGTTTTGTGTGGGGGCGGGGGTCCAAGATGGATTCCTTCCATTCACTTTCCACTGAGAGACCAAGAGCCTCCTCCTCTATACCCACCCACTCTGGGCCTCACAGTCCACGGCAATGAGGGTCTGCCTTCCACGGTGTTGGAATCACAAGCTGACAGGTCTGGTCTGCAGCCAGGGGTACTCCCCAGGTGCTTCTCACCTTCCCCTAAATACGAGTGTCTGTGCTTACTGCCATCCTACCTCCATCACCGCTGCTGCTGCCACCAACACAGATTGACCTCTCCACCCCAGCTTTGCCCCTCCTACCTGTCCAGACGAGCACCACTTCTTTATAACTTCATACATTGGACTTCCATTTATTTTCTGGAACTTCTGGTTATTTCTGGTTTTGCAGAAGTTGTATTCCTTCTTAGTTGTGGAGGGAGATGGAGCATGTCAGTCTAGGCCTCCATCTTTGGCCATTTTCCATTTAATCCTGTGACTTCCCTTGCCCTTTTAAAATGTTCACCCCAGAACATATAGAAATGCACATCTGAACTACATTGAATATAATATTTTTAATTGACCCTCATACCTAGACATGTACTAAATCTTACTGGAGCAATGTAGGTATTTTTCCTAAAAGTTTTTTGTGGGGTTTTTTGCACTTCAGTGCCATTGAAGACATTCACATTGTTGTACTGCCCTCACCACCACCATCCATTCACAGAACTCTTTTTATCTTGCAAAACTGATGCTCTGTACCTGTTAAACAACACCTCCCATTCTCTTCTGCCTCTAGCCTCTTACGACCACCATTTTACTTTCTGTTTATGAAACTGACTATTTTAGGTACCTCATGTATGTGGAATCATACATTGTTATCTTTTTTGTGACTGGCTTATTTTCCCTTAACATAGTCCCTCGAGGTTCATCCATGTCACGCCATGTATCATAATTTTTTTTTCTTTTTAAGACTGAGTAATATTTAACTGTATGCATATATTACATTTTGTTTCTCTGTTCATCCATCAGTGGGCACTTGGGTTGCCTTCACTTTCTGGTTATCAAGAATAATGCTGCTATGAATGTGGGTATACAACTATCTCTTTAAGAATTTGCTTTTAATTCTTTTGAGAATATACTCAGAAAAATCCAGGATCATACAATACCCTGCAAGGTTTTAACTTAGAAAGAATGATAAAATTAGTAAGATTCACAAGTTTTCATAATTATTTGTTTGGTTGTTTTTCCTCTCCCTTGCTTTCTTCTAGATATGCAATATTCAATAAAATTATAATGTAAACAATACATAAATTTAAATTTTTGAGTAGACACATTTTAAAATGTAAAAATAAATAGATGAGATTAATAATATGTTATTTAACCTGGTATATTAAAAATATTATTTCAATATGTAATTAATATAAAAAATTGTGAGATGCTAGAAATGCTACATATACCAGACATGTATATATTAAAATAAAGATTAATAGAGTACAGATACAACAGCTAAAGAAAAATGTAGTCCTACCAAAATAATAAAGTTATTTTTAATGGAGAAATATTTTATCCAGTTTCAGTTTCTAAATTAAAATTTATATGAATTAAAATGTAAAGTTGAGTTTCAGAGTTGTACTAGCCACATGCCAAGAGCTCAAAAGCCATATGTGGCCAGGGCTACCATAGTGGACAGAGCAGAGATGAACATTTCCATCATTCCCAGAAGTTATGTTGGACAGCGCTTCTCTAGGCCATGATCTCTCTGAGGGTGAGTGCTTGAATCTCAGTTTATCATTACAGCCTTATTACCTGGTGCATAGCAAGTGTTCAATATGTATATGTTGGATGATCAACTAATTTTAGTTAGCAGGTGTTTATTGAATGCTCAGCTTTTACCAGGCACTGTCACGACACTGTAGCCCTGCTGGGTGCCTACACAGCTACACACCTAGCCCTGGAATGCCTTTTCAGACACTGAGGTCCCTGCCGGTTCTGTTTGCTTGGTTTCTGAGCTAGCTTTTGAAAGAAAGTTTTTAAAGAGCAATGAGAACAAAAATAGTAATTGCTTGTATGGTTCTGTTTTGTTTCTTGTGCCTGCCAAAGGATCTGGAAGAAGCAAACTCTCAGTAAATGTTGGTTCTACAAATGAAGGCATAAGTGGCTTTGTCAAATCATCAGACACAGAATAAGGCCTTGGGGGGTTCCTAAGGAAAGAAGCCCCTCAGAATGGTGAGAGGCAATTGGAAAGGCAGCAAAAGAGAGAACCAGAAAATTAGGAACATACATACAAGAACACCACAGACAGTGCATTTTAAAAAGCACAGAAGATTATCCAACCAATCCCAGGGCCATGAGCACTTCCTTATCCATAAATTAAATTGCAGACTTTATTAATTCTGCATAAGAATCTCTGCATCCTGATTCAATTTGGAATTGAAGTCATTCATTTACCCATTTATTTATTGAAAAACTGTTGAAAAAATATTTATTACTTACTACTATGGGTAAAGCACCAAAATTATATTTGAGATCTCCTGGAGAGAAATCTCAAACATACCAAAAATAAATAATGACTGATTTGGTTGTTTAGGGGAATAGGATGCTATTTTCTGAATTTTGTCTTCAGATCCATGATCAATGAATCTTGATTGTCCTAGAATGAGTCTGTTTCCTTAAAGAGATAATAGATGTGACCTTTCCAGTGTCACTAAAACATTAAAAACAAAGAACAAAAATCACTGTTTTTTTTATAATTCAGTCTTGATTGCACTTGCTGATTTTCAGTATTCTGCTATAATTTTTAAAATTTTAGTAGATACAAGAAAATAATATTATTTATATACAGAATTCCTCTTCTACCTGCCCATGTCCTATTAGAAATAGGCATTTAGACATTTGGAAGGATTTTGGAGAATTGGACTGAAAAGGGACTGCAGGATATCATTAACATTTATCTCATACCTTTGATACAACTCTTTGTAGCATCTTTTTAAATTAGAGTCAAGCACATTTATCAGTAAGTCATTTGCCATTAATATGGGAACCTCTGAGTTTTTTAAAATAACAGAATATGAGGGACAATTTCTCTATGTCAAGGAATGCCCAATTTTTGTTAATTGTAAAGTGAACATAATAAGTATTTGCATGCCTTCCCAGCATTCGCTGTCAGCCATGCCTTTTGAGCATCAATGAACAGTAGTGGTCATTGTGTGCTATGGGGACAGATGTGCATTGACTTCATCAGAATTGTAAGGGCATTTGTGAACAGTCAAACTATAGCATTCAAAGTATCCTTAACATGTTCAGAATCACTGATGTTAAGACAAAGCCACTTATTTAAAATATGTAACTCATACTTAATTCATATGCAGTTATAGCTTTTATTTTTAATATTGATTAAATGACAGTATTAAAATTATTACAGTGGCTTTAGGTCTACAATACCCAACACATAAAGGGTTATGACTATAATTTATAATGATGTTTTTGACTGTTGAGTATATTAGAAAGCTAGCACCATCTTTCTTTATTTAATCTGATGCAAAAATGTACAGAAAATTTTTAAAGGTAAAATGGTAAGTTCGTTCCTAGAATTAAATTGACTTTTCTGGCATTCATTGAGATAACAAGAAAAAATAATTTTCTTTCTCCATACAAGGAAGAAAATTGAAAGAGAGATAATCAATTGAATACTTTTAGCTTCCTAGCAGAAGTCTTTAAGTAACAATTTTCTAACACATCTGAATTAGATCCTGGTTTCACATTGAAGTACCTATAATGTCCTATTCTTAGTATTCTAATAATAGCTGCAATGTTTGCATCTTGCTGAACTTTTTAGGAAGCATTTAAAGTTGGCAGTAGTCAAAGTCTGAGAGATTCTAGAAATCAAACAAACAAAAACTATATGTTCTGAAAAATGAATTTCATTATCACTTATTATAAATAATTTATAGTGATTGATGGCAGAAATAGATAAGGCAAACAGATGCCTGGGATCAGTTTGCATATTTTATCTTTTCTCTCCAAATACTACCACATTGTGCACAGTGTAACTTAGACATCATACTCTTTCCACTAGTAAATGATCAAAATTGGTCTTGTCTCTTGAGATAATGTCAAAGGAAGAGCATTGTTTTGGGTGAATAATTTGCATATAAGATAGCAGATGTGATTGAAATTTCCATTCATATATGCTGATACAAATGTAAACATCAAGGCTAAAATGTGACTAATTTAGATTTTTTTAACCATTTGACCTCAGAACTTGTGTAAGTAGTATATATAACATAGTATAGTTTAGTAGTATAAATGAGGCTATAATTAGTACTCTTTGATAAAGGACTGATCTAAAGAACAAAAAAGAAACATGGAGGAAGTAAATCTCCAGAGCGCTGAGGTGGAAGACTCAAAGATGAAACTCAGTTCAGCTTCTTAAACCAGCAAAGGATTGAAGCTGTTTACCAACTCCCAAGGCCCCCCCCAACCCCTCCCCCCCACACACACACAACCCCTGCTAAGGTCTAGAGATTTGCTATTCAATACTGTAAACTAACAAAGTTGTAAGAGGGTAATCTCATATTAAGTGATCTTACCCAATAAAATAAAACGTAAAATAAAGAAAATAGTCAACTTCTATCTAGCAGGAGGGATAGACTAGCTAACAGTATAATTACACTACTTAGGTGACCAGAATGCCAGAACTGTTCATGCAATGCTGCAGCCCTTTGCTCAGGCAAGTAGAGCTTTGGAATATAATGGTCCCACCCAGTAGTTGGGGGATTTTCAGACCACTTGGTAACATCTGATGTTTTGAGAAATATGATCTTAAGAAATGATGCTTTTCCATTTGTCTGTATATTTGAAAAATTTTATAATAAAATGTTGCAAAACTAAAACAAGAGAGAGAAACAAACAAGTAAACGGTGGCAGCCATGCTTTGGTTTATCCTTCTGTACAATCCCCGTAATATAACTCTGGGACACATTATATTTCCAGAAAGTATTGTTGGGTTGAATAATCAGACTGTGTCTTTCAGGTAGTTCAGGCAAGCAGAGGAAGGAGAAGGGTTTGTTTTTATACTTTCATTCTTCTTCCTTCCCTGAAAATGGAAAGAAAGGAGGTATGGAGTGCTGATCATTCTCAGCTTTGGGAACTTACCTACAAAGGAGGAGGATTCCTGCTTCTTCTGTGTCTCCTCAGACTAGCTGGTGGAACTTATTCTCCACTTTTTACCAACCTGAATCATCCAGTGTCTGTAATCACTCTGCATTCCAAATTATATCATATACACTGTTAACTGCCTGAAATATATGCACTTTTGAGTTCTGTACATGAATATAAATATATAATATCCAGCAGTTTTACTTTAAACTTTTTAATAGGTTTTTCTAATTTCAAATAACCTGGTTCAGTAAGCTCATTTTTTTTTGTTTTGTTTTTTTGTTTTTCTATTTTCAGTTGGCCATTATCCTGTCAGAATAGATAAAATTAAATATTAGGGAGTTATACATGGAGAGGCCCTTTTGCTAGAATACTAAGGGGAGGAACTTTCAGAGGAGATAGTATTTGAACCGAATGATGCAAAAGAATCAGTGATAAACAGTTCTGAGAGAAGAGGGAATGGCAAGTGCAAAGGCCTTGAGGCAGATTGGTGTATTGAAGGAACTACAAAAAAGTCAATGTGTCTGAAGCATGGTGATTAAGAGTCAATGCACAGGCAGCATTCAGCTTATTCGGGGCTATGTAGACTGTGATAAACAGTTTAGATTTTATAATAATTCCAATAGAAAATCACTAGAGAATTTTAAGTGAGGATATGAGATGATTTTTTAAGCACCCTGACTTGAGCGAGTCTAGAAAAATAATGGAGATAGGGAGACCATTTAGAAAGCTATTAAAGTAAAACAGGAGAAAAGCGAAGTGGTTTTAGTGAAAATAATGAGACTCTATCAGATTTACAATGTATTGCTGATATAGAAATAACAGCAAATACTCATAGATTGGATGTGAGTGGATAAAAAAAGAGAGAGAGAGACAAAAGATGACTTTGGGTTTTGGCTTGAGCAAGTTGGTGCATAATGCTATTAGCTGAGATAGAGCAGCATGTGAGAGGACCAATTTGGGGGGGCTGAGGATAAAAGATTTCTATTTTGGATGTGTTATAGTTGAGATGACTAAGTACCTATCCAGGCAAAGATGCTTCTTGGTTCTCTATTGCAGTTATCTAGGTGAGAAATAAGAGTGGCCTGAACCAGGAATGTGGCAGTAGGGCCAAGGGAAGGGGGTGGGTTTGAGAAAAGTTTGAAGAAAAAGTAAAAAGGACTTGGTTGCTGTTCATACGTGAGCCGTGAGGCAGCGCGAGAGGAATTCGAAGCCCCTGATTAGGATGACTGAGTGGTACCAGTCCTTGAGATGGTGCACAGAGGAGAAGCACAATTGGAAGAGAAGAGGAGGACTTCACATTTAAATAGACTCAGTTTTAGTGCTTATGGAAGGCCTAAGGCCATGTGCAGTAAGCATGTTCTTATCTGAGTCTGGGATTCAAGTGAGAGAGAGATTTTGGAGAGATTTGGGAGTCCTCGGTGTAAGCATAGTTATCATTGAAGCGAACAAAGTAGAGATTACTCAAAAAGGGCCTGCAGTGCAAACCTATAGAGACTGTATTTCAGATGGGAAGAAAAGGGTTGACCTAGTGCATCCTGGTTAACTAAGCAATCCCAGAAATGAAGGAAGGGGATGAACAATACTACTATTCTTCCAAATGAGACATGTTATGTTGTTGGCATAGCTCCTCCTCAGCCAGAACTTACAACGAGGTGATGTTAGATCAAAGCTTTGGTCTTGAATACTTGGGAGCTGCATATTGTTAGTGGGAATGTGAATTGGTGTGGCCACTATGGAAAAACAGTATGGAAGTTCCTCAAAAATTAAAAATAGAACTACCATATTGTCCAGCCATCCCACTTCTGGATATTTATCTAAAAGAATTGCAGTCAGGGTCTCAAAGAGATATTTGCACTCCCGTGTTCACTACAGTATTACTCACTAGTGCCAAGATGTAGAAAGAACCTAAATGTCCATTGACAGAGGAATGGATAAAGAAAATGTGGGACATACATATAAAAAAATACTATTCAACCTTTTAAAACAAAAAAAAACTCTGTAACATGTATCAACATGGATGAAACTTGATGATATTATGCTAAGTAAAATAAGCCAGGCACAGAAAGACGAATACTGCATGATTCCACTTACATGAGTTATCTAAAACAGCCAAAGTCATAGAAGCAAAGAGTGGAATGGTCGTTGTCAGGAGCTGAGGAAGTGGGAAATGGGGAGGTACTAATCAATGGACATCGTGTCCATCAAGCATGATGAATAGACTCTAGAGGTCTGCTGTACAACATTGTACCTATAGTCAATGATAATGTATTGTACACTTAAATTTTTGGTAAGAGAGTAGATCATTGTATTTCCAGATGATATTCAGGTTGAATGACCTCTTCCAAGTAGTTGAGTCAGCAGAAGACAAGTTGGAAGTGATAGATGCAGGTCACTGTGACAGGGGCTGCAACAAGAGTGCTGGCTATTAAAATAGACTATTTCTTCTGACTTCAAAATTGGCAAACATTCACTGCCCCACAGCTGCCTCTTTAGAAGAATCGACAGTCTGTGTCTGGGAGGAACTCTGGAGACTATTTGTTGCTAATTTTTCATTTTACAAATGGATTGAAAAAATCCCTGAGAGGATAACTTGTTAAAAGACACACACCTGTTTGGGGGTTAAGTCTGTGATTATATTGGGTACTGTACTTTCCTGTTGTATTCTGATGTTATTTATGGAACTCCTTTCAGAGGAAATGAAACCAATTTTACATATTCCCTCTGTGTGCCGCATAGCCGAATCTACTCCCAGATGAAGTCTAGTGTAAAGGTTAAGAGTGCAAGCTGTGGTCTCAAACTACCAGGGCTAGAATCCCAGCTCCATCCCTTAGGAGTTATATGATCATAACCTCTCTCAGCTTACTCCCTTTATATGTAAAATGAAGGTAATAAGAATATTATAGAGTGATTATGAGGATTGAGTGAGATAATTCCTGTCAAGCCATGGGCCTACTGCCTAGCTCATGATATGCTTACAATAAATTTTGGCAATCCTTTTGCTTTTGTCATTACTTTATATTACGTGCCTCTGTCCTTTAGTACCCAGGATGGAAATGTTAATAACATGTGCAAAGGTTTGTTTTCCTGGCATGTAGTGTGCATAAAACAAATATATATTGAGAAAATGAGAAAAGAAAAGAAGGAAAATGAAAAAGGGAAACTATAACATTGAAAGATCTTTCTTCATTGTCTGTACCACATTCTGAAATGTGTGTTATTTTTATTAATAATATTACCTCTTTTTCTGATCTGTGGACTATTCATCCAGCTCTTTTAACAGAACATAGGAAAGATCAGGATGGTAGGTGTATGTCTTTGTGTGTTTTAAGCATGGCAGACAGTAACAGAGGTTTACCATTGTTTCTTTGGCTAAACTCGCTTCCTATGTATCTTAAGTTCTTACAACTGAGTGTCTGTGTGCTAGTCAGAGGTACGGGAAGGACTGAGGCAAAGTGCGTTATGTATAACAACAGAAGCTACTATAGGTGGTGGCATAAAGGACTCTACAGTCAGATCACCTGGGTTTGGAGCCAGCACATGGCATCTTTGTGACCTAAACAGGTGAGTAACCTCTCTGAGCCACACTCTCACCTGTAAACTAGGAGTAGTGATAGTACTTACCTGACAAGATTAAGAAACAAATGAGTTAATATATGTAAAGGTCTCAACCTGGTGTGCTATTTGCTCCTGGACTTTGCCTACCTCCCAAATGAGTTATAGCTACTATGGTTCAGAAGACAACAGCTCTGAGCATGGAGAAATGAAGTCATCAAGGTTAGATCTTGAAGAAGTCATGGGACTTTTTCAAACAGAAGGAAGAAAATTGTTTTTTTTTCAGGCTTGGGACTAAAAATAGATGAGGCCTATTCAGGGGACTTTTAGAATTTGTATAGCAAAGTTCTGAGTTACCCAGGTAAGCAGAGATCATATTTGAGTGAGCACTGAATGCAGAGTTAGACAGGATCTGTAATAGTGAGAAGCCAATGAGGGTTTGAGGAGATTAGCATAGACAAAGCAATTTTTTAATAATTAATTTTGTAAATTAAATCATGATGGATACTGAAATCAGGGAGTCAATTTTGGAATACTCTAGGCTTTGATGTGCTAAGAACGTTGTCAGGAATGATGGGGAGTTAAAAAAAAGAAGAGGAACGAGTATGAGACAGAAAGAAAAGGATCAGAAGGTGACTGGAAACAGTTGCAGGGAGGACATGGAGGGGGAAATGTCAAAGTCACAAGCCAGACTAGCAGAAGTCTGTATAACAGACGCACATGGGCAAGTTCAGAGGGCAAAGGGATTATGGGTTTCATTCAAGTCTCGTTACATTTGATCCAACAGTGGGACAGCCATGTGGAAGTTATAATTTAGAGAAATGGAACTGAAGTTCAGGAGAGGTCAAAGCTAAGGATGTGTATATATCAGAGACTTAGTCAAGTATCAGTCAGAGTGAAAGATATGAGAGAGGAGATTGTATGGCAAGAGTAATGAAGGGTAACATTCCAGCAAGTGAGGAGCAAATGAGGTCATCCCTATGACAGCACTTATGGGGGTGGGTGATTAAATACAACATAACTAGGAAAAACATGGTGACTGCATGATAATGAGGATTGCTTTGTTTGTTAGTTTGTTTGTTTTGCCCCCATTTCCTAGAATCTCAAAGCCAAAAATAGACATTGAGACATGTTGTAGAAATTAAGGCTCAGTGAAGCTGAGCTCGTGGGCTTCCCCTGAGAGAGCTGTGGAATCAGACCTGTCCCTTTTCAGTGCTGTTCTCAGTTCTCAGGCTGACAGTCTGGCTGGTCCTGTCTCTCAGAGCTGCACTGGATGTGGTTTGATTTGTACTCTGTTGTATGCCAGGCAGGCTAGAAGGTGCCGGATGCACCTGCACCGGGAGCATGGCTGAGCACAGGAGCTACAGCAGCCACTAGGGTGCCACTCCGATAAAAGGACCGCTCAATACAAATAATGATGCTGGATCTCACCTTCTTTCTTGTTTTTTCATTTATATTTCCTTTTATTTTCTTAAATAACCTTCCAATCTTTAGATCATGGAAGAACCAGTTTACTCCTAAGTGCCTTCCCTTTATATGCATGTTAATTAAATGATCCATTGAGTATGGTATTGCTTCCAAAAAGATATTGAAATGAGATACTGTTTTCTATAAAGGAGACTTTAAATGTCAACTACATTTATAGCCAAATGATTGCAATAACTAAAGCCAGATCAGTCAAAATCAAAATAGGTATTTTTGAAAGTGGAAAAAGTGTGGTCCCATGTACCAACATTTTGCACAATTTCACGTAATTTTATTGAAGGGATAGCCATTTGAGATCTTTACCCTTTTATGAATTCCTTATAAAGTTGCAGAAATCTTAAAACCTTCCCAATTTTCTTCTTGAAGGAAATAATTTGAAAACTGCCAAGAAAAAAAAAAAAACAGAAAGCTTTTAAAATAAACTAAAATCATTAATACTGAATGGAAAAACATAATAATCTATTTTGAGGTATTTCAATACAGCTACTATAAAATCATCTCTTCTAGGAGGTTAAGAAGTTCTTCAAAACTGGTACTTAAATAGTCTTACTCAAAGGTCTTGACAGAAATAGAACCTGTAAAACCCAAGGATTAGAAGGAAGTGGATGCTGAGATTTAAATGACTTCATTTTAATTGCTCTTCATAATCACAGATTTCCACTAAGCTTGCTCCCACGCCTGGCTCCCCGTGGGACCACTAGGTCAGAGGCTCTTCTGTTATATTTATTATTTGCTGGAATAGAGTGATGCCCTTTCCGGGTTTTTTCAATTCCAGAGTCACAAAACTCACTTTTGAAAATAGTTGGCAGGATCAGTTGACCAGATTTGTTTGCTGAAGTTCCTTTTGTTTTGAACCAGTGAGGCCCAAGGTCAAGATATACTTGGGATAACTTGAGAAAACCACAGTTTCAGGGTTCTTCTATTTGCAAATTTCTGAGACAATTTTATCAGGTTCTGGATTCTTCTCCCTTCTGTTACTGTGTCCTCTTGCTGACACTCTTGAGCCTGCTCAAGCCCCCTTCCTGGGTGGCAGTCATCCACCCAGCCCTCCAAAGTCATCTCTGTCCTGAGACTCTTGGGATGGAGGGAAAGATGACTGGGGTGCTGGGTTCAGAAGCTGAATTCTGGAGCCAAATCTCAGTTCCCCCTCTAGTTTTGCAATCTTGGGCAAGATACCTACACTCAGTCCCTTCCTCCTTTTCCCTTCTCTTAAAAAAATTAATTTTAATTTTACCAGAGTAATGCATACATAAAATATCAGATACAGCAGAAGTTCTTTTAACTGGCCTCCTCTTAAATGATTTCACTGATTAAGTAACTCTCTCCCTTCCCTAGATATAACCTACAGTTATTCACCACCAGGGCCTCACCTGCTGTCCCTCTAACCCACCTGTAAACTTTGCCCCCACCTGTGCATATGTATGTGGATCAAGAGTCTGTTTCCAAACCTGCTATTCCAATTGTATTTGCTCTTATAATTATTAGATTCAGTTCTAAATTATGTTAACTAATGATACAGGGGTGCATAACAGAATTGCTATTTCTATGATGATGTTTTGGAAAGACTTGATAAAGTTGAGTTACTGAAAATAAAATGCTACAGGTCATATTCCCATGGGATTCTTCTGGTGTTAAATTAAATAAAGTTCACATGAAGTGCTCAACAGTATGTCTGATATTTAATAAGGATTCAGTACATGTTAGCTGTTATTGTGGTTATTATTGATTTAATATTGTGCATGTCCCTGGCTGGTTTGGCTCAGTGGATTGAGCGTCGGCCTGCGAGCTAAGTGTCGCTGGTTCGATCTTCCAGTCAGGGTACATCAGAGAAGGAAAACTCTGACTCCAAAAAACCTCCGCTGCCTTGCGGCATACCTCTTCAGGGGAAAGGCTAAGGGAGTAAACCCCGACAGAAAATCCGGAGCCGGAGTCCCTAAGGCGGTTTGACGTTGTAGTCAACACCGGCAACTCCTGCGGCGCACCTGAAGCCAAGCTGTATTGACTCCGTCTTTCCCTTGGATCCTTCAGCTGCGAAGAGAGGGGGGGTTGCTGCATGGGCAACAGCAGACCCTCCATATCACCCTGCCCAGGCTCTGTAGCTTCAGCTTCACTGGAGAGGACACTCCAGCGTCATCGCAAGATGTCGATTCAACACGGGAGGAGACAGATACCGTGTCACTCCCGAGTCAGACTGCACAGCCATTCTCGGCGGTGCAGATAGACTCTTAAGAAGCTACACCATCGTCTCTCGAGACGGACGGCTGCCGACGACGACGAATATTGTGCATCCAAGTAATTTGAGCGGGTCTGGTCAAACACAATTAATTTCTGTTATGTGAAACAAGCCCAAATGCTGACATTTAAAATCATTTTCATAGCTGACCATGGAAGTACATACATTCATAGTTTTTTAATACATTATTATGTAGCAAGGAAGTCAGTTTATACTGAATGTCTTAACTGACCCCAAATCCTATGTAGTAATTACCTTAAAAATATATATAGAAAGAGCAATGATAGGACAATATAGTCAAAACCTTTAAAGAGATCTTCATGCTGTTTCTATTAATGGGAGGGGAGAGAGGATTCTTTTTTAAGAGTCAATTCATAAATTCAAAAATAAGTGCAATTTACTTACCTGTCTTTTTATAAGATCCTTAAAATTAATATTAATTAATATCAACCCTTGAGGAGAAATATAAAATTCAATTTAATTCAATACATATTTATACATGCACTGAACTAGGTTTTGGGAAATTATAGCTTTAAGACTGGATCATTTCTGTGTCTTAACAACTATACTATATAGTGAAATAGACATGCATTCATCTAACTAATACACTTCAGTCTGTGATGTGTGGAAAGCCAAACTAGACCAGGAGAGAGTATGCAATTTCTGAGTGTACTCATTAATATGCCCCAAAGTCAGTTTCCTGAGACCCTTAAGAAATTGTCAGATGGGCTTCCAAAGGCTGCGCAGACAGAAGCGTGGATTACTATTCAATCAATACAGAGTTTTAGTTATGCAAGATGAAAAAATTCTGTACATCTGCTATACAACATTGTGCTTACAATCAACAGTACTATATTGTGCACATAAAAGCTTAAGAGAGTAGATTTCATGTTTTTGGTTTTTTACCACAATAATTTTTTTTTAATGTTAGATGACCTTACACCCTCTTTATTTGAGCCATCATGGAAATGAGGAGGAAAGCCTATCATTGTAAAACTTGATCACTGTAAGTCAGAGAGCTTAAAAGCAATACCGGATGAGAGCAATTCCACATGCACTCAATAAGCAACTTAACAGAATATTCTAAGAGATAAGGAAGCAGCTGCATTTGACTTTTTGAATAGTTACTTTTTCCACATGAATATAATTTCTTTCCATGGTTACATGTCAGATTACATAACCAAACAATGAGAATACGCTGGAAAAATCAGTTTTGTATGAAGGAAGATTTTGGAATCCAGCCTAAACAATATTCTTATCATGAAGCCATGAAAGTGTGACCTTAATCATGCTACTGTTACATGCGTGGACAAGTAAATATAGAGTTGCAATTACATCAGAGTGGGTTGAAGCCATGGATTACATATCAAGTTCCAGCCCATGGGGACCAGTTATACTGTAGGACTCATAACTTATTGATGAGCTATACAAATGACTTATAAAGACCTTCATTCAAAATGCAGAAATTACTCAACCAAGTGGAGCTGCTAATATCTTATACTAGGAAACTCATGGCAATGCAAAAATATCCTTGGATATATTTTTAAAATTATTCTGAAGATAGAATTACATTTAATCGACATAAGTAAAAACTGGCATATTTAAACACAAATGAAATTTAGTAAAAGATTAATTTAAAAAGCAAGGGTTAATAGGATTTTTGTCTCAATTAGGGTTAGAAAAGCAATATTACAAATCAGTTGCACTGATAGTAGGTTGTTTAAATGGAGAAGGATAGCAGAATTGAGAATTAACCCTACCATTGCATAAACTTTGTCATTCTTGAGTATTTATTCAAGTTTTTAATCAACTTACTTAAAAAGAGATATTTAAAAAAATGAGACAGCATACAGAGCACAAAACTTACATATATGTATATATAATATAGAATATAATGTTAATCTATAGTTTAGCATACAAACATATTTATATTTATATGGAATATGTGGTATATTATACAGTATATTATATAATTATGTTATGTATTTATCAATATAATATTTTATTTAAGAGAAGAATTGGAACTGTGTAATCTATAAAGCAAAAGGCTAAGTAGTCATATAATTACCAAATTGCAGTTCCCCAGGATTGTTCTCAGAATGAGCTCAGGCTCCCCACTCCCCATAGATGACTAAAAGAAAGAAATACATTATGCCAGTGGTCCCCAAACTTTGTTGCACCAGGGACCAGTTTTGTGGAAGACAACTTCTCCAGGGATGGTGGTGTGGGGGAGGATGGCTTTATAGCCTGCCACCAGATGCAGCTTAATTGTCTCTTGCCACTCACTGACAGAATTTTGATATGAGTCTGCAAGCAACTGGTTTATTATGGTCTCTGTGCAGTCAGACTTCTCTGCTAATGATAATCTGTGTTTGCAGCTGCTCCCCAACACTAGCATCACCGCCTCAGCTCCAGCTGAGATCATCAGACATTAGATTCACATAAGGAGCATGCAGCCTAGATCCCTCACATGTGCAGTTCGCAGCAGGGTTCACACTCCTGTGAGAATCTAATGCCACCACAGATCTGACAGGAGGCGGAGCTCAGGTGGTAATGCTAGCGATGGGGAGCGGCTGGAAATACAAATGAAGCTTTGTTGGCTTGCCCACTGCTCACCTCCTGCTTTGCGGACTGGGTTCCTGACAGGCCAGATCAGTTGGAGACCCCTGCACTATGCTACATTTAGCAACTTCATCTGTTAGAAAGAGGTTCTTCTTAAGTATCAGGATGAAAAATCATTGGTTCAAAGAAAACCAAACCCCTATATTTCTTTCTTAAAGCTCTACAGAATAAACTACAATATCATTAGTTCTGGATGATTTAAATATTCTTGAGATTTACTTTTCCAAGCTTCACAAATGAAGGCATCCACAGTGGGGCCAATGTACACTCAATGCCAAAAGATGCACATGGCATATCTATCCCAAGCATCAGTTTTACCCAAATATCTACCCCAAGTACTCAGAGATTCCAAGTGAAAGCTATAATTGCATATTAACATACTGATATGTTATGGAGTAGGTGGGAAAGAATCCAGGGACATTTTCTTCCTTGCAATGGATGGTTTGCAACTCCACCTACCTCATCAGTTCCTGGCTCCCTTCTCTGAGGAAACAGGCAGAAAGCTCAGTCTCTTCTGTGGCAAAGTTTGAAGGTAATGCTCAGTTCTCTAAAAAGTGACACCGAACCCTCACCTCTTCATTAACCCACAGGAGATGACGTAGTCTGTCTTTAAAACCACCCCTTGATTTTCTGTGCTAAAAATAAAATATTAGGGTCTCTGAGGTATCTTTATGTAAAAAGTTTTAAAAATGCCTTTAGATTCAGTGTTAATATATGAATTTCCTTTCTCTTCTTTTCTAGGATGGGGGCCAGTAAATTATTTGCAGCCTGTACCCAGAATCAGTGAGTAAAACCTCTCTATAATGTTTCATAATATTTGAGTCTTGGATAGTTATAGAGAAGCAGAGCAAAAACTAGAATATCTGAAAATCCCTTAGTGTCGCTTTTAAACACCTATTCTTACAATGGTAATTGCCACCAGAAGGCACAGCCTACGTGGCATTGTTGAGGTGTAAAGTCTTGAAGGGTAGGGGACAGGAGGAAGAGAACCATGATCCTTGCCCTCATGAAATTTACAGAGGAAACCAAAGACTTTTAAGATACATTTCAGTTATATCTTGCTTAATGAATAATTAATGTTCATCTTATTGAAAGCATTTACTTTTTCTCTTAGTCTTTAAAGATATTTAACACTGCCCAGACTAGTGTGGCTCAGTTGGTTGGGCATTGTCCTGCAAAGTGAAAGGTTGCAGAGTGAAAGATCGCTGGTTTCATTCCCGGTCAGGGCACATGCCCAGGTTGTGGGTTTGGTCTCCTGTTCAGGCATGTATGAGAAGCAACCAATCAGTTTCTCACATCAATATTTCTCTCCCTCTCTTTCTCCCTCCTTTCCCCCTCTCTAAAAATTAATTTTAAAATCTTTTTTTAAAGTATTTAACACTTTCCCTAGACATTGGACTTCTTTCAGAAACGTCTTCCTCTAAGAATGCAGTAAAACCTTACTAATTCAGATAGTGCTAATACATCATTTTTTTACCTTTTGACCAAGACTTCCATGAAATTTATCTTTGAATTGTGTGCAAGGAATGCATTTGGTAAGTAGAGGCAGCATCTGTAACTTATTTTAAAAGAATAATTGTTTTCATGGCTTTAGCAAATGGTCTTTAAGCAAAACAGATTCAGCTATAAAATAAGGATCCATGTCATTAAGTAGATATCTCCTCAGACAGACTTTATTGACAGATTATAGTATTGGAAGTAATAAAACTACATTGCTTTCAGTAAATTCTGACTTCCATAATTCAAGCTAGCTTCTTCCTCTTTTTTTTACTTTCCTAAACTCATTCCAATCAATGAAGTTTACTGCTGTGTTGTATGTGAACATAGCTCTTATTAATCGAAGATCAATTCTTATCTTATTTTTTAATTTACAAATATAAATTTCAATATTTTGGATGCTTATCTGTAACATTGAATACCTAGATGACATAGTGCATTTACTTCTACAAGAAAAATGATGTATCATTCCCCTTCCTTTTTCATGTTTTTCATACAGCAGGTAATTTTTTGAATTTAAAACTCAATATTTTCACAAAATAGGCAAGACAAATTCCCAGGATAATAATGAAGATTTATGATGAAAAAAAAAATAACCAAATCAAATCATGCCTTCCTTGGGCATGTTGAAAAATTGAAACCATAACTGAATTATTATTCATTCATTCATTCATTCAACAAACACTCAAGGGTCATGCTTATTGCTTCAAGGTGTGTGGAGATAAATAAAATTCTCATCTTGTCTCTATTGTGCTGACAGCCCATAAGTTGAAACAGATGAAGACAAATAATTTTTTTCATGTAATAAGTGATGTGTTATTTTTGTAAGCAAAGTGTTTTGGGAACACAAAGAATATATCATTAAATCTGACTGGAAAATTGGGGAAATAGTCATTATAGGTATAACATTTGAGCACATTTTTAAAGAATAGATACAATTTCTACAAGCAGATTAAAAGAACAACATTTCAAATCAGTGTGGGCAAAAGTATGGAGGTATGGAAGCCCATGAATTGCTCAAGAAAAACAGACATAGTTAGTTGTAGAGAGCTGTACATGGTGTATATAAAGGTATATTAATATAAAAATATGACCTTAGTAATTTTTTTAATGGAGCTCAGAGAATGATTTATTTGAGAGTCATCTGTGGACAGTTGAAATTTGAAGAAACAGAAATAAATAATTCTCTCATGAACAATTGAGCGAACTTTTAGGAACATAGAATAGAATCAGGTCCCTAAAGCAGGAGAAGAGGAAGGATCAAAAAAATGATCAATTTGAAGGTCTATATAAGAAAGCTGAGGGATTTATGTCTGAGAGCATCAATATTCTTTACACTACACTGTTGGATAAGTATGGAATGTAGACTAGGAGGACACGAGTTCGAATCCCAGCTCAGCTGCCCATGAATGATGTCACATAACCTGTCTACATTTCAGTGTTATCCTCTGTAAAAGGAAACAATAATCCCGTTTAATTCTTGGGTGGGAGAATTGTATAATGTATGTGAGAGCACATTCTAAACTGTAAAGCTTTCTATATTGAGAAGCAGTCTGATGCAGCGGCAAGAACACATGCAGAGTGACCGCACTGAGCTGTTGTCTATAAAATGGGGATAACAATACATAGCTTATGTGAGTTATTAAGATTATTCAAGATAAGGTATGTCCAGTGTTATTCACCTAAAGGTGCTCTACAGATGGAAGCTGCTACATGATTAGCACCTGTGAACAGGAGCTTGTCTTGAGGAGGGAGAAAAAAATTACAACAAGGAATGAAAACAAGATAGTACATGTAAAAATGTTTTTAAGTAGAATTAAAAGCCCATTCTGAAACTATGAATTTGCAGTTACAGGCATACCTATGGGCTCCAGAGGGAGAAAGCAGCCCACAATGCTTCTCCTGACTCACTTCAGACTGGGGATTCTCCCTCCCTGCCACAAATGCACATCAGACCTTTCCTGAATGTGCTTTCATTGCTTGGTGTCATGCCAGCAAAAATGAATGATATAATGGACCAAGAGTTGGAGAAGGCCAAAACAAGTGCTTGAGGGGAACAATCGGAAAGATTGGTCAGTGCATATCCCAGAAGCTTGAAGATCTGGTGCTCCAAGACCTGTACAAGACTAGGCTGGCAGAATACTGCCTTTTCTATTCAGGGTCCTGTGATCCTAAGGCTCTTTTTATTATCAAGTAAGTGAGTTGAGTTGCCCAAGTATATCTCCCAGCTATATAATCTTCTTCCACTAAGTTCCAGCCACAGGATACTGCTTAGAAATCCCCCAGACTGCTGCCTGCCCCCTTACCCGTGGCTCACAGTCCCTACCCTCGCCTCTTCCCCTCATCCCTTTCCACTTCAGTTTTAGTTCTTCCCTTGCACATGAGGCAGCAAAAAGGGCTTCTACTTCTTCGGGAATAGAAAACTGAAATTGAACCAAGTAGAAAAGAGCTAGGCTGCAAGCCAGACTTGTTTCTCATGCCATCAGGATCAGTTCTAGACCTCGGTACAGAATTCACTGATTGCGATAGGCAGGTCCACGTGTCCTCTCTCACACCAGGAAGTGAGCTATCTCACCGGCCACTAGGATAATGTCCCCTGTTCCCTTAAAATGCTTTGTGGATCCCAGGAGAGAGCTGCCAAGATCTATCTTGACAGTTACTAAACTTACCTCAGAGGGAAATTCGAATTGCTAGAGCAGTTTCTCAATGTGCCAATTGGCTGAATAAAGAGACTATAGGCTGTATCTTGCACATTATTTTAATTGATGTAAAACACAGTCCTCATTTGGGAGCATGCTTGATTCATTCACCCAGTAATTATTCATTAAGCGTATATTATATTCAAGGTGCTAGCTACTATCCAAGATCCTTGACAATAATGAATGTAGGCATCTTTCATAAATAATATTTGAAACATTGGGAAAACCTGTCAAATTCAGACAAAATTTTAGTTTCTGTGAAAATATAACTGCATAGACTCATTAGGGGTTGGGAAACCCCAAAGTTTTTTTTTTCCTTTCTTCTTAGGCTTGGCTTCAAAAGCCCACTCTTCTCTGAATATAAACAAGGATCACACAGAATTCACCTCTAAGCACTTTGTTTCCTGTACATTTCTTTTGGTCAGCTCTGGTAATTCACAGATATGTAGATTGTTCAAACATATAACATCCTCACTCCCCACACATGGTCCTTCTGTACATGGCAAGAGACATGCTGAGGTTCACCCCACCTCTGCCTTCTCTGGAGTAGAAAGCAGCCCATGATGCTTCTCCATATTCATTTGAGACTGGGGGTTCTCCCTCCCTACCACAAATGCACATCAGACCTTTCCTGAATGTGCTTGCTTGGTGTCATGCCAGCCAGACCAGAGTGCTCTCTGCAACTCCCATTTTATTACCACCTGCTTTGTATGCAGACTTCCTTCTAGATATGCTAGAGGGAGCAATTTGTGTCTCATTAAAAACAAATACAGACACCCCTCAGACAGCCCCTATCCATGTTAGTTCCTTAGCCATAACTATACCTTCTTTATGTTTCCTTCTTTAACATATCTCCCTTCTGGGTTCTTTAAACCTCGCCTCTATGCTTTTTATATCTCACAGATTTTAGTAATCCTTGGGACACAATCTTTTGGTTTATTTCCCACTTAGGTGGAAGAATGCAAGACTCATGTCCATCCATTGGCATACTCAAAATCACATGTATGTGTGCAGTGGCCTTCATTTACATATTTTTCTCATTGTTCTTTAAAAACTTATTTGTTCAATGTGAAATAGTCCCATGAATCCTTGCCAGCAAGAATACCATCCAGATTGTAACATCACAGACTTGAGGATCTTGATAAAATGTTCAAGACAGCATCTAAAACTTAAATCTTCTAACTCTGGCTCCTATACTTCCTGGGTCTCTATTTATAGACTGAAAAAAAAATGCTTTCCTTCTATTTCCTGAGTGGAAGTAATTCAAAGTCATCTCTTGGGGTCAATGAACTGAGAGATGGTCCTTGGATTTTCATGAAGAAGATCTTCAGGCAGTGTCTACATCCCACCAAAAGGGTACATAGATTCAAGGGTAATAGCTTTCTACATATCAATAGCTTACTCTCTCTGGGGAGCAGGGCCACCTCTGTGGAAGAGCTGCAGTGGAATGCAGTTTTAAAGGAAGAGTTGCTCCTGGCCACAACTCCACGTGCTCACGTAGAGTCAGTCTCGCAACCTGTGTTCACACCCTTGAGCTTTGCATTTTGTAGGTGTGTTCTCACACAGTTCCTGGAAAAGACTATTGGGTAAGTGTACCCAGTGTCCTGTGCTCATTCAGCTCCAAGAAAGGGCTCTGCAGATGTCAGAAATGTGGCTTCTGTGCAAGTGGGGACTCCAGCCCCATGCTGGGCATGACCTGGCATTTTCCAGGGCTCACAATGCTGGTTCCTTTGCACTCAAATTCTCTGGGGAATGAGAATCAAGAAGGTGATATGGTATTAGAATCAAGGTCAGGATTATTATTAAGGTAATAGTGGAAAGGGGGAAGTTACTATCACTGTTAAGTATCCCTAGTGGGGAGCCCTGCTCTTGTGCATGCCTAGTGACATGCATCCCATTGACAGGCAGAACATTCTTTTCTGTAAATCCAGGATTAGCAAAGCTGGTAGGAAAGGATAGTTAGAGACTGTTCTACAGCCTTCCTGATCTTATGTGAGAATTAAGCCTTACAAATCGTGTAAGAGTTGATGAACATGGTGATATAAAAAATGCAGCATAAGCCTTCAGATTCATGGCCTAACAGTCTCAACTGAAAAGCCCTTGTGTTGTAGAATAAAAAGAAAGAAAAGGAAAAGTAACCTTTGCCAGTCTTACCTACTCTCAGACAGACCCCAGGGTCCAGAAAGCTTGCAAATTCTGCACAAATTGATGCTATTTTTCCCACATCCATAATAATAATTTGTGTAAGTGTTGGGATCTTTTAATTTTGTGGGGGAGGGAGTACACACTATTCTTGTATGGCAATAATTAACAAAGGAACAGTGGCATCTCTTGGTTAATTTAGCTGTTCTTTTAAATATTCTCCTGGTACCTGAATTACATAGACATATTATTTCAATAAGCTGATCTGTAAGTGTTTTTTTCCCCTTCTCATTGAGGTGCAGAGTAATCTAGAGGGTCAAGGTTTTCAATCTTTTTCTCTTGCATTAAAATGATCTGTCATTTCTGTTGTGGCTACACCCAAAGGTCAATTTTTGGTCTTGTTAATTTCATCAGTGGTGATGAAATTCTTCTCAAAGTGTAACTACTCCCCTTGCTGGTGTATTGTGGTAATGACATTCATCTTTGAAAAATCCTGATTCAGAGCAGGGAAGTGGGGGACAGACTGTGATTCTTTATGTTTTTGAACTTCACAGTAGAGGTTTAATCTAATGAAACTGGATAAATTAATATTATCATCATCCATTGTAACCAGGTATGTTAAATTCAACAGAACCAGAATTTTTTTAATGTTTCTTATGCCTAGAAAATAGGGAAATATTCTGAATAATGTTTAGTGGTAAGTTTCTTTAAAATAATAGAATCTCTTAATTTTTAGAATTGAGGTACAATTTATTTACCATAAAATGTACAAATATTAAGTGTTCAATTCAGTTAGTTTTGACAATTGTATATAACTTGTATAATGGCACCCAAATTAAGATTCATACTCTAAATGTTTTCTTTATGGCCCTTTCCAGTCAATGCCAATACATGATGCTACCACCTCCCTCCCATGCCTCATCTCCTCCCCACAGCCCAGACAACCACTTTTAATTGTATTTTTTCATTACCATTTATCCCCATTATACCTTCTTCTCCCACCCTTACAGTCCCCACACTATTGTCCATGTCCGTGAGTCCTTTCAAATTCTATCACCATAGGTTAGTTTGGTCTGTTCTTGGACTTCATCTGGATGGAGTCATGTAGCATATGCTTTGTGAATGCTCCACCCACTTACCATAATATAGATGAGATTGTTGCATGTGCCCATAGTTCATTCCTGTTTTAGTGTTGAGTAATATTCCATTGTATAACTAAACTACAAATTGTTTATTCATTATACTAATCTTGACATTTGCATTGTTTCTAGTTTGGGACTGTTATGAATAAGACTGCTCTGAAATTTTTTGAATGAGTCTGTTGCTGAATATATATTTTCATTCCTGTTGGATAAAGACCACAGAGTGGAATTCTTGATCATAAGGTAGATGTTTAACTTTATAAGAAGATGTACAACAGTTCACCAGCAATGTTGGAAGTCCAGATGCTCTTTATCTTTTCCAACAGTGGGAATGAAATAAAATTTCTTGTGTCTTTAATTGGCATGTCTCTGATGGCTAATGGTATTGATCATCATTTCATGTGCTGTTGCTCATTTGTGCATCTTCTTTGGTGAGATGTCTGTTCAAGTTTTTTCTCATTTTTACTAGCTTATTTGTTCATTGTTGGTGGTATGAGTCCATTAAATATTCTGCATTACAAGTTTTTTGTCAGATATATGTATTGTAAATATTTTCCTAGTTTTTAGTTTGCCTATTAGTTTTATTTTATTTAAAGTTATTTTTTGATGAGCATACATTTTTAATTTTGATAAAGAACAATAACTTATTTTTTCTCTTTTATGGTTAGTGCTTTTGAGTGTCCTGAGAAATCTTTGTTTACCCCCAGATTGTGAAGATATTCTGCTATTACTCAAAAAGTGCTAATCACAACTTTTTAAATTGGGACTAATAATGAGGACAGTTTGCAAACAGATAAAGAAACATATTTATAATGACTGCAACATAGCTGTGTCTGCAGTTTTATAAGTTTGTGTTACTTGTTAATTTTCAAGTGTCTCCTTGATTTATCCTCCTTTCTCTGATAAACAGAAAGCAAATTTGTAATAGATGTTTTTAGATTTGTCAAGAGTGAAGTGCTAAGAAAGCTCACTGTGAGGCTTGAATGTCCTATGTATGATAATGACTTTGGATAATGATCTTTATAGTACAAGTGATTGTACAGCATTATTCATTGTCCTTGAGCAATGACTTCAGTTCCAGGGAGTGAGACCATACTATTTCTATTCTTTATCCTCATCTTTACAGTAAAAGGATGATAGCAAATTATCGGACCTCCCTAATAATATCATTTGTTACATATATTGATTTAAACATACAAAAATGTTAATATATCTTAAATATATGCAGTATATGTGTATATAATATTCTCATCACCAAAAGCTAAGGAAAGCTCTGATAATGTTCATCCCTTTGATTAATATTTATTGATTTATACTGTGTGGTAGGTACTAGACATACAGTGGTGAATCGACAGAACAGGTACCAATCTCTAGAGGTTTACCATCTAAATGAGGAAAATTAGTCAAGTGAACAGAAGTATTGGTTTTGATTTGTTCAATGCTCTGCAGAATATTACAGGGCACTGTGCAAGACAGTAACAGGGAAGACATATTTTAGGGGAGCCTGTCTGAGCAGGTAGCATCTAATCAGAGATGAGTGGAGAAGGACCCAGCCATGGAGCAAGTAAGAGAAGAGCAGCCTGCTCGGCAGGAGCAGCTCAGGTGAAAGCCTTGGGCAGGTAAGAGCTGGTGTGATTCAGGCCAGGATGGTAGGGTACAGTGAGGGCAGAGACAGGGTAAGGTGAGCTAGGAGAGACAGGTAGTGGCAAAATGACGATGGGGCCTTTTTGGCTGTGGTCAGGAGTTAAGTTGTTGAAGACTGTCCTCTTCCATGAGCTTAAAGTAAAGCCCACACTCCTCACAAAATAAGCATGAGGTGTTTATAGCTAGAATAAGGGATATGAATTAATACTTTTGTTTTAGAGTCCCTGAAAAGTAGCTTGTATTTATGAGTGCTGACTGATAGATAGCACATGGCCTGGGATGACTGGGTCACTCTCTAGTATTCATTGAACAGAATTCTCAAGACAAGTTGTCCATAGCAATGTGAGGCAGAAGGGGACACCGACCAGGTGGCTTTGGATTTAAAACCCATCTAAGGGATATAAGGTGCTTGTTGATAGACATGCTGAAGAAGTAGGAAGAAGACCAGGAGTCAGAGAGTTAAGTTGAGGCAAAGTCTTGAAATTATGCCCAAGACTTAGGATGAGGCCATATAAGGAACAACAAGTCTCATGTACAGAATCAGATCATTCTCAAGCAGGTAATGTGGCTGGAACGGAGAGAAATTAGTAGCAGGTGGTCCACTGAAGAGTTTAAAAGAGTTCATGTAAATTACACAGAGTGGTAAAGGAAAAGAAGGCATGAAACCAAAAATTTTGTGCAGAGACCTCTGCACATTGGTCAGGTTTGCTGATTAATTTTCAAGACCAGCCTAGTCTCCTGGGGTATAGGAAACCCTACCTGACTTCCCTTTAACTTGAAGTTATTTCTGGTCATTAGGAAGTGTGGACAAAATATGTTAGCATGTATCCCGTCTCATCAAGGGAAGCAGATAAGTGAAATGGGTGCAGGCCAAAGGCAGCATCTCTCATTGCCCCAGTGTTCCTACCAACCATTAGCCCCTCTTCCTCAAATAAGCATTCCCCTCACCTCTCAGTGAGCAGTGCACCCATTTAAACTTGGGAAAATAAAAAGTATGTTTTCCCTACCCTGAGGAGACTGGAACCCTTTGAAAGAAAGATGTCAGGATGATTAAAGATGGGGTATAAAATGCCAGGATGGTGAGCTTGCAGAAGAGCCAGAATGCAATGGTTACAAAAATGTCTTAGCAAAAAAGTCAAGAAATTGTAACACCTTTTTTTTTTTTTAGCTTTAGGGTCAAGTTGGATATCTGCAAATAGCAGTAAATAAAACCTAGCTTGAGGGAGAAGCTGAAATGGAAATAAATATTAATGAATAATTAACTTTATAGGAGGGAGCCAAAAGACTAAATACAGAGATAAACAAGAGATGAAGGACAGAGTCCTTGGTGACACAAACAATGGGGATTAATAAATAAATGTTTTAAATGGAAAAGAGAGAGACACTAAAAGAATGATAACAATTAGAACAGCAAGAAAGAAGAGTATCACAGAAATAAAGATGAAGAGAATGTCAAAAATGTGCTAAAACAGGAAAAGTTTCCCCTGGTCTTTATAATGTGTATGCAGAAAATATTTTTCAGATAGTTAATCACTGTTCAACTTAAAAATGCTTTCCAGGTGCCCTGGCTGGTGTGGCTCAGTTCATTGGTGCATCATCCCATAATCAATAGGTTGTGGGTTTGTTAGTCAGAGCGCATGCCTGGGTTGCGGGTTCAATCCCTGGTCCATGCACGTATGATCCCCATCTGGGTGTGTGTGGGAAGCAGCCGATCAATGTTTCTCTCCCTCCCTTCCTCTCTCTCTTCCTCTTTAAAAGCAATTTTTTAAAAAATCTCCTCAGGTGAGGGTTCAAACAATAATAATAAAAATTCTTTTCAGGAAATGAACTGTATTCTATACAAAAATCTTATAGTTCTTGATTCACTGCTTTTGAAATCTAGAAGTGAATCTATAGATAAGCTTGGTTATTTCATAATAGAGAAGTTTGAGGGGCTCTGTGCAACACTAAACATATTTTTGTTGGTTGGTTGCAAAAACATTAGTTTTAACAGATCTGTGATTCTTGAAAAGGTTTGCCATTCATTATATTAGATATTTTTTATACCTCCTAAGGCTAAATTTGGCTAGTTGATATCACTGTGGGAATGGAACATAGAACTAATTTCCTCATTTGACTTTTAAATCAGTTTGTGTGTGTGTTAACTTAAATTGAAATGTTTCGATTATGAATATAATGCCAAGATGAACTGGTACACTCCATTGACTTTAATGAAGTGCACATGTTTTTACAGGCTTGTGAATGATGACATGATACCACAGCTCCCGAGTCTTATTATTTAATATTTCTGCACTCACATTTTATTTATGATACTACTTACCACAATCATAGCTTTTTAATTTTATGAATACAGCTAAACTGAAAAGTTTTATTTCACCAACTTTTCAAAGGGATTGACATTACCCAGGGTGTGTGCCTGACCCATTTTTACATAAAAGCAAGAGTTGACAACCAATTTATTAAATTCTATTATTTGAAAGGCACCGTGCCAGGAGATTAATTTTCAAGGAATAAACAAATCATCTGGGTAAACTGAAACTTTGAGATGAAATTTTTAGTCCCGGTGATCATAAGAAAACATATATAAATTAAATACCAAACAACATGTGCTACTAATACATACAAAAGAGAAGAGCAACCAGGACAAAGAGCCTTGCTCTTTGTTAATTTTTAAACTACAGAGTCCTCTTCTGAGTTAATTCTTCGGTGGTGTTAGAAGAGTGAAATACGCTCAGATACTTATTGATGTAGTTAAATTTCATGTCACGCACACGGGACTTTAAGCTCAAGCTATGGCTTTCTTGTTTGATTATTTTTGTGAATTTTTTCACACCAAACAAGTAATCAAGTTATAAAAGTATATTTAAATTTGCACCTATTCACTCAATATTACAAGGGTAAACAACTTAATTCATGAGTGTACTCATGTTATGTATTAAAAATGAACAGTGGATTCAACACGTGACACATGCTCTGAAAATTAACTATTGCACACACTTGACAAGTGTTATACACCACACACATTCATGAAGTGAGAAATCATGAACACCACTTTACTTGTTACCATTGGATACATTAATTGTGTGTGTCATCAAAGTCCTTACCAGTTCAATCACAGTCTTTTATTTCATAAGTGACAGAGTTTAAGTGGACTGTACCATAAACTTCTGTTGTAGCATTCCCTGCCCTTCCCACATCAGATGTTTAATAACCACCTGCTTATGGGTTGATCGCTTGACCACAGATAAGTACCCATGGGTGAAAGAATGGACAACATTTCATTCTTTTCCCCACCATCAACCTTTCTCCTATGGCTTTGTGCTTGATCCTGGCTCCCTTTCTTTCCTTGGTCATTACAAGCTATTTGTTTGGTTTTAATTATAGTTTATTCATTATGGTATTACAGTTGTCCCAATTTTTCCCCTTTTGTCCCCTCCACCCAATCCCCAACCCCCGCCTCCTTAAGCTATCCCCACACCATTGTCAATGTCCATGGGTCCTGCATATATGTTCTTTGACTACTCTATTTCCTATGCTGTAACTTACATCCCCATGACTGTTCTGTAACTAACAATTATGCTTCTTAATCCCTTCACCTTTTTTGCCCATCCCCCTGAACCCCCTCCCGTCTGGCAACCATTGAAATCTTCTCTGTATCTATGATTCTGTTTCTGCTTTGCTTGTTTGTTTATTTTGTTTTTTGGATTCAACTGTTGATAGATATGTATTTGTTGCTATTTTATTGTTCATATTTTTATCTTTCTTTTCTTCTTAAGTAAGATTTTTTAACATTTCATATAATGCTGGTTTGGTAGTAATGTAATTCTTTAGCTTTTTCTTGTCTGGAAAGCTCTTTATCTGTCCTTTAATTCTAAATGATACCTTGGGTAGGGTAATCTTGATTGTAGGTCCTTGCTTTCTATCAGTTTAAGTATTTCTTGCCAATCTCTTCCAGCCTGCAACGTTTCTTTTGAGAAATCAGTTGACAGCCTAATGAGGGCACCATTACAAGCCTTTTATTCTGGAATCTGATAGAACTGGACTCAAGTCCTGGCCCATTGCAGGTACTTGGGCCAGGTATTTTACTTCTCCAAGCCTCAGTTCCCCTATAGTATGATGTATTAGGAGTCATGGGATCTGGTTTGGTTTGGTTTTGCTTTGTTTTGTTTCACAGATGTGTTGACCTTTCTGTAATGCATGTAGAGAGGTGTTTCAAGATTTATGTTTCCAAGGTGTTTCTAAGAGTGCTACTTGCCGCACTAAGAACAGGGTTATTTCAGTGAATGGAAGTGTTGTAGGTGAGAAACCCAAGGCTCAGAGGTTTCTGTCCTCAGCCCCACAAGTAGTAGGTGTGGAGTTGACATACAAACCTAAGGTTGTGGAACCCCAAACCTCACCCTCCAACATTCCACATGCCCTACCTCTGTACTGGTGGATCATATGATCACTGCAGGTGATTGTAAGAGAATGTCTGAATTGAATGACCCTTACAATTACTTCCAGTCATTTAACATTCATACATGGTCAAGAACTTATCTTAATGAAGTGCATGAGGAGAGGGGCCCTTCTTCCTCCCTGTGTTGCTAAAATAATAATAGTCTGAAAGAGCACAGTTGAAGTGAGAAAAACATTATAGGCAGTGAAAGGTAACATCACTTAAATCCCATGGCTAAAAGCCAAGGATGCTAGGTTCTGCTTTCGACTGTCAAGTATCGTTTTGTGATTATAGATACATTTATTTCATATAAAAAAGAAAAAAATTATGTATCTCTAGATTTGTTATAAATGAAATTGATTACTAAGTATGATATAATTTCACTTAAGTAAAAATATTAGCAGCCATAGAAATATTTACAAGATCTAAGACATACAAGCCTGCATAGAAATTTGAGGTTAAAGAGTGATATTTAAAAATCAATTAAAGTATTACATTGTTACTTTTGCTGGTTTAATTTAGAGTCTATGCTTCCTGGTTTCACCTCCAAGGCTTATGGTACTAATGCACTTATGTGTATTTCTGATGCCACCCAAAGTTGCCATGGATTTAATTCCATCGAAGGCATAAAGAAGGAAAATGGAAAATGTAAAGGAGATGAGAGAATGCTCTTTCACCATTCAATAATGTGAAAGAACTTCAGAGGTATTTCAGAAGATACATTTTTTAAGTACCTGATGGTACCCTTTTCAACAGAGCTACCAAATAATAAAAGCTTATTTAATTTAATTTTTCACTCCATTACTCCTCAAAGCACAGACCAAGTGAAGAAATACCCTCACAGATTGCATGGCACATGTCAGAAATTTATTACCATACTCACTGGCACTATTTTACCCATTTTTCTGTAACATTTTAATTCTAAACTGAAGGAAGGGAAATTATACTAGAACCTATATCTTAGTTGGATGGTGATTAGCAACCTGTATTAACCCAAAGAATCAGTGCTTCTTTTGTTATCAAAGGACTCTGAACAACATGTTCAAATTACCCAGTGTTTTTTAAGCAATAACGTCTACAGAATGCCATGCAAAGGAAAAGATGAACATGTAAACTCCTCCCCGCAACCAGGAGTTAGTTCTATACCCTATTCACAGATGACTGAGGTCACCAATTCACAGACTCTGTGGGCCCCATGTTAAACCACTGTAAATTTCTTGTCCATAAAATGGAGTGTGCTTCCCAGCTGGAAAGGAAATTAAATGTCTCTAAGATCCTTTCACTATTAAAGTCTTGATATTCTATTACTGAATTGGAGTTACCTATAATACATAAAGTGCAGGACAATGTTCAATAGAATCCAACCGAGCCTCTTTTCTCTCTTGATATTTGAGCAAAAACCTACCTAAAATATGCAGGTATGTTCCTGTATGTAGAAGAGAGAGGGGCACAGGAAGAAGAGCTAGAGCAGCTGCAAATGATTCCCTTGATTTCCAATTTGGAGTTTTAGTATTTTTGCCAAAAGAAAGGAAGAAACCAACCAAACAAACAAGAATAAAAAGCCAAGAGCCTGCCACAACCTTACATCTCAAGATACAATTAGAAATACCAGTATTATGGAGTAGTCAGCGCTGTGCTGGGTGATAAAGGAGTCAGAAAGCAAAACAGGGAGGCAGAGAAAGGAGCAGGTACAGACGGCTGGGAGGTGGCTAAATGAAGGTATGCCTCTTGGCCTAGAAAGGAACTTGTTTCACACCTTTTTTTGCAATTAATTTTCACTTTTTGCTGTTAAGTGTTTTCCACTTGAATAAACTTCTGCTCAAAACAGAGTTTCAAAGCTGAAAGACTTAAGTTGTGGGGAATTATAAATTATGCAATGAACTACACTGAATAATATACCATGTTTAAGGGGGAGGATAATGCTTTTAGGATTTACATCTGATACAGTACTTCAATTTCTGACTAATTGCCTCTTACTGCAAATACTTAAAAGAACCCATTTGTCATTCAGAAATTATTTCTCTGGTTAGGTCATTCCCTGCCATAATCATTTCATACCTACCCTGGTTTGAAATTTCATCCCCAGCCCCCCATCTTCCACACCCCTCTTTTGCTGGAGTTACTTGCTTTATGTTTCAGGGAAGTTAACAAAAGCCACCTGCAGAGAACTAGCTCCAATATCTACCCCAAATCTGTGAGCAATTTTCTGTTGTTGCATTCCTCTCCTCCCGCAACCGTCTCCTGTTACAACGGAGGAAGTGGACCCACCTGCCATGAATGGTGAGTTCCACCTGAGCTCTGGATCCCATTTCAACCCTCCTGGGTATGTTCCTGAATGGGTTCCTCACTTTTCCTCCTGAATCTTCAAATTCATCCTCTCTATGGCGACTTTCATCAATATTTCTATTTTCTCCTTTAAAAAATAAAGTAAAAGTCCTCCCTGCATCTGGTATTCTCTTCTGACTACAGCTCTTTCCCCCTCTAAACAGAGCCATCTGCTTTTTTCCCCACTGCGCATCCCTTTACTCCCTGTCCACACCAATCTGGATTTGTGCCAACCACTCCACTGGCTGACTTTGCTAATTATTCAAAGGGACACTTCCCCATCAATCTGACCTGACCTGTCTTCATCTATTAGTCTCTCCTTGAAAAACAGGTTTTCCTCTTCCCTGCCTGATGGTTCCTTCCCTCACCCTTGGAGAAGCTATTTTCTTCCATCTGAATTTTACATATTAGATTCTTCTTAGCTTGGCTCTAGATCCACCCCACTTTTTATTCTATACTCTTTCCCTGGTGATTTCATCCACTCCTATAGACCAGCCTCTCTGCTCCCGTGCCTGCCTTCAGAACATCAGAGCCCTGTGAGCAGCTGCCTATTGGCATGCTGTTACTGTAGCCCTCAAACCTGCCTCTTCTCCTTCATCCCTCATCTCAGTAAATGTCACCTAATTGCCCCTCCTAGAAACACGCCTCTTGTCACTTTCCTTCTTTCTTAGGTCACATATCCAATGATCAAGTCCTATCAATGTTACCTTCAAAACAGATATCATGCTGTTTCTTTCAATGCTTCTCCATCCACTACGATCTCCTAGCTATAGAAACAGCCCTCTAGCCGCTCTCCCTGTGTCCACTCTGACTCCACTCCAGCCCATTGTCCATATCGCAGCCAGAATGAATTGTGCCAGAGGCAGACCTGATGTGTTACTTCACATCTTGAAATGTTTTAAAGGCTTCCCACTGTCCTTATAATAAAATGCAAATGCCTTTCCATGACCTTATGTGATCTGCCCTTTCCCTGCTGACCGGCCTCCCACACTTCCTGTTACTCTCTTCTGACCGACCCTTCTGTTGTGTGAGCTTCTCTCAGCAACTTGATCACAAAGTCGCCTTCCTGGCCCGGTGTTATTCTTTATCCCAAAAATTCTCTCTCCACTTCATCGCATCCCTCCCCGCCCCATGATTTTGTATTAAGTATCACTTCCTCCTGGTCCAGATTAAATATCACTTTCTCCAGGAAATTCTCTAGTCTTCTCAGCTCCTTTTGTGACTAGATTTGCTTTCCCTGATCTTTACTAGCTTAACACCCTCTACTTCATTATATCAGTTACCACAATTATAATTATATAATTATTTAGGTAATTTTGTTCAACATACCTTTCTAACCAGACTATCTTCATTCCTGAACTGTCACCAGCTAGCATATTTCCTACTACATCATAGGTCTCAGAAAGTTTTGTTGAATGAATGAATGACAAAACTTCTCTTTTAATCCCTTCTAAGTTCTTCTTTCCAAGTTTACCTTATAGGTTTCCCTTCCCATCTTATAAGGGCAAATTTGAATGAAAGGTAGAAAGATTTTTAGTTCTGTTTTGGTCTTGGTGTTAACCCATGCTATGAGGCTGTCTGCTCTCTCTCTTTTTTTTTCTCAATTACAAAGAGGGACTAAGAAAATAATGAATAATACAGGTAGAATTTAAAACCATTAATACACTGCATTATTCTCAAGTGAATATCAAAGGGCTTTACTTCTATTTGTTTAGATACTTAATACAATACATGAGTTAGCGCCAGGTCTCAGAATCAACACTGCGTCAGGCTGCCTCTCTATAGTGGGTGCCCTTCATGGCTTCTGTTGGTCCATGTTTTCCTTTTCACAGATGTGGTACAGATTGGGAAGTTTATATTCTACATTATAAATGTGAACTTTGACCTCATTCATTTTCTACTGTTTAAGTTATATTTTAAACCTGTTTTTAGTAAGTAGCTAGAAGTATATCTGGTAACTTAGATACCCCTATCCACAGTTGAATTTTGATATTTCTGCTTCTGATTATCTTGGCTTTATGAGATTATTAACACTCTGAATACGTAGATGTAGAGCTGTCTTATCCTGATTTAGATTTTATAATAATGGGTTTTTAAGTATATTTTATTGATAATGCTGTTACAGTTGTCCTAATTTTCCCCCTTTGCCCCTCTCCACCTGGTACCCTTGTTCCCTACAGCAACCCCCCACCCATTAGTTCATGTCAATGGGTCATGTGCATAAGTTCTTTGACTTCTCCCTTTCCTTACTATTCTATTTTGTACCTATCAATTATTCTTCTTAATCCCTGAACCATTTCCCCATTTCTCCCCCTTCCCTCTCCCAGTTGATAACCCTCCAAATTACCTCCATACCTATGATTCTATTTCTATTCTGGTTGTTAGCTTAGTTTATTTTTGGTTTTAGTTTTTAGATTCAGTTGTTGATAGTTCTGAGTTTATTGACATTTTACTATTTTGAGGATCTTCTTTTTCTTAAATAAGTCCCTTTAATAGTTCATGTAATAATGGCTTGATGATGATGAATTCCTTTAGCTTTACCTCGTCTGAGAAGCACTTTATCTGCCCTTCCATTCCAAATGATATCATTGCTGGATAGAATAATATTTGTTGTAGGCCCTTGTTTTTCATCACTTTGGATGTTCTTGCTGGCCCCTTCTTGACTACAAAGTTTCTTTTGAGAAGTCAGCTGATAGTCTATGGGAACTCCTTTATAGGTAACTCTCTTCTTTTCTCTTGCTGCTTTTAAGATTCTCTCTTTATCCTTAACCTTTGGCATTTTAGTTATGATGTGCCTTGGTGTGGTCTTCCTTGGGTCTAGCTTGTTTGGGACTCTCTGTGCTTCCTGGACTTGGATGTCTATTTCCTTCACCAAATTTGAGAAGTTTTTCTTCATTATTTTTTCAAGTAAGTTTTCAATTCTTGCTCTTCCTCTTCTCCTTCTGGCAACCATGTGATTCAGATGTTGGTGTGTTTAAAGTTACAAAGCAATGAAGGGGGTGACCATGCCCTGGCAATTACCTAAGGTTCCACTCCACACAATTTGCAGGTGCCTTTGCTACACAGGCCATGCTTCTAAGACAAGGAGTAAAAGCAGCTCAACCTAATACACAAAAACAAACACATGGAGGGTGCTTAATTGAGGAGGCAAAGAAACATGGCCCAAATGAAAGAACAGAACAAAACCCTAGAAAAAGAACTAAACCAAATGGAGATAGCAAACCTATCCAATGAAGAGTTCAAAACACTGGTTATCAGGCTGTTCAGAGAACTCCTTAAGTACAGAAAAAAAAAATGAAGGAAGAAATGAAGGTTACACAAAGTGAAATAAAAAATATATATATATAGGGAACCAACAGTGAAGGGAAGAAAGCTGGGATTCAAATCAATGGTTTGGAACAAAAGGGAAAAATAAACATTCAGCCAGAACAGAAAGAAGAAATAAGAATGCAAAAAAAAGAAGATGAAGAAGACAAAGAAGAGGCTTAGGAATCTCTGGGGACAATTTTAATGATGGAATTTTCATATGTCCATACCCTTTTGTATTACCCCTTCTGCATTTAACAAGATACATGTAAAAGGAATCATGGTCAGAAGTACAGCCAATGATCATAGAACAAAGCAAAGCACACTGGCCTGCACATAACTGGAACCTAAACTCTGACTTCTAGAATACTGTGTTTTGGTCAAGCAGGCTGAACTCAAAATATGTACACACAATTTGTAGCACATAGTCAAAAAGTCATTCATTCATTCATCTAGCCATAATTTATGGAATGTCACCTATATGACAAGCATGATGTATTTAATAAATAATATATATAGTTTTTTTAAATTAGCACTATCTTCTGGTCAAATCAAGGGAGGTATCTGGTTATGATTAAATTTTTTAAAAAGCCAGTTATTGAAGAGTAATGTCCAAGAAAATCAGTTTAGATCTGCCAAGGTTCCATCATCTCTCAAAGGCAGGGTCAAACTTAGATGAAGGAAGACTATACATATTTTGAAAGAGGTCCACATTCACCAACTTAGTATTTCCCCCACCTATTCTCTGATGACTGAAGTACTCTTTAATAGGAGGTAGCCATTTCATGACTCAGTTGAAGGGAATACTTAAGCACAGAGATAACACCATGTCAACAATTCACATTTTGGTGCAAGGGACTAAAATTAGAGTTTCTGCACTAAGGAAACTGATGAAAGGGTGGGAATTGTGTGTTTTGAACTTGGGATCTTAAGAGGTTGAGGTGAGCTCCATGGGATGAATGGGAATGCACATGTGCATACACAACACACGCATACACACACACAGGGTGAGAACTGGAATTTTGAAAATACACTGTGCTTATCTTGCCTGCTCAGACTGGGCCTGATATTGTCATGACAAGTTCACCAACTTGGGTTCTGCACATTTACCAGTGTCCTGTTTGCAAGCACTGAAGCTACTCAGCTTGGCCTGCTGCTCTGACTTGGTCCTAATCAATGAGCTTAGACCATCCCATGAACCTTTTTAATGTGACAGGTTAAGCAGAAGTAATTTCCCAAATTGCAGCAATCCCAGGAAGACTGCGAAGCAGTCATGTAGGTCATGTGAATCTAGAAAGGGAAAGGGGGTGACAAATTTTAGTACAAAAGAACAGATATGCAACTGGAGATGGGAAATAGTTTTCAGAAACAATTATTACAGCTATATATGTGACACACTAGGACGCTATGAGGATAAGGAGTTACAGATGTCTGGATATTTCAGCCCTACCTAAAATCAAGTGAATGAAAATTAAATGATAAAACAGGCTAAACAGAATTACAGTAAAAATTTATATGGCAAGGAACGCCGTTTTAAACTCAGTTCATGATCCATGCATTGCTAGAAAAGTTTTCAGAACAATGAAAGTACTTACTTACCCCAAATTCATTGAAATAAGTTGACTTCTATGAATATAACATACCCTCCCCATGCCTGGGGTATAGATTCATCAATGAGCTTTTGATCCTGGCCAAAGAATAAATATGAAAAATTAATAAAGCCTAGAGCAGCTAACCTCTTTCTCTTCAGGGCACTGGCTAAAGTCTATTATTCTGATTACATCAGAGAAAAAAATTCCAACTGCAAACTGATCCTTTTAACTTCATGCTAATCAGTTTTCCTTTTAAGTAGGTCTTTAAATAGGTGATAGAAATAGGACTAGAACAGTACTGAGAGTGGAGCTGAGGAAAACCAGAAATATTTAAAGCTGCAAGTTCTGAATATCAGAATTAGAAGTGATTTCTCTTATGAAGCTATAGAAATATAAATAAATGTAAGCATAATTGACCTAGGTTCTTATTCAAGATCAGTTACTAACCCAGTGTTCTCTAATCTTCTATCCGTCCTGAAAGTAGCTTGGGGGCTGCAAAGGCAGAGCTATTCTCTTCGTAAGTGTCTCCTGTCCCTGGAGGAGCCTGGGGGTGTTTATCTGGGAAAATCAATTCCTCCAGGAGAATTTGATACCTGCCCTGCAGAGCTGTCTCTTCCCCCCACTGAGACCGATTGATGTAATATTTCTGTGCCTTAGCTTCGTCATCAATAAAATGAGAATAATATGCTCAAGAATATGTAAATACATTAAATGATTATACTGAGAAAAGTTTGAATATCTCCTGCTTGCTTGTTTTCAGATAATTTATTCAACATGTTACAGCAGAACTGCGTTTGTTGAATGTTCTAGTTAAGCTCTTGAGCACTTAGGCTCTAAACAGAATCTAAAAATAGCATTGATTAGAAGTAAACATGGTGCATAGTCTATTTAAAGGTCACTGTGTCTCTGCTTCAGAGCATTTCAATTGTTTCTACCAAGTATTTTTTAAAGAGAATGAAGGATAGGATAATATATCAATTATTGAGCTGTGCATCATAATGACTCATTTATTAAGCCTTAGATATATGCAGATATGCTGCTAAAAATTAAACGCCTTACTTAATCCCCACAATAGTCTTTTATTGTTATTCCCATTTTACAGATGTAAAACTGATGCTTAATGAAACAACATAGCATGCCCCAGATCCCACAAAACATTACTAAATTAGTATTTAAATCTAAATTTTTATGATTGCAGCATTTTTCTCTTAGCTATGGTGCTGAGTTTGTAATAATATCAGAAGTGGTCAGGAGAAATCATAACTGAAAAAGAGCTGTAGAGAGACACACCTTTTCTTCGCGGATGTGCTGCTGCCATTATATTCTTTCACAAGATGAATGAAAAATATGTCAGGAATCTGAGTTTAAATATAACTTAACAGAGAAGGAGGAGGATAATAGTATAACTGAAGGAGACCTGCTCAATAGGGAGGGACCCATAGATTTTTCCAAGTACAAATTAATTCATAAATAAGAACAGTAACTCCCTCCTATAGTGTCCTAAACCCACTCAAGAAACTTTCCTCTCTGCCTAATTAAAATAAATTGATAATAAGTTGGCTGCTTTGTGCCTGAGACTGCCACATTTGTACTGGGTAAAGGACACAGTCAGAACAAAATTGCTGTGAAAGATTTTAAAATTGGACCTTGTCACTAGGGGGCACTTAGGGATATAAAATCAGCATTGTCAAAAGTACTTTCTGAAACAGAACAATTACTGACATATATCTTTTCAAGAGAAGAAAAAATATCTGATTATAGACATAAGAATTCGGGACATCTTCTTATGCACTATTTTTAGGTGCCAGGTTGGTCAGAAAAGGAGCATTTAAAGTGCACACAGTTTCGAAATTAGAAGTCTTACCTTCTCTCTCTTTCACTGCTGGAAGCAGAAATGTGATATGAAGGGAAAAAATAATAATAAAAAAAGAAAGAACAGTGGGGAAGAAAACCTTGATCTTCCTCAGCCCCTTTCGTTGCTTTCTCTTGGTCTCTTTCTCACTGTCCTTGTCCTTTTCTTTCATCTTTTTCTAAGGTCATTTGCTCACAGTTCTTCAGTCTTTAGTTTTGCTGGCCTCTCTTTCATTTCATCTTTCCTCCCATTATACCCAGTTTTGTTCTTCTGCCTGATTGTTCTTCTTTGTTTTCTTCAGCTGTGAGATTGAGTCTTAGTTTGGTGTTTATGCCTGTTTTGTAGGGGTTTATTTTTTTTTTCTCCTTTTCAGATAATCACATCTCCATTTTCTTAAGAAATGAATGAATTGTGTTCCCAGGTTCTGTTTTACCTAAACTTGATAATAGGCAATGTGATAGAAGCCAGAAGAGAATAGTTTCCCAGACCTATCAAGTACATGGAAAGAAAAATAAGAATGAAAAACATATTCTCACATTATAGTCTTTTACAGGACAGAAGCCAAAAAAAAAGCCTATTTCATGGTGTATATACAAGACTAAAACAACGGATTGAAAAGTGAAAGGTGTGGCCAAAAAGCTTATTTTTTGTCCACATGACCAAGCATCCAGTTTAATTAATTTTCTTTTCCAAATTCACCATTTTTTTTTTTTTTGGATGTCATGTGAATAAGTTGTAAACTACATACACTCATGAACTGCTGTCTTTAGGGGATATCAGATACTAGCACCACCTTAGAGCAGGCATAGAAGACCTTCAATTGCCCTACCCCTTGATGTGAAGGGGAAAATATCTTCCCACACTATGCACCCTATCTGCGGAAATTACCCTGCAGTGATAATTAAGAAAATAATTGCAAATACAATTTACCAGGTCCATGCCCATCATTTCATCCTGTGAATTGAAACACTTCATCCACTGACCTAGTTTGTGAGCTTTGGGCTAACCTCCCATGAGTGGTAGATCTAGGTCTTCTTGAATAATGAAATGATGGTCTGGGACTGGAAATCATGAATTTGATTCCTTGTTCCCTTGACTCACCCTGTGGTCATGGGAAAGTCTACACATCCTCAATTTTTCTGGTAGGAAAATCATTAGTGTAATTGTTATGTTGATTACTTTAGAGATTTGATTTCAATAAGCCACTCTTAGCACCCAACTCCACCCTCGATCTTTAAATAAACTTTTTATTCACACAAACAATAAATGTTACTTCAGATGCCAATTTTCACAAAATTATTATTTCAAACTTATTTGTAGGCTATGTTAATTTTCCTACTTATTTAAAGCTAAATCAAATCATAAGACATCCATCTAATTATAAAAAGTAGATAGATTCATTTTAATTTCAGTTTTTTGACTTAGCAAAAGATTTTTCTACATTTTTACCATTTGACTGCTCCTCCCACCTGGCACTACTTCACTGACCTAACTTCACATTTTATATATTAATTTATATAGTCATTAATATGGTGCAATTCCTTGACACGTCTCCTAGAAAGATAGATTTTGCTTTTGTTATACACTGTGATATATTGCATTTCTATATGACATCCACTTCCTGGCTTCCAGGAATACCAAGATGGTTCATGATTGCAAAGAGCTTGTTTGTTGTAGCAGGAGCCTATGAACAGACTATCCTAATGCGGGACACTGTGACATACTATATACAATACATGCAACCACTGCAGGAGCCAACACTTGACTCAACAGAGCAGTCATTTCATCCGGGGCTGATACCACCTTAGGAAGATTTATTGGAAGTCTGGAAGGACAGTTTGCTGTTGCCACAGAAATTGGAGGTCGCTGCCATTAAATGGAAGGGACTAGTACTGCTAGACATCCTTCAATGCGCAGGTCAGTTCTGCCCAACAAAGAACTGACTCCAGTTGCATGTAGCTTTTTAAATCCTAGTGAACATTCCTTCAGTCAGTTTCATGCAATAATTAGGAGACCATAGTTTCTTATTCTATTTGAGATATAAACACAAAGAAACCATTGCTATTTTGAGAGGCATTAAGTTTTCCAGAAAGTAATTATCATGTAAAGCGAGAAAAACTTTTTTTATTTTCTGATACATTAGGTGTTATAGGTATAGGCTCAATCCTCTTACTGTTTTATTATGCCTTTTTGGTAGTCTTTTCAAAGAACTTACATATTGAAGTTTCTGTTATTTTATTATAAATGATTGCCCTTTAATTCTCCTTTATTATAATTAGGACCTTTAATTGACTTTTTAAAATACTGAGTGCATAGAAGTTTCAACAGCTTTGTGTTTCGTTTTAAGATAGCTAAATCAATTAGCCATCAGTGTATAATAAACCGACCCAAAACTTTGTAGCTTTAAACAAGCAACACTCAATTAGCTCACAATTCTGTGGGTTGGTAATTGAGATTGCACTCCCTTATGATTCTAGATACCCTCAGAGGTCAGGTAGTAGGCTTTGCTGATGTGGATTGGACTTTCTCACATCTCTCGGGCCTCAGCTGGGACAACTGGGCTGCTTCAGCTCTGGTCTGTGTCTCTCATCCTCCAGCAGGCTAGCCTAGCCTTGGTCACCTTGCAGAGACAGGGGTCTCAACCATGCAAGTCTAGGCCCAGACCTATCGCACTGTCATTCTTCTGTATTTCATTTAACACGACAATTCATGCAGAGTCCCAGATTCAAAGGATGGGATAATAAACTCCATCTTTTGGCACAAGCTGCAAAGTCATTTTAAAAGGGTATGTGGGTACAGAAAGGAGGATATTGTTTACAAACAACTGGCTACAAACATTTGTTATAAAAGAATGTTGGGTCTAATTGATGGATTTAAGAATTACCATGGGTGGAACTGGAAAGTATTATGCTTAGTGAAATAAGCCACACAGCGAAAGACAAATACCATATGATCTCACCTAATACAGGAACCTAATGAACAGAACAAACAAACACACAAAATAGAACCGGAGGCATGTAAACAAGGAACAGACTGACAGTGACCAGAGAGGAGTGGGGAGAGGGAGAAGGGGGGAAACAAGCGGAAGGGTCTAGTCAAGGGACTCGTATAAATGACCCATGGACATGGACAACAGGGAGGGGGGTTGACTGTGGGAGAGGGGGGAAGAGGGTGGGGCAGGGGAGACCAATGGGGGAAAAATGGGACAACTGTAATAGAAAAATAATAAAAAATTGAAAAAACAAGAAGAACTACTACTATGGTCAAAGAAGAAGCAGGGAAATAGAGTATGATCAAATTTGCACTTATAAACATCGTTCAGCAACCTATAGAATGTGGAGTATAAGGACACATGCACAGAACAGAAATAACAAGACTGTTACAGTCTCCTAAGTGAGGGGTGGATTTAAAAAGTAATAAGACTGATGCAGACCTCTAGGTAGGATTCTGAGATGCGTGCGCCATGGGGTGAATGGGAACTGAAAGCCTGCCTCCGTTGTTTCCCAAACTGTAGGCCCTGGCCCAGGGCTGACTTAGCACAAAAGAAGGGGCACATTTTACTAATTCATCCATCCAAGTTGTGTGTCTTTACTTTGTCAGTCCCAAGGGGGACCTTTCTCAAAATGTCTTTCCACAGGAGCAGCATGTTGTAACTAGCACAGGCTCTGTATGTACTTGGCCTTGAGTCCAGAGGCTGCGTTGCTCTCGTGATTCCAGTTTTCACTCATGCTTTTCGTCTGTTTGGAATGACCTTTGCCTGGCAAAGTCTTTTTGTCTTTCAAGAGTAATGCTAGGATTACCTGTTCCATGAGTGTTTCTGATTCCATGCCATTCTCCATGTTGGTGGAAGGACCACATCCCGCTTGTGTTGATGCTTTACCCAGTACAAAGTCCCACTGTAAATAAATCTTATCTGAAATGGTAGCCTGACTTACCCAGTTCAGTCCATCAAAGAGGATCCCTGCCACCCTCCAGGTGCATTTGGAGGTCTCTGAGGAAGGGTGTACATAGCAAAAGAATCAGGCAAAGGCACATGTTTCCAAATTTTTATAATGCTTTTCCCTGACGCACCATAAAGTTCTGCAAGATGAAGTTAGAGGCAGGCTAATTGACCTCCAATCCAATCGAGCCACATGTAAAAAGTTCCCATCTAGTTCCATATCTAAATCTCAGCTTGTCTTAATATTTTGAGAGTAAAAAGAAAGCAAGAAAAAAATTTTTGCTAAATAAACTTCCTTTGCCTCTTTTGCTAATGCTCCATCCAAAGAACGGCCTTGGACGTGATGCCTCATTGTAGCAACTCCTTCACAATGTGAAGCGGGAGCTCTGAGGGTGCAGCCTCTTCCCCAAGGGGATGGGGTTCTCCCACCTTCTCCTCTTCACCTACCAAGATTAATGGCCAGCCATGGTACCAGTCAGGCTATTTATTATTCCCTTCATAGAAGATTCATGGATTCCTGGAAAAACGCAGCTATCCTTTCCTTGGATCGCTTCTTCAACACATACCACGACTCTTATAAATCCAACTAGAAAATGAATAGACACTCATATGCAACTCAGGTGCACACACAGATCTTTTTAACTTGACTATCTAAAAATTTAAATCTTCTCTAAATTATATAATCCCTTAGTCATATAAAAAAGCAAATGATAAACCAGGGAAAATAAGCTTTATAACACATTTGACAGAAAGAGGGTTAATAATCTTAATAGAGAGAGCTTTTGCAAATCAATGACAGTTAAAAATGAACTTCGAAATACAACAAGCAAAGGGTTGTGGGAACAGGCAATAAAATAAAATGTTGTACACTATTAATCAAAACAATACTGGTGTATGAAATGGGTTGTATTAAATGTTGATACCTAATTTTATGTAAAACAACAAATATTGTTCAATAATATGTACATATAAAGTCTAACTTATAGCAATATATAGTGTACATAGAGTACATGTGTAAATTATAATTTCCTAGTGATTTGTGGTATTATTGTTATTTTAGCAATTAAGTTAATCAAGCAGGTTTGTTATGTGTGTGTTTTATGTGCAACAGATAAAACATTGTCTGTTATATTTGTCTACTTCCTGCCCCTGGATTACAATGGGTGTTCAAATGTGTTCACAGTACCCAACACAGTGTCTGTCACAGGTGAGGCATTCAGTAAATGTTTCTTAAATGGATAGATTCTTGTGAAATCTAGTTATTACTGTTTATTTTTATCTTTTTGAAAAGAGGAAACTATTTGATCAAGTCCCCTGCACTTCTAATTGCAAATCTCTACTTTCAGTATATTTCTCCTGTTCAGAAGTCTCAGCTTCTGGTGGAAGGTGGCAGACAAGCTGCAAGCCTGGCATTTGGACTGATAGTTCATGTGCCCTAAAAGGCATGTGTATTCCAAAAACATAAATTCATTAATGTTCCCAAAATTTAAATCACTATTATATTCTTCAAATTTTTTAAGAACATAGAAGAGAAACTTATTATTAAAAGACATCTCCTATCTAAAATAGTGGCTTTTCAGACTGTACCCATTGGAGTTGTGAGTCCCCCAGAGCCCTCTCAGTATTAAGGAGATACTCTTTCTGGACTCTACTTCCTATTTCAACCAGAGAAATTTTACTTTTATTTATATTACATGTTGGGCTTCCAGTTGGAATTTTAATGGAACAAAGTGTTCAATGACATTAAATAAGTAAATGAACAAATATGAAACACATTAGTGTCAAAAATAACCCACATGTCATGACACGCACACACACACATCATCACCTCCTACATTATCTTTTTGACATCCCATTCATTCTTCAAAGTTTATAAATATACTCCCTCTGCAGAGTCTTGCTAGTTCCACCAGTGAATGTGTTGCTTCAGTCCTTGCCTTCTTCTACTCTCTGTCCACGTGTCTTTGTGTCGTTTGGAGCAGTGATCTCTAAAGAGGTTGTTCATTCCCCAAGGGGTATGCAATGTAGTACTTACTGTATATTAAGGAAGACTGCATTGGAACTTCCATTTATGTGCGTTTTATCTTTTCAATGATCTCTTTTGGGATGAAGTAAATTTTATGAGATCAAAACATTCTGCCACAATGGTATGATAGAGCAAATAACGACAAGGAGAGCTTAGTGTTGCACCGTGAAAAAGGTTTTAGGAATGCTTCGCTAGGCTGTCTGCTTCTAGGGTAGGATTTCTTCATTTCTATATCTTTGGGTTGGAAATCACTTGCCCAACGAATTAATTTTGAAAGACCAGATAAATTATTTTGAATTTTCTACATTTGAGTTCTGTGAAAGCAAACACCTGGCCTTAAATTTTGAACAATCCCTTCATAAGTGAACACCTCTGCTCCCAAACTCATCTTGTTTTTTCTCAGAAGACTCCTCTGTGACTCGAAGTTTTTTCTTGCTGAGATTACTGAAGCCCCACTGTGGCCAGCAAATCCGTGGTTTCACAGGTGGCAACTAAGAGCATAGCAGATGCAGTTAGACAATTTAGATCATCTGGAATAAATCTAGAGAGCATGGATAGCTATATAGACAGCTTTGGAAATTGGAGTGGGGGTAAGCTTGAAGGATACATCCATCTATCCAACTAAATTATTTATATGTATTTTGAGTTTCTATTTTTTAATTGCATCAATAGACTCCCCTAAATATTTAGATAACACTAATTATACTACTACTAACTCTGTGATATTTTATAAATTATGATACTTATAAAATCTCAGAAAGGTAAGTAATTTTATCTTCTCAGTTACAATGTAGGAAGTTAGAAAAATGCAGCTTTCTCAACATACAGAAAATGATATACTATAATAAACCCTTTTCTCTTATGTTTTCTTCATAAAAATTTAATTTTTTGTTCTGTTTAGAATAAAATTAAATACTGAATTTGGTCTTATGAAACATTTAATTACTTTTAGAAATGCATTATATGAAACCCAGTAAATTCAGTTTCAGTGATATGGACTTAAAATCTAATATCATGCTTGGAGCACAATTTTTGAGAGCACAGAGCATCAGTAGTGATATTTACTTTGGAAAATGAATTATTGTGTTATGGTCTAAATCCTCCCAGAATTGATTTTGAAAATCCAAAGTGGAATATTTTGTATACTATAGTTTAACATGAATTGAACAGGCAAATAGTATTTTTTTATAAGTAATAAAGTAGTTTCAATAAATTGTTATACTTATATTTATTACCTGCTCTGTGGCTCTGAGCCATAAATCGATGGCTGTATCTGAAGTGTAAGCAAATACTCTCTGTACAATTGTGGTATAAGCATTTTCAAAGCTTGTTGCACAATCTCATTATCATGATCAGTTATTGCTTTTCTTCCCAAGAGAAGGGTTGTCCATTCTAATTTAGTAGTGAAGAACTGATTTTTATTATGTTCTCCCAAGTGAAAAGTAGCTCCAATTTTTTCAAATAAAATGATAGCCAGAGTGACTTATGGTGGGGGCTGAGGATGGGGAATGGCTAGAACCTGAAGCTACACAGAGAAAAACCCATGGGAACTGCAGGAAGTGCACCCATTGTCCCCTTAGGGAAAGAGTCTGACCTAAAAGGTCCTTTCCACACATTCCTATATTATAACCAGAGATTTCCAGCATTTATAGGAAGTTCTTTCCCATTTGATATGAATGGAAAAGAATAAGACATGATAGTTTCTCTGGATTATTTTATATTCTCATTTCCCTTTTTTCATCTTTTATCTTTTGTTTTCCTGCCCACTCATTAGTTATCCAATATTTTTTAAATGTCTGTTTTGGGTCTAACCTGGTGCCAGATCCTGAGGTTGCATAAACAGGGGATTTATTCTCTCAGAAGGGAAGACAAGTGTGCAAACCAGTAAGTGAGACCCCAGGCTACAGGTACCACAATGAGGATATGTGCAGAGTGGCATGAGGGCACAATGGAGAGAGAGGTGGGGTACGCTGTGGAGCATCCAGGAAGGCTTCATGCAGATCACCCTAACATAGGACCTTGAAAGCTGAGAAGCTGATCTTCAGCTTGGACTCAGGTTGTACCCTTAAGCAACAACTAGCTATATTGTTGCTACTGCTGATGGTACTGACAGAATTAAAAACTTCCAGGGCTTCTGGTCAGGACAGCTGTGTAGGCAAATGCAGTACTTGTATCCTCCCACAACCACATCAAAATTACAACTCCACTATAGAAGAACCATCATTCAGAACTGCCTGAAATCCAGCTGAACAAAAGTTCTACAACTAAGAATATAAAGAAGCCACATTAAAACTGGCAGGAGGGGCAGAGGTGCAAGAACAAGCTGATCCCACACCCACCTGTGGTCGATAAAAATTGGAAAGAATATCTCAGCTTCAGAGTCCCCCACACCCGAAGAATGCAGGGTCCCAGCTCTATACCAGGCCCCCCAGGCCATGGTTCCAAAGCCAGAAAGAAAAGCCCCCATGACTTCTGGCTGTAAAAACCAGAGGGGGTTGTGGCTCAGAGAGAGGGCGGGTTTCTGGAGTCCCAGGCAGTTCCTTTTAAAGGGCCCACACATGGGCTTACTTGGACTCACTACCCCATGAGTGCCAGCACTGGGGCAGCAGCTCAAAAGATACCAAGGACATAAAGGAAAGAACTGGCATGTCTGGCATTGGGATGAGAGCTAGAGGTGCACTTTCTCCCAGACAGAAGTGCTGGCAGAGGCCATTGTTCCTTTACTGAGCCTCCCCCAAATGGAGCCAGCTGGCAGTTGCCATATCTGGGTCTGCCCCACCATGGTGATTTCCTAAGATCCTGCCCCACCAACATTCCAGCCAACACAAGCTGTTTTCCAGTGGCTTTTCCATACAAGTGGCCTGTCTTGGTTTATGTTTCAGACTTTCCTAAAATCGCTCAAACAAACAGCATATGGCATTGACATGTCCCATACCTCTCACTAAGTGGGCCCGGCCCTGGAGCTAGCAGCAGCTGGCCTCAGTTGGCAGATCAGCCTCTCCTGGACACCTTCAAGACCAGCACAAGTAGCAGCCATCTGCAGATCATTTTGTAGCTCATGCTGGGTGGCCTCAGGCAGAACACAGATAGTGGCTGACCTTGGCCTGCACCTCCTGGAAGACCCGAGAGCCAATGTGCTTGGTGGACAGCTTCAGACCACTTTGAAGCACCACCCAACCACTTCCACAACTGACACACTCAAAGAATGGACTCAACAGGTACCAGAGCCCCACTGAAGTAAGTCCTGCTCTGGAGGGTGGGCCCCTGCAAGGCTGAACTTCTATGGTGGTAGCAGCCAGTCCTTTCAGCCTTCTGCCTGGGGATAAGTCCCTCCCTTTGACATGTCAACAGCAATCAAGGCTCAACTGCAACAGAAGGGTGTACAGAGGCCACATCAGGGGTGGGTTGGGTGTACCTTCAGCACCCAACTTGGATGATCAGGGAGGCTGTGCCCCTATGGACACCTACTACACTAGGCCACTCTACCAAGCCCAGGAGACAGAGCAGCTCTACCTAATACATGAAAACAAACAGGGGGACTGCCAAAATGAGAAGACAAAGAAACATGTCCTAAATGAAAGAACAGAACAAAACTCCAGAAAAAGAAATAAACAAAACAAAGACAAGCAATCTACTAGATGCAGAGGTCAAAACACTGGTTATAAGGGTGCTTGATGAACTTAGGGGAAGGGTAGATGAACTTAGAACTTCAACATCATAAAAAGAAACATGGGAGCCATAAAAAAGAATCAGTTAGACATAAAGGATACTCTAACTGAAATAAAGAATAACTTACAGGGAATTAATTGTAGAGTAGATGAAGCCATAAAAAAGGAGGGAATTCTGACATCATGTCATTTGGGACACATGGATGGACCTTGAGAGCATTATACTAAATGAAGTAAGTTAGACATAGAAAGACAAATACTATATGGTCTTACTCATGTGTGAATCTAAAATAAAATTTTAAAAACCTCATAGAAAAAGAGATCAATTTGTGGTTACCAGAGGTGGTGAGGATATAGAGGAGGTGGAGAATTAAATGAAGGTGGTCAAAATGTACAAATTTCCAGTTATAAAACAGGTAAGTACTTGGGATGTAAGAGACAACATAATGACTATAGTTAACATTGCTATATGTGTGTATGAAAGTTAAGAGTTCTCATCACATACACATACATACAATATCTGACAATAGATTAAATACACAGCCATGCATTCTCACATTATACACTCACACTGTAAAAAAACAATAGACCATGACACAGAAATCCAAGACAGTTCCTTAATTTGAGTTGATATCTTTGAGTCTGTCTATGAAATTATTAAACCACCCAGGGCAGCAATTCTCCCTCCTCCCTTTCAGTCTCTCTAGCCCATGAAGTTTGGTACTCTCCTATGTAGAATTATTGTTACCATAACTGTTGACCAATAATTATAGAAGCATTGATGAAGGACAGATCTTTCCTCTCCTACTTCCTGTCTCTAGAATCCTCCAGTAAACATGTTACTGGCTAAGTTACTAGCTATGTTTACAAATTGTAAGTAAAAGAGCATGAGCCCAAAGTATGAGTGCAGAAGAACTGTGCAATGAAGTCTCTCCTAGAGCTTCACCCAGGCCTGCCCCCAGCATCCTGCATGGGCACAGCAGGCTAGTGAGCACTACAGGATACTGTGGTGCCCAGAGCTTGGTGGAACTCAGGTCGGGCGAGATCCAGTCCGTAACGAGACAATGTGTGAACCATGCGTAGAGAATACAGCTCTATCTCCAATGATTACTAAAGCTATTGAAAACAAGATCTTTAATAACTTTTAGATATTTTTTTAGTTCTTTTAAAAGGGAAACTGAAATTTAAACTGAAGTAAAGGAAAACCCTACCTAAAGTAAATAATTGTAGAACTAAAATGAAAAGCAGTTAAGATACATGCTAAATCATTTTCACTTAATAATAGCAAGACAGAGCAAAGCAGATTTCATTCAGGTTTTTTGTTGTGTTAAAAAATTGCGACATGGCGACCCATGGACATGGACAATGGTGTGGGGATTGACTGTGGGAGCAGGGGATGGGGGTTGGAGGGTAAAGAAGGAAAATTGGGGACAACTGTAATAGAATAACAATAAGGAAGGAAGGAAGGGAGGAAGGGGAAAGGAAGGAAAGGAAAAGGAAAGGAAAGAAAAGAAAAGGAAAGGAAAAGAAAGGAAAGGAAAATGGATAGGAAAGGAAAGGAGGAAAGGAAGAAGGAAGAAAGAAAGGAAGAAAGAAAAAAGTTAACAACATTAAAAAACCAGCCACCAGCCACAGTCTGGGAGAAGATCTTTGCAACACACATGAGTGAAAAATAATTTTTATAGTTTCATATATTAAAAAAAACAAAAACAACATTTAAACCAAGAGGTAAACCCTGGCTGGTGTGGCTCATTTGGTTGAGCATTGTTCTGCAAAGCAAAAGGTCACTGGTTTGATCCCCGGTCATGGCACATACCTGGGTCACAGGCCAGGTCCCTGGCTGGGGTGTGTGCAAGAGGCAACCAATTAATGTTTCTCCCACACATCAATGTTTCTTGCCCTCTTTTACTTCCTCCCTCCTCCCTCTCTAAAAATAAATAAATAAAATCTTTTTTTAAAAAACCAAGAGGTAGAAATGCCCATTAGAAAACAATGAGTGAGCCCTGGCTGCTGTGGCTCAGTGGATTGAGTGTCGGCCTGCAACGGAAGTGTCGCTGGTTCGACTCCCAGTCAGGGCAGATGACTAGGTTGCACGTCAAGTCCCCAGTTGGGGGCGCAAGTGAGAGGCAACCAGACAGTGATGTTTCTCTTCCTCTCTTTCTCCTTACCCTTCTCTCTAAAAATAAAATAAACAAACAAATAAATAAATTTTTTTAAAAAAGAAATTTAAAAAAATTTAAAAAATAAAAACAATGAACAAATGGATATGAATAGTCAATGCACAGAAGGAAAACCAAAATAGCAAGTCAACAGAGACAAAGATCTTCAACCTCACCACTAAGTAGGAAAACCCAAGTGAAATAAAAAGAACAACGAGCTATCCCCTAAGGGGACCAGGACATATTTTTGCAGCAATGAAGGAGCCAAACTGTTACAGGTGCACTCTGTGTGCCTTGCTGATCAGATGGTGCAAAGGGCTTGATCAGGTGGTGAAGGGAGTCTTCACAGAGAAGCCTTCTCCACAGCATAAAACAAGTGCCAACCTACGTGAGGTCTCTGATGTTCTGTGAGGTGCACTTTATGGCAGAAGGCTTTCCCACATTCTTGACATTCAGGTGGTCCCCACCTGTGTGAATCCGCTGATGTTCAATGAGACGTACTTTCACATAAAAGGCATTTCTACATTCACTGCCAAAAAAATGTCACATGAACTCATTTTAGATTTTTTTATCTTAATTTAAAATTAATAAAAATTGTCTGAAATAGGTTTTTTAAAGACTTGCTAATTTTGCATGCATCTGTGAGCTGTAGGCTGACCTGTTATTATTTGTCTATCACTACTATTGTGTAACAAGTTACTCTGATGTTCAGCAATTGGAAACAGCAGGCATTTATTGTTTCAGTTTCTGTGGGTCCAGAATCCAGTGGCTGCTTAGCTAGAGTTTGAACTTGGGATTTCCCACAAAGCTGTGCTACTTCCAAGCACTGTCACCTGGGCCTCTCCACAGGACTGCCTCATGATATGGCAACTGGCTTCCCCAAAAAGTGAATAATCTCAGAGAGTGCCCAAGAGGCAAGCCACAGTCTTTCTTATAACTAAAATTAAAAGAGATATCCCAGCACTTCTATATACTCTTTGTTAGAAGGGAATCAATAAATCCAGCCCATACTCAAGGGTAGAGGATTACAGAAGATCATGAGCACCAGGAAGCAGGGACCTTTGAAAGCCATGTTAGAGGCTGCCTAATAGAGCTGTGTGTGTCAGATACCAGAGGAGAAAAGGCATTGAGAAAACCTCTCTCTCTCTCTCTCTCACACACACACACACGCTCAGAGAGAGAGAGTAAACATTTCGCTGATTACAGCTGTTATAAATTAGAATCCTTCAGTACTCAAAAGAATTGCAGGAAAAAATCAAAAAACTTTCTAGCATTATTTCTCGTTGTTGTTTTGTTTTTAGTAAGCTGTGTGTTTAATTACTCTTAGAAGGTTGTTTACATTGTTTTAAAATATACATTAATATATAAATTTTTCCTGAAAATTAATGTTACAGACTGAATCCCTCTGCCCTGCCAAATTCATGTTGAAATCTGAAGAGCCAGTACTTTAGAATGTGAGCATATTTAGGGATAGTCTTTGAAGAGGTGATTAAGTTAAAATGAGGTCCTTGAGGTGGGCTTTAATTCAGTCTGACTGAATATGAGAAGAGGAAATGTGTACACAGAGATACCAGATATGCATGGACATAATAGAAAGACCATGTGAAGACTATGGAAGAGAAGAGCCATTCACCATCTAGAAAGAGAGGCGTCTGAGTGAGATCAACTCTACCAACCCCTTGATCTCAGACTTCTGCCTCCAGAACTTGGAGAAATACATTTCTGTTGTTGCAGCCACTCAGTCTGTGGTATTCTGTTATGACAGCCAGAGCAGACTAATACAACTAGCTGCTTTACAACCGAAATCTCTCTGTGCATTCTCAATTTCACAGTTTCTCATTGGCCTTGTATAGAACAAAGTAAATGTCCTATTTTATTTTATTTTAGTTTCCTCTAGGCAGAGTTCTAAGCCTTATATTTTTAGGATTGTTTGTAATTTTTCAAACACAGTTAAATTGAATTTACTCTTACTCTTTCTTTAGTTTTTCTCCTTTTACTCATTTATCATATTGTTTCCTCATTTGTCTTTGCCTCATCTTTCATAATATTGTGCTGCCTTTCCAGTGGTTTGGAAGCAATATTTGTGGCTTGATATCAATGTTGGCACTATGGTGATAGCATAAAAATTCAGAGATGAAGAACATTTCTTGGATTCTTTTGTTATTTCTCATGGGACAGCCCTTGACACAGATATACCACTCAATATCCACCTCCGTTTCTGGACCTAAAAGTTCTGACTTTTCCCAAGAGAGTAAAATGTAAAGTTTATGTTCTCTTTAATTTTTATGATTTTCCTGTTTTGTGGGATGGGCATGTGCTCTGCTTAGTCAATACTGATTGCCATGGAGTTTTCCAACGTGGTGATACAAACTACCCTCCTCCACCAGAGTACATGAGTTCCTTTTGTGCCATATCCTCCTGACACTTCTGACATTGTTTGCTTGTTTATGTTAGCCGCACTGGTGAGTGTGGATAGTATGGAAATCTCACTTCTCTGATGACTAGTGAAATTGAGTAGATTTTCATGTTTTGGGTCATTTGGTAATCCTCTTTTATGAAGTAACTTTTCAAGTTCTTTCCCACTTTTTTGAGTGGTTGACTTTACTTTATTGATTTGGAGGAGTTCTTTATATATTCTTTTTTCAGATACACTCACTGCATGTATCTTTGTTGGTGCATTTTCTCTTTATTCATGGTATATTTGAATAATCAGAATTTTAATTTTAATGTAACCAAGTTTATCAGAATTTTCTTTTATGAGTCCTTCCTTTATGCTCTGTTTAAAAAAGTGTTGTTCACTCCAACTTCATGAAGATGTTACACAATGTTTTGTTATAAAAACTTTGTTTACCATTCTTGTGTAGTTCTACAAGCCACCTGAAATTAATTTTCATTTGTGATGTGAAGTAGGGGTTAAGATAAGAGTAACCAATGGCCACAGCAATTAATTGAAAAGAGTGTCCTTTCTTAGGTAGTACTTTTCGAGCATTGATTATGCTGTAGGCACTGTTCCGGTTGATAATTCCCTTTATCCTTACAAAATCTCAAGTGTTTATGGCTAGTAATGTGTGAATCTAAGTTTTGAGCTCAGGTCTTTTGATTCAAAGCCTTGCTTAAGGTACTCATAAATCAGTGTCACCAAAACTGGTAATTACATTTTGTTAGTAAAAACCCAAGTAGTATAGCAGTTGGGAACCACTGGGAATGTGAAGGTGAAGCAGGATTCGCCATAGAAAAGAGCAGGACCTTGAGTAGAATCTTGTATGTGACAGGACTCAGTAACGATTTACTGAATTGCAAAAGGCATCACTTTGGAGTGACTATAAAGCTTTATTCTTTATATATTCAGGGGGCAAATATGATTTTTATGTACCCTTTGCGATCTGTTTCTTACCTAATTGTCCGTGACAGTGGTTTTCAAAGTGTGGTTCCCCAGTCCAATAATATCAGCATCACTGGGAACTGGTTAGAAGTATAGATTCTTGGGCCTTACTCATGAGCTACTACACAAGACAGTCAGGCGGTAAGACTCGGAAAACTGTGTTTAACGGTTTGTAAATCCATGTACACTAAATTTCAAACACGCTGCTCTAGGGCCTGCACTTTCTCCATCTCTACTACAGAAGGTTCCTTTAACTTGTCATGCTTGCTCATACCTCCAGGTGGCTGCTTATTAACTGTGCCTCTACCTGGATTCCCAGCACCATTCTTAGTCTGGCTACTCTCATCTCAGGGGTTAGCTTCTTCCTCTCCTTAACATATGTGCGCACACACACAGAGGTGTAGATTCAGTTCCCCAGTCACACCTCTTGACACATTGCTTTGTGCTTGTCTGCTAGTTTCTAACTGCTACTAGATCACGAGGAGCTTAATGCAAAGGCTTTTGAGTTCCTAGAATGTGGCTTATAGTAGGTATTTAAAGCAATTTTTTGAGTAAATGAGTTGTATAAAACTTTTGAAGGACTTTTACTTTTGAGGGGCTAGCATGTAGAAAAGAATTACATAATTTTTGAGTAAATAAATGTCTGAGGAACTCTCTTGTGGAAAAGGAACCATAGAACAAGGTATCGTATGATAGTAGAGACTTCAAGAGGGCAAGAAGCACTAAGATACCTGTCCAAGGATTCTGCAACCCTTTCCCACTCCCCCTTCTAAATTGTGAGTTCCCAGAGGCCAGTGACAGAATCTCATTCACTGTGCTTCCCCAGCCCAAGCAAGCACTGGTACAGTGCCTGGCACACTATGAATTCATAAGTGAATGAATGAATGAGTGAATGAATTACTTTACAGCATAAGTAGAGTTTTGTTGTCGCTGTTTAGTTTGTGTGTTTTTTTTGCTGGAGAGACTGTTCTAGATCACCCAGTTGACTAAGTATGCAATTTTTTAGGAGTACCAGTGAAGCAGACGGGGAAGAAAAGTAGAGAAGTTTAGTTTCGATAAACTTATCCAGAATTTTATAATCAGAAATCTTTTAAGAAACAATTTTAACTACAGCATGCATATGTGGTTTCTGTTTGATGGGCCCTTCCTCTCTTTTTCTTAATTATGTATGGGTGAAAGGACTACGAATTGGAGCACCATAATCTCTTCAATGTTTAGAGGCTCTGAATTAGCTCCTGGGCAGAGGCCAGACCATGAAGAGCCTTGTGGGTCTTACTTACTCTGTGTAGGAGTTTGTACTTTGTCTTAAAGGCAGCTGTAAGCCATTGAATAATGTTAAAGATGGAAAATAACACAATAGATTTGCTTTCCTAAAGGTCACTCTGACTGCTGTGTGGAAGATTGATTGGGAAGTTGGGAGGAGAGGAAGGAGACTGGAGTACAGACCAGTTACAAGGAATGTTGAAACTGATCATGAGAGTTGTTGAGAACTTGAACTTGGGCTATGACAGAAGGGAAGAATAAAGGGACCGGATTCAACAGACACTTAGCAAATTGGCTCAACCCACTGAATTTGCTGACAAAGATAGGTGGCTTGTCAGAAATTATTAGAGTTAGCTTTAAATTTAATAGCAATAATTAAATTGTCAGGCCTTTGCTTCTACCGGAAGTGCACAGTTATGTAATGGAAGCCTTTGTTAACTACAAAGCACCGAAGACATTCAAAGTGAGATAATTACCACAGAAATCATACTTCCTAAGTCCATGTGCCAGGGGCAAGCACCAAGTGTTTGAAAATGAGTTCATGTTTATTGGTGATCAACAGCAGGATTGCACATGTATTCCTCAACAATGAACTTACTGTTCATTCCCAAGTGCTCATTACAATGGAAATTAGTAACACTGGAATGATTGATGCTACTCTACTAAACGTGCCACTTAGCAAAATACTTGCTGCAGCTGAGTACGTCAGGAATTCACATGCTGATTGATGCCAGATACGAGAGACTGCTTTCTGGGAATGGAAAGAAGATGGGGACCTTGCTGTAAAGAACATGCATCATATCTGCATCGATCTTGAGTGACATATTGTTTATAAGTTGGCATTTAGGTGTTAAGAATTGTGCCTGATTATGCATATTTATGTTTTGGTCTTATAAAAAGGGACATTTAGCTTCTTGCCAATACTTGATTTTAGGTTTATTTTCAAAGCCCTTATTTAACAAGTAAAATTCATTCTGCAACTGATTCTAATCTCCCAATTCACTCTTAATTTGGGAAACTAGGGGACAAAGGCAACACTCCAACTCTGTTATGAGAGCATGTGTAAGAATGAGAAAAAGAAGAAGCCTTTGTGGCCTTAATCCATTTCTGGCAACATCACAGAGTTCTCCTTACATATTGAAGGATGGGTCTAAATGGATGACTGTTCATCAGCATTTTGAAGGAAGGCTAAAGAAGTGAAAGGCAGTACCTATATTCTTTCAGATCACCTCATTTTTGCATATCCTTTCTGCACCAAAATTTAGGACGTGGAGATTCAGGCTTCTGCTTTGGTCAATGAGTTCCTACGAAATGATTCCACAGCCTCTTTCATTTCATTTTGCTCATTTTCTGACCTTGGTAAAATATTCATTATTAACTGTTATAAATTATAAAATCTTTTTTTTTCTCCAACAAAAGTATGGACTTTCTTTTCTAACAGATTTAGAACTGATAGGGCTGCTAGCCTTAGGCAGCACTACCAGTAATTGAATCTGCATGCTGAAGTGGTAAGTGCTGGGAATTTTTAGAGGAAGGGAACCTGATGTGTAAAGCAGAGTAAAGGCAGATTGATAAAGAAGGCAAAAGTCATTCTTCTGAAACTTTCTGAATCCAGCATGTGAAACATTGAAAACTGAACATTATAGTGTGTATTGAACAGTAATTCTGTCAAGAGTCCCAGAGTAAAGAATTCTATCAATTCTGTAGTCTGCTATATCTCTCTGGCCTCCACTTTATGTTTGGTGCATAATAAGTATTGCCATTATTATCCTTATTCATGAATCAATTTTATTATATAGTTGAATTGAACACTAGCTACTTGCAGTGAACCTGAATATATTAAAATTTTGTTATACCTCTAAGCACAGGTGGTTATAAATATAAGAATTGCCTCTTGCCTTCAAAGAACTAATAGTCTTGTCTGGAGAAATGTGAGTAAATACATAACTGTAATAAAGCATCTTTAGTCTATGGTGGAAGGTGTATGTAAACACAGAGGAGGTGTACCTAAGCTTGACAGGTCAGAGGTGGTAGGGGAACAGGTAGAAGGCTTCCTAGGATAAGAAACACTTCTGTTATCTTCATGGAGTTTTGACAAATGCTGGGATATACCCTAGAAATGGTGAAAATAGATAACACTTTAAAAGTAATTGGGGAATTGATGTTAAGAGTCAAAAAAAATGTTTAGACCTAGACTTTTTCAATTCTTCCTCTTTGAAGCTTACTTTCAAGTTATATTTAAGAACGTTAAAAAATAAAATAAAGTACATTTTTAAAAGAATGTTAATTACATAGTTATTTGGAGTAACAACAATATTGAAACCAGAAATAGAGGTATTTTTAAGGAAATTATAGTCTATGCACTCCAAGAACTATAGGGCAGCTACTCGAGACTTTTGTGAAGAATGTTTCATACCATACAGTGTATTGAGTGGTCTATGCCAAGCATTGATCTAGGCTTTGTGTACACAAGGTCAAGTTGACACAGTTCCTACCTGAAGAAGCTCAAGATAAAATGGGGACTGCAGACGATTCAGTCCATGTACAGTGAGGAGACGACAGACCCCAGTGGTGGCAGAGCCATGTTACTGGAAGGCCTATGAGGCCCATGGAAATCAGATGAGCAGGCCCAGTCAAGCTAGCCAGCGGCGGTGGTACAGGACTTGCATTTTTGAATGACGACAGAGAAAGACAGAAATTTCCTATTTTATAATTGTTTGTGAAAAATAGAAGCAGACTACAACATTGGATATGCGGTTTGACCACAGCTATATAATACCACCCAACCAAAAAACGCATTAAAAAAATGAAGAGATAATGTGTTAACAATGGTTGTTGGAAGACAGTGTTACTATGGTTGAGACTTTTCTCACTCCTCCTTTTCAACTTTTCCCAAATACTCTATTTGAACATGTATCACTTTTTAAATGAAAGAAAAAGATATACAAGGTCGTCGGCAGGAGAATAAAAGCACAAAGCATTCGCATCTCACAGGAGATGTTATATGCACATATATGAATATACATGTACATGGTCAAACTCTCACAGCAAAACTGGATGGCACATTTCCAGGACGCTTTAGCACAAAGGATAACATTCTCAAGGATATGTGCCCTGGCATACTGGTGTGATTCTTAAAATAAACAAAACAAGGCCTTGACCAGAATAGCTCAGTAGGTTGGGCATCATCCTGCCAAGCGAAAGGCCGCAGGTTTGATTTATGGTCAGGGCACAAGCCTGGGTTGTGGATTTGGTACCCAGTTGGTGCACACAGGAGACAACCGATCAATGTTTCTCTCTTACATCAATGTTTCCCTCTTTTCTTCCCTCCCTTCCCCTCTCTCTAAAAGTAAATAAATAAAATCTTAAAAATAAAAATGTATGGGGTGTGTCACATAGAAAATTCTTACTGTCTGCTAAGGTCCTGACTCACTCTTGGATTCATCCCTTTGTAGAGAACCCACTCTGCTTAACACTGAGCTAGGCACTAAATCTGTCATTTACTAAATGCGTTAGTGCCTTAAATTTACATAACACTTCGAAACTTATAGTGCATTTTCAGAAAGTCTTTATTTTTATTTTCCCCACAGCCCTCGGAGGTAGCTAGGGCCCATGTCATTTTTCTCATGTTACAGTTGAAGAAAGTAATGGTTTACATGAAGTTTCTTGCCTCCAGTTCCAAGGCTGGTGGGTATTAGAAGCAAGACTGGAACCCAGGTTTCTTTCTGAACACAATATTTGTTCCCCTATATCACAAATACCAAACGGCAAGCAAAGGCAGACCAACATCTGTGAGGTCAGACAAGGTGGCTCATTTTTTATCTGTGTGAGTTGCACTATTTTGGTGAGTTCTAGTATACTAGATGTGCCATACATTTTTGCTGAGGAAAAAGAACAAAAGGATTATTAATACTTTGATTTAATAGTTAATAAACATACAGGCATGATATAAATTATCTAAATAGGTATAGTTGTTGTCCTTAAGGACTCTACTCTGAAGTACAAAACACAAAAATTATATTAACACAAAAATCAGATAAAGAGGAGAGAAAGAGGAGTTAGGAAGTGTGAAAAGGAAATCTCTGAGACAAAGACATTCCTAATTAAATAAAGTAGAATCATCTATGAATTTCAGTTTACTCTGAGAAAAATAAATTGATATACCATATTAAGCATCATTTTACATTGGGAAGAAAAAGAATGGGGGAAGAGAATGTCTTTGAGAATCATCAGAGCACATCTTCTTTTGTACACATGCTTACACCTGCTCTCCTTCTGCTGGCATCTACAAAGGAGGCTCATTTAGCATTCACTGATGAACACAAGAGTATTTCTGCACTCCTGCTGAGCTAGTGAAGTTTTTTTTAACTTATTAATGTGGCACATGTAATCATGCCCTAGTGACTTCAGCTATACATATGCCCTTTGAAAATTCTCTAATGACATGTTGGACACCCAGCATATAAATGTCACCACTTGGAACAGAGTCAAACTTTTGCTCCTTGGAATGTTCTCTGCTTGGCTTCAGTGTAAAGTTATCACTGATCTAATGAAAGCAAATGGTTCTCAGCAACTCTCTCCTAAATAATATTGGATACTCTTTTTCTGCTATACATATGGTGTTGGTAAATAGCTCAGCAATACACACAGGAACAATTCTACTGATGGATATGGAAAGAAAATTAAATGGATAGCTGTATGGCCCTAGACCTTTCAGATTGTTGTCAAAACTCATCACTGGAACAATGATTCCCCCCATATTACTTTTTACTAGCATTGCAGACTTTGCTTTCTACCTATATGGGAAGCATCTTTAAATCCATATTACAATTTTTTTTTTTTTTTACAAATGACCTTTGGAAATGATTTCCAATAACTGCAGCTGACTTTAAGCTTAAGGCTTGGTAATGAAAGGTCATTCTGCATTTAGACTAAATATGGATAGATTTGTACTCCCTGCCGCACACTATTGCTTTAGGATCTGCTATTGTATTTGACCCAATCTTCTTTTTAACCCAAGCATTTATACAGCTTCCATCTGGGTTTGGTTTTAACTTTTTTTTAATTCAGTACAAATTAAATTGCTTTGTATATTCTCAAGTAACGTATTTTCTGTGGAGATGCACATTTTCCTTAGAAATTTAAGAAAATAAAATGGGATCAACATGTTGGACTTCTCATAAGATGACCTCGTGACTTTATGTGAGACACATCTAGCCCGTGCCAGCCCTGCACACATTGAAAGGGCAGGGAGAGTCTGCTCAAGGTACACAGGGTCCCCAGAACACTCAGCTCCCTCTCATTCTTCCCTTCAAAAAAGACCATTTCTTGTTAAGGGGGAGAGGGGATGTAATAAAGCCTCTAATGCAGGCAGCTATGCAAGAACACTTCATAGGGCTGCATGATGGAGGAGAAAGGAGATGGAATTTTCCCCCCTCTATTGAGCAACACCCATGTCCACATTCATAGTTGAGAAGGACTTCAGAAACATGCAAGCGACTTCACCTTCTCCTCATGTCTGAGCAGACTCTGGGACTACTGAGTCTAGGAGTCAGGGAGGGCACGCTTTCCTAATCCTGCCTCCCTGGATCCTCACCTCAGCGCTGCCCACCGGGAAAACTAACCTGCTTGCGTTTGCTTGGCATGTAGGGGCCTGGAAAAGACTGGTGAGCACTGGAGACCTGGGTTCACATTCAGGCTCTGCCGTTTACCAGTTACATGATTGGGGAATTAAATCACTTGTCCTCTCTGCTAGATCTTTTGTCTGAACACAATGTGTTAATAGAATTAATTTCTGTAACTTCAATGAAACCTGCCTGGCTTTGACCTCACACCCTTTTTCTAAATGAGTGTCTTTGTATCAGCTTCCTCAGGGAAAGAGTCAGATTACTGCAGCTCTATCTGATTCTGATTTCAAAGAAGGTGCCGGATGGGCTGATTCCATCTGCCCTAAGAATGCACAGGAATAAAACAATTTCTTATGTTCATAGTTGCTCCCATTGATCCCACTCTAGTGGTTCATTTTACCCTCCTGATTAGCATAGATTTGGGGTACACTGTTGGAGTCCCTCAAGTATACTCAGCTGCTAAAAGGCAGAGGATTGCTCCCAGACACTGGGTGCTCTTCTAAGGTGGTTGGGGGAACGCCTTGCAGACTGGCCAACATAGCAGTGTGTGGGACAACAAAAGACTAACCCCTTTGCCTGGAGATGGAATAAATTCTGAGAGTAATTTATGCTCCACAGCACCCCCGCCTCAAAAGTTACACTGAGTCTGGAATTTCTAGAATCACCCTTGTATGGCTCTCCCCCATTCCCTGTCCTGCTCCCAAACCCCTCACTGGCTTCTCCTGGAAGCACAAGTCCTTACTGAAATCGTGCCTCAGGAGAACCTGATCTAATAAAAGTTGGCAGGACACAGTAGGTGTGCTACCAAAAGAGCCATGTTAGCAGATGTGCCACGTAACAGTTCTGTGGCCTGGAGCACATTGCCCGAAGCTCGGGGCCTCTCTCTTCTCATTTGTAAAATGAGAATAATAATACCCACTTTGTTTGATGAGATCCTGGATTGCAGAAGTGTTTGAAAGCTGCCAGGCACCATATAAACATTATATAGTTAGTTAAAAACAAATTAAATTTTTAACCTAAAAGAATTTTAACCTAATATGAAAATCACTAATAAGTGGAAACCACTCAACAGCAGTTTTAAGATTCAGGAAACATACTTCACAGCTTGGTCTCCTCCCATGTCTTCCTTCCCCACATTCTTCATGCTTCTTGAATCTAAATGTTTCCCGTCTTTTTTCAGTCACCTATCAATGTTCCAGAAAGTCACTGGAGGAAAAGTGGAAACTATGGCGTTCGCCTGCATCTTAGGTACTAACCATCCCCCACCAGTTAGAGAACTTTGCCATGCCTACTAATGCTTACCAGTATCTACTACCTAGTCCTAAACCCTGATTTTAATTTTATCAACCCCTTATTTCTTTCACTTCAAAATGTATGTTTTTAAAACTTCAAAATGGAAATAGACATCTCCCTATGTTGTCATAGATCATAGTTCAAATCCCATGTTTTGGATCTTGTAATGTGGTTGTGAATTGATGGAACAAGACAAAATAGAGCTAATAAACATGTGGCCCAGATGGTGGCTTGATTAGAAACATCTCAATACGTCTGAAAGATTGTGCATGTGTGCAAAGCTTTTTTTCACCAAGATTCATGGTAAGATTTTATTTTTAATGAGGACCTAATTAGAAAGCTCAGCATGAGAGACTTAGAAGACATGAATAGTCAGTACGGTTGGGTACAAAAAGTATTTGTCAAGCAGTTAGGTACGAGGAATAAAAGAAAGAATAGTACGTAGCCCCTGGTGGAGGAAAAAGATACAAAATAGATCATTAAAACAGAATATGATAAGTGCCCAGCATACACAGAGCAGTAGTATTCAGTCTGGGGCTCAGAAAACAATTCACAATAAAAAGAATCACTTCCTCAAGTTTTTATGAGATACTTGAAATTCTCTCTGCATTCCCCTCAGACCTTTTATGCACTGACCTGCATCTTTGCCCATTAATTCCAGCTTGACCTTTGGGACTCATCTATCATTTGTTTCTCCAGGCATACATGTGTCAGGTGCCTAATTCTGCCAGGTGCTCTTCTAGACACTAAGAATTCCACTTGGAACAAGACAGACCCCATTCCAACTGACCAGTCATGGAGCTTACAGTCTAGTGGACTGAAACAGAGAATTAACAAGGATTAAAATGTGCTGTAACTGCAGAATATAAATAAGAGCCAAGAAGGAAATTCACAGAAGAATGAGACCAAGAATACCAGGAGAGCCCTCTTTAAACTACTTGGTCAGGGAAGGCCTCTCTAACACTAGACATTTGAACTGAGTCAGGAAAAAGGAGTGTTCTGGATGAAGGGGATGTTCAGCAAGTCTGGAAAGAACTTGGGGTAATCAAGTGACCAAAAAGAGGCCAGTGTGGCTGGAGTTTGTGAACAAGGAGAGAGTGTCAAAGGATGAGGTTGGAGGAAGGCAGAGGTCATCATGGGAGCCGTGGGAAGAAACTGGATTTCATTCTCATACCATGCAGCATTTGAAACTAAAACCACATTTTATAACACACACACCTGAAAGGATATCTGAAATCAGAGCCCATAGCCAGGAGAAATGCCATTGGCCTGTGAGAGCCGCCATCCGCTCTCACTGGGATCACTGCAGCAGCCCGTTCACCCTTCAAGAGTTCCTTCTGAACACAGACCCGTCTTAAAATTAAGCGAGATCATGTTATTTATCTGCCCCAAACCCTGCCACGGCTCCCTACGTCATTCAGAATAAAAGCCAGAACCCTCACAGTGGCCTCCGAGGCCCCACAGGGTCTGTCCTTAGCTGCTGGGTCTCTGCCCAGCTCCTTCTGCTCCAGCCACACCAGCTTCCTTACTGTTCCTCAAACACATGAAGACAAGACACTCTCACTTCAGCGCTCCCTGCTGCTTCCTCTGCCTACAGCTCCCTTTCCTGGAGAGCCCCAACTAACTCCTTTACCTGTATCACATCCTTTTTCAATGTCATTGTCTTAATAAACACCCAAGTTTACACTGCACCACCACCCCTTTTCTTTTCCCAGAATGCTTACCATCTTCTAAACTATCCTATAGTTCACTTGTGTATTGTATCTATAAGTCACTGACTGTGTTCCCCTCTAGAGTCTAGAATAAGCTCCAGAAGGCAAATATCTTTGTCTGTGGTTAGCCCTGAGTGCCATCCCATGACCTTTGTGTCTCTCTTCTTCCAGGTCTAGTGTAGGAGTCTATTTTTATGACTGGTTGGACATAGGTAGGGCTCTGTGACGTATTGGCTACAAATGCTTAGGTTGTACAATTAGTCCCCTGTTAGTTCCTATGGTTGTGACAAGTAAAAGAAATAAAATGTGTAGTAAGAGTGGCTACACTTATGCTTTGTAAGTTATATAAATATCTCATTACTGTGTTGTACATCGGAAACTAATATAATATTTTATGTCAACTGTGATTGAAAAAAAAATTCTAATAAATAAAAGTAGCCTATGGATAAGTGAAGAAAAGTGACTTTATTTAGTGAGCACTTACTATGTGCCAGGCACTGTGCTAATTATGATACGTGCATTATGTCATACAGGCCTCCGAAAACCTCATGAGGTAGGTATCGTTCTGATAATCCCCAACTTTAGGAAGAAATCAAGCTTTAAAGATGCTAAGGAAATTGTCTGAGGTCACAGAGCTTGTCAAAGGGAGAACTGGCACTGGGACCCATGTCTACACGACAGCCAGGTCTGTGCTCTCGGTCACCACATTCTACTGCTACAGGACAGTCTTCAAGTTGCAATAGGTGTTTACATTTGAAGATACACATAAAGAGCTGTTTCATTTCTTTTTTTAATACTTTTTTAAAATGCAAGCTTGAATCTGTACGACCCAGCACCCTAGGGCTCTGTGAAGTTTTTCCATTTGAACAGCTGGGGGAGCTTGTAGGCAGCTAATCTTTTTATTCTCTGTTCTTTAAAATAGACCCAATGGCTCAGTAATAAGCACCAGCATTAGCTTTTATGACTAGTCCCAGTAATGACTTACCAGGCTGCAGAGTTCTAGAAGCTTGGAGCGACTGCCAGGCTTAACTAAAGGTGTGTATCTGGAGGACAAGATGCTGAAGTAGCTCTGTAGGGAAGGATTTGGGGCTCATTTTGTTCACCCTCTCCTTGGTACAGTGCCTGGTGTGTAGTGTGCCCTCAGTATTTGCTAGATGAATGAGTGGGCTAATTAAAGACTTGGTGAAAACCTCCATTTTCCCATCTACATGATGAGTGTTTCTCAGAAAACATCAGCAAAAAAGACTTATTATAAGATTGACTATGTTTCTCGGGCTTCCTTTTATCTCAATAATAATTTCTGGAAGTCTTCAGAATTTGCCTCCTTGACTCATCAACATAGTACCTCCTACCACCTACCACCTGCCACCTGCCACCTGCCAGTTTCTCAAGGCACCTGTGCAGTCATTTGCTGCAGTGGCCTTGATCTGAGCACCCCAGTGACAGGCCAGCCACACCCAGTGATGCTGCTGTTCTTAGCCCTGTCGGTGCCCAGCTGGGATGCAGCTGCCCAAGGACACAGAGGTCACACTCAGGTTGAAATAAGTGAAGGAGGGATTATTTTAAAAGGAACTACTTCCAAAATGTGGGGGAGAAGGGAAGGGTCAGGCCACAAGAGGTGATGTAGTAATCCCAGGTTAGTCCCTGGAGAGTTGAGCCACCGAGACTGCAGGGGTGGGGGCACCTGGGAAAGGGGAAATTCTGTAGGAATCTCTTCATTTACATGCTACCTCCTTTAAGAAGTTTTTCCTGACACCTGACATTGCCCTCCTTCCTCACTGTTCTGAGTGCACTCTGCCTTATTCCTTACAATGGTGACATTGGAATTGTTATCTTGGTCTGCCTGCTAGACTCTGAGGAGGGATTGATCATATCCTTTCACCTTTGTATCCTCTGGGTCCAGCCCAAACCAACACAAGGTAGACTTTCAAACATGTATCTTAAATAGTTGAACAAATGAATAAGCAAATGAATGCCTGTCCCAAAGTGCAAAGAAGAAAAGCCATATTCAAAGCCTCAACCATGCCTTCTTATCCAAAAGAGAAATATCATTCTCTTTAACTCAATGTAGTACGTGTTTCTAATAAAAAGTTTTTTAAAAAACAGTTGTGTCTGAATTAAAAGTGAACTCCTCTCCCACCAGGCCCTACGTACAACAAGTATTCAAGTGTATCTCCTCTTCTTTATTTGTATATAAATATATTTACTTGTTAAAGCAGATTAGTTATACACACTGTTCTGAGAATACAATGAGGATACTGTTTTATATGCTTACATACAGATTGACCTTGTTATTTTAAATAGCTACACAGAGCTATGCCTCTCCAAGCATGACGATGAAAGCAGAAACCCGGAAAGGAATGACGGCAGACTCAGCAGTCAGGAGACTGGGCTCACCACTTCCCAGCTCTATAAGCTTAGCCACCTTAACTTCTTTATGGTGCAGTCTTCAGCATCTGACAACTGGAGATGCCCATAGCCTTATCTCAGCAAGAGTGTTGGGAAGACTAAGTGAACGGTGCATGTGATATGCTTAGCATTGTACTGGTATATTATCAGTGCTCACTAGATACTAACTGTTGCAATCATTAGTTCATCCTTTTATTGCCTAAAATTGTAAATAAGTAAATGTAATTGAAACATTAGGAAAAAGATTCACAAAATGAATGACAGGCAAAAATGAATAGAGAAAGAGAAATGCTCTATTAGAAAAGGAGCCCGGGAGATGAATAGAAGAAATGCTAGTGCCTAATAAACATATGAAAATGTCGATCATCTCTAAATTTAAAAAATACAAAACAATAGGAATTCATGAACAGCATGTTTCCTAAAATATTGCCACCAATTTTTTTTAAATTTAGAGTTGACATATGAGCTGGGAAACAGGCCCACAGGAATTCTGTAGTATTAGTTTTAGATACCTAGTAAAACTCTTTAATCCATCAGTTCCACTTCCAGAAATTTGTCCTAAGGAAGGGTCGTGGATGTGCTCAGAGGTATATTTATATGAACACTCCTCACAGCGTTGCATATGATAAGGTTTCCTCCCCCCCACACTCCCCAAAACACACAAAAAAAAAAACAGTAAAGTAACTAAATCATCTCAAAAGAGGAGTTAAAAAGATTTGAAATATATTTTTAAAATACTGTACAGGCATTCAACATGATATACATTAAAAATATTTAATGGCATGCAAAAATTATTCATAACATTATTTAAGTGAACAAATAGCTTTTAAAACTCGAATGTTTTAGGTGATAGTTTTGAAAAAGTAAAAAAAGATTTGGAAGGGTGTACTATAAATGTTAGCAGGTCTTATCTACAGGTGGTAGGATTGCAGGTGATTATAGTTTACTTTTACCCTGGCTGGTTTGGCTCAGTGGATTGAGCGTCGGCCTGCGAGCTAAGTGTTGCTGGTTCGATCTTCCAGTCAGGGCACATCAGAGAAGGAAAACTCTGACTCCAAAAAACCTCCGCTGCCTTGCGGCATACCTCTTCAGGGGAAAGGCTAAGGGAGTAAACCCCGACAGAAAATCCGGAGCCGGAGTCCCTAAGGCGGTTTGACGTTGTAGTCAACACCAGCAACTCCTGCGGCGCACCTGAAGCCAAGCTGTATTGACTCCGTCTTTCCCTTGGACCCTTCAGCTGCGAAGAGAGGGGGGGTCTGCTGCATGGGCAACAGCAGACCCTCCATATCACCCTGCCCAGGCTCTGTAGCTTCAGCTTCACTGGAGAGGACACTCCAGCGTCATCGCAAGATGTCGATTCAACACGGGAGGAGACAGATACCGTGTCACTCCCGAGTCGGACTGCACAGCCATTCTCGGCGGTGCAGATAGACTCTTAAGAAGCTACACCATCGTCTCTCGAGACGGACGGCTGCCGAACGAATAGTTTACTTATTTTATCTGTATTTTATAAATTTATATTTTTTCATATTTTGGATATGACCATAATTTTGTTTAAAAGAGAATGCTGGAATGAACAAGACAGTGGGAGGACATAAATTAGCACCTTAATTCTTATTTATACATAACACTTGGGTGTGTTTAAATATAAGGAGAATTATACTGATGTAAGTATTTATTGTATTAAATAGCACTCCAGCAGAACCATAGAACTCTAAATATTTATGTTTTCTGTTTATTCAAGGGAAAAAAGAGGAAGGATGGGAGGTTTTAATATAGAAAATCATAAAATGATTCATAATAAAAATAATTTAGGGCTTTGTGAGTTTAGGTTACTTGTTGAAATTATTACTTTCCTAGCAAAAACCAGATTTGATCAAAAGTACACATTTTCCAAGTGGACAGGAAAAAAAAAAGAAAAGAAAAGAACTCTCTCATCATTATGAAACAGGAGAATCAACACATTTTCCTACTCAGTAATAAATAAATAAATAAATAAATAAATAAATTGGCGAACTTCAAAATCCAAAAATCTTTTTTTTACGAAAGCAAGAAGCTAGAAACAAGTTGTGATTCAAATGACTATTAAATGATTTTCCTCTAATTTTAATGATGTAAAATAAATAGGTGACTTTAAAAGAATTTGCTATGATGGATAACGTTCAACTTTGTTATTTCTACCCTGTCCTAGGTGTTAAAAAACAATCCCCATCACAGAATTGATTTTATGAACACCTGCTTATGCTGTCCTATCCCCCTTTTCTCCCAACCTTGGCAGGCAGAAGTGATTAAAATATACTTAGGACCTCTGAAGTGTACAAGCAAAGGGCAAACTCCCTCAAAGTGCCAAAAATATACATAAAAGTGAGGGAGATGAAATATTGTAAAAACATCTGTTGATATTGCACAGGAAAACATCTGGTATATTGATATGGGAAAATGGTGGTACATGGGAGACACAGGCTGCCTGCTTACATTTGGTCTCTGATGCCTGGGCCATAGGCCCAGCCACACGTCACAGCAAGACCCACTGATCATGCCCAGGGACCGTTGGAAAGGGCATGGCTTTCACTCTCTCCGCAGAACTGTAATCTACACTTTCCAAACAAACTCTCCGGTGGTATGTTTACATCCTGTACAAAGAGCTGGGAGACTAACAATTATAGCCCATTAACAATCCTTTCAGCTACTTCTAGCCTTAAGTGGGTGAATGTTGATGTATGGGAAAGAGGTAATTGAAGAAAAGCATCCATATGTACTGTCTGTATAGTCTCCAGTACCCAGAAAGTTTCCTGAGAATAACCAGCTGCCCCAACTCAGTGTTGTTAAAAAAAAAATGCTTGAAATTGAAACAAAAAATAGTATCCCATTTCAAAAATCTACATTTGATTTAAAAAGACAAAGCTAATATTTCTCACCACTTCCAAAGTTTAGGGAGTTAAGAGGAAGCTCACTTTTAATAAGAATTGTGAGGTTCAGTGTCTACCATTGATTGTGTCACTAGTGACTGAGCCATCACTAAAGATAATTAGAAGCTAGAGCACATGGGATCTGTAAATTTAATAATGAATTCATAAAATCAGTAGTTTGGGGACAGATAATGGCTTTAAGACAAAGAAAATAAATTTAATACTAAAATGTTAACTATGTTGAAGAAAAAAATTATTCTGACACAAAGTGGTAAGGAAGACTTTATTTAAGATGGTTGCAATAGGGGTATCAGAGGAGAGAGATTGTGCTCAACTCTAAATACAACAGGGACAAATGGGGATTTATAGCCTAGGAGCAGAGTGTTGGGGTCAGTGGATGGACAATTGCTAAGGAGGACATCAGGTTAGGGGAATTTTTCATGAACCTATCTAATAGGATTCTTGATAAAGGCAGGCCAAGGATTTAGACATCAAAGAGGGGGATAAGAAACTCAATCAGATATCAAGAGTGATCATATATCAAGTGTGGAAGGACTCTTGTTAAAGTTACTTAGCAGGATTCTTGCTAAGACTGAGCTAAGTAGGCAGAAGACAGGGCAGGGTCAAGGTCAAGGCCTAGTGGAGAAGGTTCAGAGGAGCCTGACTAAAGTTTGATCAAGGGGAAATTCTTTCTCGGTGTCGTATTATAATTCATCCTAAGAAGTATCAAAAAGTAAGCAGGCAATTGTACACAACATTTTTCTCAAAGCATGTTTTGCATGAGAACCAGAACTGGTTCACTAGAGAAACATTGACCACCTACTTCTCGTGGAAAGTCCTGCTGCCTTTGCTCAGTGGGTCTCTGCACCCCAGAACTCTGGCTCTCATGCTGTGTGTCAGTCCGGGGAATGGAGGTCCAAACCAGGACTGAGATATCTGCCTTAAGGTGAAAACAGGAATCCAAGCATTTTAATTTTTGTTCTCTAAGCAAAAGTTCTAGATGATTTACTCATTTAAATTTGACTAATTTGTTTTCATTTTTTGACATTGAAAATATATATTACTAGTTCTCTTCCATAATTTCTAATCACTCCAGAATAGAATACCCTGTTGTCTTGAAATGTGTTGTTATTCTCCTTAACCACATTCAAAAACAGCTTCCATCTGGATTTTAAACAATCTGGTTTTTTTATCCTCAGCTAGGGCAACCTGGTGTGACACAAGGGAATGAGTCTAGAGTCGTTACTGATGCCAGGTATTGTGCTAAGCCCTTTGCATGTGTTAGCTCATTGAATTCCCAAAAATGGTTCTGTAGTATAAACATGTTTGCTATCCTTACCTTACAGATGAGGAAGCTCAGGAAGGTTGCTGTTTGCCCAAAGCCACCAGACAAAGAGTAAAGAAACTGAGATCCACTCTCAGATATTCTGATTACAGTAGCTCCTCCCCTACCCGTGGTTTCACTTTCCACCTTTTCAGTTACCTCCAGCCAACTGCAGCCCAAAAATATTAAATGGAAAATTCCAGAAATAAACAATTCATAAGTTTTAAATTGCACACTTTGAGTAGTGTGATGTCCCGCCGGGGACATGAATCATCCCTTTGTCCAGAGTCTCCACCTGTTGATCACTCAGTAGTCTTCTGCTTGACTGTCCAGGTGTCACAGCACTTATATTCAAGTAACCCTTGTTTTTTTACTTAATATCAACCCCAAAGCCATCCACACAACTTTTGTTACAGTATATTGTTACAATCACTCCATTTTATTGTTAGCTATTATTGTTCATCTCTTACTGTGTCTAAATTAATATAAATTAAGCTTCAGCATAGGTATGCATGCAGAGGAAAAAAACATGGTATGTGTAGGGTTTGGTACTATCCGTGGTTTCAGGCATCTACTGGGGGACTTGGAACATGTACTCAAAGAGGGACAGGGGAACAAATGTACTTGTTCTCACTATTGAACATTACTAAAATTTGTGTTCTACACTCAGCTGTCATTAACTTGGTTGTTATCCTTAGATAAATCCTCAAATTTCATAAGTACCAGTTTATAAATAAGGAAACTGGCCTGTGTGTCTTGTGCTAGAACTTGTGATTGCCTCTGTGATACTGTGATTTATAATAAGAAATACAGATTTGACCTTTGTCCCTGTTCCTGGCACAGAGCTCCTGAAACCATTGGATTTCCCAAGTGATGAAGCAATAAAGTTGTCTTTTGTTATGTTCATGAGGTGACTTCTGGAACTCACCTAAGGACAGGGGCTCATTGCCAAGAGAGCCAAACACTTGGTCACAGTGTTGGAACTTTCAGTCCCACCCCTGACCTCTGGTGAATCCTTAGCCAATGGCTAATGATTTAAAAAAGGAAGGAAGGGAGGAAGGAAGGAAGGGAGAGAGAAAGGGAGGGAGGGAGGGAGGGAGGGAGGGAGGGAGAAAGGAAAGAAGAAATATGTCTATGTAATGAAACCTCTATAAAAACCCAACAGGACAGAGTTCAGAGAGTTTCCAGGTTAGTGAGCACGTGGAGATGCAGGGAGTGGAGTGCTCAGAGAGGGCGTGGAAGCCCCCTGCCCTTTCCCCATACCCTGCCCTATGCATCTCTTTCATTTGGTTGTTCCTGAGTTACATTCCTTTTAAAAATAAGTAAAATGTTTCTCTGAGTTCTTCGAGCCATTTGGTCATGGGGACCTCCCAGCTATGGTCTGTAACCAGTGTGTCAGGAATACAGGTGACAACCTGGACCTGCAACTGGTGTGAGGGGTTGGGGGGAGTTATGTATGAGACTGAGCCCTTGACCTTTGAATCTGACCCTAACTCTGGGTGCATGGTGTCAGAATTGAGTTACATTTGTTGAATACGCAGTCAGTATCCACAGAGAATTCAGTTAATTGTTTTTGATGTGTTAACAAAAAAACAAACGAATTGTAGCCTTTGACTAAAATCCAGGACAAGTGAGAATTTAAGCTCTGAAATCAAACTTCTGATTGCTACTTCCTGGTAGTGTTAGCTTAGGAGCAGTGTCCCATTCACTGCAGACAATGTAAAGTTTGCATTCCATTACCTAGTGAGGCATCAAATTATTCAAATAAAATACAACTGTTTTTCAAAGTTTTGACTTGGTATTTATTTCTCTCTCCATACGTTAAAAAGTCTTGCATCCTGTAGCTTTCCCTATCATGTCTCTGCAGAAGATTGTCTCTTTCCCCGGCTCTCTTTCTGCCTCCCCAGGATATGTTACTGGTTGGAATTTGAAACTTTAACAAATGCTGGACTGAACTTTTCATACCACCTCTACCATTACTCACTAAATTCACTTATTTAAGCCCGCCCTATTTCCTTGTTTTCACCTTTGCACTAAGAGCATCTCCTCCAAAGTAACCAGCCTTACAATCTTGTTCATCTTTAATTCATTGTTTCTCACTGTCCTACTACCCCAGCCCCTCACCTGAATTACCATATTTTTTACTCCCTAAGACGCACCTGACCATAAGATGCACCTAGGTTTAGAGGAGGAAAATAAAAAATATATATATTCTGAACCAAATGGTGTACTAAAATATTTAATAAAATATAACAGAATAATATTTAAACCATGTAAAGGGAACAGCAGTCAACAGCTGTTAATAACCATCATCACTGTCATCAACAAATGAGGAGAGACTTTAAGGTTCAAGTACTCTTCTAGTTTTCTGGGAACCCCAAGAAATCATCATCGCTAGTGTCAGAATTTATGAAGCTCAGTTGCTCACAATCGCTGATATCACTTTCTTTGCTATCTTCATACTGACCAGATGCCCTGAGATTCAGCAGTAAAGTGGGACACTTAAGCATCCCCAGGGGTTTTGCATGGGCCCACCGCTTCCTCTTCTAACAGCTGTCGCCACCGCTGACAGGTCAGGTAATACCCATCACCGTCTGTGACACAATATTTGCTCCATAAGACACATAGACATTTCCCCCCACTTTTGGGGGGGAAAAGTGCATCTTACGGAGCAAAAAATACAGTAAATCCTTTCAACTCACACACTTAGTCTACCATTCACCTACATTTTTCCCTCCCCTTACCAGTATCAACCATCCTCCAGCCATACCACTGTTAGTTTAATCACTCTCTGGCTCAAAAATCTTCTAGAGCTCCTAAGCAAATAAATGTAAAAGCCTCTCCTTATGTATCTAGGGCCCTCCATGCTATTGCTCGGTCATCGCATGTTTTACCTTGTCCAACTATTACTTGCTAACATATAGACTACATGTCAATCAAGCAGAATTCTTCACTACTCCTTGCACATGCACCAAGCATTTGCTGGTTCTGTGCTTCTGTGCATGCTTTTCCTTTTGTGTAAAATACCTTTCCTCCAACCTTCTGTTAATATCCCACCCAAAGCAAAGGCTATCTCCACCATGAAGCCCCCTGAGCTCCTGTACCAAACATGACCTCTTCTCTTTTTATTTATTTCAATTCTATGGAAATGTTCAATCTCTCTTATTCCTTTTGGGACCAGAGAATTTAAGTAACTATAAACAAAGTTAGAGACCATCTGTACTTCCAACACTGTCATTCTGCACTAGAGGAGTGAAGTGATTTGCCAAATGCCATGCAGCTTGATAGTGACCAAGTCAAGACTAGAAAAGTCTGAAAGTGAATTTATCACTGTGTCTACTATATCAAGATTTAAATACCTTTTTAAACAGAATCTTCATTTTAAAAAAATAGAAATATAGTACATATGTGTTATTAAAATATAAGATCTGGATGAACATAAACTAAGAGAATTCCTCTGGTTGTATAATTATGAGTCTTGCAAATTTCCTTTTTTTTAATCTGCATTTTTCCGCAATGAACTTGTATTATTCATATAATAAGTTATCTTTAAAAAGAATATGCTTTTCATTATAAAATAAAGAAATACCCCTTTTGGTGCCTTTTAACCCCCTTTACCCATTTCATTTCCTCCACCCTCCACCCTCCGTCTCCTGCCTCTGGCAACCACCAGTCTGTTCTCTGTAACTATGAGTATGAAGTTTCTTTTTTAGCATCTGCATACCAGTGAGATCATATGGTATTTGTCTTTCTCTGTCTGAGTCACTTCACTTAGCAGAAAGCCCTCAAAGTATATCCATGTTGTCACAAATGGCAAGGTTGCATTCTTTTTTATGGCTGAATAATATTTCATTATATGTGTATACTATACTTTTTATTCACTCATTTATCAATGAACACTTAGGTTGTTTTTCATATCTTGGCTACTATAAATAATTCTGCAATGAACATAAGGGTGTATATATCTTTTTGAGTTAGTGGGGGTATTTTTTATTTGTTTGTTTGTTTAATAGATATCCAGTAGTGGAATTGGTGGATCATGTGGTAGTTCTATTTTTAATTTTTGAGGACCCCCCATAATTTTTCATAGTGGCTGTACCAATTTACATTTCGACCAACAGTGAACAGGGTTCCTTCTTTTCTACATTCTCACAAACACTTGTTATTTCTTGTCTTGTTGATAGTAGTCATTCTAACAGGTGTGAGGTGATATCTCATTGTGGTTCTGATTTGCATTTTTTAAAATCTTTTTATATACCTGTTGGCCATGTGTATGTCTTCTTTGAAAAAAATATCTATTCAGATCTTCTGCCCATTTTTAAATCAAATTGTTAGGTCCTTTTGCTCTAGAGTCATATGAGTTAATTATATATTTTGTATATTAACCTCTTGTCAGATACATAGTTTGCAAATATGTTCTCCCATTTCACATGTCGCCTTTTCATTTTAGTGATGATTTCCTTTTAGTTCAGTGCCACCCCAGTTATTTATTTTTGCTTTTGTTGACTTTGTTTTGGGTGTGAGATCAAAAAAAAAAAAAATCACTACCAAAGGAGTTTACTGCTTTTGGTTTTATTTCTACTGTATCAAGATTTAAGTATCTTTTGACCTAACTGACTATATAATTTACCAATACATTTCTTAGAGTTCCATGATTCCCTGTTGTTACTTTTTCAGTTTGCTCATCATGTTTCCCCTACTTTATTTCTGTACCTCCAAAGCATCTAGCATATTGTACAGAATTGACATGCATTAAAATTCACTACAGATCAAAAGGGTGAGTTTTGATAAAGTCAAAGGATATCCAGGCTTGGAGACAATTTGAATGTCCTTTGGCCTGAAGGCTACAGCTGTTGAGACCTCATCCATTCTTTTCCACTTAATCAGTATTTTTGAGTGATTCAAATTACATATTTAAGCTCATAAAATTTGAACATGTAACCGAATATCCAAAATATTTTTATAGATAAGGAAGCCAGCATTAATACGCCTATCTTTTGAGCTGAATTCAATTCTGTTTAACTCTAGATTGTTAACTCAAACTCAGATTATTTAACTGTGATTGAACTACCACTGTAGCCACCTCCGACACTTTCTAGAATGAGCTAAGAAATAAATACTCATCAATTTAATTTTTCAGCTCATAACCATAAAATTTATTTTTTAAAGATTTTACTTATTCATTTTTAGAGAGAGAGGGGAAGGGAGGGAGAAAGAGAGGAAGAGAAACATCATTTGGCCGTCTCTGGCACACTCCCAACCAGTTACCTCGTCCGCAACCCAGGCACGTGCTCTGACTGGGAGTCAGACCAGTGACCTTTCAGCAGTCAGGCCAGCGCTGTATCCACTGAGCCACACCAGCCAGGGCTCACAGCCATAAAATTTTTATCAGTACTTGTCTTCCTGTCTTTCGCACAAGTGTGTGTATATACGCACATACATTCACGTTCACATTACACAACCTACACACATATACATTCTATGCAATTGCAACATGGATATCTTTGAAAAATGGATAACTGCAGCTCTAGAGGAAAATTTTCTAATGGTGGTGAAGAACTGAGTCATTCATTATGATGACAATGATAACTGTTATGACTATTGTCATTGTTATTTGAAGTCCAGATTTGGTTCCTGACTTTTTTCTGCAGTAAATTTCTAAACAATGAATACCAGTTTTAAAAATATCAGGCTATCAAGGGAGTAGCTACATATGACACCTAAATATCTCTGTTTCCAAATAGCTCTCGGTGGGGGATAAAAAGCAATTGATAGCACTTTGTGGAGGGATTAAAATGACAAGATAAGTCTGTATAAATATATATATACATGTTCTTATTAGCTGTCTGTCATAGAAAAAGAGTGACTTCAACCAAGAGTTTACATCGAACTCACTTTCTAGACAAAGAGGCTTGACAGAGAATGAAGTATCAGCACACAGAGGTGGGATCCTGAGCTCCCGTAGTTCACGTAGCCTCGAGAATCCTGCACTTCTCATCCTTTCTCTTCTCAGTGTCCCTTCAGTTTGCACTATGCTGGTTGGAGGTAGGCACCATAGGTTTGATTGATACACCAATTTGCATCTCAAGGCTTCTCTCGATAAATACAGCGCAATGAAAGGCTACTCTCTCACAAGCCAATTTCCCCCTCTGGGCTGACTTTAGAAGCTCATTGATGTCACTTCCTTCCTCAGTCAGCAAGTGAATTTTCTTTAATTCTCAAGACCAGCTGTCCATGCTGTCAACAGAAAGTTATTAAAATTCCTTTAAAGTGAATAAAAATAGCCTAAAAGCAAATGTACTTGGAAACAGGAAAGAATCAGTATGCAAAGTCCACAAACCTCTGAGCAAAATAATGTTGATCCAACCAGAGATTTCAAACATTGTATATTCAAGATGCTAGAAAAAATAATTAAAAGATGCTAAACCACATACTTCTTAATCTTTTATTAGCAATGGCTTATGCAGTTAAAATTTATCCCCTAAATTTCATTCCTCTTTTTCACATATGATTTGAATAAATTTGGGGATGACTAAGGTTTTAAGTGGGATTCCCTCCTTTTTCCGTGCTTCGGCCAGGGAACATTTACATCTCCACCAGGCTATGACTATCCATAAGCAAGAGGAAAAAAATTATCATTAGCAGCAATTATAATGACTAGGGCCACAAAATAATTATATAATTATGTGTTTTAATTTATGCGACTTTTCAGAGCTCAAGGGAGGAGATCATTTTTCTCATATTTAAGTAGCTGTAACTCACAGGAATGGTCTAGTTGGCTCCTGAGTCCCCGCGATCTCCAACCAATTCCCTGACCTCAGACTGCCCTGTTGTCTTTGCAATCAGCCTTTGCCTTACCTCTTAGTCCCCCAGCATGGGTCCTGCCTTGCTGCCTGAGTTGTATACCTAAATCTCCCCAAAATATGGATATATTCCCTGCCACTTGCATCACCAACAGTCACCCTCCTCTTCTTTATTTGGATAGATCCTGGGCTCCCTCTGATCTTTACCAAGAAAACTTGTATCCAGCTTGTCTTGTCATCCCAAGACACAGACCAGGTTTGTGTCTTGGGTTCTTGCTCGTAACTGGCACTTTCAGGTTAAGCTGGTGCTGCCCAGCCTGCCACCACCCCTGACCCCTAATTACACACACTGCACAATGCAATTAAAAAGAAGCCTCTGCGTTCATTGTAACTGTGCTAAGAAACTTTACTTTAGTAAATAGTGCTTTAAAAAGAAGAAAACAGTGGAAATTTGGGTAAATTCACAGTAAAAGAACAACTAAAATAATGCTGATCTTCAGGAAAATTGTCAAACATGATGTTATAAGTTACCTAGAACTTATTCTCAGTTCTTCACTTCAATTCCCACCATTTTGAGCACTTATTGGGTCCTAACACAGAACAAGGGGGCTACAGATGTTGAATAAAACAAGAGGGAAAAAAGACCTCTGACAATTTAATCACTGTTACTAGGATACTTTAAATTCTTGGAAATTCAATTGGGGACTAATACAAGAAGAGCTGCTTGCACAAAGTTAAGTATTTGGTGTGATTCAGAACTCATCAGTCACCAACTTTAGGCCCTAAGGTGGTCCATGTAATGATTTTTAACCCATGAACCTTTCCTTTCATTGGGGATCCAGAGCCAGGAGTGGCTGGCTGAAAATGCAGGGGTGGGAGGGAATTGGGTGTAGCTAGAAGAGGACCCTGTGAGGGATCCTTGTGGTGATGGAGATGCTCTAACCTTGACTGTGTCGGTGTCATATCCTGGCAGTGACGCTGTGCTATAGATCACTCATCTGTTCCCACTGGGAGAAGCTGGGTCAGGTGTACACAGACAGGAGCTGTCTGTATTACTTCTTACCAATGTGTGTGACCACACAATTATCTGAATTAAAATTATAAAAGGACATGTTTAATAAAGTGTGTATCTCACACCAAGAGGTTCACACACACATATTAACTGCAGTGCCACAAAATTACTTCTTTCCTGCCTTTCCTGGTCATTTGTCGGTTATTATTACTGTGGATTCTTTTCCTTCTGTTTAAGATATACATGACATTGATCACTCGCAGGCTATTTCCACAATGACTGAGGTTTATTATTTTAGAAACTTTATTATTTATACCCCTATGTTGGCTTTATTTGTTACTCTAATTAAGGTACAAAACAACAGTTGTATAAATGGTATCTTGGGCGGGACAGAAACAAGTCAATCTCCAGCAGTACTATAATAACAAAGCATAGTAATGTCTATATCACCTTCACAGGTAAGAAAGAGAACAGATTTTTAAAGTAACACTTCTGACATCTGCCCCTTTAAATCTTCCTGTCTAGTCCTCAGGGTTGCATGAGCTCAGTGTTAGTATTATACCTGAACAGGTTGTCACTGTTCAGAAATCTTTGGATGTTGTTAGAATTTTTCTTTGGTCTTTTTCATCTCATCACCATTTCTCTGCCAGAGTTTAATATATTCTTCTGGTATCACCCTCCTCCATCCATTTCATTTTCTGTTATCTTTGTCTAATGTGGTTTCTTTAGGTTTTGACTTTTTTTTCATTCCAGTTATTGGAGTGATTGCAAATGTTCATATTATGATACAAATTCTTGCTCAGAAAGCCCATGACCAATACTGGAGTTTTGAATGAGAACAGAGCAAAACGAGTACTGTATCTTATTCATTTTATACTTTAATGTTAAATTTCTTTTTGCTTTCTCTTTCAGTGACTAGAGAAAAAATCCAGGAACATATCAACAACCAGGTATTTCCTCACTTCTCGTAGACTATAATATACAATTATGCTTTAAATGTTAATAATTAAGCACTTGTAAATATTTTTATAAGTACAAAAGGCATTGCTGATTATTGGGTATGAGCAATATGTGTGTTTTTGCTTCTGAGAACGTGTATATCAGTCATATGGGGTGATCATGCACTGTCCTTGTCTCCCCACCTCATTGCTTCCCTCCACACCATCCTCCCCAAGGATGGGATCCAGCGGAGAGGAACATTCAGCCACTGCTGCTGTGTACGCCATCCGCTGAGGTTATCCTGACCTCCGCGTCGATACCATCATGGCTGCAAATAGATACTTTTATCTCCTTCTCCCTTAACTAAGGTGACTCACCTCTGTGATTTTCCCAAGTTTTAATTCACCCAGTCACCCCCTCCCAAATAGTTAAGAGCTGAACCCGTAGCCGTGGAAATGGACACGTTCACTTTCCATTGTGGTCTTTGATTTCTACCCGCAGTTAGTCAATGTCTTCCTGTCTGCTTCCCTATTTTCTTATCCAGTCTTTTTACTAATTTATTTGTAACGTGCAGCCACACATACAAACCAAGGACAGCCTTCAGCAACCGTTGTCTCGCCCGTCCCCCACTTGCCCTCCCGAAGGCCAAAGGCCAGTCTAGCTCCAGTTTCTCCCAATGCTGCCTCTGCCGCTAGACTGGGGAATGCAGACATTGACCTGGGGCCAACTGTGCTCAGGTTTCACTCACCAAAACAAATCTCCATGTCTGTTATTGTTGATCTCCTCAGGCATAAATTATAACTCACCCTTGTTAAGAAGAGTGGTAAATCTACATTTATATAAGTCAAGGGTACATTTTTCAAAGTCTTCTCCCAATGGGCTTAAAAATAAGATCCCGTCTAGTCCCCACTGTCATTCCACCCAAATTAAGTTCTAATTGTAACTAATCTGTGTCAGATGCCTTTCAACTCATCAAGCTTTAAAAATTATTAAGTTGTTTGGTAATATACTATACTGCAAATTCAGTAGGCACAATTTAATGTTTATCAGGTACCATTTTGCTTTTGAATATAAAGTAAATATTGACTCAAAGTAGCAGCCGTCTTAATACTTGAAAATGCCATAATTGTTCAATGAAAAATTTAGCCACTTCAAATAGTTTACTTGCCTTTCAGCTTAGTTTCTTTGTCATTGTATTTTCAATTATTTGTATGTACTCAATGGGTTTGGTAAGGCTGAATAACAGGTAACCAGTGGAGTCTATTACCCATTTGTATTTATTTAAGTCACATAGGAAATACTTTTCCTTATAAAGAGACATATTTTCCTCCCTTTGTCTTTAAGTGAGTTTCTTGGGGTGACATTATTAATAAAATTATATAAGTTTCAGGTGTACAATTCTATAATACATCATCTGTATATTGCACTATATGTTCACCACCCCAATTCAAGTTTCCTTCCCTCACCATTTCTCCCCCTTTCCCTCTTCTACCTGCCCCTTCCCTCTGGCAATCACCAAACTGTTGTCTGTGTCTATGATTTTCTTTTTTTTGCTGTCAGTCTGTTCTTTGTATCTATGAATCTGTTTCTATTTTGTTTGTTAATTTTGTTCATTAGATTCCACATAAAAGTAAAATGATATGATACTTATCTTTCTCTGACTGGATTATGTAACTTAGCATAATGCCGTCCATGGTATCACAAAAGGTAAAATTTCCCTCTTTTTACAGCTGAGTAGTATTCCACTGTGTAAATGTACCACACACAGGTTTTTTATCCACTCATCATCTACTGATGAACACCTGGGCTACTTCCAAATCTTGGCTATTGTAAATAATGCTGCAAAGAACATAGAGGTGTATATATATTTTTGAATTAGTGTTTTGGATTTCTTCAGATATATTCCCAGAAGTGGGATCACTGGGTCATTAGGCAGTTCCATTTTAAATTTTTTGCAGTAACTCTGTACAGCTCTCCACAGTGGCTACACCAGTCAGCATTCCCACCAACAGTGCACGAGGGTTCCCTTTTCTCCACATCCTCGCCAGCACTTGCTTTTTGCTGATTTGTTGATGATGGCCATTCTGACTGGTGTGAGATGATATCTCATTGTGGTCTTAATTTACATCTCTCTGATGATTAGCAATGATGAACATCTTTTCATATGTCTATTGGCCATCTGTATGTTCTCTTTGGAGAAATGTCTTCAAATTATTAGCCTATTTTTTAATTGGATTGTTTGTTTTTTTGGTGTTGAGTTTTATGGGGGCTTTAAATAAATTTTGGATATTAACCACTTATTAGATGTATCATTGGCAAATATGTTCTCCCATTCAGTGGGTTGTCTTTTCATGTTGTTGAAGTTTTCCTTTGCTGTGCAAAAACTTTAGTTTGGGGTAGTTCCATTTGTTTATTTTTTCTTTTGTTTCCCTTGCCTGGGAGATAAATCAGATAAAATATTGCTATGAACAATGTCCAAGATTTTTCTGCCTATGTTATCTTCTAGGATTTTATGGTTTCAAGTTTTACATTTATTCTTTAACCCATTTTGGGTTTACTCTTGTGCATGATGTAAGAAGGTGGTCTAGTTTCTTTCTTTCTTTCTTTCTTTCTTTCTTTCTTTCTTTCTTTCTTTCTTACTTACTTTCTTCCTTTCTTTTTAATGTATCTGTCGAATTTTCCCAACACCATTTACTGAATAGACTATCTTTATCACATTGTATGTTCTTGCTTCCTTTGTCAAATATTAATTGACATATTGGCATGGGTTTATTTCTGGGCTTTCTATTCTTTTCCACTGACCTATGAGGTCTGTCCAGAAAAAGTCAAATCATTGTTAATATAACAAGAATGGTTTGTGCAACATCGATATAACCTGGTAGCTGAAGAGAGTGGACTGGAATGCACATATGTGAACAATGAGAATTTCACTGTACTGGTCAGTGGGGGCTGTAGATGCCATTGAGTGAGCATGTATACTGTGTGACTGTCTCATTCTAAATGACTGAGCAAGTAGAGCAACGAATCTGCATCAGATTTTGCATTAAACTTGAACATTCCTCTGCAGAAGATATTTGAATGATTCATAAGGCCGTAGCTATGGCTAACTGGTGATCGTCAGCTTCATCACAACAATGCACCCACTCATGCATCACATCTTATACAGAGTTTTTTGATAAAATATCAAGTCACCCAGATAACTCAGGCCCACTACAGTCCAGATTTGTCACTCTGTGACTTCTGGCTTTTCTCAAAACTAAAATCACCTTGGAAAGGGAAGAGATTTCAGACCGTTAATAAGATTTAGGAAAATACGATGGGGCAGCTGATGGTGACTGAGAGAACTTGTGAGGTCCCAAGGTGCCTACTTTGAAGGGAACTGAGATGTCATTGTCCTATGTACAATGTTTCCTGTATGTTGTATCTTCTTCAGTAACTATCTCTATTGCTCATATTACATGGCTGGATACTTTTTGGACAGACCTCATATATGTCTGTTTTATGCTAGTACTATGCTGTTTTGATTACATTGTTCTTTCTTAAGATTGCGGTGGCTATTCAAGGTCTTTTGTGGTTTATTTGTTCTAGTTTTATAAAATACACCACTGGTATCTTGATAGAAATTGCATGCAATCTATAGATATCTTTGGGTAAAATGAACACTTTAATAATGTTAGTTCTTCCTATCCATGAACACAGTATATACTTCCACTCATTTGTATCTTCATCGGTTTCTTTCTTCAGTGACTTATCATTTTCTAAGTATAGATCTTTTATATCCTTGGTTAAACTTATTCCTAGAAAATTTTTTTAAATACAGCTGATTTCTGCATATTTGTTTTGTATTCTGCTACTATACTGAAGTAATTTATCAGTTCTAGTAGTTTTTGTGTTAGAATCTTTAGGGTTCTCTATATACAGTATAAATCATCTGCAAATAATGACAGTATTACTTCTTTCTTTCCGATTTGGATGCCTATTATTTCTTCTTGTCTGATTGCTATGGCTAGGATTTCCAGTACTATGCTGAATAAGAGTAATGAAAGCAGACATTCCTGTCTTGTTCCTGATCTTAAGGGAAATGACTTTAGTTTTTGCCCATTGATTATCATGTTGGCTGAGGGTTTGTGATATATGGCCTTTATTACATTGAGGTATTTTCCCTCTGTTCCCAGTTTGCTGAGAGTTTTTTGTCATAAATGGGTGCTGGATTTTATCAAATGCTTTTTCTGCATCTTTTGATATGATCATGTGATTTTTATTCTTAATTTTGTTTATGTGATGTACCACATTTATTGATTTGCAGATATTGTACCAATCTTTCATCTTTGGAATAAATCCCACTTGATCATGGTGTATGATCTTATTAATGTATTGCTGGATCCAGTTTGCTAATATTTGTGGGGGGGGCGTATTTTAACATCTGTGTTTATCAGGGATATTGGCCTATAATATTTTTTTTTTTTTTGTAGTGTCTTTATCTGGTTTTGGAATTAGGATAATGCTGGTCTCAAAAAATGAACTTGGGAGTCTTGCTTCCTCTTTCTATTTTGGAATAGTTTGAGAAGGATAGGTGTTAGTTCTTTGAATGTTTAGTAAAATTCATCAGTGAAACCATCCAGTCCAGGACTTCTGTTTGTTGAGAGGTTTTTATTATTATTATTATTATTATTATTATTATTACTGCTTCCATTTCATTAGTTGCAATCTTTCTATTCATATTTTCTGATTCTTCCTGATTCAGTTTTGGAAGATTGTATGTTTCTATGAATTGATCCATTTCTTGCAGATTGTCCAATTCGTTGGCATATAGTTTTCCATAATATCTAGTTACAATCTTTGGTATTCTTGGGTGTCAGTTGTTACTTCTTCTGTTTCATTTCTGATTTTATTTATTTGGGTCCTGTCTTTTCTTCTTGATGAGTCTCATTAGAGGTCTGTCACTCTTGTTTATCTTTTCAAAGAGTCAGCTCTTAGTTTATTGATCTTTTGTATTTTTTTAGATTCTATTTTATTTATTTTTGCTCTCCAGTCTTTAATATTTCCTTCTTTCTACTCACTTTCGGCTTGTTTGTTGTTCTTTTTCAAGTTCCTTTAAGTGTAAAGTTAGATTGTTTTTTTGAGATTTTTCTTGTTTCTTGAAATAGACCTGTAATGTTATGAATTTCTTTTTTAGGACCGCTTTCCCTGTGTCCCATAGATTTGGGTTGTTGTGTTCTCATTTTCATGTGTTTCAAGGTATCTTTTCATTTCTTCCTTTTCATTTCATATCATTGTTAACCTATTCATTGTTTAGTAACATGTTCTTTAGCCTCCATGTTTTTGTGTTTTTTTTCAGGTTCTTTTCTTGTGATTGATTTCTAGTTTTATACCATTATAAACAGAGAAGATGCTTGATATGATTTCAATCTTCTTAAATTTATTGACATTTGTTTTGTGCCCTAACATGTGGTCTATCCTAGAAAATGTTCCATGTGCACTGAAAAGAATGCATATTCTCATGCTTTAGGGTGAAATGGTCTGAAAATATCAATTAAGTCTATCTGATATAGTATATTATTTAGGCTGCCATTTCCTTGTTCATTTTCTGCTGGAAGATCTATCCATAGATGTCAGTGTGGTCTTAAAATCCCCTTTGATGAGTGCATTACTGTTGATCTCTCCCTTTATATCCATCAAAATTTGCTTTACATATTTAGGTGCTCCTCTGTTGCATGCATAAATGTTTACAAGGGCTATATCCTCCTGTTGGACTGCCTCCTTTATCATTATGTAGTGCCCTTCTTTCTCTCTTAGTATAGCCTTTGTTTTAAAGTCTATTTTGTCAGATATAAGTATTGCTACCTCAGCTTTTTTTCATTTCCATTTGCATGAAATACCTTTTTCCATCCCTTTACTTTTAGTCTGTGTGTATCTTTTGTTCTGATGTGAGTCTCTTGTAGACAGCGTATTCATGGGTCTTGTTTTCTTATCTATTCAACTACTGTTTGTCTTTTGATTGAAGCATTTAAGCCATTTACATTTAAAGTGATTATTGATAGGTATGTATTCTTTGCCATTTTATTCTTTTAACTATGTTCCTCTGGTTTTATTTCCCCTTCTTCTTTCTTCTTCTTCTTCTTTTTCATCATCTTCTTTTACTTCTTCTTCTTCCATCTTTGTCATCATCTTTATCTTTATCTTTGTCTTTGTCTTTTAACATTTCTTGTAATACTGGTTTGGTACTAAGAAACTCCTTTAGCTTCTTGTCTGGGGAGCTCTTTATTTCTCCTTCAGTTTTAAATGATAGCCTTACTGGGTAAAGTAGTATTAGTTATAGGCCTGGTTGTAGGTCTTTGCTTTACATCACTTTGAATATTTCATGCCAATCCCTCTGGCTTGAAATGTTGCTGTTGAAAAATCAACTGTCAGTCTTATGGCAGCTCCCTTGTAGGTACCTAATTGTCTTTCTCTTGCTGCTTTTGAGATTCTTTCTTGTCTTTAACCTTAGCCATTTTAATTATGATGCTTCTTGGTATAGGCCTCTTTGGGTTCATCTTGTTTGGGACTCTCTGCAGTTCCTGGACTCATGTGTCTCTTTCACCAAGTTGGGAAGTTTTCAGTCATTATTTTTTCTAATAGATTCTCGATCCTATGCCCTCTCTCATCTCCTGGTCTATGACACAAATGTTGTTATGCTTCATATTGTCTTAAAGGTCTCATAAACTTATTTATTTAATTCTTCTTTTTGCTGCTATGATTGGATTATTTTTTCTACCCTGTCTACCTAATCACTAATTCAATCCTCTACTTCATCCAACCTACTGTTTATTCCTTCCAGTGTATTCTTCATTTCTTACTTTTTTTTTATGGTTTCTATGTCCTTTTTCATGCTGTTTAGTTCTCACCAAGTTCCTTAAACATTTTTATAACCACTTTTTGAACTCTATAGCTGATCAATTGCTTGCCTCTGTTTCATTTAGTTCTGTTTCTGGAAATTTCTCCTGCTCTTTCATTTTGGGCATGTTTCTTTGTCTTCCCATTTTGGCTGCCTCTTTGTGTTTGTTTCTATGTATTAGGTAGATCTGCTATGATTTCCTGTCTTGGTAGGATGGTCTTGTGTAGGAGGTATTATGTGGAACCCAGTGGTGTAGCCTCCCTGATCACCTAAACTAGGTGATCTAAGAATGTTCTTTGTGTGAGTTATGTGAGCCCTCCTGCTTTAATTGAGTCTTGATTGGCCCATTCAAGCATGGGGTCAACCCTTAGGCTGGCTGACTGAGAATCAACCCTGATCACAGTATATAAGCAGCTGTGCAGGTCGTGACCACAAAAAAGTGGAATTCACCTCAGCAGGATCTGGTGCCTGCCAAGATCTCCCTTTGGATATGCTGCTTGTGAAGCTAATTAGATCCTGTTCTGATGTTGTCTGAAGCTGGCATTTGGTTGTTTTGGTTCTGGGGTCTCGGGAGATACTGTGGTATGACCAATGTTAGACACTGCATGTTACTGGCCCTGGACAATCTTTTTGGAGCTACAAAGCAATCCACAGTTTGTGGCTACCTCTGCCCAGGCCTGGGTATGCAGAGGAAGAACAAAGCTGCACAATAAGCCTAGCTTTTAACAGCACCATGCCTGGGGGCATGTTAGCAAATATCCCAGGGCACACTGCAGTCTGCTTCTGCCTCCCTTCACCTGATGATTTCCTGTTAGGCTCAGTCATTGAAAGAACTTCTAGTACTATTTGAGTTGTATGAGTTGGTTTTTAGTGAGTTACCAGGTCAGGGTGAATGGTGTTTACCCAATCGATACAGGTTAAAACACAGTGCCAGTGCTGGGTCTGAGGCCACTAAGCAAATGTCCTAGGGTATAACAATTCTAGTTGTGACCTGCTGGGTGTTCACACATCTTTGTGGTAGGGCAGAGTCTCAGTTACCAGGGTGAGGCAAGCAGAGTTTATCAGACCCAAACACACTAAGATTTATCCATGTAAAGGGAGGGCATGTGAGGGAAACATATCCCCCATCCCAGAGCCACACAATTCAGTCTGTCCCACATTCTGCCCAAATTTTTAATTCAGCAGGGCAGGGCCACCAGGAGTTGGGAGGATGGGGCTAGTGGATCTCCCCTAAATGGGAGGCTTGGGAGGTGGTGTGGGAATTGCTTCCACCCCAGAGTTACACAGCTTAGTCTGTCTGGGACTCTGCCCAGTCTTTAGCAGGGCAGCAGTATGGAGCCACAAGAAGTCAGAAGGGTGGAGTCACCAAGAGCCCAGAGAGTAAGGCTAGCACATCTCTTTTGAGGGGGAAGCGCCAATCAGGTTCATGGAAAAGTGAAGGGAATGGCCCCCATTCTATACAGCAGCCCAGGCAGCTGACTCCTCAGCAGGGTGCAGACTCCATAGGGTGGGGCTGTTACAGTGAGTCCAGAGGGTGGGGCTGTTGCAGTCCCTCCAGCTGATGCAGAATGGAATGGCGTGTTCTACCCAAGAAAGATGGTGTCTTCAGTGGACTTGTTTCCTTAGCAAGTTAAAACAGTTGGTCAAGAAATATATTAAGGCTACTTCATATTGCCTTTTTTTTTTTTTTTTTTTTTTTACATTTGCCTGAACTAGTAGAGTATGTAGGCACAAAAATAGAACACCAAATATTTATTCATAATCTTAAACATTGATTTGGTGCCAGATAAAATCATAATGGTTTCCAGTCCCAATAAGAGAGTGAGACTTTTTAGACTTTAACATGAGAGGGAAGGGTTTTAAGTGTATTAGTTATACAGTCATTTTCAGAACCAATAGTTTTGTTATTCAATCAGTGTCTGCCAGCTGATATTTCTAATTCCACAATGGAATTTCTATTCTTTGTTCTCCTAAGTAGGGAGGTGCTTGCTCTCCATTCTCAAGAATTTTCTGGCAATACAATACCAAGAGGCATCTTATACCTTCAATTTATCTAAATTTGGGCAAAGAGCCAATAAAGGAAGTCACCCCCTCTTCTCCCCATCTTTAAATCACACTGCCACCAAAACAATTTGGCTCTTAAAAAACATTTTTGAAAACTCACTTTGGATAATCAATAGTGTTCTTTTTCAAAAAGGAATGTAAAATAGACCACTGTTGAGAATTAATCTTGCCCCCAAATCCTTCCCACTAGGCACTATAGACTGCGTAATCAAATTGAAATTAAAAATTGAGTCCTCCCCCTCCCCCCATCCCCCTTAGCCAAGCTATGAGTTGCACACCAGTGTGAGAAATCAGGCTGCAGTGGAGAGAGAGCTCCAGCCTACTGGCCAATATCCAGCATGCATGTTTAGCCCACAGCTATTTTACCACACCTGAGCTCTGAGAACAAACAACTGTTTTGAGTTCTCTGGAGGGAACGCTGGATTCTTTCCTGTCTAATTCACTGGGGAAATCAGTATGCTTTTTAAAAGTAACTTGTTAAAGCAGCTTGTTTATGAGAATAGGACAAAAATGAGCAGGGAACCTCTTGGCAGCTTATATCCCAGAATGGGATGAATGCATGACCCATTTTTTTCAGCTGTCTCTTTGGCAATCCAATCCTACAACAATTTCCTACCTGAAAAATGTTCCTTGTGGTGGGTAAATCTCCTGTAAGTTTTCTGAATAATTTTTACTATGGTAGATTAAAGATAATAGCTTAAAATAGTACCAAAAATACCTTCCAAACCAAATTAGAATATAGGAAAACTGTAAAAACCTTTCAACTTAATTTTTGTAAACTGCCTTATTGTACAGTAGACAATTGAAATCTGTAGGAAAGTAATACCTTTTGTTTATGCCTTTTTGTATAGTAGATCATTGAAAGCCATAGTGGATTAACACAGGTAGGTGACAAAGAGGGACACTGCTTGGGGCTCTGTGGCTCGTGGAGAAGATGTGAATGTTACAGTGAACATGGACAGTTCAGGCGCTGGCTATGGCCAATGCTTCCCTTCACTGATTGCTCAGGTCAGAGCGATCCCACACCCATGGTGCTGTTACAGCTATGTGTTTGTCTCCTGGGGCTGCTATAACAAACTGTCACAAACGCGGTGCTTTCAAACAATGTCGATGTATTGTCTCAGTTCTGAAGACTAGAAGTTCAAAATCAAGGTGTTGGCAGGGCTATGCCCTCTGCCACCTACAGGGGAGGATCCTTTGTCTCTCTCCTACATGCTGATGACAGCTGGCAAATGTTGGCCTGTAGCTGCATCACTTCCATCTCTGCCTCCATCATCACATGGCTGTCCTCTCTGTGTGTCTCTTCTCATAAGGACACCAGCCATATTGACTTTGGGCCCACCCTAATGATGTCATCTTCATGTGATTACATCTGCAAAGATTCCTTTTTCAAGTAAGGCCACATCTACAGTTACCAGGAGTACAGACTTCAACATATCTGTTTGGTGAAACAACTTAACCTATGACAAGCTAGGAACCTGAGTCATCTGCACCCCATTTCTCCCCCGACCACTGACCATTTTTTAATTAAGTTTATTGGGTAACATCAGTTAGCAACATTATATAAGTTTCAAGTGTACAATTCTATAACACATCATCTGTATATTGCACTGGGTGCTCACCACCCAAAGTCTAGTCTCCCTCCATCACCTGCTGCTCTAGTGGTTAGGATATGGTCCTCTCCCCAAGCATTTCTGATGTGATTGCTTGAAGCCCTCTCCAATTCAGCTCCTCCTCTATGCCCACTTCCCCCAGACCTCATTTTGCTTATTTGGTGGCTTCTCACAGCTCTCCTGCTGCAGTCTCGCCACCTTTCCATTCATCTTTCATTCTGCTCCACTTCACTTTCTAAAATGCCAACTATCTACTCTCCTATGCTAAAAAACAATAATTAAACAGAAACACCTTCCCCATTTTTAGCAGGGATTATTAACCCTACCTGTGCATTATAATCATCCATGGAGCTTTGTTGGCATAGATACCAAGACCTCACAACTGCCACCCCCCCAAGAAATTCTAGGTCAGTAGGTGGGTTCAGACATAGCACAACTCTTAGACAAGGCCAAGAAGGGTCATATGCTTTAGGAGACCCCAAACACCGCAAGTACAGAAATGCAAACACAATTTTTTTTATTTTTAGCCTTATGCTTTAAAGTCTGATAATCAGTTGAGTATACACAAAATACTAGAGAGAGACAGGCCAGGTGTCTTGTCAAGTGGAATGGGGTCAGGCTGGGGTATAAAAAAATCAGCCTTTGCCCATTGAAACATGAAAAGAGGGGCTGCTTTAGTTTCAAGGTAGTTTTCTCCACAATGGAACAATGAATAGGCAGACGGCATTCCCCAGCTAAGAGCACTTCTACCCTCCCCACTGCTCTGGAGGTGGACAGGGTCGATAAGTGCAGTTCAAGTGATACTTAGAACTGCCTGGCAATCCTCAGTCCAAAAAGTGAGGCATGAGCCAAGAAAGCCTGCCCTCCCAGGGACATAAAGGGATGGGAGCAGGTCTAGCCATTGCCTAGGAGTCTCCTGCTGAGTTCAGCTTCTGCTCTGCCCTCTTCCTGGAGGTCATGTGACCACTCAGGCCCCAACTGGCAGGTGGCCCTCAGGGAGAGTGGGGCTTCTTCAGCTTCCAGGCCAAGAACAGGCCCTTGAGACAGGCTGCAGACTTTGGGTGGGAACAAGGGCCAGGTTTTGTGTATCTCTTACTTTAAAACTTTAAAATATTTAGACATCAGTATGTGGATCCCCATTAATATTCTAGGCCTCACAAGTGTAGGGGGTGATCTTGCATGTACTTCAAAAACTAAATATGTGATTCTAATAAAACACCAAGATTGGATCCACTTGTCTGTCATCTATAGGATAAAATCCTAACCTTTGAATATGAAATCCAAAGCCCTATGTTCACATACTCCTTTGGAGAGCAGGCTCCCCATCTCCCTAGACTAATTTCTGGTTCTGCTCCTTTATGTAAAATTGTTGGGTCCTACATAACACTGTTCCACCCACATATTCACCCCTTTCTCTGCATGCTCAAAATTTACTCATATTCCAAGACATAATGCAAATACCACCTTTTCCAGGAAGCTCTCCTCCTCCTATAACTAAGAATAATCTTTCCTTCTTCTATGCTCCTATATTATTTTTCTGCTCCTTTGCTATAGACTTGTGTTTTCTACTCTGTATTATAATTATTAATATCCCTCTATGATTTTGTAACTAGATAGTGTCATCCTAAAGGAAAGAAATCATGTTTGGTTCATTTTTGTGTCAACTATTAGACTTTGCATATTATTAACACCCAGACAATTACCAATCAACTGTAAATTTTTCAGCTCACTAAATTATTACCCTAGTAGCCAGAGGGACTAGGACAGGTAGGCAGTCTACCCCCTGTGCCTTTGGGACTGCCCAAACCCAGTGTGTCATTGGTTTGTAGAAGGCAGGAACCATGTGTTGTCCTTTGGCCTCCAGGTAAGGAATTTAAACCAAAAACAAAAGGAACAACCTAAGACTGCACATGTTCTCTATGAATAATTGTCACACACTCAGGGAATGAAAGAATTGAAGGGCAGGGAGACCCACACCTTTATTTCATCTTGATGTCCACATTCCATTCCGTAATTGCCTATAGAAAGTTAAACGGTTTGCTTAGTTCAAGACTTGAGCACTTGACTTTTTTATTGAATGTAAGTGTGGCAATGCCATTCTCTGCTGCCTTTTCAGAGTAACTTGAACTTTACAACTTCTAAATTTAAAGTGGGATTACATTACCTTGCACTATTCTTATCAAAATGGCCATGCACTCAAGGAGACATTGACTTAAAGAGAGTTTCTCTTTGCAAGCTTAGCAGTAGAGCTAGTAAAGATCCTATCCCCTAATTCTCTTATAAAATTACCTTCTAGAATTGGAAGTTATGCATTTAAAATGCTGTCCAGCTTGAGTCTTTTTTTAAAACACTTGAAATTAGGCCTGCAAGGATCAAAAAGTGGTGGCACTAATGGTTAACCAAAAAAGATGGTCTTCATCAAAGGTCTGATAGTTTCATATCTAGAAAATATTTAGGTGTAAATGCCAAAGACTCACCCTTTTCATCAGGAGCCAAGAAAGTTATAATATTGTATAAAGGTGTCTGTGGAAATAAACAATAGACCATAGCCAGTGGAAATATATTGTCATGGCAAAGGAAGGGGGAGACAGTGGCCTTCGGGTGTTTTAAATGTGTGAACACCAAGATGAAAATAATGGCTGGAATAAAGAAAATTGTCTATTAGCAACACTGCAAGATCTATTAGCAATCAAGTATGCAGGTAATTCTCACTGAAGCACTCAGAATGCTTCTGAATAATTACAACCAATAATTATGTTAGTCACTCAATGTGCCATCTCATTTATTTGTCACAACAATCCTATGAGGATGCATATTTTAATCTTTTTTATACAGGTGGGAACTCAGGCTTAAAAGGCTTAGTAATTTTTTAGATCCTGCTGTGCTTAACACTAAATTATTAACAATAATGTTTAGCATTAGTATTAAGTGCTTAATAAGCGTTCTGTGTGTAGACGCTAGGCTAGGTTTTACATAAAATCATTTTATTTAAACCTCACAGCAGCAATCCTGTGAGATAGGTGCAAATCAAGGGAGTCAGAGTTAGTGAGTTTAAGAACCTTGCCTAAGATCACTCACCAAAAAGATACTCCATTCAACTCCACAGTGTAAGCACCAGCCACTATTCTGTGCTGTTCTAAATACCTTTATTTATAGACACACAGCCTGGGAGTGGCAGAGCTGGAGTCTGAATCCAGTTGTATCTCATTCTGAAATCCTTTCTCTTCACTGTTGTGCTATGCCACCACTTGTTCCAGAAGTTCTATTAATTAAATGACACCTCCCTCCCCCTTATGACCACCCTAATCAGCACTCCAATTTTTACACCGACACTGAAGCAATTGGTTATGAGACTCTAGGATACAGATATTTATATTTATGATGTGGTAGGGTTTTTTTTTTTCTCCAAATCATTTGATCAATAAAGATGAGCATAGACTCAGTCTGGATTCCTATTGATTATTAAAGTTTTTTTTTTAATTAAGTGAAAAGTCAAGTGAATCTGGTGAAAGAGAAGAGCAAGTTGTCAAAAAAATGGTATACATTGGGATAATCTGTTGCCCACTGGCAATTTTCCCTGACAGAGCCCAGACAGAGCTAACATGGACATAAAACAAGAATTGAAGTGGAAACCATTATGCCTACCAACTATAAAATGTTCTCTTTTTCTTTTATTTTTCAGAAAAAAAGTACTTTTCATCTAAAAACTATTTTGTAAGTCCTTCACTATTAGCAATAACAGTGTCATTATACACATACTCATGTGAGAAGATATGGGATACTGAAACTCTGTGCTGAAAAGGTAGCATCTATTAAAAAGAATAAAAACAGTTAAATGACCACCTAGTGTAAATGAATCTCACCACCTAAGATGCTCAATACACAGGTGAAATCTATTCCACGAATGATTTTTAGTCAATCTGTTTCTATTTTTCTTCCTCCTCTGAGTTTTTCTAATCATATTCCTCCCTACTTGGTCGCATCTTTACCAAAAGATGGGTAACTGGGTAACAGAGTTTACAGTTTAGCAGATTTTATTAGCAAAATGGTTAGCACCATCATTTGGTATTCTTTCTCAACACACAGCAACAAACCTCAGTAGTTAAGTTTTACTAGTAAGGAGCATAATTAGTAAAGACCCTTCATCATTCATTAACTCAGATACCACCTCTGTGTAGAAAGCCTTTTTTGTTGTTGTTCTTGTTACATCTTGGATTAAAGTATGTTCAAAATGGGCCAAAAAGCCAATATGTCCCCATGTTTGAATATACATTTTAAAACACAGTATTTTTCACTCTTTTACCCATATTATTCTTCCACCTCATGATAACAAATTGAATAAAAGACTCAAGTGAAAACTTAGTATCTGCTGGAATTGTTTGAAGGAGGCACTTGAACAATCATTTTCAATAAAAGTTGTTTACATTTAAAAAACTGTGTTGTAAGAAGTAGTGACCAAGGCATTAGAAATATTTTTACAGTATATACCTGTCATTGCTTAGGTTAAGATAATTTCAGTGTAATGATGCTAAAATGGCTATTTCCTTTGTATTTACAAATCAAAACACTTTCTATTTAAAAGCTCTGAATTTGAATTTTACATTTCTAACATATTTCTAAAAGTCTGAAAAGAAAAAAATAACAAGTAGCAGTAATTAATACTAGGACAATTATGTAGAAGCCATGTTATGCATATAGTTCAGAACTCTTAGGGCAGATCCCTGACTTTCCTGATACTATGTGTAGAGTTTGTATGTATCTGCATTTTTCTGAGAAAATGCTACTTGTTCCTCATCAGAATCTCAGGAGTGAAAGAAAGTGCCTTAGTCAGTTTTTCTACCTCTCACTAGAGAAAGGAAGTGATCGCACTTATCTCTTTGATTATGCATAAATTAAAAATTGTTTATATAAATTCTATTTTGTAAAGTGGCAGTTAACAGAGAAAAAATTTCTGCGAAGGAAAAGATATGCAAAGAAGTAGAGAAACCTCATAGTACCAGTAAGGATCCCAGCATAAGCTACCTTGTCTTTATTATCCTTAATGTGGAAAAAATTATTATCCCCAGAAATATTACATTATATTCTGTGGTCAATCATCAAACAAGGATTAAATAAACAAGATTCTTCCGTGTTTCATCACTGGTATGTGTCTTGCTCAAAATGTATTAAAAGGAAATATTTTCATCATGCTATTACCAAATAATTCAATTAGGCCAATGTTCTGTGGATGTTAAAACACCGTAATTTACTATGTTGAATCATTAGCCAATCAGATTTCTCTCATTTTCTAAGGCAATGGGTTGACTAAAATGTAACCATAAGCAAAATAGATTTTATTTGGCATAATCTACTTTGTAAACAAATGAAATTAATTCTTTGCCTAACCTAAAGCTTTGAAAATGAAAGACAAAAATTGAACACATGCTTCCAATTTTGGTTCTGTTACTAAGATGACACTTAATATAAAAGTTACAATTTAACTTCCCCTCAAGTATTCCATTCTTGAGACTAAATGACTCTTAAAAATATGTTCATCAACAGATGGGAGCCACTTATGGCCTCATAAACTCCAATGCAAGTGAAATTATCTCAGCAAAATAGAAGGAGTACAAGAAAGCTTCATCTGGTTATTTCAGAGATGATTAATGCATTGCATATTGGTTCAATGGTGCAATGAATATTGACAGATAATCACCTTTCTTATAAGAGAGGAATACCAAAGAGACAAATGCTAGTGATGTATGTTTTTAATCAATCAATAAGCAATTTCAACACATGCCCTGTGTTTAGAGCTGTGCTAAGTGTGAGGGAGGATGTGGAAGAAAATGCCAGCACAAACCCTGTTCTGAAGGGATCTTCTGTCTTGAAAGAGAAGACTAACATACCTTAAACAGTGCACAGACTAACAGCATGTGTTATTGCTTACTTGCTTCTTAACTACACAGAATAGATGGTATGGGAGTTTGGAAAAGTCGACAATGAATGAATAGTAGATCATGGAGAACTTTGGATATCAGTTATTCAGATTTGATTCTGCAAGAAATATAATATGGTAGCACTGAAGATTTGGGAGTTAAGAAATGACCTCAGGAAAATTAGTGTGGAATTTTCTTGAAGCCATATCCTGTATTTCCCTTCTTGAACCATTTCCACTGGTACCAGCCACCAATCTTTCTCTAGGCTAATCTGACTCCTACTTTGACTCTTACCAATCCCCAGTTCATTCTCCAGTTGGCTATCATGGTGAGCTTTACAAAATGTCAATCAAAACATGTTATCCCCCTGTTGGAAACCTCCAGTGGCTTACATTGCACCTCTGATAAAACCCAAGGTCTTTCTCATGATCTCCATGATCTGATGTTCCTACAAGATATGGTCCTTCCCTTCTCTCTGAATTCATCTTGTATCTCTGGGCCCTTCTCACTCAGGCAGCAGTCACACTGGCCCTCCCTCTGTCCTTCCACCCGACCAGGCTTATTTCCATGCAAGGGCCCGTGGTACTCACTGTCCTGCCTGAAATTCTCTACTCCCAGATCTTGGGTTCCTTCTTCTCATTCAGATCTCAGCTCAAGCAGCTTCTCCACAGATGGATCTTCCCAACATCTATTTAATGTAATCTTATCCACTCTCCTCCTGCCACTCATGCTCTATCACATCACTCAGTTTTAGTGTTTGCATCATACTTATCACCACCAAAATTTTCTAATTCATTTAATTTGTTTACTTGGTCATTATCTACCTGTATCCACAAGAATGTAAGTACCATGAGAACAGGACCCTTGTCAGAGTGGTTTGTCCATCTAGCCCCAGTGCCATTAAACAGTGCACTATCAGATGCTCAATAAATACTTCTCAAATGAATGCATTGTTTAATTAATTCTGTTAGCAGGCTATGATAATAATATGGGCATGAAAAAGAAGTGTCTAGTGATATATTCATGGTAGGAATGAACAGTCTGGTGTGAATAGATGAAAGGTGAATAGAATCTGGTTTCTGGATATGGAAAATGAATGAACAATCAAATACAAGGATTAACTCAAGATCCCCAGGATGGCTGCAGAAATGTGATACTCTTAGCAGGAATATAAAAGTTGTGATTAAAAGCCTCATTTAATGAGGATACACTACCTGCCAAGCATTACATATTTATTCCATTTATTTTTTACTACTCCATTAGGTAGGCATAATTATCTCTGTTTTATAAATGGGAAGTTGAGTCAGGTCTCTCCAAGTTGTTTAGATAGGTATTCTATTCTAGTGAGTGAAGTTGATTTTATAGAAAATTGCTGATTTAAAGGTCAATTGACAGTTGCAAGTAAAACATGAATAGTGGTAAAAGTCCACTAAGTCTGGTCTTTAGAGTTACCACCCTTCACAAGTTGTTGGGCTAAAGTGTAGAATATATGTGTCACAACCTACCTTGGCGCTCAGGGGTTCTTTTGCAAATTGGTCTGGGCCCCGGTAGACTGCCAATGTTGTCCTCATTCTGAAACCCTGCAGATCTGGCTGTGAACCAGACATACTTGAAGAAGATGGACAGAAAAGTGACTGGATAAAAGTAGGAGATGAGATTAGCAAGACAGAATCATACCAGTTACCTTGGACATGGCTACCTGAAGAGCAATATAGCTCCCTAGAAACAAATCAAAATACATGAAATTTTTTTCTTCCATCTTTCTGGCCACCACCTGATAATTTACTACCTAGAACATGGAAACTAGACTTCGCTAAAAATAAGTTCTGTACTAGGGTTCCAGAGGAGAGACAGTCCTGCCAATGAGTCTGGGAAATTAGAAGGTACTGCAACTTAACACTCAGGTGTCCTCTTACTTATGACAGGAAATAGATGTTTTTTCTCAATGTATAAATCCCTGTGAAGATGGCATTGTAGAGCTAGTGTCTCAGTGGTAAAAAACCAGAGGACCAAGTTCTCCGGTCACTGGGAGTTTACCGAGGTTGAAAGATACAATGCCTTCATTTTCCTCCACTCATCCCTAATCCAGCCACACAGCTCATAAGTGCCCACATATTATGTCCTTTCAGATTTCAGACACTGAAATGCCAATATATAAAGTAAGTTTTCTTGAAAAGGCCAACACAGTTGAAGTCAAGACATCACCACCCTATAACCACCATGTATGGATATATGTGTTTTTGATGGGAGCGTAGAGGCAGGAGAGAGATAAAGATGCCATGAAGATAAGGAGGTTTGTTCCTAGGCTGGCGTAAAAGCTGAGCAGATGATCGCAATCCCTGTGTAGTTTATGCACGTAGGGAAAGACCCAAAGTCCACGCAGTGCTAGCTTTCATCATGGTTTTCTAAGAGAAAGAGCCTGGTACTTTTGGGCCATGCTGAAGTGTTGGGGATTGCTCAGTTCAGAGCATCAGTTCTCAGTACCCAATCTATAAGGAGGGAACCAAAAAAACAAAAAACAAAAAAGGAATTTATTTGTAAAAATTTGTGTATTTATTCTTACATGTTTAAACTTCAGTCACCTTCAAAGCACTCTCCATTTGATGCAATACACCGATTGAGACTTTTCCACTGCTCAGAACAGTTTTTGAATTCATCAGTTTTGATGCCTTTTAGTGCTTCTTCCATTTTTTGTTTCACCTCTTCCACATCAGCAAAACATTTTCTTTTGAGACTTTTTTTCATCTAGGGAAACAACAACAACAAAAGGTTGCTCAGGGCAAAATCAGGTGAATAGGGAGGGTGGGGTACAAGAGGTCATGCTGTTTTGAGTCAAAAACTGCTGAACACTCAGTGCGGTGTGGGCAGGTACACTCGTAAATCACCCATCATGAAATGGGCAAACATGTTGAAAGAGTCTTCAAAAAAGTTCACGGAAGCCAAACACAGCCTCTCACAACAACGCCAGCTGGTACACTGACACAGATGGGTTCCTAGAACATTCACCTAGTGGAGGAAGCATGTACTACAAGGGGTCACCCTCCAGAAGATAATTTTGGTGTTTGGGGGTCCCCCCCTTGCATGTGACTCAAATTTGCAAAGAGAAGCAACCAAAGGTTGGGTGATGCTCACTGTCCACTCTAACTACAGTTGACTCAGGAATATTCAGTCACTTCAACATGGCTTAGTAGGAAGGATAGCATTCAGTTGGATCTGATAAAAAAAAAAAAAAGGTAACACTATTCTGATTACAGGTATAATGGCACTAAGAGCCCTGTGAGGTAGACATGTGTTATATGTGAGAAACACATGATTTTGGAGCCAGAAGAGCCTGAATTTTAATCCCATCTATAACAGTTGCCAGTTGTAAGGCACATAGCAAGTTTAATGGAAACTCGTTCATAACACCTGACACAGCTGGGGTGAGGACTGACTTGTTTGTGTAGTGCCTGGCATGTGAAGCAGTCTGTCAATATCCATGCAGATCCCACTCTCACCAATCATCCTCTCCCTACAGCCTTAGTCCAGGAGCTGTCCTTCAAATGGGACTGGAGCCCTGGCAGGGGTCAAGACAGGCAAGCTTACCTTCCTTGCCGGTTGGTGTAAATACATCCTTCCTTGCTCAGAGAGCATGCCCTGGACCTGAGACTCTCAATAAACGAGTCATGAGTCGCAGGTGAGTCAAGAGGGTCATCCCACTGGTCAGAGAACTAGCCTAGGAGTACAAGTTGTTTCTTTGGTTTTCACAGGTGAATGGTGCTCAAATCCATCCACTTATCTCATTATATCATTGGCTATAGGCTAGTTACTGGTGGCCCCCAGATAAGAGAGGCCCTCAGAAAATCCCCTGTAGGGAACCTGATACTTCCTTTCTCCTGCTGTGGATAGTTTTCCCTTGTATGGGAGTAGATAGAATCAATAAGCTGTGATATTATTTCTGAACAAGGTACCTGAGATGTGTTTGTTTTCCCAATGAACAGATTATATCATTGTAGTGTGGAAAGGGAGGGAGGGAAGATTATGCCCTGTCTGAGGATCTTTGGAGAATTATGCATGCTTGCTTGATGATATCTGCATCTCTATAAATACATTAGGTAGAATCCTGTCTGTCAGTGTCTTAATATAAGAGAATTGTGGTTGGACGTCAACACCAGCCCTGCCAGTGTCACTGCTGCTCTCCCAGTTGGCACTGCTTTTCCCACGGTTCAGTAGCTTTGGACTATGGGTGGGGAAGAAACAGTGTCCCGGGCCTTTGCTGCTTCCTGGGACTTGGGCTGCACCTAAAGAAAGAACAGGAAGGGTTGGACTGCCGCCAGCTCCCTCTCCTTTTCATCCGTCGCACAGCCGCACTTACCGAGGCTGGGCTGCAGGGGGCAGGCGACCCTCTGCGATCCTCCCCTGTCCTGCAGGAGCTCATTCTATAGCAGCTCTGGGAATGAGGTTGTACAGACACTATCAGGCTAAGGGATCAAGGCGAGTGCCACTCATACCCAGCCTTGCAAAGAAAAAGGGACCCAAAGGAGAAACCATGGTCATGGCCACAGATCCTTCTTAGTAGCCATTTCAGTAACATCTTGAGAAAGTATAACCATGTTCAGGAGAAATCATCCATTTTGGAAACCCCAAAAGGGTTCACAATTTAGATTGATAAAATTATATTCTTTGTTTTAAAAAATTGACAGATTTTTATTTTAATGCATGAAGAGATGAGAAGTCGCAAATAGCCATTTATTTGACCACCGCTTTGTTTAGTTAGAGCTCTTTCACTCTGGCCCCCTCATAGTGACCCACTCTACTCCCTGTCTCTCTGTCCTCTGCTTTGCTGTGAGTCTCTGTCTTACATTCTTCCTTCGCATCCTTTCTCAGACTGAAATCCCCAAAATAAACAGCTTCAGGATCCCCACGGCATGATCTGGTGCCACAGGCGACCCTCTCCTCCCAGCGCAGCTCGCAGGTAACCCATGGCAGCTCCAGAGGGAGTCTCCTGCCCTCAGCGAGAGGGCTGGGCCTGGCTTGGAGAAGACAGCCTTGAGCACAGCTGAGTTGTCAAATATGCACGCAGCGCACGCCAGAGGGGGTGTGTGTGTCACTCGAAGGTGCTGACAAAGGCAAATCTGATCTCGGGCTGGCAGATGCTTAACCATGTAAGACCAACGGAATGTGTCCCTACCAGGGTCGCTGCTGCTCTCAGTTAGCATTGCTATCTCCAGGGCTCAAGTAGCTCAGGACTAGTGGCAGTGGGTGGGGAAGAGACAGGCCTCAGGTGTGTGCTGCTTCCTGGGACTGGACCCCGAAGCCCTCAGCCCCACCGTTCTCTTGACTCAGCTATGCTCCCTGGCTCTGCTTCTCTTTATGGCTGCTCTTTTTTCTCTCTCTCTTTACCAATAACTGGCCAAATCTCTCCAGAGCTTCCAGGCTAGATTCCCCCAGGGAGATGGACTAACAGATTTAGCCTGGGCAGAGGCTATTCCTCCAGGTCCTCTATTGCTTTCCAGCTGGCCTGTGGAAACCCACTCCTAACTGAATTAGAGCCCACCCCTATCCCTGCTTACATGAACAGGGCCTGTTGTCATGGCCATTGTAGTCTGAGGTCAGGAAGGCAGGCATTCTGGATGGCATATCCAGTGGAGAGGGAAAATCACAGAGGAAAGGTACAGAGAAAGAATGCATTGCCATTTTGGAGAAACCTATTATATGATGGACACTATATTAGGCATTTTATAACTACATCTATCTAATGTATTTGCAAAAAGACTCATCTGTCCTTGCCATCAGAGGGCTGAGATGTTAGCATGGCCTTGGGTAAATGGGTTCAAAGAGGAGGACCTGGTTGATCTGACTCAAACTTCTAAGTTCTTTATACTTTGCTGATCTGTCCAACCACCGTGTTCCTGACCTCCCAATGGCTTTCTTCTCTCTTGCACTTTCACTTCCATCCTATGGAAGCACCCCAGCTCCCTTCTTCGCTGCTGACCCATGTCTCTGACCCTGCCTGGCCCCCTCACTCACCCTAGTCAGTCCCCAATGTCAGCATCACCTCAGGGACTCATTCTCCTTGCCCGGCAAAACCTCTTACTTATTATTTCATACCCATAATGACATCTGCCCTACCTCCCCCCCCAAAAGGTCTTTACACTGGGGCATTCCAACCCAGGGCAGCTGGCACCTCCTCCCCCACCATATTCTTGAAAACAAGAGCAAAAACTGCCCAGCAAAAGCTCTCTCTAGAACCAGGTGTTAGAGTCAGGGGGCCCTCCTCTCTTTCTCCTCCAGAACCTCTCGGAAATACACACTATTGTTGTTCATCTTCAAAGCAAGGCAAAGAAAGGCTAGCTGACAAATACTAACTTTCAGAAAACTAAACACCAACTGGGAGATATTGAAAAACCATATTCCAAGTCTGTTAGAGATCTAAAATTCCAGTGAAATGTCAAAATTCTGAGAATCAAACATCCATTTATTCTGCTTTTATGCCAAATGTAATTGACTATATTTTGTCATTCGCATCCACATTTGACATATGCAGACACAACCTAAAAGAAAAAATAGTAAGGAGAAAACATTTTGAATTGATTTCACTTTATCAAGTTGCAGGTCCTCATTAAGTTTTGAGTTTCTTTAAAAAGCAAGGTCTTCTGTTAGTTAAAGCTGTTGGGTTGGAATTAGAGAATTGGACTATGTTCCTAACTTCTTCATTAACTTTACAGAATGACCTTGGGCAAGTTATTACACAATCTATCTTAATTTATCTATAAACTTAAAAAGAAAAGAATACCTCATTCTTTCAACAAAACCCAAAAGGAAGATAAAATGATAACTCTATGAAAGCAGATTGAACCCCTTGGGGAGAAGCCTTATCTACTTGTATATACATTAAGGTTATGTCCGTTTTCAACTTCTGATGGTTTTGCCAAGCCAGAGAACAGTGCTATTCTTAATCTTAATATTCTTCATGTTTCATTGTTTTAGAACCTCAGTCCTCACATTTTAGGTTTCTTTGACTTTAAGGGGGAAAAAAATGGAGTTAAATCCAAAATTTAAAGAACTGGCAAATAAAACAATAATCAATCCTTGCATCGAAGGTGACCATAGAAATTAGTATGCTGGATCAGCTTGAATTACCTTACTACCGATACTTTTGTTTTGTGTTTAAGCAGTTTAAATGATTTGAAGATTGCAGTTTGGAGAGGGCTAAAATTCACTAGTGTCCCTCTCTACTCTATAGCCCACGTGTTCATTATTCTTTCCTATTACCTATCACTGTGCTTTTGTTTCTTCTGTTTTCTTCTTTGCCTTTGCTTCCGCCCCAGTTGACTTTTATCTCCATTGAGCATTAACCATATACTCTTAACCTTGCTAAGGATTTTGAGAGAGAAGATGAGGAAGAGATGAAAAAACAGAAGTCAATACTACTATTCACCTAGAAAATGCTTGTCACATAGAGATGCTCAATAAATAAACATTTAATAAATTAATTTTAAAGTATCTAACATGTACAGAAAACATATTTTGTGTTAAGTACTCTCTACACACATTTCCTATAATTTAACTATGCTACAAAGTAGATGCTAATATTATCCCCATTGTACAGACAAGGAATCTGAAGATTGGAAAATTATAACAGTTTAGCCAAGTTTACCGAGACAGGAAATGATAGAACAGGGACACAATCCAGGTACTTATGACTGAAAAATCTAGGTTTTCAACTACCCTACTCACAATAGGCATATGCTTGGTGCTTTACTTACATCAATTTATTTAATGGGCATTAAACAAGAAACAGATTGCTTGATATGTGATGCAGCTGAAAAAAGCTGTAAATGACTAAGAAGCACAGCGTTAGCACTAACTGTGTTAAACAGGGCAAGTTAAGTAAATATTCTGAGCTTCAAGCCCTTCATCTGCAAAATGAACAGATCCATATCTCATCTTTGGGTGGATGCAATTATTACATCAGCTTCCTCGCCCTGGCCAGGTGGCTCCGTAGGTTGGAGCATCATCCCAAACACTAAAATGCTACAGGTTCAATCTCGGTCAGGTTGCATAAGGGAGGCAGCCAAGTGATGTTTCTCTCCCCCTCTCTTCCCCTTTCTCTGAGAGATGAGAGAGAGAGACAGAGAGAGAAAGAGAGGAAATGGCACACACATTTTCCCAGAAATTCCCCAACCTCCAAGCCAGGATTAAATGCCCCATTTTTATATTCTCCTAGTATTGCATTCTTTCTGCATCTTATCACCTGCCACGAGTATGGTAATTCTCGGTTTTCTTTTCTGTGTCCCACCACTACCCCTATCCTGACCCCAAACTTGCCCCATAAGAGCAGGGATTAGGTCTGGCTTGCTAGCTACACCTCTAGCCTGCAGCCCAGAGCCTGGCACAGTCAGTGCTCAGGAAACTTCTGCTCCATGAATAACTGAAAATAGAGAGTAGAAGGTGATGATGGGAAAGGAGACAGAGGAAGATGGCCCTGGCTATTAGGACTGTATACTCATGCTTCACCCAATTGTCCCCAATGTGCTATTGGAAGTGCTGCCCTCTCCTAACTGAGGAATCAGCTTCTGAAGCCTTGTGAGAAAGAGGAACAGAGGAGATGTACTGATTTGTATCCCCAGAAAGGACTGGCTTTCAAGTATCCTACCCACTCCCATCTTTACTTTTATTAATGACTAGAAATAACTACAGCTTCATGATGGTATAAAGGAATGTAACTGGATTCATATCTAGATTCAATATAAGTCACAAAAGATACAACATAAAAAGAATAGTATTTACAATTAAACCAGAAAAATGTCAAAGCTAAATGATAGGAAGGGGAAAAAATAATCATCTATGTATTCAATAGTATCATCATCAAAATTGTCTGCTCTCAGCATAATACACCCACAATAGACAGTCTATAATGTTTCAGACATTCAGAAATGGCACTATGAGCACAAATTTGTAGTCAGCATGAAAGACACATAGGTAACAACATACATATTTACCATAAGAGCTGTTTTTCAACTTTATAAAAGCAAGCTGAACACTAATAAATTGTTCCTGAATGATGGCCATAATATCACTTACTATGTGCCAGGAAATTCATTTTGCTTATATTAACTCGTTTGATCTTTACCACATTTGAGATAGTCGCTATTGTTGTCTCCACCTTTCAGATAAAGTAACCGAGTCCCAGCAAGACGAAGAACCTTATCCATAGTCAGCTCTCAACCCCAGGCAGGCTGTTCTCTTACCCACTCCAGGGCACCACCTTTCATTGGCTACCTGTTCTTTTCAGAAAACTGTAAAGAAAAATGTGTTCCTACAACGCGGGGTTGGGTCCAGACCGAGCCCTGCAGCTGCCAGTGTAGCATTCCCACCCTTTTGGATTCTGAATCTCACAAAACAGCTGCTGGGGGTTTCCCACGTCTTCCTTCTGCTTCTCTGATGCAGACTGGATTGTGGAGGTGCCTGACTTCTCTTGCACAAGGAAGAAGACAGAGTTCTGGTCCCTTAAAGAACTCAGACTAGAAGAAGAAAACATGTTGTGCACCATGAGCCAGTCATCTACAGTCTCACTCACAGGCTCCTCCCCCTCTCACCGTTCTCTGAGGGGCAGAGTCCTCCAGATGCCATCCCAATGGCCCCTTTCCTCTGCCAGGTACCATAAGAACAGGAAAAGTCTTTGAGCCCAGAATATAACTGGGATCATTAATTATTCCCTTTTCTGAAGCTGTGTGCCTTAAAAGAATTTTTTGAAGCTCTGTTTCTTCTTCTGGAAAATGGAAGTGAGGCCCTGGCTGAGTGGTCAGTTGGCTACAGCACTGTCCTGATATGCCAAGGTTGTGTGTTTGCTCTCTGGTCAGGGTACATATGAGAATCAACCAATGAGTGCATTGATAAGTGGAACAACAAATCAATACTCTCTCTCTTCTCTCTCTCTGTTTCTCTGTCTCTTTCTCTGTCTCTCTCCCTCTCTCATCAATAAATAAATAATAAAAAAAGGAAATGGAAGTGAAAGATTATCCTGGAAATAGATGGCAGTGGGTACTGTGGATTGGGCACACAGCAAGCACTCAGTAAACGGTGGATGTTGTGGTCATTTCTGCTGCTCTGAAGGCAGTGCCTTCAAGGTCCATAAATTCAGCTAGCACCTTCACCAGCCAGCAGCTTCAATACCTGTAGACCCAGTTTTGGAGTCCTGGTATCGACATGCAGATCTCCAAGGGCAACTCAAACTCAAAAGTCTGAAATTGAACATAATGAACACCCGCGCCTACCCCATAACCTCCTACTTCTACTCTTATTTCCTCTCTAGGGAACAGGAGACCATTGTTTGCACTTTTACTACCACTCTTCCAGTCTGATCAATTTCTTAAATTTCCTCAAATACTTCTCTTTTTTCTTCATTTTGACCCCATTATCTTAGTTCTTCTAAGAATTTCTGATGGATAGTAATGGCCACCTTCTAAATTATCCCGCCTACCCCAAGTCACAACTCCCTGACACTGCTAGAATGCTCTAAGTCTCTGCCTTACTGAAAATCCATGTCATCTTTCTGACAACATCTTGTCTCTTCACATGTGCACAAGGCCCTCCTGGAGTGACTCCCAACCGTGCCTGTCTCTCCCACTCATCTGACTGTGGTCCCCTGAGTGTTCTCTCAATGGCAGCATATGCAGTCCTTGTCATCCCTGACTTGTCTACCTGTCCAACTCCCAGGCATCCTCCCAGACCCATCTCAGTCATCACTTTCTCTCTGAAATTTGCTGCAAAAAAAAAAGTCTCTTCAGAAAAATCTAGTACTCTTTTCTCTGTTCCCCAAATACCCTATGCAGCCTTTCCTTATGACATCAACATTTTTCATAAACTGCTAATTTTTATCAACTCAATTAAACTTTGGCTTCCTCAAGGGGTCATAAATATTATCTATTTCATTCTTGCACATGCAATGCCAAAAATAGTATATCATAGTGGTTCAGTACATGTGTATTGAATAAATGAATGACCGAAAAGCCCTTGGTTTACAGTTTCCCTCAGCCCCGCAGTAGCAGATAAAGCCTTACAGGAACACACCCTTGTCAACAGCATAAAGCCAGTATGAGTTGCTGCCTGAACAAGGGGCAGTGATGCTGCTTTTCACTTCAATTAAATCCAAAACATATGTTTGTGCAAGATACTATTCTAGATGCTAGTGGAGATTATGTAGATTTATAAGACTGCACACTGACGGTTAATAAACTTAAAATATTAATCAGAGTCACGTAACCCATAAACTATAACAACTAACTAGAGTAAAAAAAAAAAAGTGTTAAACAAAAGGCTTAACACTCAAACTGGGTCAGACTTGTCTTTACAGCCTGCAGTCTCATTTCTGCTCTCCCAGCCTTGCATGCACACTGCTGGAGCCTTTGCCGCTACGTTAATAGATTATATTATTGTGGAACTATTTACTGAATACCTTTTTCCCTATAAGAATATGAGCTCCATGTGGACAAAGACCGCACGTGTCTTATTCACCACACCTTCCTTGGCATCGAGCACAGCACCTGATTGTAGCAGTTCCTCCATGACTTTGAAGGGAAGAGAGGAAGAGCAATTAATTCCACTGTTCAAGATCAGAGAGTTCACAGGGGAGTTATATTGATACAGAGGGCTTAAAATTTAAGAAGAATGAGGCTTTCAGATTTACTGTTGAGTTAATGAATATTCCACAACATTTTTCTTAGACTTCTTTGACAACTTATTTTTTTCAGCTGAAGTTACATATCTTTCAACTAACTTTGCCACAATATCCACTCTTGAACGGTACTTATGAAAAACAATCACTTTCTGCCATAGTTTACAATTTTGCTGTGGCTAAAAGGGTTTTTCCAACTAGAAAATCAGATAACAATGTAAGCTGGAATAAAATTACTTGCATTACAGGTGGTACAGACTAAGTGCTAAAGTTGTTTCAAAGCGAGCCGAATGCCTTGCTGGAGATCTGGGTGGTTTTCATGGAGAAAATTGAATTTCATATCAGCCCAAGAGGTTTGCAAAGTCCCAAGAAAGGAGGAAAACATGGGTGGGGGATGCTGAGAGTCCAATGGAAGCAAGTGGAGGACAGAGGACATGTCAGGACAGGGGCAGAACACAAAGTGACAAGAGTCCCAGCGGTGACAGGCTGCCACTGCCAGCTATGGAGTTGGGACTTCTGTTTATATATAGTTGAGCCAATTCCAAATTTTAAGGGATGAAAAATGAAATATTTTAGGAAGACTAATTTGGTGATAATTTTCAGCAAGACTAATTAGGAGGATACTAAAGAATACCCAACTAAGAAATAAATTTAAAAGATTTTTTAAAAGACATAATGAGATGCACAGTAACCAATTTACTTTCTTATTGCTAAAGAATCTCTCAGACTTTGTGATGGGGTGACCAGAAAGTAAAAAAACCTTTTCAGAAATAGAAAAGAGTATAGGAAGAGCCATTTTGGAAGAAACAGGGTAAGTTTGCTTCATACATATTTGCTTCAGGGACAATCAGAACGAAAGGGCCTAAAGGAAAAAGGAGATATTAGAGTTTACTCTTTTATGATTGCTGTTATTATTGATATGATGATGGTAATGAGGAAAACTCACTGGTATAAGTCTCAATTTTAGTCGTCCAAACCACTCAATCATGGAAAGCCTTTGCTGTGATTGGAAGGAAGTTGGTGTAGGGGTGGTTAGAGATGTCACCACATCCTAATAATTATTTCTATAAAGTGAGTGCTGATGAGTTAAGGGGTCACTATGAGAAGATCTGATGGACATCCAATAAGAAGCCTCATTGGGTGTCGTTACTTGGCCCATATCTTGGTTTGATCAGAGCTAAGGAAACTGACTCATACTAAATAAACAAGAGACTGAAGTCTAATTTATGAGCAGTGAAGCTTTCTCTCATGCAGTTATCTTTCTAGCCCAGCTAGTCATTAGAAAGTGGCTTGGGGACATGGCAAAGGGAATGGATAAATGTGAAGGGTATTTAATCTGGTCATGTGAAGGCCAATGAGACACCTCTGCCTACACCAGAACATTAGTCTCTGCTTACTGAAATATTCACCCCCACCATACCTGATGCCTTTCTCACCTAGAAATTAGGAGATGAACTTTTTTTTTTTAATTGCTGGAGCTATACTCTAGTTCAGTGGTCCCCAAGTGCCTTTATTACCTGGGGAGCAGGTAATTAGAATCAGGTACCCTAGCCCCAGAGATTCTGCCTGGGTGCCCACAGTGAGGTCTGGAAGTCCAGATTGCTGGCCTGGAAGTCCAGGTTGCTGGCAAGCATCCAGGGGTTCCTGGCAGCAGAGTGCTTTGAAACAATCTGATTTGGCCCTCAGGTAAAGTTCCAAGCCCACCACACCTACTTTAGCACAAGCAGCTCTACAGGTGCCTATTTTGTTTTTTCTTCTGCCAAATATTTGTTTGAACATAGATTTTCCTCACCTTAACAAGAATTGGTAAATTATTTATCTAAGTTAATCCTGACCTCTTGATTAACACTCTTCGTCTTTGACAAGGTCATAAAACAATTACGTGGTGGCCCATCGTTACATTATGATCGTATTAACTCATTCTCCAAATATTTATTGATCATCTTCTATGTGCCCGTCACTGTGCTAGGTACCAGAGATCCAAGATAGAACAAGACAGATAAGACCTCTGCAGTGATATTCTAGTGCAGGGGAGGTGGAATGGAGTGGGAAAAGACGGCATAGAAGTAAGTAAAATTGTTTCACATTTTGATAAGTGCTATGAGAAAAGAAGCAGTGTTCTGTTGGAGCAAATCTCAGAGGGGAACATAATTTAGACAAGGTAAACAAAAAATACCTCCTTATAAAGGTGACTTTCTGAGAACTAAAGGAAAAAGAACCAGGCACGCTGGTGGCTAAGAGCTTGGATAACATGAGAAGTGGCCATAGCCCTGGCCAGTGTGGCTCAGTTGGTTGGAGTATCGTCCCATGAACCAAAAGTTGTGGGTTTGATTCCTGGTCAGGGTAAATGGCTAGGTTGCAGGTTCAGTCCCTGGTCAGGACATGTATGAGAGGCAACCAAACAATGTTTCTCTCTCACATCGATGTTTTTTTCTCTCTCTCTTCCTTCCTCTCCCTCTCTCTAAAATAAGTAAGCATGTCCTCGGGTGAATATTTTTGTTTTAAAGTGGTCATAGAAGTGCAAAACTGGGAATAACAACGAGATGGATGCTTAGACAATGGTGGTCAGTGAGATCATGGTGGTGGTGCAGGCTCTAGCAATGGCAAGGTCTATGTGAAGCAGAGAAAAGTTCTATTAAAGGTGAGTTGAAGGAGCCAAAAGTCTATTTGGTGTCAGAGTCACTACACATACTGACAAGAGCGGAGATGAAGAAGCAAAATCTGAGCTAAGAGCTAAAGTCTTCAGATCATCAGTTAGAAAAGCCAAGGGTAAAGGCAGATGACAGTGTGAGGAGGGGTCAGAGAAGGTTCAGCAGGACACTTGGGCTTCACAGAAGCAGGAGGTTTCCCCAGAGGAACCATCCTGGAGCAGCAGTTGGAGTAGAAGGAAGTAGCCTCCTAGTAGCCCTAGGAACAAGTGGTTCAAGTAAGCAGAGTTTCGTCTACTTGAGAAGGTGTGAGGGACGGAGAGCCTTGGGGGTCAGCCAGGTTTCACACAGAGAGAGTTGTGGGAAACAAACATTCCAGAAGTCCCTGGAGATTCAAAGAGAATTTAATGGCACAGTGGAAGGCTGATTTTTTGTTTGTGTTAGTGTGGCAGGGAGAGAACTTATTAGGGCATATTCAGGGGCACACAAATTACAGTCTGGATAATAATGAAAAATACTACTACTATTAAAATAGTAATAATATCGGTCATTATTTATAGACATGGTAGTTGAAGAAATAGCAGAAATATAGTGGTATTTTCATTTCAGACCTGAGCTAAATAGTTCCTATGCAGTCTACCAATAACCCCATGATCTTTCAAACCTCAAGTCCAATTTTATATTATCTGTGAAAACATTGTGAACTACAAGTCATTGATCACAGCAAAGAGAGATTCACAGTTTTGAAGTCACCCTGGCAGCCTCTGAGAAGACCACAGACAAATTGTTTTAGAGTTAAAACTTATGGCAGCTGTTTTACAGGGTTATACAAGTTGGTATATGGTGATCAGGGTTACTCACATAATCTTGCACTAGAAAGAAGCACCCCCCTTAAAGCTCAGCTAGTGAAGGACATGGTGCCTGGAGATGGCTGCTTCATTCCTCTGCTCCTTTGCTCAGCTTGCTAAAAAATTCTTAATCATCTTTGAACACCTAAGCTCATTCATTCTTCATTTGTTTATTGAACAAATATTCTAGACCAACTTCTATAGGTTATAGACCATACTAGGCACTTGAGGATACAAGGTAAATATATCTATATCTTTATCTATATGTCTACATATACACATCTCCCCTAGAAAAATTTCCCCTCCACTGCCCCCTCCTCTAGGCTGGTGGCCCCAGGCATGACTACCACAGCACATCACTTATTCATTAATTTTTCCAATAACATGCTGACAACCCTATATGTGTATCTCCAATTCAGTCTTCTCCTCAATCATTTTTTTCCAAATCTGAGATCATGTACATCTCTGCTCTCCAAAAGGCTACTGAGTCTACCAGAGTAGAACTCAAAGTTGTTACGATTTCAGTCCCCACTGGAGGATGCCACCTTTTAACTCCCTTCTCCCATGTCTTCCTTTACCCAGTCACTGTGGAAGTTGTAGGAAGGATGTAGTCAGATGGAGAGTAGATGGCATATAGGGTCACTCATATCACTGGCAAGAGAACTAATTTCCAATTCCACTTTTGATATAATTTTATTTTGAAGGACATCAAGTAGACCTTTCTGGATTCCTTAGTCATTCTTCATTTGGGAAAGAGGGACAGTCTCATACCTAAATGAAATTGTATGATAGCATGACTATAGTTTCTGAATTGTGATAAATGTATTTATAAAAAATGAAAATTTTTCCAAGGGGAAAAATACTTTGTGCAAGTACTTGGAAAACTAAAGTGGTTATCAAGATTTTATAATTAGTCTTGCTACAATTTTAAGTTTTAATTTATGACTTTGAACTGTTATTATAGAATGCCCCAAAACAACAATAGAAATTTCCATCCAAATACAGCTACATTTGTATCTGCATTCAGGTGGACTAAGTAAATCAGTGCTAGAAAGAAATACTCCTTACCAACTCAAGAATCATTGACCTACAGGATGATTGAACTATATTCTAGTGCATTACAGGCAAAGCTAAAATCAATATTCAGGGTCCCTTCATTTCCACCTTGTAGATACCTTTCTCTTTCTTTTTTTTTTTTTTTGTGTGTGTGTTTTGGCATTCTGTAAGTTTATGTCATTGATAACCACAGATGCAAAGATAGTACAAAAACAATAATGAACTTACTATGAACATATTGGGTTGGCCAAAAAATTCATCTAATTTTTTATTGTTTGATGGCTCTAGTAGTGCTTAGTTGTCTTTAACTTCATTTGATACAGTTTTGTTAGATTATATTGTGACAGCTATCATATCAGTGTGCATTTTTTAAAAACTTATCAAAATCGGTGAATTTTTGTGCAGCCATTTTAATATTCAGGATGGAAGGAAATAGGCAAAAGTTTCATCATATTATGCTTTATTATTTCAAGAAAGGTGAAAATGCAAGTGAAATGCAAAAAGAAAAGATTTGTACAGTGTATGGAGAAAGTGCTGTGACTGAGCAAACATGTCAAAACTGGTTTGCAAAGTTTCTTGTTACTATTGGCATTTGGGCCAAATAATTATTTGCTGTGAGAATATCTTATGCATTGGAAGATATTTAGCAGCACCCCTGGCCTCCGCCTTCTAGAAGCCAATAGCAGTAGATAGTTGACATATTCAAAATATTCAAATCAGTAAAGTTACTGGTGAAAATGAAAAAGAAGTGTACTTTATTTTATGGAAAAAAACTAAATGGACTTCTTGGCCAACCCAATAGACTCAGATCAATAACTATGTTTTATCCCAATAATATTCAGATAATTTAGCATGAGAAAATCAGCACATTAGCATTCAATGAATAACAACATATAAGTAATTCAAACATATATAAAATATAATGTAAAGCTTCGGTTCAAAATGATGCATGGATACCATTTTTTATTGTCAGTTTTTCTGTGAAGAAGCTTACTACAAAATGTATATTTAGCATACTGTGCTAAGTTGTTCTAGTAGCTTATATGAAATGTACTCTCCCTGATAGTATTTTAAAACAAATATGTTAACTCTCATCAACATACCCATATTTTTAAGTGTGCTTTCAAATTTTCTCCTTTATTTTAACAGAATTTCAAGTTTCACATGCCTGAGAATCCCAAGGAAAATCTTCTACTTAACTCTGAGAGATCTACTAGGATCTTAACAGAGACCAGTCACTCACAAGGAGAGGGTCTACCTTTGGCTAAGACCAAGGAGTCACCAACAATTAAGTTGATTGAAAAACATCAAGAAACTAAGAGCCTTTTCAAGAAGTTCAGAGAAATGAGTTGGCCATTGGACGTTCACCCTTTAAACAAAAGTTTAGTCAAAGACAACAAATGGAAGGGGACTGATGCAACCCAAGAAAAACGCAGGTCTTTCCTTCAGGAATTTTGCAAGAAATACGGTGGGGTCAGTCATCCTCAGTCACATCTTTTTCACACGGTATCCAGGATCTATGTAGAAGATAAACACAGAATCTTATACTGTGAAGTACCAAAGGCTGGCTGTTCCAACTGGAAGAGAATTCTGATGGTACTAAATGGATTGGCTCCCTCAGCATACAACATCTCCCATGATGCTGTTCATTATGGGAAGCACTTGAAAAAGCTAGACAGCTTTGACTTAAAAGGGATATATACTCGTTTGAATACCTACACCAAAGCTGTGTTTGTTCGTGATCCCATGGAAAGATTAGTGTCGGCATTTAGGGACAAATTTGAACACCCCAATAGTTATTACCATCCAGTATTTGGGAAAGCAATTATAAAGAAATATCGGCCAAATGCCTGTGAAAAAGGATTAAATAATGGATCTGGGGTCAAATTCAAAGAGTTTGTCCACTATTTGCTGGATTCCCACCGTCCAGTAGGAATGGACATTCACTGGGAAAAGGTCAGCAAACTCTGCTATCCGTGTTTGATCAACTATGATTTTGTTGGGAAATTTGAAACTTTGGAAGAAGATGCTAATTATTTTTTACAGCTGATTGGTGCTCCAAAAGACCTGAAATTTCCAAACTTTAAGGATAGGCACTCTTCCGATGAAAGAACCAATGCCCAAGTCGTGAGACAATATTTAAAGGATCTAACTAGAACTGAAAGACAATTAATCTATGACTTTTATTACTTGGACTATTTGATGTTTAATTATACAACTCCATTTTTGTAGTTTGCATTCATTTTCTAAAACACTGTATTTACTTCATGATGATGGCCTTGAATCAGCTGACTGTAATTTTCCTGTAATTCTCTGTATGAGAGAAATTTAACTAAATGCAGTTGTCTTAACTTAATGAAGACTTTTACCAAATGGCATGACACCAATTGGCACGAACTTATAGGAAAATTACCTAACAGAGAAATGTAAACAACTTGAGTTGCTCTAAAATGTTTGGAAAAGAGCTGCTTTTGTATTATGGATTATATTATAGAAGCAATAACCTAGCCAGCTGCTACATTAGCTATAAGAGCCTCTCACAATTATAGGAAAAGGGATCTAAAATAGCATGAGTGAATGTCTACATCCTGGAATTTGTTGCGTCAAGTGCATGGATATATTTTTAGCAGCCTGTGGCACATTAAACATTGGATAGTTTTTTTACACTCTGGAAATCTTTCTATCAGTTGCAATGATAAATCAATTTTGAAATGATATTTGAGACCTAGACATTTTACTTTAGGTTGGAAGGCATTATGTGATTTACAATATAAGAATATAGCAGGAAAACCAGATGAGGTTATGGCTTTTTATATTCAGCAGCCAATAAAAAATGCACAACAGGCTAAGATCAAAGCAACAAAAACAATCTTCCTCTTCCAGAAAAGCTTAAGGGAATTGATTCTGTTTTCATTTGAGCCCTCTATGCAGAGACCAAATGAACACAGCCACTCAAGGTCTTTGCTTCTGAAGTAGGCGGTTGAGAAGTTTAAGCCTCATCAGATATGTGCTCCTAATTCTGGTTTAATTGGGCAGAGGCAGGGAATCATTTCAGGATAGAATAATCATCACAAAGTTTTATAGAAATATTATTTGAATTAAAGCATCATGTGCATAGCTTTATATGTGAAATGTACTGTAAGAATAGCTTTTGTTTTCAGTCTAATTATTCAGCTTGGAAATGACGTCTTACAAACTAATATACCACTTCAATGATAGGTTATGTTCTAGAGAATAAACATAGCAGGAGCCCTGGGAAATATTTTTAATGGGCTTATGCATAAACAAATTATTTTCTTCTTAAGTTTAAATATTATGTGCTAACAGGGTCAAATACTATTGCATTCAAATTTTAAATCTAAGCCTTTGGAAAATAAGAACGTGTCACCCCTGTGAAAACACTGTAATGCATTTTAGAAATGTTTTCCAGCGAACCCTATAGTAGAAGACATTTGGATGGGAAATTCATTTTAATTGGTCAACTGTCACCATAAGTAAAACAAACCACATGTCATTCAAATCTCATTAAAATGCATTTCTTGAACATGTTTCTTTTCCCAAACTATCATTTTTATCAGTAAATATTCAGTAATGTCTCTCAAAGAAAAGTAGGTATTAATAATTTGAATATTAATAGACCAAGATAGTTACAGTCATAGTTATTTCATGTTGATTTTTATATCATGGCTGAGTATTCGTGAACTGCTTCATTCTCTACACACACCTATCCCAGCTAAGTCTCCCATCAAGTGGGCAGAGGCAATGGGCTGCCAGATCACAAGTATTAAACCTTCCAAACCAACCTTTTATTAGTTTTCCACTCCATTTACTCTTGCCTCTAAACCATATTCAAGCTGTGCTCTCTGTTTTGAAGGAGTTATACTCTAGAGGAATCTAAGTTGTATAATTTAAATTTTGCTATGCCAAGTAGAGTGAAATCCTAGTAACTGAGAGACACTGAAAATTATATTTTTATGGAGAAAGAGAGAATAGAAAATATACTAAGAAGCCTGAAATTTTATTCATAAACTACACAAACTAGTTTTTAGATGGGACCTGCTATAAAGGATAAAGGCAGTTTTCTCAAAGTTATTCCTAAATCATGTAAGGAACAAACAAAAAAAGTTTCTATTTATAACCATGGAAAGAAAAAAAAAAGGAAACACGAGACCCGTCTCATGTACTTGAGAGGATGGTGTGTGTGTGTGTGTGTGTGTGTGTGTGTGTGTGTGTGTGTGTGAGTGATTATGTGGCACTGGTGGTAGAAAGGAGGGGTGAGAGGAAGAAAATGATGCACAAAGCTGTCCAAGCTCTTCAATGCCTTGGGCTGTATGTGCTCCCTTCCAGGCCCTGTCCACTGAGCCTGTGGAAACATGGGTGGTGCTTCAACCATTCTTTTCCTAAAAAAACTCTCTGATGCCAGCTAATATCCTGTGGGCTTGTGAGGTCCGAACCACATATGTTTTTACCAAGAAATAACACATTTTTTAATATTCCTACTCTTCCTTTTAAATGACTTCTTTTCATGTTAGGGCTGAAGAAGTCAGTCATCATCCTGGATTCCTTGTTATTTTAATGACCCATTCCATTTATCTCTCCCAAATTATTCTGCTTTGCATACCAGTTCATGATCACCTTTGTGATTTCTGCTTGTGTACAGACCCTAGGTGTGAGCATCACTGCTCCTTTGGACAGTCACAGTTTCATAGATTTACATTCCCAAAGGCAAGTGACCAAATCTAGGGTCATCTTCCAGGTGTCCAATGTTTCCATTTTAACATTAGCATGCTATAGGTATAATTACAAGTCCTCTAACTAAACACTAAGGATTTTATTTGTTTTATAGGCAGCAGTAACACCCTGAGCAGCCCCTTGGCTCTGTTATTCCTGGGTCTGGAATTACTATTAGAGTAATCAGTTGGCAATTCAATCCAAAACCACAGTTACTTAACCTGGTAAACTACCTATAGATATGCATTATTGATGTGAGTGTGCCCAGAAATGGCTATAAATTTCTATGAAAATGTATGTACAGCACAGCCAACTTTCTGATTTTTCTCAAATGTGTTTGAAACTACCCGTTAAATCAATGGCAATGTGAGGCCACTTGCTAAGTTTTACAATTTCACAGTCCATAAAATATTATCTAGCAATTCAAGAACTACTTGGACACCAGTTATAATTAGAAAGAGAATAAAAAGGCTCTTACACTTTATTCATGAATCATTATTCTTCAAAAAGTCCTGGCCAGGTGACTCAGTTGGTTGGAGTGTCACTCCATGGACCAAAAGATTGCTGGTTCAATCCCTGGTCAGGGCACATACCTAAGTTGTGAGTTCGACCTCCAGTCAGGGCAAGCATGGGAGGCAACCGATCAATGTTTCTCTCTTACATTTCTCTCTCTCTCTCTCTCTCTCTCTCTCTCTCTCTCTCTCTCTCTCTCTCTCTCTCTCTCTCTCTCCCCCCCCTTCTCTCTTTAAGATCAATGAAAGTATCTCAGTGAGGATTCTTTTTAAAAGTTGTTATCTTCTAAAATATATACGTAGTATTTAGCTGAAAGGAATAAATACACAGATTCAGAGAATTTTGAAAATTTAAATTCCCTTTGAAAAGATCACTTGCAGAATTAGTAGAACTTGGAATTAGTAAACTGGGGCTACAGTAAGGTCAGTTCTCCTTTGGCCTCTTAGTGCTTCTTAGCCTCTAGGCCTTCATGTAATATGGCAAAGCAAAAGCCTTGCCCATAACTAACATCCCTAACAGCTCCAATATTTGAAGAATGGTTGGTCAAAGGCTTTTAACAGTAGCTCAACTTCCCGATAACCTTAGACCAGGGCTAAAGTAGCCCTACCTTTAGGGCCACATTTTCTCAATCTCAATCATAACCATTATAATATTCATTATCATAGTCATAACCACACATTCAATAGTCAAGTGCATTGCATGCACCCCACTATGACCAATATGTAATAAAGGAAACTAAAACAGAGTTTCATTAAGTAACTTGCTGAAAGAGACACAGCTGGTAATTAGGCAAGGAAGCAAAATGAATGCAAGCAACAAATACCACCACCCATTCTTAGAATGCTATCAATTTATGTATTTCCTTTTATTCTCATTTAACTATACTCAGAACAGCTAAAGACAAATACGTTTGGCATCTTGAAATTTTAAAATAAAATATGGATATATATACATGTGAATAAGTTTAGCTCATCAGTTATAACGATTTAAATCAGCTTACCCCTTTATTCCTGCTGAGTTAAACTGACAGATTCAAAGATTTTGTAAAAAATTAGGCTTCTTCCTCCCACCCTTTTATTTATTTTTGTCCTCCCTAACCCCTGCCCCCATTGATCGTGAGACACAATGTTTTCAAAAAGATAGGGAAAGTCCCTGGAACAAATTTAGCCTAATGAAAACAAAATATCATTTTGACAAGAAAGTCCAAAGAGTTACAGAAGTGGGCAAGGTCAAGGGAAATATAGTCCAAGAGGGAGAGAGTCCAGCCAACTTTCCCTATCAGCAGTGAAGATGGGCATGGCTCAGCCAAAGGGAAATCTCCACAACTCCTGTTGGAGACTAAGTGACTACACACGGGCTCTTTTGCCTGAGTTCCCATTCCCAGTACTGGTTTACTTGTTAGAAACCCAAAACTAACTCAGGAAGATTATAGAAAGGAGTAGAGGAGCAGATCGACTTAAACCAACTGAAAGACACCATGAAAAAAAGTCAAGAAGTGCTCAGCTAGACAAGGGCAGACTGTTCCTAAGCCTGGAATACCATACCTGAGTAAGGCAAGTCTGAGGTCAACAAAACAGTGTTGCCTCATGTCATTTAGTTCTCAAACAGCCTACTCATTCATATCTTAACTCTTCACTAAGACCATATCTTTCCAGGCAAACTTATTCAAATCCGTGTAAGCAATCATTTTTCCCCATCTCCAAGCCTCTGCTTAAGTCTTACACTCTATTTGAAATACCCTCCCCTCTCTCTGTTTGGACATTCATTTCATGTTAATTCAGCAAGGAATCTCTTTAGATTATTTAGTTTTGAAATCTTACACTTCATGAGCTCTCTGACCAATAGAAAAATGCAAAATGATTTTCCCCTCATGTGATGTGTATCAGGTTCTTCTCTTACCAGTAGATCCAGGCATTCCTTCCCCTCCTTTTTTGGGGGGGTGAGGTGCTTCATTAATTTGCTCAGTTGTTATATCTCTTTTCATATGAATATAAAAATCCCTGTTGTCATTGGAATATGTCTTATGTCTTCCAAAATGAAAGGAACTGGGTCTGTTTTATTCATTTTGCACCATTTCCAGCAAAGCACTACATGAGAAGTTACTTTAATAAATGTGCTTTGCTGATGTAGTTTAAAGGTCCCTCTACAGCTTCTTTTAGTGTATAATGTGTGTATTTCTGCCTTATGACTTTCAGGCACCTGTTGGATCAGTGGATCCAAAGAGAAGGCACTAAGACAGGACAATTGAAGAAAGTGATCTAAATAAACCACATGCTTTTTTTATACTAGTCACACCTTAATCTAAAGTATAACTGTGGACACAGTAATCTTTTACATTTCAAAGATGGTGTATTTGTTTATTAAGATTTGGGAGGTAATCTTAAAAAATGCACAATTCTGGTTAATATGGTCGTTTACTGAGCACTGACTAAGTATCAGACACTGGTAAAATACACTTACTTAATGACATGAAGAGTATGTATAATCCTTATCAAAAAATGAAAGGTATTATTCTACCCATCATTGTATGGAAGAGAAGACTGAGGTCAGAGAGGCTTAATGACAAGCTCCAGAGCCAGCTTCCTGGCGAGGTCTCTCTGGCTCCAAAACTGAGACCACACATGGCAGCCTGCAGGTCAGATCTGGCCACAGATATGTTTAATTTGGCCTGTAATGCATTTTATTGAATATTTGAACTAGTTGCCAACACTTTAAAATTGGAACTGTTTTATCAGTAATAGGGAATTTCTGATACTCTGCATCCTACATGCCCACCTGAAAATAGTTGAGCAGATTTGAGGTCAGCTTGTCATCCAGCCATCATCCCTCATTGGCGTTCCCTGGCTGGTCCCCAAATGTTCCACCTTTCAACTCCTGCTCTGGAGTGTGTGTTCTTTTATCCATCAAGCTTCCCGAGGAAAAGTGATTTCTGAACATTTTCTTTAAATATATTTGTGTTGTGCAGTCTGTGAGGTCGTCACATTCTGGGTCTTCTTATCCTCACTCAAAAGGCTGCTTGACCTTTGGTCTTCTACCCGGTGGAATCACCAAACAATATTTCATTGTTTGAGGAAATATCTTTTGACCAACCACAAAGATGTTGGGAGAAATCCAGTACCTTTCTTTGGCATCCTCTGTCTTAGCCACTGGGTCCCCTGGCAACAGCATTTCTCCCCATCCCGTTTAGCAGAGAAGAGTCATTCTCCAGCCACCCGGAACTTCAGTGGCTAGGGACAAAAACCGGTTCCCACTGATGCATCCAGGTTCTTGTTCCATGACCTATCTTCAAAATTACTTCTGTTTTGAAGGTATGTCCACCCTTCCTCAACTCTTAAAATTGCCTAGTTCCCGGCTTTCTCTGAGGATTTCACTATCTAGCTCATAACACTCCTGTCCACCCCATTCCTGCTATTATGCTGCGTGTCTTGAGCATCCCCAGTGACATTCCACTTTGTTTGCTTCTTAGTGCTTTATCCTCTTCCTCCTCACACTTTAACATTTAGGGAACTAGAGAAAACAGAAACACAGCCATGGGAAGCAGTAGCAATGACTCTTGTCCCCAAAGAGCAGAAAACCTGTGGCAAAATTTATAGGACTTTATTTTATCCACCTAAAGCTTAGGAAAAATATTCTTCGGAAATATTATGAAATGACATGTACTCAGAATACTAGAGGAAATACCAACTTAAAATGACAATGTTATTAGAATGACTAATTTTTTAGGAAATAAATCTAGTACCCTGATTTAGCTTATCAATTCCTCAAAAAATAGTGCATGGGCCACCTGAATGAGAGTTATCCAAATTTTTGTTTAAAACATTCCTTTACCTCACCCAAGATGTGCTGAATCAGAATCTCTGTGAAACTCAGTGGGAATTTCCTTTTTTTAATAATCTCCTGGGATGAGTCTTATATACAGCAAAGTCTGAACACCGCTTATGTGTGTGTGATTATTTTTCAATCCTAGTCTATTATAAGTGATAATAAAGCCCATTGCCTTTATTTTGTAACTTCGTTGAAAAGTTAAAGAATCTCAGCTCAGAGACAGGTCACTAGCTATTGGGCCCAAAGTCCTCCGAGACTTTGACCAGTGCTGAAGCAGAAACTTGGCATCTGAGGTCTGCCAAATGCAAGAACTAGAGCTGAAATGATGAAATGAGTAATGAGGACAGCACTGGGCACTGCCCAGACTTTTTGAAAGTTTTCAGGATAAAATGGGGAAATAGAAACATTCCTTTTTTGAAACAAAAAAGACTGAAGGCAATTTTGTACTGGAGGCAATTTTGCATTGAAGAAGGCAATTTTGGCAACTCCGCTTCACACTGGACAATGTGAAGACTAATAAAAAATAATTTTTCAAGTTGACCTCAGATGATTGAAAATGGAAAATACTTGCTATTTGGGTAATTAGTTTGAAAACGAGTGCCCCCAAGAAATATTTTGCAATTTAATTTAAATGGAAATAATGTACATTTTCTTAGACTTCATTAAAGGATTTGTCTCTTCCTGCCTTTCTGTTAAGTTGAGTCATAGGACATCGCCAGCATTTGACCATCTCTGATGTACACACACAGCCTTTTCATAGGCCTCCACCCATAGTTCCACTGCTACCTCCCCAGTTCAGACCACAACAGCATTGACCTGGATTATTAAAAACAGTCTCTGAAATGAAGCCCTCCTTCTTATCACTCTTTCCTTTTTTCTTTTTTTCTTTTAAAATGTTTAATTGTGATAAAACACACATAACATAAAGTGTACCATCTTAACCATTTTTAGGGGCTTTCAGTGCATTCTTTTTTTTTTCTTTTTTTTTCTTTTTTTTTAAAATAATGCAGGTGCAGAAGCCATTTAGAAGAAATTTTTTTAAGTAATTTATTTGTTTGTTTATTTATTTATTTTTAGAGAGGGGAAAGGAGAAAGAGAGGGAGAGAAACATCACTGTGCGGTTGCCTCTCACTTGCGCCCCCAACTGGGGACCTGACATGCAACCTAGTCATGTGCCCTGACTGGGAATCGAACCAGCGACACTTGGCTCGCAGGCCGATGCTCAATCCACTGAGCCACAGCAGCCAGGGCTGCATTCTCATTGTTATACAGCCATCACCAGTATCGATCTCCAGAACTCTTTTCATTTTGCAAAACCAAAACTCCATATAACTCTCTTTTCCTCTCCCCCAGCTCTAGAAACCACCATTCTACCTTCTGTATCCCTGAATTTGATTACTCTAGGTACTTCATGGGAGGAGAATCATATAGTATTTGTCCTTTTGAGACTTATATTAATGTCCTTAAGGTATGTCCATGTTGTAGGTATGTCAGAATTTCCTTCTGCCCTGGGGCTGAGTAATATTCATTATACATGTAACTTTTCCCTTTAATCCACTCTACATGCTTCAAAAGTAAAAGTCTACAGCATCATTCTTCTCCCAGCTTCTTCTTGCCTGGCTTCAAGGCCCTAAACAATATAACCCTTACCCAATATCACAAAATAACTGCATCCAAACCATTATTATCCAGCCAAATTGAACTATGACACACTTTGAAAGCATTCTTGCTTTTCCCCGTATTTTGTTCCTATGATTTGCACAGCCTGAATGAATATGCATTTCTCCTCTCTCTTAATGACCTGTCACATGCCCCCTCCAACACCACCACCCGCCTCCTAATGGCCCCTCCCCTCCGTACCTTCCCTCTTCGCCTCTCCCATGACGATCCCTCATTGCTCACTCAGCTCTTCACCCTCTCTGCCTGGGGAAGCTCTTCTTTGCTCCTTGCTTCAACTACACCCATTGGCTGAAGGTCCCCAAACCTCTTTCTGCAGTTCTCATAACTCTCGTGGACTTTGACTCAGATTTCCGGCTTCCTGCTGGACTGCTTCACCTGGGTATCCCAGTGGCACTTTCAACTCAACATGACTAAAGTTGTATTTGTCATCTAACCCCAAACTTGCTACTCCTTATTTGATGGCATCACCATCCATCTACTCTGTCTCCCACAATGGGAACCAAAGGGTCAAGCCAGATTCCCCCTTTTGTTGACTCCCCATAGCCCTAGGGAAACCTACCAACTTTACCACCTGCATTTTTCTCAAGCTTTCTCATCTCCCATCCATTCTGCTACTAACCTAGTTCAAACCCTCACCCTCTCTTACCTGAAACACAACAACAATTTCTAATGGTTCTCCTACTTTTGCTCCCCTCAACACCATCCTCCATATAGCTGCCATCGTAATCACTCTAAAATGCAAACCCAGGCCTGGCATTTCTCTACTTAAAGCTCCTTAGTGACTCCCACCATCCAGTTCTGTTTTTGACCATGCGTACAATGTCCTCCATGATTCCAGTTCTCCAGCCATGTTTTCTGCCGATTCCTGCCTCCCTGCATACTCTAGAACAACCTAGAATGGTCATAATTTCCTGACATTGTATAGTTTCCTACCTCCCAGGCCTTTACTCATTCCCCCTTTGCTGGAGCATCCAGCTGACCCCTCTTGTGTCTCCCAGCATCTCCTAACCCCTAAACTCAAATCAAGGAGGCATCCCTTACCTCTGGTGTGGCTCGAATGAGATGCTCTGCTCTGAGCACCCATGCATAGCTGAGAAGCAGTATGCTATGGTAGTTAAGAGCCTGCGGTTTGTTGTCAGTAAGAATTTGGTTTGAGTTCCATATTTTCAAATTTTAAACTTTGGAACCCCTCTTATTCATTTAACTTCTATGAGTGCTGATTTTCTCATCTCAAAAATAAGGATAGCAATACCTATCTTGTAAGGTTATTGTGAGAAACAAGTGAGAAAATGTAAAGTGTTTAATAAGTGCTCAATAAATTATATCTGCTGTTATTATCCCAGTAGAGCCTGTGTATATTTCTCCTTACACTCCTAGATTCTAATTATTTATTTATATGTCTGGCTCCCCAAAACTGGATTGCTTGTCTCATTCATTTTTGTGACCCCAGAGAAGGCACTTGTTAAATATTTGTTGAAGAAATAAGTGCAGCACAAATCCCCGAACAACTACCCTAATGTTCACAAAGCCCTGTCTTTAAGGCTCATGCTGACTTGTATTATAATGATATGAAAGTGTGTCTTAACTTTTCTGTTAGATTATAAGCTACCTGAGGGTAGAAACCATGTCTTACTCAATAAAGGTACATCTAATTGAATTTCAGACTTTCAAGTATTGATTCTTTTTTTATTGAATTTATTGGGGGTGATATTGTCAAGTCTTCTTCCATTCTCATTTATCTTGCCTATATCCTCTTCTACCCCACCCCACCCCCTTTCCCGCTGGTGATCACCATACTGTTGACTGTGTCTATGCGGGTTTTCTTTTCCCTTATCCCTTTACCTTTTTCATCCAGCCCAGAGCACCCCTCCCTATGATAGCTGTCAGACTATTCTCTATCTCAGAGCCTATTTCTATTTTATTAGTTTATTTCATTCATTAGATTCCACATACGAGTAAGATTATATGATATTTACCTTTCTCTGGATGGACTGTTTCACTTAGCATAATGCTCTCCAGGTCCATCTATGCTGTTGGCCAAGTGGTATTTCACTGTGTAAATGTACCACAGCTTTTTTATTCACTCATCTACTGATGGGCACTTGAGCTGCTTCCAATCTTGGTGATTATAAATTATGCACAATGAACATAGAGGTGCATATATTCTCTCAAATTAAATGTTTCTGGTTTCTTTGGATATTTTCCCAGAAGCGGGATTGCTGAGTCATAAGGCAATTCCATTTTTAACTTTTTGAGGTATCTCCATGCTGCTTTCCACAGCGGTTGCACCAGTCTGCACTCCCAACAACAGTGAAGGAGGGTTCCCTTTTATTGCCACGTCCTCGCCAACACTTGTTTTCTATTGATATATTGATAATGGCCATTCTGACAGGTGTGAGGTGATATTTCATTGTGGTTTTAATTTGCATTTCTCTGAAAATTAGTGATGTTGAGCATCTTTTCATATGTCTATTAGCCATCTGTATGTTCTCTTTGGAGAAATGTCTATTCAAATCCCTTGTTCATTTTTATAATTGGAGTGTTTGATTTTTGGTGTTGAGTTTTATAAGTTTTTTAATTAATTCTGGATATTAACACTTTATCAGATACATCACTGGCAAATATGTTTTCCCATTCAGTGAGTTCTCTTATCATGATGTTGATGGTGTCCTTTGCTGTGCAAAAACTTTTTAGTTTGATATAGTCCCATTTGTTTATTTTTACTTTTGTATCCCTTGCCACGGCAATAGATTAGAAAAATATATTCCTATGAGAGCAGTTTGAGATTCTACTGCCTATGTTTTCTTCTAGGATTTTTATGTTTTTGACTCTAACATTTAAGTTTTTAATACATTTTGTATTTATTCTTGTGTATAGTGTAAGAAGGTTATTGAAGAAGATGCAAATCAGTGGAAGTATATACCATGTTCATGGATAGAAGAATTAACATTATTAATATTTACTCTATCCAAAGCAATCTGTAGATTCAATGAAATTTCAGTCAAGATACCAATGTTGTATTTCACAGAACTAGAAAAAATATTCTAAAAATTTATGTGGAACCACAAAAGATCCTGAATAGCCACAGCAATATTGACAAAGAAGAACAAAGTTGGAGGAATCATGCTACCTGATATCAAACTATACTACAAGACCATAGCAATCAAAACAGCATGGCAATGGCATAGACAGACAAATAGATCAATGGAACAGAATAGAGACCCCAGAAATAAACACATGCCTTTATAGTCAATTAATATTTGTCAGAGGAGACAAGAACATACAATGGAGTAAAGACGGTCTATTCAATAAATGGTGTTGGAGAAAATGAACAGATACATGAAAAAAAAAATGAAATGACCACTTCTTACACCATACTCAAGTATTGATTTTTATTAATAAGTAAATGGTTTAAAACAGCAGGCTTCCTAACCACAACATAGAAATAAATAATAAAAACTGATTACCTGACTTCCAGCCAAGATGGAGGCTTAGATGGACATGCTTGGCCTCCCTCTACAACTAGAGAAGAATACAACTACTTCAAAACAAAAGATAACTAGAAATTCCAGAAAATAAAACTACGCGGAAGCCCAACGTATAAAGTTATAAACCAGCGGCGCTCTTTGGGCAGGTAGGAAGAGCGAAAGGGGGCGGTGCTGTTTGCGGTCGCACCAGGGACAGCGGCAGGGAGAGCAATCCCAGCGGCAGGGAGGACAATCCCGGCTGCAGTCAAACCCCAGCAGCTCGCGACCCCAATGCTGGGAGAAGCAGCCACCACATCACCTCAAACAGTGAGGCCCAGGGGGCGGGAGGACGAATCCCGGTCTCCTAGCAGAATAACTATGTGAATCCATCTTGGACCCCCGCCCCTACACAAACCGCCACAGGGCTGCGAAATAGGTTGCGGATAGGCGCCAGTCGCTGGGTTGTGACGAGTACACAGGCACTGCCCCCTATAGCTGGCCCAAGAAAACAAAATGCATCTGTCAAAATGAGGCAGACAACTATAGAAATCCCGGTGGCACAGCTCACCAGGCAACAGATGAAGAATCTGACAGATGAACAAATAAGAAACCTGTCAGAGGCTCAGTTCAGGGCCATTGTTATCAGGTGGCTTATAGAATTAACAAAAGATCTGGAAAAAGATGAGAAAGAATCGAAAAACACTCATACTGAAAGGAACAAAACCACATATGAGACAGATGGTGAGGAAATAAAATCCAGAGTTCAAATCAACAAACCAGAACACAGAGAAGGAACAAACAGTCAACCAGTGCAGAGAGAAAAAAATGGGAAGCAAGGAAAATGATGAGAGGATCAGAAACCTCTGGGACAGCTATAAAAGGCCCAACATAAGAATCATTGGTTTGCCAGAGGGCAAAGAAGATGAACTAGAAACTGAAATATTAAGTGAAAATATAGTAAAGCAGAACTTCCCAAACTTGGGGAAGGAAATAGACTTACAGGTCCAGGAAGCACAGAGAATTCCAAAAAAACTGGACCCAGGGAGAACCACTCCAAGACACATTATAATCAAAATGTCAAAAGTTAAAGATAAAGAGAGAATCTTAAAAGCAGCAAGAGAGAAGAAAAGAATCATGTACAAAGGGGTCCCAATTAGACTATCAGCTGACTTCTCAAGGGAGACCCTGCAGGCAAGAAGGGACTGGCAAGAAATATTCAAAGTAATGAAAATCCAAAACCTACAACCACGAATACTCTATCCAGCGAAACTGTCATTCAGAATAGAAGGGCAGAGAAAGTGTTTCCAGGACAAAATAAAACTGAAAGAGTTCATCAGATCCAAACCACTATTATATGAGATGTTAAAGGGACTGGTTTAGAAAAAGGAGGATCAAAACTATGAACACTAAAATGAAAACTGCATCACAAGAAACAACAGCAGAAGCTAGGGAATTGAAACAAAGGCAAACTAAATAGGCAACAAGAGTGGGAAAAGAACTATAGGTATGGGGAGCATATTGGGGGGAGGTCAGCAGGGAGGGGGAAGGGGGAGAGGGAGGGAGATGATATAGGAATTAAGGATCATGGTAGGAGGGAATGGAATAGTCAGAGAGAGGTTGAGAAGAACTATATGCACAACTAATGGACATGGTCTAAAAGGGGGGACAACTGGAGGGAGGGGGGCCACCGGGTGGAGGGGAGAAGAGGGAAGGGAAATTGGGACAAATGTAACATTATAATCAATAGAACACATTAAAAAAAAAACTGATTACCTCATTGACCTTCAGACCCTTTCTTTCTATTAGCAATACACCCTGACTGGCTGAGTTTTTCTTTACTTTATTTTTTAATCCTCACCAGAGGATACATTTATTGCTTTTAGAGAAAGAGGAAGGGATAAAGAGGAGAAAAACATTGATGTGAGAGAGAAACATCAATCAGTTGCCTCCCATACATTCCCTGACCATGGACCAAACCCACAATCTAGATATGTGCCCTGACCTGGAATCAAACTGTGACCTTTCAGTGCACAGAACAACACTCCAACCACCTGAGCCACACTGGCCAGGGCCAGGCAGAGCTTTTATCTCCTCAGATAAGCCATACTTTTTCTTGCCTTGGAGCCTTTCCATGGGCCAATTTAATACCTCATCAGTCTTCAGAAAATCCTTTCCTTTTCTGACCCTCAGACCAGGTTCAGCCATTCGGAATTACTTTTCCAAAGTTACATGTTCCCATCGGAAAATGAGAAAGTTCCCTGTGTCAGGAAAGTCTGCCAGACCTCTTGTTTTTTCCTCAGAACTAAGCAGATAGTCAACACTCAGCAAACATGCTGAGCAACTGAATGAACAGAGCTCTAGATTTCAGTCTTCCTCTTTCATAAGATGTTGGCAAACACTAGAATGAAAAGGACTACACAGTAGTTATTTTACAACTACATCTTAAAAACTGAGTTACAGGTGACAGAAGGCAAGGCCATATTATGAATTTGTTCTACAGCAGAAAAGACTGCGGAAAATTAACAGATAACCTCCATTTTGACCAAAAGCACTAACTGGTCTAATTTAACTTGGGGGTAATGTGGTGGTGAAACTTCCAAAAATTGAAATGAGCAGGAGAGTGGCTTGAGAAAATTTTGTCAGCTTACTTCAGTGGTTAGGGGCCCATCCAGTTCCAAAGCTCCATCTTACTGAATTCCTAGCAAGTCATATTCATTTCTGATATGGAGTTTATAGAACAGGTATCATTCGCATTTCCATAGCCTTCCAGGCATTTCTTGGCTGCTGTGATGTTGCATCTCCACCTGTATAACTGGCCAAGCCTCAGAGCACCCCTCCCCACAAAACCTAATGAGGCTCCACATTACTAAGACTTTATACTTATGGCCATAGACAAATCTACAACTCTTCACTAATGCAAGTGATCTAAATGAAGTCTATACAATAGGCCTTTACTTTTGTATTTTCCATTCAGCCACTAGCAAATATAACTATTAATTATTGTTCAACCTAGGTGTTTCAGAGCCTCCACCTCCCCCCCCCCCCAAATCAATATCATAAGTGGGCCTTCTTTATGTAACCTACATAGGGTGGTTTTGGTAATAACATGGGCCCAAATGATCCCTCTCATCAGGATCAATCTACCATGCAGTCGCCATTGAGAAAAGCCAGTACATCAACTACAACATGAGGCTGTCTCAGAAGCAGGCAGAGCATAGTCTTACAAATTACTGCTGCATCCTTTCCCAATGCCACCATGCCTTCTGTGCTTGTCCCTGGCCTACTGGCTCACAAATTCATTTCTCACCCTTCCTTGTTCTACATCAAAGGACACTGGAGGCTGCTGCATTTCCCAGACTCCTGATTCAGCTGGCTCTAGCTGGGTTCACACAATGAAAGGCACTAGCTGGAGATTGGAGGTCAAGGAAGGAAGGAACTAGGATATTTTTCTCCTCCGTCTTCTTTGTCTGATGTATGATAGCAATTGCATGTCTTGCATGGCTCCAGCTGTCCCACCCAGAAAACCCAGTGCCAATGCATGTGCAATCTGTAAGTGGAGGAGAGTTTATACCCCATAGGGTTGTGATCAGTGGGGAATGTGACCATCTAGATATATATTCCCCTTTTCTCTCCTCAGTACGCAGTACTGAGAAATTGTTCATGCATTTTTTCAGTAGTTCTATAGCTAATGACAACCAGCTAGATATCACATCTTCGCCTGGGCCATCCTCTCTTCCCTGATTCACTCCACCAAGCCACACTTCTGCTCACTGAGGCGGTACTGCCTGACCAGGACTAATATTAAGACCTCTGCTTCGACCCCTGCTTTGGATGTTGTTTTCTAGGGAACCTGAGTGTATTCATTTCCTAGGACTGCAATAACAAAATACCAGAAATTGGGTGGCTTAAAACAACAGAGCTCTATACTTTTTTTTTTTTTTTTTTTTTTTTTGCTGCAAAAAGCTTTATTGTTTCCATTTGGTCCAATGCACAGGAGAGGGCTCCAGGGTGGTTAAGGGGGTGTCTAGTCATTTCAGGGAGAGACTCAGGCAAAAGGCAGATGCCAGGGAAATGCAGAGAGGCCCCCTCAAAGGCCTCTGGGCTCCAAAGGAGGCTTCCTTCCTAGTCGTGCTTGAGGGTGAGCCTTTCGAAGAGATACTCGCCCATCCCAGCCTAGGGGCTGGCCAGCCGGCGGATGTTAGTCATGTGGTCGCCCATCTTCTTGATGATCTTCACCTCCTCATCCAGGAAATGGTTCTCCAGGAAGTCACAGAAATGAGGGTCTATGTGGGCAGAACCCAGGGCATGAAGATCCAAAAGGGCCTGGTTCAGGTTCTTCTCCAAGGCCAAGGCGGCTTCCATGGCGTCCTGGGTTTTACCCCACTCATCTTGGGGAGGCTTCACCACGTCCTGGAAGAGAATGCGGCCACCGCGCTGGTTTTGCAGCTTTAAGAGACGCTCGGCGCCCTCGCGCTTCTCCTCGGCCAACTCTCGGAAAAAGTGCCCCACGCCGGGCAGAGCCACATCGTCCTGGTCGAAAAAGAAGCCCAGAGAGAGGTAGGTGTAGGAGGCCCGCAGATGCAGGTTGGCCAGGTGGTTGACGGCGGCCTCCACCTCAGTGGAATAATTCTGACGAACTTGGGAGGTCATGGTCGTTCAGCAATGAAGATTTAAGGCCAAAAAAACGGTGTTGACTGGTCTCGGAGGCTGAGGATCGCTGAGGTGGTTCCAAAGATGGTGACTAAAAAAGATGGAGGATACTTGAAAAGAAACCGCGACCCTAGGTCTGTTCCGTTCAAACCCTGTTGAAGCAAGAGACAGATCCCAGGACCGCGGAGGGTACTGTCAACAGAGCTCTATTCTATCATAGTTCAGGAAGACAGAAGTCTGAAATCAAGGTTGTAGAAGGGGTTCCTTCTGGAGACTCTAAAAGAGAGTTTGTCCCATGCCTCTCTCCTGGCTCCTGGTGGTTGCCAGCAATCCTTGATGGTTTTTGACTTGTTGCTTAATCACTCTAGTCACTGCCTCTGTCATTTCATGGCATTCTCTGTGTGTCTGTGCCTCTTCACATGGTTCACTTACAAAGACACCAGTCATGGGATTTAGGGCCGACTCTAATACAGAATGACTTCATCTTAACAACAAAGTATACTTCAAAATATTCTATTTCTAAATAACTTCACCTTCCAAGCTTCCAAGAGGACACAAATTTTAGAACACTACTCAACACAGCAAATGAGCTACAACATTTGGAACCTCAGTAGTTCCTCTATATCAAAGTCAAGCCCCTGGATGAAAGAGAGCGGGACACTGAGATCTGAATGGGAGTCTTTTCATTGGAGGAGTCTGTGAATCTTGAACACCCAGGTTTACACAAGTAACCCCATTCTCCTTGCCAGAGGAGAATAACTCCACCTGCCATGAAGACCACACAAAAAACATACCTGAGGCAGGTATAAGATGATGTTTGTTTTCCTCAAGATCATCCATCATTACCCCTTATTTCTTCCAAGCTAATAATCAGGGTCGTCACAGCCTAACAGAAAAATTCTGGAATAAAATAGTTCATATGTCAAAGGCATTGTAAGACCTCACCAATTCATTTCAGCAGGAAGCGGGGGAACACATGTGAGAGTGTAACTTGAGGGTGTTGGATAGGTGGGAACAACGTGAAATATGAAGTCGGTCTGGGCACAGTTTATTGACATGGTGATACTTACCCATGCTATCCTGGCAAAGAGCTAATCCTAATGGTTGAAATGGCTCCTTGAATCTTGGATATGATGATGGCCTACAGAAAATGAAACAGGGTTGCCAGAATGTTTTTTGAACAGTGTGAAAAATGTCCTAAAAATTTTAGGATGTGTATATGTTAGAATGGACTTTATATGTTAAGCCCTGAAACCCACCACTAGACTATGGTAACCAGGACAGATCCTCCCTTCTCTAAGGCAATATGGAATGCACTAGTGAGTAGAAACCAGCATTTTTTGAAGAGCTCAGCACATTTTTCTGAGCAGGATTGACAATTGAAGGTGCTATGAAAGAACTAGGCTCTATAATATCACCAGGGATGAGGGGGTTTGGGAATGGTAGAAGCGAGGTGTGCACTTACCTTTCTAAGATGAAGTAGGTATGATTAGCATAATGGGCAAGAAGGCTAGAGTGACAATAAGAGGCTTGATCTTCAGAGATCTATGGCAATGATTAATAGATCATTTGTATCTAGGGGTGAGACAGCTGGCCAGCTGATCAAGATGTCACTCGATCTGTGAAATCAAAAAATTTGAGCACAAGAAAGCAAATGGTAAAATCTTCTACCACAGTGGAAAATCGTGGGTGTTCATGCACTTTATAGACCTATGTTGATTTACAGACAGAGCCCCTTGGTTGATGAGATCATAGTCCCCTGAGGAGGAACCATGAAAAACTATTGCAAGAATACATGTTAAATATTCCGCCAATATTTTCATAGAACTTCCCAACATTTGGTAAGATATCTGTGCATTGGGGAAATACCCAGACTTTTCCAGGTCTTTAAGATATAAGGTCTGGATTGACACTGATACCTGGGGACCCAAAACAACATCATGGTCCTCCAGTTAGAGTGGAGGCATATGAAGACCTGGTCATAAATGAAATTGCAACCTGTGTCTGTCTTCAGTCAGTCCAATGGGTTCACAGACTTACTCTGTATTTATTTCCCCTGTCTCTGCATTTGTAATTGGGAAAGATATGTTTAGAAATGGCGTAATTCTCCACTTAGCTGTGGAGTCAGGGTCATTATGATAGGAAAAGATAAATGGAATCCTTTGAAACTACTTTCAGCCTTGGCTCAGATGCTAAATCAGAAGCAACACCGCATCCCAGAGTGGTGTTAGATTAGTCCTCAAACACTAAAAAAAATGCAAGAATGATGTTCTCCATTATATCCCTATTCAAGTGCTACTATAATATGAACCAAGTGATAGCTGATCAGACATGTGTCTTTGCTGTGACAAATCAATACAGTCTCTGACATCTGGTTTGTGAATTTTGATCTAATGAGAACATTCTTCTCCTTCAGTAGAAAAGATCAAACACAGGTCACCTTTACACAGAAGCAATAGAATATATTCACCGTCTTGCTCCAGGGCTATGTTAATTCTGTTGCCTTCTGTTGCAGTGTGGTCCATAGGGAGCTTGACTATCTTGACATGCTGCAAGTCATCACATTGGCTCACTAAATTGATAACATCAGGTTAATTTCTTGATGTAGAACAAGAAATGACATGTTCTCCTGATGTCCTAAGAGAATAAATGTGGGCAATAGAGTAGGAGATAGACCCTAGGAAAGTTTAGGGCCTGCCACATCGGTGAAGATTTTAGGGGTATGGCAGTTCATAGAGCTAAATCTACACTGGACGCAGGAGTCAGAGAAACTAACAGAGGCAATCCTAGATGTCTAATTTGTCCTCTTACCTATACATCAGATTAAACTAAAATCATCCGCCCTGGCTGGTGTGGATCAGTGGATTGAGCACTGGCCTGTGAACCAAAGAGCCACAGGTTTGATTCCTAGTCAGGGCACATGCCTGGATTGTGGGCCAGGTCCCTGGTTGGGGGTGCACAAGAGGCAATCACACATTGATGTTTCTCTCCTTCTCTTTCTCCCTCCCTTCCTCTCTCTCTAAAAATAAATAAATAATCTTAAAAAAATAAAATAAAATAAAATCATCCTATAAAAGTAATAGTCTATTTTTATATTTCATAGGAATATTTGAAAGCCTTTTCATATTTCTTAAAGTTTCAAGTTGAAATTGAATTTAAGATCCTCTTTCCAAAAGTGAGCCACCCATTTTTTTCCTGAATAAGTAATGCTACAAACTCAGAAGAAAATACAGCTACTGAACTCTCTTGAGTGTAATTTATGTTATTCTAAGTTGGTTTGTACTGATTTATTTTTTATATTTTCCCATTGTATTTAATTTAATTTTAAAAGATTTATTTAGCTCCTCCTCCTCTGTATATGCAAATTCTGTAGGATATAGGTGTATAAATAAGATTTTTGCACCAAAGATTATATAATTTAGAAGAAAAATGCAAATATTCAAAAACTCAGAGTGTGATAAAATTTACCCAATAACACTAAAGAAAGTTTTATGATAACTTGAAGGGATGAGAAATTACATTCATGAGTAGGGAGATTCAGGAATAGTGTATTAAGAAATGGCCCTATAGCTACATCTTAAAGCTTGAATTGGGTCCCTACTAAATTTTAAGAATTAGAGAGATCTTTCCAGGCACAGAGCAAACAGTACAGGTAATGGTGTGTTTAAAAGAAAGCTTAGAGTATATAAGGAGTATATAAGGAGTGTTCCAGAAAGCATGTCTACTTTTACTTTCATCTTGACTGGAAGTCCTATTTTTTTCCTTCAACTTTTAAAGAATTTACTTTGCTCTTCCATTTCTAGCCTTTTAAGTGAAATTCTATACCATTGATTTTAGTCCTTTTTTATATTCTGATAAAATAATATAAGGGAGAAGAAAGGTAGGTTGAGGAAATAGATTAGGGAACTGTTATTGCTGGGCTTAGGAATTGGTGCTTTATTAGTGATCCATGGAAAAGCATTGCAGCAATGGCATGTTCATAGCAGTGTTCCAGGAAGATTTCTTTGGCAGTTGTATATGGGTGTGGGGGAACAGGGGGGTGGGTGGCGCCAGAATGAATTAGAAAGAGCTCAACTGGGAATTGGGGACCTGGCCTAATCTAACCTGTGTCTAATTTTGGGCAAGTCATTTCCTCCACAGGACTTCAGTTTTCTTCTATGAAGAATCAAGGGCTAAATCCCTTTTAACTATAAAAAGGAAAAAACCAAGAGTAAGAGGCTTTGCAAAAATGAAATGTTAAATGACTCTTACATGTGGTTTGCTTTATTATAGAGAAATTAAAGATGTGATTAAAAGAAAACATTCCTTTCTGATATTCTGTAATCACATGGGATGGCTTTCATCAAATAGCAGTCCAAATGACTTAATCTCATGCTAGCTCCATAAAGAAGTTGGCAAGCAGTTTTAATAACAACAATGCCTCCTTTTATCTATATAAATTGTTAAATAATTATTGAGTACTTTCTGGGGTTACAAAAGAGTCAGAATGTTAGATGATCAGGCAGAAGTGGGACAGAGAACCTACAGCTCCCCAGGCTCCAGGGAATGACATGAAGCTGTGAGAGTCCCTGTGCCCCTGTACCCCAGAGTCATGTGGAAAGGCAGTGATCAGAGACCCACAGGGAAGAGACAACTCCCAGAGCATGGACCAATCACCAGAGACACTATAATGTGATAATATTCATCTCAGAAGATGCCAGAATGACAGGCATCAGCAACCAGAATTCACGGTAGAGTGGTAGAGGTGCTAACACCAGCCAGAGGGAGACTCTGGAGCAGACACTTCCTTGCAAAGGCTGTGATGCTATTTCTGCCACCTAGAGGTTAAAGTTACCCTGAAAAGGAAGGTGGGAAAGAGTGAACCCTAAAATTAATAGAAATTATCTATGAGATACTGAGAAAACACTGAATGACTGAGTTTACTCAAAATTGGTGAATAGTTATGTTATAGAAAACCAAAGAAAGCCTAACTTGTATACATCTGAATGCGTGACCTGTTAGAATCAGACCAAGTTCATTAAAAAGTGAAATGAAAGATGAAGAACTTAGGCTAAAAGTATTGACTATTCAACTTCCAGCCAAGATGGAGGCTGAGACAGACACACTGCATCTCCCTCCACAACTAAGAAGGGATACAACTAACTCAAAACTAGAGACAATCAGAAGTTCCAGAAAATCGAGCTGCATGGAAGTCCAACAAAGATACAAAGAAGAAATACGTATCCAGACAGGTAGGAGGGGTGGAGCAGGGGCAGAGAGGACGTGGTGTGGGGGTGGCAGCAGCAGCAGCAATGGCAGGTCAGCGGAAAACACAGTCTCGAGTTTTAAAAAGTCGGGAGGGACACCTGGGGTGCACTCCCAGCACCAGATAAAATCGCATAACTCACAGCCCCAGTGCCAGGGAAAATAAAGCCTCATTGCTTCTGACTGTGCAAACCAGTGGGGGTTGGGGCAGAGAAAGAAACTGCTAGTCTCTCAGCAGAATCCGCTTATTTAAAGGGCCCCCACGGTTCTAGAACATCCGTAGACCCATCCACTCTGGGAACGATGGCCAGGGCAACAGCTAGAGAGGCATCAGTACCATATGGAAGTGGGAGAAGTGCCTGGAAAAGGGGCAAGTGCTGAGCAAGCAGCATTGTTCCCTCTCAGACCTCTACCTCACATACAGCGCCAAAACGTAGTGAAATGGGTCACTGTGTACTGATGAATACTTAACGCTCTGCCACTTACAATGTAACAGGAGAGACAGCTCTACCTAAGACACAGAGGCAAACAAACACAGTAACCTGTCAAGATAAGGAGACAAAGAAGTATGGCCCAAAAGGGGGGAACAAATCAAGGTTCCATTGGGAAAACTAAGTGATGAGGAGATAGGCAACCTAACAGACACAGAGTTCAAAACACTGGTGATAAACATGCTCACAGGCTGGACAAATATGTTTAAGTATAGCAAATTTGTAAGTGAAGAAGTGAAAGCTATGCTAAATGAAATGAAGAAAAATTCGCACAAAATCAATAGTAAAGGGAAGGAAACCAGGGTTCAAATAAATAATTGGGAACATAAGGAAGAAAAAAATGTCAACCAGTACAGAATGCGAAAATAAGAATTGAAAAAAAATGAGGAGCAGCTTAAGAACCTCTGGGACAACTTTAAACATACCAACATCAGAATCATAGGGATGCCAGAAGGAGAAGAGGAAGAGCAAGAAATTGAAAGCTTAAATGAAAAAATAATGAGGGACAATTTCCCTAATTTGGTGAAGGAAATAGACATATAAGTCCAGGAAGCACAGAGAGTCCCAAACAAGCTAGATTTAAGGAGGACCACACCAAGACACATCATAATTAAAATGCTAAAGTTTCAAGATAAAGAGAGAATCTTAAAAGCAGCAAGAGAAAAACAGAGTTACCTATAAAGGGGTGCCTATAAGACTATCAGCTGATTTCTCAAAAGAAATTTTGCAGGCAAGAAGGAACTGGCAAGAAGTATTTAATGTGATGAAAAGCAAGGGCCTACAATCAAGATTATTCTATCCAGAAAAACTATCATTTAGAATGGAAGGGCAGATGAACTGCTTCCCAGACATGGTAAAGTTGAAGTTCATCATCACTAAGCCATTATTATATGAAATGTCAAAGGGAATTACTTTTTAAAAAGGTCAAAATTATGAACATTAAAATGACAACAAACTCACAACTATCACCAACTGAATCTAAAAAGTAGAAACAAAATCCAACTAAGCAAACCAGAATAGGAACAGAATCATAGGTATGGAAGTCATTTGTAGGGCTATCAACTGGGAGGGGAAAGGGGGAAATAGGGGGAAATTGTGCAAAGACTAAGAAGCATAATCAGCTGGTACAAAATAGAAAGGGGGAAATTAAGACTAATATAAGAAACAGTTAAGCCAAAGAACTTATATGTACAACCCATGGACATGAATTAAGGGGGGGGGGGGCGTTTTGGAGGGAAGGAGGGTACTGGGTGGAAGGGAGCAAAGGGGGGTGGGGAAGTATGGACTACAGTAGTCCCTCTCTATATCACGGTTCACTTATCGCAGCCTCAGTGTATCACGGGATTTTTTAAAATATTATATTTAATTATTTATTGCAGATTTTTCGCTATATTGCAGGACTTTGCGGTACTATATATGTATGTTGTTAAAGTGACATAGGTTTAAGAGTGTAGAATAAATGTAAGGTCCCTACTTCACGGAGGGGGGCGTCTAGAATGTAATACCCATGATAAGTGAGGGAATACTGTATTCTTTCAAGAATTTTGGTTATATAAAAGGAAATACAAGACAGTGGCTACAGAGTTTTGTTTTATTTTAAGATGGGAGAGACTTAAGCTTGTGTAAATATAAGGAGAAATAACCAGCAGAAATGAAGGGTAGAAGACAGGAGGGAAAAGAATGATTGATGGAGGAAATTCTTCAAGGAGGCAGAAGATGAGAACCTAAAAGACAATTGGGAAGATTAGCCTTGACTGACACTTAAATCTTCTATAGAGTAAGGAAGGAGGAATGTTTGGATTCAGAACAATTATAGAGGAGTCTCCTGAGAGACTGACAGTTTCTTCTGTCACCCCAACCCCCCCTGGTTTTTACAGCCAGAAGTTATGAGGCTCTATTTTCCCCAGCGCTGGAACCTTGGGCTGCACGGTCTGGCCTGGGGCCGGGAGCACTTGGTTCCAAGGTATCCTTCCTGAGCTATATCCACCACATGTGAATGTGGGACCACTCGATCTGCTGGCCACTACCACTGTCACCTCACTGCTGCCACACTACGTCCTCTCTGCCCTGGCTCCCCATCTCCACCCCTCCTACCTGCCTGGATGAATGTTTCTTCTTTAAATCCTTGGTTGTCAGACTTCCTTACAGTTCAATTTTCTGGCAGTTCTGGATGTTTTCTATTTTGAGGTTAGTTGTAATCCTTCTTATGGTTGTGCAAGGAGGCAAAGCATGTCCACCTACACTTTCATCTTGACCGGAAGTCCTATTTCTTTCCTTCAACTTTAAAAAAATTTACTTTGCTCTTCCATTTATCGTTCTATTTTTAGTTTTTCTTTTTTTGTATATTTTATTGATTATGTTGTTACAATAGTTCCAATTTTCTTTCCTCTAGCCTTTTAAGTGAAATTTTGTATCATTGATTTTAGTCCTTTTTTATCTTCTGACAAAATAATTTTTAAAAAATCTAAGTATTGTTTTAGCTGCATCCATCAAATTTGGATGGATTGTATGTTTATTACCATTCAGTATGCAATATTTTCACATTCCTCTTGTAATTTCTTCTTTGCCACTGGATTATTCAGGAGTGTGTTGATTAATTTCCAAAAATATAAAGTTTCCTTAGATGTCTTATTTTTATTGATTTCCAATTTATTTTCATTATGGTCAGCACAACCTGGAAAAGCTCAAATATTCAAACAGAAAGCAAAGTATTCTTAAGACTGAAGTATTTTTCATCATTGAGTGGTGTTTCCCATCAGGATAAGACCTCCAAAAGACTATAGAATCTGCATTGAAAGCAGTCATTATATAAATAAACTTATAAGACTGAAAAGAAGTATGTTCAAGGGACTTATTTAAGAAAAAGAAAAAGATCAAAACCAGGAACATTAAAATGGCAATAAATTCACAACTATCAACAACTGAATCTAAAAAATAAACTAAGCAAACAGAACAGAAACAGAATAATAGATATGGAGATCATTTGGAGGGTTATCAGTTGGGAAGGGAAAGGGGAAGAATCAAGGGAAAGGTGCAGGGATTAAGAAGTACAAATTGGCAAGTACAGAATAGACAGGGATGTTAAGAACAGTATCGGAAATGGAGTAGTCAAAGAACATATATGTATGACCAACAGACATGAACTAAGGGAGGTGGAACTAAGGGAGGGAATGGGGGTTACTAGGTGGAGAGGGATAAGTGTTGGGGGGAGGAGATTGGGACAACTGTAATAGCATAATCAATAAAAGCTTTTTTTTAATTTTTAAGGAGTATGTTCAGTGTTACCACAGGTTATCGCTGGGTCATGAAATTATGAATGGTTTCTATTATCTCTTCAGGCTTATCTGAATGTCTTTAATGTTTTATTATAAAGAATCATTATTTTAACAATCAGAAAATATGTAGTGATGTCATAGAACCTGAATGATAATGTTCACATTTCTGAGTCTGGCAGAAAAATGCCTTTTCTTCTGACCCTGCTTTACTTCCTCATCTTCTTCTGCCACCTCTGGATTCCACCACACGTGACCCCCGGGCCCCACAAGTCAAGCTTGCTCAGAGCTTTTAAAACATTCTAACAAGGTATGCACACTTAATCTTAAACGGACAGACAGACCCCTGTAGTAAAGGATAGGTCAAAGCTCACACAACATTTGTATTACCCCTCAAACATCTCTACATAAAAAGGGTAACACCAGTCACTTTCAAAAGCTCATTTGATTAACTAATATTTGAAACAATAAAATAACAGCATAATAATAATAAATGTTTAGCAACTTCTTAGAGCTGTACTGTTTAATACAGTAGACATTTAGCAACTTGATGTTGGCTATTGAGTAACTGAAATGCGGCTAGTAAAACAAAATAATTAAATTTTCAATTTACTTAATTTTAATTAATTTAAAATCAAAAGCTGTCACTCAGTTCCATTATCGAAAATTGTCAAAGTGTGTTTGTGAATCTACTCTTTCAACTGTAAGTTTTAGGACATCTAAACACCAGTCAAGTATTTCCCATGAAAACATAATGTCCAAACAGAGAATACTTATAAAATTCAAATACTTAAATTTAAAAAATTGCAAAGTGTTTTATTAGTAATTTTTATAGGTTTCCTATTGCAGTGATAATATTTTGCATACATTGGATTAAATTAAATACAGGATTATAATTAAGCTTACTTTTTTTTCTTTTTTTCTTTTTTAATGTAGCCATTAGAAATTTTTAATTATGGAGGGCGACCCCTACAAAACAGAATTATCTTCTAGAAGGCAGGCTCCTTGTAGTACAGGTTTCTCCCACTAGGTGAGTGTTCTAGGAACCTGCCTGTATCAGAGTACCAGCTGGCATGGTTGTGGGGTTTTTTTTTTTTTGAAGACTCAACGACATTTGTCCATTTCATGATGGGTGATTTACGGGCACACCTGCCCACACGACACTGAGTGTTCAGCAGTTTTTGACCAAAAATGACATGACCCCCATGTCCCACCCTCCCTATTCATCTGATCTCACCCCAAGATACTATTTTTCGTTTACTGGATGAAAAAAGTCCTCAAAGGGAAACATTTTACTGATATGGAAGAGGTGAAACAAAAAAAATGGCAGAAGCACTAAAAGGCATCAAAATTGATGACTTCAAAAACTGTATTGAGCAGTGGAAAAAACATCTTGTATTGCATGAGATGGAGAGTACTTTGAAAGTGACTGAAGTTTAAACATGTAAGAATAAATATACAATTTTTTATAAATAAATTCTGGGTTTTTAGGGTCCCACCTTGTATATACGTGGCTTGCATTACATTTCTACGGGACAGTGCCACCTTCAAGCTTGTGGAAGAATGAGACCTAAAATAATTTTATGTGCCATACCAAGTTTGTTCTTTTTAAATTTTATATTAGTTTCAGGTGTACAGCATAGTGGTCAAACAATCACATACTTCACAATGTGTTCCCCCTGATATGTTAAGTACCCACCTGACACTTAGTTTTTGGTGTTTTTTTGTTGTTGTTTTCTTGTTTTGTCTTTTTACTTTGTTACTATAGGTGTACTTAAATGTCTTTCAAATCAACTAAAAGTCGTCGGCAGCCGTCCGTCTCGAGAGACGCTGGTGTAGCTTCTTAAGAGTCTATCTGCACTGCCGAGAATGGCTGTGCAGTCCGACTCGGGAGTGACACGGTATCTGTCTCCTCCCGTGTTGAATCGACATCTTGCGATGACGCTGGAGTGTCCTCTCCAGTGAAGCTGAAGCTACAGAGCCTGGGCAGGGTGATATGGAGGGTCTGCTGTTGCCCATGCAGCAGACCCCCCCTCTCTTCGCAGCTGAAGGGTCCAAGGGAAAGACGGAGTCAACACAGCTTGGCTTCAGGTGCGCCGCAGGAGTTGCCAGTGTTGACTACAACGTCAAACCGCCTTAGGGACTCCGGCTCCGGATTTTCTGTCGGGGTTTACTCCCTTAGCCTTTCCCCTGAAGAGGTATGCCGCAAGGCAGCGGAGGTTTTTTGGAGTCAGAGTTTTCCTTCTCTGATGAACTAAAAGTAGTAGTATTCTTTTCCTGGAAGATTGCCTTTCATAAGTACTATAAGTTTCATGCTACCTAAGCAAGTATTTTTAGTGTGTGAGAGGATTAAATATCTATGATGACTATGTGCTAATGAGGAGGGGTGTTGTTATGTTATTGCAATGTTGTTGCTACTATCTCTTTAAACCTAGAAAGTTCTTTCTTTCAGAAACACTAGCAAAAATAGCTCCAGACATCCCGTACTTTTGTATGAAAGCTAACAGTGCTTTTATTTTCTATGTGCCATTATGACTTGATCCCCTTTGTCTGGGCTTTGTGACAAGACCTAACAAATAAAATTTCCCAGAGGTCCCTTCTCTTAACTTTCAACAAAGCCTTAGCAAGTGCTTCTGTCCCTTATTCATGGCAATTGCTTTTGCCTTTCAATGAAAAAGTAAAACTGGGAATAGTTTCCAGAGCTTTCAGAACTTTTTCCATTGAAATGCAAACAATCCTCTGGCGCCTCTGAAAATTCTGAGAAATTGTTGGGATTTGGTGATGTTTCCAGAAAAGCTGGCACTCTTCTCTTGTTCATGGCTGGTTTAAGTTCTTCTCTTGCCAAGTACATTCAAGTAAAGTCAGCAATTGACTGTCTCTTGCAGGGCAAACTCCCAACTCGAACACCAAACAAAAGAGTAACATTTTCCCTTACAAATTTGGAATTGTGACCAGTAAATCTCAGAACCCTACCTTGTCACATCTCGCCAAATGCAGAATTGCTGCTAACATACACCCTGCCCTGTAACCCCATCCATGAATTACCATACCCTGTGGGCAGCATTTGGGGGGTCGAGGTGCACCCGAGCAAAGATCACATGTATGCAGTCAAGATGACAAGCATTATCTTTGGATCCTCTAATGCAGTCCTCCTAACTGCTGTAAAAAGTGTCTGTCTGCAATTTTTATTATGCCATACAGCCCGTGCTCTTTTCTCTAAAGTAATCACTGTAACACAAAGCCACGGGTCTTTTCTATCTTCCTTGACAGGATAAGAAATCTGAATGGGTAAATCAACAAAACAATTGCCAAGTGTTCACGTAACACATCACCAGACTCTGATTCTAGATAAAACCAACTCGCATATGTCCTCCTTATGTATTATCTATACTATACAATCTGGCTCCTATTATGCCATCATATAATAATAATTTGAAAGATGGTGCATTATTCATTTTTCACGTGTATTTCCCTCATCTCATGAGTAGAAATCGTCTCTCATTTTTCTCTTGTGGCACATAGATTAAGCTCAGTGGATATTTATTCAATGAATGTGGCTTAAGAAAGAATTTATCTAACAACTCCTGACATGTTGGAGGAGTAAACAGGAAAAAATTATGCTCAGGAAGAAGATAAAAAGTTCTCATTTGGGATGAAGCTAAAAGTGGCTAATGTATGTGGGAACAGAGCAAAGAAAAACTGAGAAGGAATAAGCTCTTTGCTATTAGATGCTGTGCACCCTTTCGATCTAATAAATCATCTTCAATCTCCATGCTGACCAAGTATCAGGCACTTAATATCATAAGGAACCCCAAATTAAAGTTTTTATGAAAAATTCTGGTATACAATATAGTTGAAAACACATCTCTCTACATGTATTCATAAATCTCTCTGGGACTCTGTTTCATCTTCTGAAATGTAAGGGAATTGGTATCCAAATTCCAGTGATTTCATAAATCTGAGGCATGAACCTTTAATTACTGCATGCAGTCCTAAATAAAGTTTTTCAGGCCTGTGACCCAAAATAAAATTTAAAAGTCAGGGTAAGTTTTTAATCTTCACATGAGGACGTTTTTTCATTGCCTTGTTTAGAGAGAGAGAGGAAGTGGGGAAAGAGAAAGGGAAAAAAACATTGATTTGAGAGAGAAGCATCGATTGGTTGCCTCTTGCAAGCACCCAGACCGAAGCCTCAACCTAGGCATGTGCCCTGACCAGGAATTGAACTGGCAACCTTTCAGTTCAAGGGACAACGCTCCAACCAAAGAAGCCATACCAGCCAGCGCATTAAAAAAAAAAAAAAAAAAAAAAATCGGTAGTAATTTTTAATGACAAAATTAACATATATAGGTAATAGTGATTTTCTTGAAAATGAAAACTATTTTTAAAAACCAAGTGGCAGAAAGGATTGAAATGCAAAAGAACTTCTAGCCATTAATCTATCACTAGAGTTCACATTCAGACACTGTGAGGGCTCAGACACAGTGCCAAGCACATATGTTCAAGAGATTTTTCTCAAGGACTATATGAATAAATTGTAGAGCATTCCCTGATAACCAAGGTAGAAGTTCTGGAGAACAGCTGGACAGTCAATACATCTTCTGGATATTATGTGAACAAGGAGAAAGTGGTACCACCTCCAGGCACCCCATTGACCCAGCCTGTGGTCAGGAAAGGCAGTCCTCCAGACCCCTTCTCACACAGAGTATTTCCCTGTTAAGCTAATATTCCAGATCAGAGAACTGGGGAGGTGAGTAGGAGCTATCAGTAATCAATGCTGTGTTATGAGAAATGTGGGGAACTTAGTGTTGATCACTAGGAGAAAAAAACATTTTCCTTATAGTTGAGAGATTACTGATAGACATATAACATATTAGTTAGAAAATGATTTAAACTGGGAAATAAAAATTTAAGTAAGTGACCTCCATATGTGGAAAATGCAAATTCTTTAAAAACCATCTGCTCTAGCTTACATCTGCCAAGCAACCAAAATGACAAAGGAATCAGTACAATCAAGTCAGTACCAATATTGGGGAAAGAATCTCTCCAGTTAGAGCATAGATTCATTCCATTTTGTTACTCTGCCACATATCACCTATTTAGAAGGCCATCCTAGGGATCCACCGTACAGCACAGAACAGCATAGAGGATCATGGGCTCCTGGGTTGACAAGGTACAGAGATCTAGTCAGAGCACCAAACTGCTTCACATCAGCTCTTCTATTACAAAGCAAGCAGAGAGATGTGTCAGTTTTCCAAAAAAGAAAAAAAGAAAGAAAGAAAGAAAAATTGCTTTCAAAGGCCTCAGTATGGTCTCTGCTTTGAGGCATTGGAAAAAATTGATTTCAGTAATTGAAAGCAAGCTTTGCTGTGCATGAACAATCAGCTTCAGAAAAGAGGCTGCCTACCAAGCCCTCTAACTTGTGCAAAATCTGAATTATGGTTGGTTTATAGCTACAAACAAGCAAACAATCCAGTGGGCTAAAATCTGTATCTCTTTTTCCAGGTGCCTCTTAACATAAGTCTTAGTTAGCTATTACATTTGCTAATTAAGATCTTCTGGAAATGATAACAGGTTTCTTCCCTGGTATGGCCATGTTACCAAATCTTAACCAAAAGGAAGACTACCCCAGTATGGATTGAATATTTTTCACTTGAAAAAGGAAACATTGCCACAGACAGCCACAACTCTCAACCACAGCATAAGGAGTAAAGTGATTTTGTTTGAAAATCTGTCTTCTCAATTCTAAATAATGAGGTTAAATTCTCATTTTTTTTCTATTGCTAGAAGTCCAAATCAAAACAAAATAAAATTGCCATACTTAATTTCACATCCCTAAACATAGAAAGGGATTTTAGGTGATCCTTTTGTTTATAATCCTGCTTCTAAAAAGGCTACATCTAAAATATTTTAAAACAATCTGAAAAATACTTTCAGTTTTCCAATGACCTTCAGAGAAGATGCTATCCTCTATCTCATTCATTCTGGAATTGTCATGTCTTCAGATTCTTTGAACTGAAATTCCATTTGTCACCAGTGTAAGCTGAAGCACTTAAACACAACTCTCGGGAACCTTCACCAGTCCCGAGAGTTTCTCAGTTTTCCCTCTTCCCCAGCATGCTAAACCTATTGAGGTCACATGACTCCTGCCCAGCCCAGGGAGGACGCATTTAAGGACTTAAGAACCCAAACTGACATATAATAAGAGCTCATTTAAAAAGTTAGCAATTAATGACTTACCCGGCAGGGGAACAAAGGTGGTTTTCCAAGGGCGAGGCTTAGCCATTGCACTCCAGATGTGCTGACCCCTTCGATTTCCCCAAAGGTGGGAAATTCAACTGCATAATTCATGGTAGTGAGGGACTGTGTTTGTGGTCTCCCCACACACACACACACAAAATGTTAGTGATTATATGTAAGGTGTCAGAGGGGTACTAGATTTATCAGTGATCACTTCACAAGTTATATAAACGTCTAATCACTATGTTGTACACCTGATACTAATATAATATTCCATGTAATTTGTAATTTAATTTTTTTTTAAATTTCTAAAGTTAGTGATTATGATGATGACAATTAGCCCAGGTGGCATGGCCAGCCACTTCAAAGCTGCTCTCACAAAACACTGGCTTTTTTTAAATGGGTGCTGTGCCAAACTGACCTAACCTCTCCCTTCATTTTTCCCGTTCTTTCTGACTGCAGAGCATTGCAAAAAAAAATTATAGATTTTACTGCTCTCCCTACAAATTCATGCAAACTTCAAATGTACTCCTAGCTGACCAAAACCCTATGATTTATTTCATGTGTGTCCATTCAGTAGCACATTCCCTAAATAAATTACTCCAAATCTTCTCTATCTTAAATTTTCTCCACCTAAGGAATCTTCTCCTGCCTGACCCTCTCAGGAACTGATTTTCATAGTATTTTATGTTCACCAAAGCCTTGCATAATATATGAAAGATAGATTTTGTTCAATACATCTGTATCTGATTGAAACAAACAAGAAACATTTAATGTACTTTCTTTTCTTTTTAATTTTATTTTAAACCATATAAAAATAACTGTTTATCCAATTATCCAGATATCCATTTATTTTTTAAATTTATTTATTGTTTTTCTATTACAGTTGTCCCGCTTTTTCCCTCATTGCTCCCCCCTTATTCCACCCACCCCTCTCCCACAGTCAATCCCCACCCCATTGTCTATGCCATGGGTCATTTATACTAATTCCTTGACTAGACCCTTTCCTTTCTTTCCTCCCTACTCCTCTCTCCCCTCCCCCCCCCCGTAACTGTTACTGTTAGTTTATTCCTTGTTTACATGCCTCTGGTTCTATTTTGCTCATATGTTTGTGTTGCTCATTAGTTTCCTGTATTAGGTGATATCATATTTAATGTACTTCTATGCAAACTTTTATTTTCTTTTTCCTGAAAAATTTGGGAAAATCTTAGCCAACTGCAGGTGGGAGGACATTTTCTGTGTTCATTCCACTCAAGCCTCTTTCTGTTGTTCTGTTTCCACTTGTTTCACTGTTCTTCTGTGTCCCCTGGGTCTGTATCAAAATGGTCCTAGTAGTAACTTCCATGACTCTGGTCTTTGGTCCTAACTGCACCCAGAGCTCCATCTCTTGGTCTGCAGTTGTTCAGGGTTCCCATTTTAAATAGAGGCATCTTCACAATATTTGCACAACTCTGGCTAATTTGCCTTCTGTCAGGAACTGACAAACATGTACGAATGGTGAACTTGCTGTGTATCTTTCACTTGAACCATCTCTCCTGGTACCTGGGAATCACTTCTCTCTCTTTGGCTCAGTTCTCTGACTCTGTGGTAATCATGTCCACTCCCTTTTTTTTTCCAGTCTCAGCTCCACACTAGACCATGAGGAGCCTCACATGCATGAGTATGGACACCCCAGTCCAAGCTCCATACACTCACAACTGCTAATATCCCTTCGTTGGCCAAGGCTGGGACTGAAGTGTGCCCACATCAGCAGTGTGGTCCAGGTAGGGAGAGGAATACGGAAGAGGCCAGCCCATCCCTGAAAGCAGAGAATGTGAGAGTCCCACTTATGGGGTGTGTGGTCTAGAGGGGCTCTGGTGTGTCAAAGGAAAGCAAAACTCCCAGATGGAGGACAGTCTTCTAAAGCAGGGGGCTCAAGGCAGGGCCCTATTGCCTGGGTCCTAGGACAATACTGCTGCCGCTTGAATCATTCTCTGATCTGCATAATAGTTACCAATGGATATCAGAGCTCAAGCCTTTCGCTTGAAAAACACAAACCCTTTTTTCCAAAGTAATTAATTCTGTAATGATTTCTGTGCTGCTCTATCAAACATTCCTTGATCTGTGTAGCCTAAAGAGCTAACGATTTTTTACCACCTTCAAATGAGATACACACAAATCTTGATCTCCCTCCCTTTTTCATTCACTCTTGACATGAGGACTTTCCTTCTGAATCCTTCTCGTCCTCACCTCCATTTCCAGTGTCAATTCTCATCATGGAGGCAGGAAGACATAGATGGTGTGCAAGGTGACTTTAGGTGGGACACAGAGTGCTCTTTTCTGAGAGGTATATACTGAATTTAATATGCATTATAAAAATTTTAAGCAAAATGATAATAAAATAATAAAAATGATAAATAAAATATTTTTTTTAAATTGTAGATGGTGGAATGCTGTCTGAAGGATAGCCCACAACATATGGGCCTTGGATAATAAAAAGTCCTCCAAACAATAATAAAATAAAATAAGGCCCTGTCCACTTAACCCAGTCTGTTAGCACATCATCCCTATATGCCAAGGTTATGGGTTCAATCCCCAGTCAAGGCACATACAAGAATCAAGCAATAAATGCATAAATAAGTGGAACAACAGAGGACTTCCAGCCAAGATGGAGGCCTAGACAGACACATTGGGTCTCCCTCCACAACTAAAAAGGAATACAACTACCTCAAAACTAGAGACAACCAGAAGTTCCAGAAAATCAAGCTGCGTGTAAGTCCAACAAACAAAGATATAAAGAAGAAATACTCATCCAGACAGGTAGGAGGAGCAAAGCCTGGGTGGAGAGGGCGTGGTGTGGTGGTGGCAGCAGCGGCGGCAGTGGCAGACCAGTCGAAAGCACAGTCACACATTTTAAAAAGTGAGGAGGGACACCTGGAGAGCATTCCCAGGTCCCGACCAGACACCACAGCTGGGACCAGGTCCCAGCGCCAGGGAAAAGCAAGCCTCATTGCTTCTGACTATGCAAACCAGTGGGGGTTGGGGCAGAGGAAGAAACTGCCAGTCTATCAGCAGAATTCCTTGTTTAAAGGGCCCCCACGGTTCTAGAATATCTGCAGACCCAACCATTCTGGGAACGAAGTCCAGGGCAAGAGCTAGAGAGGCGCCAGTCCCATACGGAAGTGAGAGAAGTGCCTGGAAAAAGGTCAAGTGCTGAGCAAGCAGTGTTGTTCCCTCTCTGACCCCTCCCTACATACAGCGCCACAACGTGGTGAAATGGGTTGCCCTACTGATGAATAGCTAAGGCTCCATCCCTTACAACGTAACAGGAGTGACAGCTGTACCTGGGATGCGGAGGCAAACAAACACAGGAGCCTGTCAGAATGAGAAGACAGAGAAGTATGGCCCAAAAGAGGGAACAAGGGGAGAGGGGAGCAAAGGGGAAAAAATTAGGACTACTGTAACAACATAATCAATAAACTATACAAAAAAAAAAGTGGAAGAACAAATTTCTCTCTCTCTAAAAATCAATAAATAAATTTTTAAATAAATAAAATCACAGCACACCTTTGTCCTTCTCCCTTTTCTAGTTTTCTTTTTAATAATTTATTTATTTATTTATTTATTTTAGTTTAGTTTTTAGAGATAGGGGAAAGGAGAAAGAGAAGGAGAGAAACATCACTGTGTGGTTGCCTATCACTCACGCCCCCAACTGGGGACCTGATGTGCAACCTAGTAATGTGCCCTGACTGGGAATCGAACCAGCGACACTTGGCTCGCAGGCCAACGCTCAATCCACTGAGTCACAGCAGCCAGGGCTTCTAGTTTTTTTATAATAATCCCTCCCACAACACAAGTAATAAATTATTTATTAAAAGTAAAAATCGAACTTGCATGTCACATTGGTAATATTGTTGCATAGATTGATGCTACAAAAAATATGACTTGGTTTTAAATATATACATAGTTATAAAATAATAGTATGCAGTTGACTTAAATATGACAAAAATGGCAATGGTGGAACAGAAATGATAGAAATTTGGTGAATGTGTACAGGAGAGCTCTGGTCTTCCACTTCTCAACTGTACAAACCTAACCCCTGTAACACCGATTTCCTCATCTGCCTGTGGACAGAGGCATTGAGAAGATCAAATGAATAATAAACACATGGAAAACTTGTGATGTGGTTCTCTCCAAGGCTGGCCTTTTCTCTATAATCCCAGTCCTCACATTTTCCAGATTCTGGATCCCTTAACTGTGCTGTTCTTTTCAGTAATTTCAGGATTTTTTTGTTTTTCTATTTATTGCTATTGGTTCGTTCTCTCCCTCTTACTTGGTTCGATTTCCAGTTTCCTAGAAATTAAGTCTTCTACCTCATTAGTCAGCTAGGTCTGCCATAACAAAATACCACAACTAGGTGGTTTAAACAACAGATGTTTATTTTCTCACTACCCTGGAAGGCCAAGATCAAAGTGTCAGCAAGGTTTGTTTCTGGGGAAAACTCTCTTCATAGCTTGCAGGTGGCCACCTGCCCTCTAAGGACACCAGTCGTATCAATTAGGGCCCTGATCTTATTACCTAAATTGACTGTAATTACCTCTTTAAAGGCCCTACCTCTAAATGCAATTACATTGGGGATTAGGACTTCAACATATATATTTGGGAGGGTCAATTTTGTTCATAACACTATTTGTTTTCTTCTTCCTGTATGAGCCAAACTAAATGAAGTGATGGATAGAAGCTAATGATTTTCAATCAGAAGTTGAATCAGCCATAATGGTTTTTAAATCACAGAATCTCAAGCCCCATTCCAGATCTACTAAACCAGGAAATATTGAGAGTAATGTGACCAGGGAGCTGTAATTTTTACATCTATACAGTTGAATCTGATGTCACACCTGGTTGACAACCACTGATCTATATCCCATGCCTTTGCCCTCAATAACCACTTCTTCACAGAAAACTATTATGACAAAATTATAAATTCCACTGAGTACAGCTATAAAACTATAAAACTTTTCACACCTTGTTACAGTGTTCTGTTGTATCAACTACTCTCAGATGTCAATGGGAATCATAGTTCATTATGTCAGTACATTACTGGTTCACTAAACTGTTTCTTAAAAAGACCTTACCAGCTATGGCTGGTGTGGCTCAGTGGATTGAGTACTGGCCTGCAAGCCAAGGGGTCGCTAGTTCAATTCCCAGTTGGGACAAACGCCTGGGTTGTGGGCCGGGTTCCCAGTTGGGCGTGTATGAAGGGCAACTGATTCATGTATCTCTCGGGCATTGGTGTTTCTCTCCTTCTCTTTCTCCCTTCCTTCTCCTCTCGCTGAAGGTAAATAAATATAAAACCTTTAAAAAAGAAGAGCCTCCCATTTGAAATTAAAATGCTATTTTTAAAAAGATCATCTAACCTGTTAGATAGAATTCTATGTTTTTTAAAAACTTAATCAAATGATTCCAAAATTAGCCAATTTGCCTACAAACTATTCTGTTTTCAAAAAAAATCAAAACACAAATTTCTCTTTAAGTCTCTCTAATGGGATTACATAGGAAAAGGTACACTTGTGCCCTGAAAGAATTTATGTACTTAAATAAGCAGCAACAGCCCCATAGTAGGCAGAAAATGTCACCATACAGTATATATAATATATGAGGAACCTGGTTTGATTACTCTGACTTTAAACTCTCCATTAACTCAAATATAAACCAGAGAAGCAAAACTCTTGCTTATCTCACAAACATATTGAAAAAATGTCTGAAACCACTTTTGTAAAATCCTCATTCATTTATATATCCATTCAACCAACCAAAATATATAGACTACCTTCAATTTTCCAAGGTTGCATAAACAACTAACACACAAGCTCTGCCCTAAGGAATTTATTTCTTGAGTTAGAAATAAAGATGGAAACCATTCATTCTCAAACAGTAGAATTATGACTAATGCAACTCTATTTGGAAACCCCATGTACAATTTCTAGTATAATTGTCAAGTACTGGTTATAAGGCATTTGTTTTTTGTACCTCCTTATTGGGGAAATCCATGTCTTTGGGGAGGAATATGAAGGGAATTTGGCATTTACATGCTTGGGAATCAGAGCGGTCCGAAGCTATTTTAGCAGGTGCTGTGAAAGAAAAGAGAAACCACATCTAAAAATTAGAGGAACAGAGGAGGTTTTACAGTGAAAGCGAAACAAATGGAATTTTAAGCAACAAAGTATGAGTTACCTAGGCAGGGACTTCTAGCCTGTGAGAAAATAAATGTCTGTTGTTTAAGCCGCCTGCTCTGTGGCATTTTGTTATGTCAGCCCTAGCAGAATAAAGCAGTTCTTACAATGAGAAAAAAGAGAGGGTGTCAAGGATGGTGAGAGGTGAGGATTAAAATAGTTCATATAAAAGAGTCAGCTGCCATCACTATTACCGCTCACCCACAGCGGCGTGGCCTTGGCAGCAGGATAATTCCCGCTGACTCCCCCCTCTGTGGAAACCATCCCTCTCCCTGCCATAATAGTGGGTGCTCAGTCCTGGGACTTCACATTCTGAGACAGTGATGCAAGAAGAGGAAGAATACTTAAAGGCCACCCATCCATCCCAGCAGCGAGGAGCAGGTGCTGCCCCAGCTCCTGGGCATTGCCACTTGCAAGCTGGTGCTCCAGCCTCCCTGTGATTCTTTGAGCCTCAATATCCTCCCAGGAAAGTCTACTTTGTTCAGGAAAGTCGGATTCCTTTTCTGTTTCAGCTGACATCCTGGTTGCAAACCACTTTCATCTCTTTCTTGAATGGAAAACGAGAGAAACAGAGGACCCTGGACTTAAAGGATTACTGGGGGATATTGAGGAGCAAGTCTACCTCAGGAAAGATACATTAGTAAAATTAAAACTCCTCAATGGTGTTATTTTTCCCAGCAGTACTGAGTAGCCTGAGTGGAAATCTGAGAGTCATAAATGTCACTTATCATTATCTCCAAAGAGCTACTGAGCCAGTGAGGAGATGACATACAAGTCTGTTTCGTACTTTTTAATAAAATTTACCGATATATTTTGGATTGATCCCTAAGATAAATTTTTGTAAATTATGACTTCTGCCTTAACCTCTGAAATGTGGCCTTGGAATTATGTATGTCCATTTGAAGTTTATAATATTTTAAAATTAATGTTAATACTTGGCAGCTACCCAGCTCTTCATTTCCAAACACTTATACATACATTAACAACTTATTGTTTCAAAAGTCTTACCTCTTGGTTGGATTTCCAGTTTCCTAGAAATTAAGTCCTCTAGCTTATTAGTCAGCTAGGGCTGCCATAACAAAATACCACAAGTAGGTGGTTTAAACAACATATTGTTGTTCTCTTACAGCTGCCACATTTTTCTTCCATTGCTCTCCCCTGTCCCGCCCACCTCCCCCCTCTCCCACAGTCAATCCCCACCCCGTTGTCCATGTCCATGGGTCATTTATCCTAGTTCCTTGACTAAACCCTTGCCTTTCTTTCCCCCTTCTCCCCCTCCTCCTCCCCTCTGGTCACTGTCATTTTGCTCCTTGTTTCCATGCCTCTGATTCTATTTTGCTCATTTGTTTTGTTCACTAGGTTCCTCTTATAGGTGAGATCATATGGTATTTGTCTTTCGCCACCTGGCTTATTTCACTTAGCATAATACTCTCCAGTTCCATCCATGCTGTCACAAAAGGTAAGAGTCATTTCATTCTGTAAATGGGAAAATAAGATTAAGACTACATGACTTTTTTGAGGTTTGTTGTGGATAAGTTCTTTGATTTATAATCGAATGTTTTGCAAAACATAAATTAGCATCATAATACCAGTCAATGGTACAGATACATTACCTAGTTATAACCATAGAGTATCACATGGGATCACCATTGCTTTGGGATTTTTAAGTAACTAGAGCCTAGCACATTGTCAACAGGCATGTTTCATGGGGGAGATAAATGTTGAAGAGTGTTTAAAAAGGAATCAGAGACCGTGTGAAAAGGGAAAAGAATTAAAGATGTAAGGATCCCCTTGGTTGACTCATTAGAGATAGGAGCTGACAAGGTATGGCCACAAGGAAGCTGTCCCCAGAAACAGGCATACAGGCCCAGGTGTAGCTAGAGATAAGGACATTCAGACAAGGTAAAACCATCCGTGAGACTTGTCACCTATAAGGGGCCTTGTGAATTTTTTCATATGTAGATTTCTTCTGATTATATGAAAAAGAAAATACAGATTTAGAGAAGGGTGCGTGATGATTTAAGAAAGAAGCAAGAGAAAGTTTGTCTAAATAACTTGATTTGGGAGTTTTTTCACAGTCACAGATTATAACTATTTCTGCTCTTTTTATAGAAAATGCTCTCATTCTAGCATAATTGTAAAAGCATTTTTTTATTAATTTAATTAATTTTTCAATTATATACTTTATGAAATGATCACTCTGCTAAGTCCAATACCTGTCAATCATCACACATAGTTATTACACTATTATTGCCTATATTCGCTGTGCTGTACTTTATAGCCCTGTGACTACTTTTATACTAAAAGCATTTTTTAACTGCCTAGTGTTCTGATCATCTCTTCCTGTCATTCTTGTGAACAGAATGTTAAACATCTTGCTCTGTCCTTGAAACTAGGAATATCTTTATTAGTCTATTAAAAACATGAAAATTCTGAACCTCTCTGTATACTACTAGGAGATAATAACCACCAAAATGTTGGTTTAGCTCTTAATATGTTCAAATTTAATTTAAATTTTGGAACAATTACTACTACAGATTACACTTACATTATTCACCATTTCAAACAGTTTTGTCCAACCCGTTAGATCCCAAAGTTCTTTGTTTCCCAGAGAACTGATTTTTGACTATGGATGTCTAAGCAGCCTTTAAAACACCCAACCAAAGTCTGAACTGTCAGAGTAGCTGGGTAAAAGATAAGAGGTAAGAAAAGTATCCAGTCATCCAACCACATTTCTGCTTTTTTTTTTTGTACAAGTTTCAGATGAAATACAGTCACTCAATAAAGTCCTTCTGTTTCTCTTTCCCTCCCTCCCTTTCTCTCTCCCTATGCGCCTGGAGAGTGGAACCCTAAACCCTGGAGCCCTGCCAGCAGCACCAAAAGAATCTCTTGACTATTTTCCCAGGGAATTCCTGCCTTAAATGTCAGCAGAGTACAACTCCCAGCCAAAGCAGAGTCCACCTGGATCTGAATCAAGGAAAATATGTCTGCTGTATACCAAACGGGAAAACCTGGATCCACGAGGTATGGGGGCAGGGGCAGGGATTTAGTGGAAGGATTTACAGAACCATTGGAAAGGTTTCCTCAGATACTCCTCACTGAAGAAGGGGAAGCTAAGTCAAACATTTTTGATCCTTGCTGGGTTGTTTGTTTGTTTGTTTGTTTAATTGTTATTTTTATTTTACTCCTGTGGTGATGAACTATACTTTTGGAAACCACTCTGAATTATAATAAAGCAATACTTCTTTGATACGGAAACAAAGCCATCACTAAAGCCTTTTATTATCCTGGTGGTGTTGGAGGTGGTGGTTGCCTCTGCTGTTGTTCTTTTCTTTCTTTCTTGTTGCTTGTTTTTAATGAACATACTGTTCTGTAAGTGCTCTGGGGGGAATTCATAATGCTGTGATTAGTGAAAAGCAAAATAAGATTTATGAGTTTCAAGTGAATCTGCCCCTACCAGCCTGGAGACACTTCCCGTCTGGTACTGAGGCACTGCTGGCACTTTTGGTGCTTTTCTTTTAGTTCCCAATCTCTAAACACATGAAGAAATATTAAAAGTTCTGAGGTCAAGCATGGTAGACAGTCCACAAATGCCAAAGATGACACATTAGCACCACAGGAAGACAGTAAGATGTAAGTAGTTTATAAATTCAGAAGTGAAGGATGTCACTCAGCTCATTTCTGTTGAGTACTCTTGCCATTTTCATTTACCTGCTTTCGTTTTCCTGAGATGTTACTGACCTACAACTTCACGAAGCTACTCAACTAAAAGCTCACAAGGTTGCCTAACATAAATAGCTGATTTAAAATCAGTGTGCTTTGTCACTATCCTCCTCCCTAAGCTCACAAGGCTGCTCAGTAAGAACGTCAAGAACATTGAATCAATCTATTGTTATTCTATTTTTTAAGTGAATTAGACCCTTCCATATTTACCAATGGGGGGGGGGGGGACTTTAGATTCCAAATACCATCTGGCTCTCAGCCCAGGAGAGTTCAAAACAGATCAACTTAGAAGCTGTTATTTATATTTGCGAGGGCTCCCCACCTCACCTCGCCCCCACCATCACCACAAGCACATTATAACTGCTTTCTTCCAGTATCATATCGCCATAGGGAGTCCTATTGGAAATGTGAGCCCCGAGTCCAAAGAAAAGCAAGTCAACTAGTGAGTTACTGAACAGGGTTGAAGAGCTACCAGAAGGATCAATTATACCATCCGAAATCTAAAAGGGATAATGATATCTAATAAGAAAAAATACTTCCAGTAGGTGAAGGGTTAACCTCTGATCAATTTTAAGCCGCTCTGCTGAGACTACTAATAAGTGTATGAGTTGGTGCCAAGGAGGGTGGCCCTTCTCTTGATGGGAACAGCCGTCCCTTAGGAACTGGACTGTCAACACATTCTACCAGGGCAGCCATCAGCCCGCCAGAAGAAAGGGGAAAGGGTCTGAGAAACTGTGGTAACCAAGTTTTGCTGGCACTGTGTGAAATGGTAACGGGAACTGCCATGGCCGTGGAGAGAGTGCTAATGAGCCTAGGGCAATTTGCAGAGTGGATCTCAAAAAGATCCCACCACCACCAGCAGCCCTGGGGAGCACCTCACTGTGAGGGTCTCCTGCGGCTATGACCACAGGCTTCATTTACAAGCAAGAACCTAAACACACAGGGCGGCATTGTTCCTTGTGTTCATCGGCCTCAGAAACACTCCTGACTCAGTGTTCTTAGAGCAATTACATCTAGCATATCTGCCTAGAAAGTCAACGTTTTCAAATTCTTTCAAAACATATTTTGCACCTTTAAAAAAAGCTCATTCTAAAATCTGAATGGTAAACAGCTTTAAGAATCAGCACAAAGAAATATTTTAAGTGCTCATTGTGGATTCACATAAATTCACCCTTCCCCTCTCATCAGAATTTATTCTGACTTTCAGATAGCATATTTTAAGAAGGCTGAAAACCCTGGTAGACCATCATCAGTGTGCAACCTCGTTCCTAAGGATGTAAATGTAATCTTTGCTGTCTGAGCATGCTGGACACAGTACTTGAGCACTGCTCTGAAATTCACACTCAAAACTAATCCCTCTTTCTAATGAGAGCTTTTCACCCATTTCCAAGTCTCAAGTGCCCAAATGAGACAAGAAAACAAAAAACTGTAACTGTGATGTAAAAGCACAACAGCATTTGTTCTTTTCTCTTCTGTATGTCTTCCTTCCCACACCTCATTCTGAAAAATACTGTGATCTGAAATCAGATGAAGAGGCGGGGGCAGGGATGGGGAGGATCCCATAGAAAGATGAGAGTTATCCAATTGGTGGGTTGAGCAGTAAGTTCATAAATATTCACAGTATTATTAAAAAGTAATTATTATAAAATTAGAGAGCCCTATATGTGTCAGTGATGACAGACTGTCATAAACCAAAGATTATGATTATTCCAATTCTAGGCATCTGAGATCCCTTTAAAGAACAGCAGTTAAGATAACAATACAGGCAGTTAATTCTCAGACCTGACAGAATTCACCAAACTCTTTAGTTGGGAATGCCTACGTGGACAGGACATGCAAGCTGTGTGGTTGTACAAGACCTACATTTATAAGGACCCCACATTTTGTTTAATACAATATCCTGTTATTGCAATCTTGAAATTCTTAGCAATTTTTGAAGGAGTCCTGCATTCATGTTGCCCTGGGCCCCCACAAATGATGTAGTCAGTCCAGTCCTTAGGGTCCTAGATATTAAAATTACCTACAGTTCCCCAAAACTTTGTCCCCACCCAATCTCTATATTTTTTAACTTACTGCTTCTTACCCAGCAATTATTATTAATATAACAACCAGGTAAGCATCCTGGAGAAGTCTTATTTCCTTTTTTATTTTCCTTCTCCTACCCAAATCAATGCTACCCAGGCTACAACTCTATTGTGCTTAAAATGCCACTTCTCAAATCAAAAACTTCAAATAAAAGCTGTTGGATTTTGCCACTGTCAAGGAATGCACTGCAGCCCCTCAATTCATCAACTGCTGGATAATGTAAACCTGTGTTCTCAGAGTTGCCCAATTTCCACTACAACACACAGCCAAACACAAATCCTCAGCAATTCTTTCTGGTAGGGAGAACTCAAAAAGATTTAAGAAATCCTCATTTTAAAAGATGCCCGCTAAAGAAACATAGTGTAAGTATTCTGTGTTCCTGAAATGCTCTGTGTCCATAGTGATCAGGTAAGGAAACGTTATTTCAAGTTCAAATATAACTTAGCAATTGCCACATGGGGCAGAATCTTTCCACCCCTAGACTCCAAAAACCCAATCAGACAAGTGGCTGTAATCTGACTCCCAGCGTGCTGGGAGCCGCAGGCAGGCAATGAGAGCGCACTCTGGCCAGGGAAGGCATGAGTGACAGACCCGCAGCAAGGCGGTGGGGGTAAGTCCTTCTTTGCCTTAAGGGAGCAATGCTCTGGGCCAAAAGATGAAACTCTTGCTCTGATTACAGAGATTTGTGCCTTCTCAGGCAGAATCCAGGAACTATAGGGCAGGTGGGTGGGTCTCTAGATCAGAGTATGGGGCATATTCATTAGAGAGGCATAGAGAAGATGGAAGAAGGATGCTTTTGTTGCAAAATCCTCCATTTATGTTCAAGACCTATGGGGGGGTGGGTGCTGGAAAATGACTGTATGGAGGTAAATCTATCTGCAGTATTTTTCATCAGAAATATTACTCACTGAGGGGCTCAGCCGTCTAGGAGTGAATCCGGCTGGGTTTTCAGCTAGAAAGAAATGCATCCCTTTTCAGTACAATCTGGGTACATTAGGAAGCCCCCTTTGTTCCGGGGCAAAAGAAGCAAAACAAACGGTGTTGATGCATTCTCAGTGATTGTGAACACGGAGGGCCCATTGGCAAAAACAGCAGGGACTATGAGAGCCCCTGTGGTGAGCGTTTTTAAGGCCACAGGTATGTATATGGTGCCAGAAAACTTGGGGGTTCACAGCCCACTGAGGCTGGTCACTGTGCTCTGGAAGGATATCAGGTTTTGTGGGTTCTCAAAAAAAGCTAAATGCGCTCCTAAGGAGTATTTCTGTTTCGTTGGGGGGGGTGTGTTCAGCTGATGAAAATTTGTAGCTGTAAGAGCAACTGAGTTCCTTAAACTAGATCCCTGGAGAGCTGGAGAGGTAGACAGGTAGATGGATGAGAATGAGCAGCGAGAGTGAACTCGGGGAACTGGGGAGCGTGAGGGAAGAAGGGGTGTAGCAGGGAGGCGGCCTTTTCCCACGGCCCGCCTCTCCCGGTGATCTGTGCTGCTGAAAAGGGACCTGCGCTTCCTGACCACCCCGCGTCCCTAGCTCTCTGCTTTGTCCGCTTCCTTTTTCCCACTAAATCCGGCCACAGACGACCAGCACCTGAGATAGCACCTTGCCCCCTTGCCATCCCAGCTAGAGTCGTGGGCTGCTGGTGAGTTCAGAAGCCACCCTCATGACTTCTTTCTCAATTTGTGAGCTGTTTGAGTTTCTTTCCCTTTGGAATATTTTTAATGTCTTTCGCAGGGCACCTTCCCTGCCCCACTGCAAGTGCTGTTTTGTCTCTTTATTTCCTCTTCCTCTAGGGAATGTGATGTCATTGCCCTCCAGCTGGGGGTTTTATAATTACATGATTCATTTAAGGACGCTTGGGACAGGCCTATTCTCCTTTCTGGGGCCACCTGGGCTTGAGCAAAAAACGGGGTTTCTCTTCCCAACTCTGAAGGAAAGGGCCATATCAAACCAGAGGCTGAGTGTAGCTCCTAAAGGTCAAGGGAGAGCTCCCCTAACCCCTTTTGGGACAGCATGTGCGACTGCCCATCCAGAACCAAGGCTCCTGGGGACACTGGGTGATGGGTGGGGGTTAGGGCGGGTGGATCTCACTTTCAGTAATATATCAAGGAGTAGGCTGCAATAACTCTAATCTGTTAAAATGCTTGGCTTTCTTGCCTAACTTTTTATAGCCCCCTGTGATTAGAGTCTCTGCTGAATGCTGTATATACCCCTTCACTCTTGCTGCTATCGCAGGCGAAGGATAAGGGCAAAAGTCTGGAATAATGGAGAAATTGGGTAGTTGCACACCGACCACCCGAACCCGCACCCCACGGAGAATCCTAGTCATTTCTTTCCAGTATGAGCAGGTGCCATTCATATCCCTTCCCAGCTCCGAAGATCTACAGACAGAAAGAGGGACATAGGAGGAAGAAAGCGTCTTCACTCGCAAAGGCTGTCTTTCTTCTCCCACCCTGCCTCTCCCCATCTGTCCCCCTCCCCCCAACACACACAAGCTCCCTCAGGTAGGGGCACTCGAAAAGCTGTCTTCTAAGGCCAAGCAGAAGGAGGAGAAGGCCACCAGGAAGACACTAGAGAAAACCCGCTCTCCACGGAGGCTTCTGCCGCCGGGACCTCCGTGTCCCTTGCCCCGCCCCCTCGGCCTCACCCGCCGTCAGCCGCACTTGGCTGCCCCTGACGGGTGGGCAGGCTGCCTGGGGCGCTGCTTGCAGATACCGGCCTCCAGCATCCCTTTGGGATTTATTTGAGGGGTAACACCAGGGGTTGAGAGAAGGTCCAGCACCAGGAGGGACTGTCCCCTAACACTGCAAAAGCCCCGCGGAAGCCAGGATGCAACTTCCCCAGGAGAGGTTGCTGGGCCTCCTGGGAATCCAGGGGAGGTGGGGCGGGGGCGGGTCTGGACGGACGGGTAGCTCTGTTTGTCCCCCTGGCCACTGCCCGTGAGCCTAGCAACCGCCTGGGAGAGGGCGCTTTCCCCCTGCCCCACCTTCTTACCACCCCCCGCCCCCCCCCCCACCTCCTGCCCTTTGAGAGGCGCCTCGCGTCAGGACAGGAGTAGCGCACAGCGTCCCTCGGACTCCTCCCTCTGGCTGGGGAGAGAAAGGGGTATCCCCGCCTCTGCGAAGGCCCTGCGACATCCTTCCGCCCATGCCTGTCGCCATGAGATCCCCTTCTTCTAGCGAATTTACCTTCTGGAAAGAAAGACTTCCAGCATTCCAGGCTTCCTAGCAGGCCCCCCCTTAATCCAGAATCTATCCTTGGGGTGACTGGAGAGCAAATCAGCATTCTATAAATTCATTTGCAGAATGACATTTTGAGCAATAAACGACAAAACTGGAGAAGACATTGCTTTATGTTCAAAAAATAAATGGCATTTAAAAGTACTCTGAAATTTATAACTTGCTCTGAGGGAATTAACTGCAAAGTAAATACATTTTATTCTTAATTCTTCAAGGAACTTGAGTTAGACATTCCCCTTTCTAGTGACAGTGCAGAAAATTTTCCAGTGAAACTGGAGTATCTTTTAATATTAAAGGAGCCTAGAATAAAAATCTATTGACTAGTGGTTAAAGAGACAATTAATTAATTACAGAGATTTTTCCAGAAGCATTCTTTGCTGGTACACAAATAAGCTTTTGGGGAACCCTCCCCACAATAGAACAAGAGTGCAGGCCTGATGTCCTCACCTGAATTCATAGTCCCTGGTTTGGTAACTTCTGATGCTGATTTTGTTTTCTTTTTAGTAAGTGTGGACCTTTGTGTAGAAGAGAGAACATCATGGTGGCCTTCAAAGGGGTCTGGACTCAAGCTTTCTGGAAGGCAGTCACTGCAGAATTTCTGGCTATGCTCATTTTTGTTCTCCTTAGCCTGGGATCCACCATCAACTGGGGCGGAACAGAAAAACCCTTACCAGTAGACATGGTCCTCATCTCCTTGTGCTTCGGTCTCAGCATTGCGACTATGGTGCAGTGCTTCGGCCACATCAGTGGTGGCCACATCAACCCTGCTGTGACGGTGGCCATGGTGTGCACCAGGAAGATTAGCATCGCCAAGTCTGTCTTCTACATCGCAGCCCAGTGCCTGGGCGCCATCATCGGAGCCGGGATTCTGTACCTCGTCACACCTCCCAGTGTGGTGGGGGGTTTGGGGGTCACCACGGTAGCATCTTTAACTCTTCTTTTCAGACTAGGACTTCAAACTTCTTGCAGACTCTACTCAATGACACCCTGGTGGCCGAAGAGATCTTGCAAATTTATTCCCAGAAAATTTCTGATGATTCTTGATAAGGGTGAAAACTGATTCTGGCAACGTTGCATGTATCCATACAAGATCATTGTTTGCTCTTGAGTGACTTGAATATTACTAAGTCTCAGTGGCACAAAAATTGTGTCGGTTTTTCCCTCTCTCTCTCCCCCCATCCCAATGACTATATCAACTATACATTAAGCATAAGACATTTTAATTACAATTATATGTCGGTTAACTAGTGGAAGAAAAAATTTGTTTGTTGTCATGTTCATGACATTTTAAATGATCTATGTAAAAAATCACACTTTAAAAAGTAAATTGGCATTTGATTCTAGCTTGGTTCTTAGCTGATTTAGGACTATAGTTTGTTAGCTCAGCACCAGGGCTGATTTAAACACACGCACCACACAGTTCAAATTTTAATTGAAATATGTATTAATTATTTTAAATCTAATTAATGGATTTAATCATTGCCTTATAAAACTACAAGGTTATCAAGGAACTCTTATAAGTTAAGTGTGGTGGTGGCACATTTTGCTTCCTTTGTAGAAAAAAAACATTTGGCACACACTCCTGCTTGGTCATTGTAAGAATAATTAATTATCTATGATGGCCCAAAATAAGTAGAAATGTATTCCTTTTGAGGGCGGTTGGGGACAGTGTCTCGGTTGGGAGTTGAATAGAACACTCAACAATCAGGTTTTTTTAAAATTAGAGTTTACATTCAATGCTATTTTGTATTAGTTTCAGGTGTACAGCATAGTGGTTAGATGATCATGTACTTCACAGAGTGGTCTCCCTGGTATTTCAAGTACCCACCTGGCACCATACATAATCATTACAATATTATTGACTATATTCCCTGTGCTGTAATTCACATCTCTGTGATTGTTCTGTAACTACCAATTCAACCTTCTTAATGCCTTCACCTTTGTCACCCCAGCTCCCCTCCCCTCTGTCAACCATCAATCTGTTCTCTGTGTCTATGAGTCTGTTTCTACATTGTTTGTTTATTTTGTTATTTAGATTCCACATGTAAGTGAAATCATAAGGCAAACGTCAGTTTTTACACTGATAAAATATGCCTTTCACAATGATATGTTATTGTAGAAAGTGAATTCTTGCTTCAACTCAAATGGAGTATTTTGCTCTTTCCAGGTTCATGGAAATCTCACTGCTGGTCATGGGCTCCTGGTGGAGTTGATAATTACATTTCAGTTGGTGTTTACTATTTTTGCCAGCTGTGATTCCAAACGGACTGATGTCACTGGTTCAATAGCTTTAGCAATTGGATTTTCTGTTGCAATTGGACATTTATTTGCAGTAAGTTTTTAAGTCCATTTAAATAATTGATCCATTTCATTTATCCTCACCCTGAAAATGTTGTGTTTTACAGCTGTAATTCTTCAGAATCCAGCCATGTCTGTTCATTTTAGGTGATTATTTTACTGACTTTTTAATGAGAATGTTGATATGGCAACTAACATCTTGACAGTTCTCAATTCCTTTGTTAGTTACCATTGCAAATGGTAACAAATTTCAATGAAATGATACCTGTCAGTAGACATGTTTCAGCAAAGTCTGAAATTGTTTTCTTTTTTCCTGTAGATCAATTACACGGGTGCCAGCATGAACCCCGCCAGATCCTTTGGACCTGCAGTAATCATGGGAAATTGGGAAAATCATTGGGTAACTATTATATTGAGGACAGTTACCCATGGAGCTCCTTTTCTTTTTTCATTATTTTGCTCACTAGTTTCTCTTACTTCCTCCCAACCTTGACACACTACTTTATTACATCTTTCATAAAGACTAGGGAGAGAGAGCACAGATCTGTTTGAAAACATCTCATCTTATATCTGTTCTGAGCCTTCAATGATAGTCATTTTTTAAGCACTGCTCTGGGCACTGCATCTGACAGACTACAGCAGAATACATTGTACATGGAGGTTGCCTATGTGGAACAAGTAAAATCAGGATAGGGCAGTGAATATAGTTTTTAAATAATTGAAAGTAAAGCATTCTTGGGAATAAAAGAAAATATACTTGCAAAAACAAAGGTGAAGACGAAGAAAAAGAATGAAATGCTTAAAAGCACCACCCATAGCAAAAATATTTACCTTTTTTGTTTACAAAAGCATGAACCCAATTAATAGTACACAAGTTTGGAAGCATTTGAACTGCCAATGGTGAGGAATAAATGGTGCAAATGTCTACATTATTATCACCATAACCATAGCTGGAAAAATAAATGACTTTCAGAAAAGGCATACTTTCAGTCTCATGCCTAACCTACTTATTAATGTGGTAGCAATGCTTCTGGAGAGCAGTGGTAGCCATTTTTAAATATCACAACCAATTTTATTTCAATTGTTTCTTACAAAAAGGAATTTAAGTTCCTTGAATGAGAAATGTAGCAGTTTTGAAGGCCACTCACACACTAACTTAACAATAATCAATAAAAATATGAGGCATGTGAGCCAGCCTCAAATGGGGCTAAATTTTATTGTCATTTATATGCTTTAAATGCTATTTCATAACGTTTAATTTAGGCAATAAGAGAATGTCACTTGTGTTTTATTCTTATGCATCCAGTGGTTATTGACCCAGTCACACTCACTCACCCATGGTATACATTGCAAATGAGAAGAAATTGCATCACTGTGACATGCATTCAGTTCTAAGGAAAGCGTACTGAGTTGTTATAAATAATCTGTATCATTAAATAATAGCCTTTGAGTTGGTTTTCAAAGCATATTTAGGACCCAGACAGGCAAAGATTCAATCAACCATACTATTCATCAGATTGGTCCTTTTGCCACTGATATTTCCAAATTTATGTCTCAAGAAATTTGCCACATTAACAGGAATGGAAATTTTTTACAGATGATACATATGCAACTTTTAGTTTAACTTATTAAATTTGAACTATTTTTACAATTAAAATTTAGAAAAATGATAACTTTTCATTTAATTTCTTAAAACTTTAAAATGTGGATGAAAATGTTTTTATTAATTACTTATTAGTTGTGGTAAACAAGTGGTAATTTAAAGAGGAGAAAAATTCTGAGCTTGTTGATTGAATCAAAGTTTCCCCTTCTTGTTATTTTATAACAAACTTAATCCTACTGAAAGGAATGTACATTTTGTAACAATGGTATGTGAAATTTAGAACTAAGTTAAAGTATATCTGCAGGTAGATAGTTAGATAGATAGATAGGCTAGGAATAACTACAAAATATTAATGACATTATTTTCGTTTTCTTTTTTATACCTGTCTGTATTTTCTATATTTGTAAGAATAAAAAATCTTTACCTTTATAGATTTTAAAAGTTACTTTAAAGTACATCATGACTTTGTTTTGAAATAGCGACTTGAAATTCAAATTTGTTTATTTCTGACAACATGCAGCTAGATGTTTTATTTAAAGGTGTTTAGAGGAGTGTCATGACTATTTAACAGTCCCTAGTCTCCCTCATGGGACTTGTAGCTTGTGGAATAGAGCATATCTAAGGAGATCTTACCAAAGGTACAAAGAGTAAAAATATTCAGAGGAGCGCTCCTTTGAAAGAGCATGGAGCAGATAAACTCTCACATGGTTTCTTTCATGTTCAAGATAAGAAACTCGAGTCTTGTAACTGCTCTACCAACAGATTCCCTATTAAGTATATGTGTTCAGCTTTAGCTTAAAGTTTGAATTTTCTTTAGATTTTGCAATAAGGATTCTAATGTTAATTTCCAGAGAGTGTTTTAAGCAAGAATTGTTCATCACATCTTTTTCAAATGAGAGAAATATAGTGTAGTGGGAAGCAGTATAAGAGCTCAAAGAGTGGCTTGAACACAGACAAACCTGAAATCCCAGCTCAACCAGTTGCTAAGCATGAATTCTTAAGTCTCTTACCCTTTTAGAGGGCGAGTTTTCTTACCAATAATATGGAAATAATAACAATATGTAACTCAAAGGTTATTGTTAGAATTCAATGAGTTGATATGAGAAAAATACTAAGTACTGCTGGCTCAGAAACAAAGCTCAATAAACAGGGTTTCTGTTACCCAAGGGAATCTGTTGAATGAATGTCTAATATTCTACAGTGTGTATGTGCTCTAAAGCAGATGTTGAAGTTTATCCAAAACTCAATACTTAATTCATTCTACACACATAAGTGATATCATAAAAGCTTTCATTTATTGAATTAAAAATCCTATGGAAATTCTTGGTCACCTCAGCTAACCATAAACTCAGTCCAGGGTTTTTCACGAAATCACCATCATAAGAACTACAAGGATGAAATCACTCTGCAAGAAGGGATGAACAAACCATGAAGTTTTCAATGAAGTCAAATCGCCAAACTTTAGAGGGGAGAAGCATATAACATAAATAAAAATGACTTATAGCCAGCCTAGTCACATGCATTTTTAAATTGTCTAGGAAACATAGAATAGGGCAGGTTACTATGCAAATGGAACTATCAAGTACATACTTTACAAGTACTTAATTAAATTTCAATTCAATTTCCATTTAATCCTGGCACCCCACGAGGTATGAATTATTATAATCCCCACTATGCAGATGAGGAAATTGAGGTGTAGAAAGCTAAGTAACTGATGCAAACACTCACAAAAGCTAAGAAGTGGAGCTGGGATTCCATTTATCATGCTGTATTGAATAACTAAAGCTTCAAATGAGAAAAGTCTGTACTATGATCTTGATTATGCAGAAAACTAATGTAAAATAGCAATATTAAGAAAATAAGATAGGTACCCTCCAGAAATTCTTTTTTTTTTTTCTATTTTAGTTGAAGAATTCTTATGTCTGCTTAATATACAGTACCACCAAAGAGGAGCTATCTTTATTTTAAGGAATATCAGAAAATGAAAAGAAAGTAAAAGAGAAAAACAGCCTTATTTTCTGTTCAAATGTCATCTAACAATATATGGATCTCTGATATGGATTTCATGTATTTTCTTTTTTTACTAGTTTATTTTTATTGTATTTTTACCATTACCATTTATCCCCCTGATACCCTCTCCCCCCTCCTCACCCCTCTCCCCCCTGCAATCAGCACACTGTTGTGCATGTCCAAGAGTCCTTTTTTCTTTTATGCTTGATCCCTACTTCCTACATCTGCCCCCCACAGTGTCAGCCTGCTCTCTGAGTCTGTCTCTTCTTTCCAATTTTCTTTTTTATGCATGACCCATTATACATTACCCTCTCTTAATTTAAGCCAGCTAGATCCTATATTTATGAGTTGTTCAAAATAATAGTTTTTCTCTACCTAAACTCTATAATTCTTTCATCTTTCCCCCAGATATATTGGGTTGGACCAATAATAGGAGCTGTCCTTGCCGGAGGCCTTTATGAGTATGTCTTCTGCCCAGACATTGAACTCAAACGTCGTTTTAAAGAAGCCTTCAGCAAAGCTGCTCAGCAAACAAAAGGGAGCTACATGGAGGTGGAGGACAACAGGAGCCAGGTAGAGACCGAGGACTTGATTCTAAAACCTGGAGTGGTGCACGTGATTGACATTGACCGGGGTGAAGAGAAGAAGGGGAAAGACCCTTCAGGAGAAGTGTTGTCTTCAGTATGACTAGAAGAAAGCACTGAAAGCAGACAAGAACCCTTAGAGCTGTCCTCAGATTTCCTTCCACCCATTAAGGAAACAGATTTGTTATGAGACATGTGCAGGTTTGTTGGTTCATGTCATTTTGCTCAGTCTAGATAATAAGTATTTCATTATTTACCAAGGAGGAATGGAAGAAATCTATTGTGAATTCCAAATCTAAAAATGAAATCTTTTCAAATTATCCCCAAAGCAAATATGTATCTAGTGTATCTAGTTGCCACTCATTAATAATGAATTTTAAATGTGTATCAGGATTTGGTTAAGTCTTGCCTGACAGAAAATATAGAAAAACCTATCAACTTATTCCTTGTCTACCAGGAAATTGCTATTGTCAATCCTCATTTGAGTATTTATTCTATTAAATCAAGTTTATCAATGGCAAAGTACAGTATGTCACAGAGTCATGCACATTCAAGAAAGGAAATACAACAAGCTTTTTTGTGAGCAGTCCCTTATTTATAAACTACCTCGGCATATGAATATATTAACAAGGGTTATTGCTAATAAATTATTTCCACTTATATTTCAAACTCCAATTTATAATATTCCTTCCTCCTCTTAAATGCCCAAGACAATGTGAAACTAAAACCCAAAAATTGGAAGAATGTTCAGAAACCCTGTATATGTATTAGTTCCACCTAATAAAGCATCCAAATCATAAGAGACACTTATTGAGATTCAGGACAGATTCATGGGGTGGGGGAGGGGAATTACCATCAGACAGAAATCAGAAGGAAAAAGGAAATCTGAATTCTGTTACCAAATAGTTGTTTTGTTTTCAGTGCACAGCCTCAAATCTACCACATGAGGTGAACAATCTAAACTTCTAACTGCTTAACCACTCTGCTTATCTTTTTTAATTCATTGGCAAAACTGTGGGTTTTGTTTGTTTGTTTTTAATTTTGGTTATCTATATTTAAACATTAGCTGAGACATATTTTTGATAACAAGAACATAACTAGGTGTGTCTGGACTTTTTGTTGATATTAGACTCTGTCCACTCTAGAAGGTGTGAACTGGTCTTCCCAGTTCCACTCTCTAAGGCTCTCTCATGCTGCATGAAATCAGTTGATTATCTTCACTGGGCATGTAATGATATTTTAATGAATTAAAAATGCATGAGAGACAAGGAACAACATGGTTGTAAAGTAAAAGGGTGAAGACATCAGAACATGCTATGTTCAAAGCTGATTAGATGACCAAGCTTTCATTTGTAGGAATATTGTACATAATCCAACACATTTTAAAAGTATTTTCATTACTGACTCATTTATTTGTCAAAATAGTTTGTTTTTTCTGTAATGCTTTGACTTATGTCAGTAGAACGGTCTCTGGAAGCCCCAGTTTCTATCATCTTAACTGTGTAGTCTAGCTTTTATGTTAGACAAAGAGCTGCAAAAGTCGATTTCTTTTTTTTACTTTTATTTTTTGGTTTTTCAATTACAGTTGTCCATAAGTCAATTTCATTGAACAAAAGCTAGTAATAAAGCAAAACCCTCTCACGCAGACAATAGCTTGTAAATAGCTGATAATCAAGGACTTTCTTCTCTTGTGCACAGTTCCAACTGTGCACCACTTTTTAGTGTTAATGGCAGTTGTGTGTCTACAGCAGTGAGATAATAGACCACTGTTAATCCTGATTCTCTTCGGTGCTAGGGAAGTGATGTGTGAGATGCCCAGAGAGTGATCACATCACTGTTGTGTCTGGCAGTGCCACTGGCATTTTTTTACAGCAGGTGCCAAAAGAAATCCCAGGCCCCTTTCTCAGGGGTGTGGCCAACCACTCCCCCTGCCAGTGATGCACATTGTTTCCTGTTTGGGGGAGCATCTATAGAAATTAGATGCAATTCTAAAGATGGTTTATGCCAGCCTTTTTAAATGTTTGTATAATATACCACTTAAGACTTAAAATCAGTAGTGATTCCACTCAAAAGATGATTTGCAAACATGTCAGTTAAAAAATAGGTTAACAAGGAAAAGTTAAGCAGATTTTCCCGATATACTTAGAATTTATGGGCTCATAATCATTGTTATCCAGCCATATGTTTTACTTCTTATAAATCACTTTTCCACTCACTTCCAGTTAGAGCATCCAATAAGTTAGTGTTAAAAAAAGAAAAAAAGCATAAATGATGTTTCTGTATTTTGCTTTTCAGCAGCTAACAGAGTGCCTGGCACATAGTAGGTATTCAAAGCAAGTGTTAGTTAATAAAAATATATACATTTCGTTTGGGATTTAAGAATATGAACAATGTTCTCTTAATCTTTATTTAGGTCAATATTTTAAAAAGCATGATTTCAAGGACTACTAAGGGAAGGCAATATAAATGTAAAACCATAAAATATATTTTTGCATTCTACAATTTTAGAGGCATGAAAGCGTTAGCACTTTTTTTCCTGCGTGTGAGACAACATATTTTGTATTTCACTCAAGGCTCTGCCAGTAAAAAGTAATGAAATTGTACCTTTCTAATGACATCTATGCAGCAGGGGTCTATTGCCTTGTGGATGGCACCAAATTATCCAAGTGTATTAGGAGACTAGGGCTTTTCCTTTAATCCCTTCCTATTAATGAAGTGCCTCGTGCTGCTCCCAGGAGAGTGCCACTGACAGATACACAGAAAAGAGATCAGAGAGAAAAAAAACTAGAAGGACATAAATGAATTATACCCAGCCAGGAAACGATGCCAAGCATCTCTTCCCTAAGGAAAAGTACAACAAGCGCCCCCAAATTGCAAGGTGGTCCTATCCTGAAAAGGCGTATAGTTTAACAAAGAGTTCCAAGGGTAAGAGTCATTTTTTAAGTTTTCGGGGATTTCTTCATAATTCAGGGCCCAGAATTTGAATGAATGGTTTCATTGTTGAAGACGTTTTCTTCAAAGAGTTCTACATTTTTACCTAGGAGGGAAGTATTTTCTTGTTCCTAAGGAGTTGCCTAAATTTAGGATTTCTACACTTTGTTTCTGCCATATGATGCTTTTCATAAATTCTTATACTTTCTATAGTCTGACCATTTTCCTAATGCAGTTGATAGATGCTAGGTAGAGCTGCCTCTCAGTCTTGAAAATTTTACAAGATCAGAAATATTTGAATAACACAGATGATGGAATTAAGCTGTGGGATTATTAGAGGACTGATTCCAAATAGCACAAAATATTCTTCTTAGACCATGAAACCAGGCAACTCACAGGTTTAAATTCCAAAATGAACAGGAAGATACCAAAACAGAGTAGCAAATTCAAATGCTAAAATCAAATCTGGCAAGGCCCTTTGTTACAACATGTTGACATCATGCCCACTTGTGAACATTTGACAAAGAAATTATCTTTGTGACAACTGAAGATGACATTGGGAGCTCAATTGACCACCTTATGAAACAATATAAAGCCGGTGCAAATTCTCATCATAAACTCTATGTAATATGCAAATTCAGAATATTTTATACTTGAAAGTAATAGTAATTCTGTCTGTCATGATATGTTTATGGCATTAAAATTATTAGGAAGATGTGGTTACTATAACAAAACACACATTCTTTACCACAAATGTCATCTCTTTGCATTGGTATTGTAGTATTTTACAGACCACTCAAAAACAGCAGTAACTTTTGAAGCCCATAATTTTTCTGAAATGCATGTACACAGAAGACATTCAATTTAGGGCTCAAAACCTGTGGCTGCTCACTTTTGCAAATAACTATAGTTTATAAAATATATTATCCAATAAATGTTATACAACATGTGCAATGAACGTTAAGTTTAAGAGAGCTTATAGTGTTACCCATGCGTGTTAAAACCAAGAGCTAAAAAGTATGTTTAATTTATAGAACCCAGCCCTGGCTGCTAGCTCAGTGGATTGAGCACCGGCCTGCGAGCCAAGTGTCGCTGGTTCGATTCTCAGTCAGGGCACATTACTAGGTTGCACGTCAGGTCCCCAGTTGGGGGCACAAGTGAGAAGCAACCACACAGTGAAAAAAAAAAAAATTATAGAACCCACTGGAATATATTTCTAGATTCTCTTCAGGATTAATTAAATAAACAGGCAATTTATGAAAATATATAAACAATTGTTTATCACTTTTATGACCCAAATCACAATGAAATTGTAATTCATGATAAACTGGTGAGAATAAACTGAACATATGGTTATATTCACAATAATTTATTAACTGAAATGTTATTCCAGTGTTAGAGGTAATGTTAAGGAGATTTAAACTGTAATGTCTAATATTTGGAACAATCTATTAAAGTATTAGCATTGTGGTTGGTTTCCATGAATTATGTTGTATCTCATAATACTAAGCTTGTGCAAATAAACTTTTTAATGTTTTAAAAGGTAAGCATTGTGCTTGATGATGTTTGAAATTTTATTCCTAGTTTTTGCAAGTTAGATATTTGTTTTAGATTTTATTTATTTATTTGTTTGTTTGTTTGTTTATTTATTTATTTTTAGAGAAAGGGGAAATAGGGGAGAGAGAGAGAGAAAAACATGGGTCCTAACTGGGAATCAAAGCAGCAACCTTTTAGTTTACGGGCAAGCACTCAATCTTTGAGCCACACCAGCCAGGGTACAAGTTAAGCCTTAAAAGCATCCTTTAGAATGACCAAGAAGGTTTAGATATTTGAGTATAATCAACACCAAATGAAATGTTGGTGAGATCCATATAATAAAATGTATTTATGAGAACCCGCAGAGAGAATATACATGGTGGTAGGCTCTGATGTAGACAGTGAAAATTAGGTTTTCATGGGCTTAATTCTAAATGTTCACATCTATGCAAAATAGGCCATTGAATATCAGCTACCATTATAGTGGTTCTAAAAATGAAGACAAACAACTGTGACTCAAATGAGGGTGGTATTGGCAAATAGATGATTTAGCCTTAGGGCTTTTGGCAGATTCTGTCTATGCAGATGGATAATGTAGATACAATGAGTACGGCTTTACTCCCTTGGGTTCTTGATTTCATGGGTTCCTCAATTTTGATGGAGAAGGATTGAGGACAATCATTTATGTAGTATACAACCCATCAGATGAGTAATAAATTATGTCTTTGGAGCCAGGTGGATAGGAACTTCTCTTATAGCATTTGTCACATTGGAGTAAAATTATTTGTGTAGGTTTGTTTTCCCTACTAAGTTCTAAACTCCTTAAGGGCTAAGATTTTGTATTATTTATTCTGTATTCCCCAACATTAGTATGGAGCAGTAGGCTTGACATTTCACTGAATAAATGCTTGTTTCATGAATGAATAAAGAACTTAAGGACCAGCTTACAACTTGTAGAAAATGGCACAAAGTATTATAACTCAATCTAGTTTGTTATGCTGTTATATCGATGTGTGCTATATATTTGAAGTCTTATAATTCCAGTTAGGAACCTGAAATGAGCTCAAACACTAAAGAAAAATAAAAGGAAAATGCACAAAAAGAATAAAACACTAATTGGATTTCTAAAATTTATACCTAATAAGCAGGCAACAAGACATGTTTTCATTGCTATATTTATACAATGGCCAGATGTTAGATGAAATTTAGCTCAATGACTATTGCAGCAAGAAAAGTATTTTAACGAGCATCAGAAGCTAGCAATATAAATGTCAGCCTGATTTTACATAATTATCCTACTTGGAAAATGTCCAAAACAATATGCCATCCAAATTAATTCTTACTATTTTTTAGTTTTTCTATGTCTTCAATCCTTGGGCTTAAGGATACATTGAGGACCCTAAAAAGCTGAGTTGAGTTGTGCCACCTCAACATGTGCAGAAGTTTCTGGCACTGGTGTTTGCAACCTTTGTGCATAACACAGTGTTGGTACATGGCTAGTGTGCAATAAATGTAAGGTAGATGGGTGGATGAATGGATGGATGAATGGATGAAAGAAGCACTCCAGTCTGGAGTTATTAAACTATATGTGAACAGATGAAAATCATAGCCTGTATTCCTTCTTCCCTTAAAGCATTGACCAAGGATCTGGATGGTAGAGGAGAAATTCATGGATTAGAATAATTATCGATTATAAGTATGCAAAATATACTTTTGATCTTGAAGGCTCATTGTGAGGTAAGCATTACTATCCTTGTTATTTTGAAACATGAGAAAACGAAGTGTCAAGGTGGTTAAGTAAATTACCCAAAATTATGCGTAGTGGTAGAGCAAAAACTGGAACCCACATCCTAATTAATGCTAATCACCAATCACACAAAATTATCCCATTCATCTATCAACAAACTTTCCCATTAGACATATTTCCTTAAGTGACAAGAAATATATTCTAGCCATACTAGGGAAAATCCTGATTAAAACACAACAAGGAGCAATAAATTATGTACTACAGACCTGGAGTAAATATTACAGACCTTAGGAAAGGTAACAAATAGAACAGGGTTGACTGCTGCAATGACCTTATTTTAGATACTTTGGATAATTTAGAAAAGTTTTTATTGATTTGTCTAGGAAAATACTATAAAGACCACTATTAAAGAAGTATTTCATTTGGTCCTAAAAATAGAGTTATGAAGTAATTGCAAAGTTACCAATAAAGTCTTCCACATTTCAATAATGATGATAATAATAATAACTTCCAACTATTGAACACTCACTCTATACCAGATGCACACTTTACACTGTGTACTTATTTGTCATAGAAACTTTGTAAGGTAGTTACTGCTGTTATCCCCATTTATAGGTGAGGAAACTGAAGTCTAAGAAGGGTAAGTAACTTGTTCAAAATGAAAGAGTTACTAAGTGGTAAGGTAGGATTTGATCCCACATAGTCTGTCCACAGACTACTCTTAACCACTGCCTTCTATTATTTCTTACCTGTGGTTTTCTAAGCTTCCAATTGTTCTAGCTTTCATATCTGTTTTTTCCAAGCCTTTCACTTTTCATATCCAATAGAGATTGCAGTGTGTTTGAACCTCTCAGTTTTCCCGACTTAACCTCTAATTATCAGTTTGACCAGCTCTGAAGGAAGATTTCAATATTCAAGTGCAAATGCCATAACGATACATCAGCTAACCTTACAAAGTATTTTTGAAAGGAACTTTGAATAGCCAAGAAAGCTCTTCCTTTAGTGAGCCTAGTCATGACAGAAACCTCTTATACAATAAAACTTCTACTTTTTAACTCAGGTTTTCTGATTGGTCTTTAATTGATCAAATTTGACAATTTCTCTTTGCTCTTCATTGAGAAAAGTAATAAGTATTTTAATTCTTCTTTATTCATTAATCACCTAATAATATATCTACACTATATTGTTCAAGGCTCAATAAAAAATTTAATATTTATTTATTATTTATTTTGTTTAAATAAAATGATATTTTAATAAGGAAATCAGTAAAATAGTGTTTGACAATAATTAACCTAGTCTGTAATGACTTACCCTAGATGAGCCTATGAAGTGTACAGACTATATTTTTTAAAAATCAAATAAAGGTATTTTTGAGTGGGCCCAGTTATAATATTGTTAAAATGTCAACAGTTATGAGAAATAATTGAATAGAATGACCATTGCCAGTACTTCCCCTTTCCTTCAGTGATAAGAGAGAAATTTTCATTTTCAAAATAGAGCTGAACACATCTAGTACCTCCCATTTCCAAACTATAGAATCATAGACTAAGTCCCCAACTATTTTGACATAGACACTCAGAAAAGACTTTTTTGAATCTTCAAAAATATAGAGATGTACAACCAATAACTGTGATAAACTTCTTTTTTTAAATTTTGGGCCCCCAAAGGAAAAAGAAAGGGAAAGAGGAGAAGAGGGAAGGGCGGAGAGAGGGATAGAGGAAGGAAAGGAGGGCAGGTAGGTGGGAACCCCTTAGTGACAGCAAAGTGAGTGGAGAGGGGCTCCCCGTGCTCCTGCTCCCACCTAGGGATTTGCTAAGACAGCAGTTGCGCTGATGCAGAAAAGGTCCCGGTGCTAAGTCTGAGTGTCCTTGTCATCTGTAAACAGTGCCCCAAATAAAACTGGACTATGCATTGTCTTCAACAAACGTTAGTCCTCATCTCAACTTTAATTGTCAAAACATCAGGCTAAAGGGAAATAGACTCATTCCATGGAATAAAAGGACACTAAATCTTGATTTACAGCAACAAATACAGGGTGAAAACAGGATCTTCCTATTTCTCTCAAGAAGTCTAGGTTCTAAAATTTATTTCCTTAAAAAAGAAAAATTATGGGTCTAAAATTTCAGCCTATGGCCCTGAAAATGATTTGCCATATTAAACTACCCCAGGATTTCAATGTCAAAACTTATCACAAAAGACATAAGTTTTATCTTGTTTCAAAAGCCGATCTTATGGAAACAGTCACAGAACTGAAGAATGAGAGAGGTTGGAATTTCTCTAGTGACCTGCAGTAAGGAAGGGTTGAGAAAAAGTCAGCCTTTCTCAGCTGAAAAATATTCAGCCCTGTGGTGTTGGTACACTGTGGTTAAATCATTCATATTCTTTGAACTCTAATAAAAAAATTCTCATCAAACAATGATGACACTTTCATTTCATCAAAGTTTAATCACAAGAGTATTGTAATTCTAATTTTCTTCACCTCGGTTCAAATTGAAAGTAATTGTCAGACATCATTTTAACTCTAACCATTACATCCCTTCTTACATGTTCCTTCTCAATTATTATGCCCATTTTGTTCTCTAAGAGGCATGTAATTTTTTTTCTATTATTCCAACAGTTTAGAAAAACCAAGATCGCCTACTTACGAATAGTACACTTAAGGCCCATTTTAAAAAGCATTTGTGATCACTAATTAACATGAATGGAAGATGTTTCCTTGAAACACTAAGAGACACCAGGGATAATAGATTCAGACTATGGAATTGTTTGATGTTGGAAAAACACTTAATTGCTCGAATTCTTGATGGTTTCCAAAATGTTTTTATTAGCAACCCTCAGATTCATGGACTTAAAATGCACAAAGGCAGGGAGGTAAATACAAGCTTGTTTTATTTTCTTCCATTGACATTTTGGAAAAATAACTCTGCCTTAGTCATGAAGCATTCTGAGATCTGGGCTGAGAAATGGTAACAAGTTTACCCCAATTAAGAGAGAGAGAGGTGGATCCTTCCTGGAGATGGCAAGTGAGTCCTAACCACTACTTTCAAGGACATATGAAGAGCTAGCAACAAAATTGAAGAGGACTGTGTGATTGTGGATAGTATGTGTGTTGTATTTTCTGTATTTTCCACAACAGGCATGTCAGGATCAGAAGAGGAAAATGAATGATAGATTTAAAGAAACCTAAGAAGTCTGACAAAGATACGTCAGAGGGGTGCATGTTACTCAGATTCTCTATTTTATCTCTTTGTTTCTTTTCTTATCCCGACAATTGATTACAGTATGAAAATAGAAAACTTTGTTACTGGGAAGTGAGTAAGCTTTTTCAATCAGGAACTCAGATCTTTCAATTCTGGCATATGTACTGGAATTGTTCCTCACATCCTACTCTCTTTCCATTTTATCTGGTCTCCCTCCTGGAGCTCCTGTTATTCAGATATTGCACCTCTTGTACTGTATCAGATGCTTTACTCAAATGTCTAGTTATCCTTGACTGTCTCCTCACATTCAAGTGTGGGAAACAAATTTTCCTAACACAAGTGTGGGACTTCTCAACTGTGACCTTCATTGTAGGGTGATCTGACTGGGCAGTTTAGGTGAGGAAGCCTTGATATCACAATCTCCAGGCCTTTGTTCTTAGACGGGTCACATTCCCCAGAGAAAGCTCTTCAGTCCCTTACATGGATGGTGAAGGGCTGGCTGTTCAGTGTCTGGAAGCTGAATGTGAGAAGACTAAGGGAATGGTCTCAACATCCAGTATTGTGTACATTCCCTGAAGCCCCTGTTTTCGGTATAGAAAATGAATATTCTCCATCCTCAACTGAGCCCAGTTTCTCCCTCTAGAAAAAAATCAATCATTCTCTTGCCTGGGTTGTTGGTTGTTGAGTTGACAATCTGGTTATCTAACTACTTGAAACACTAACTTTCAATTAATTCTGCTCATTTTAGCCTAACTTCTACAAGTTCCAGGTGGTACCCATTTCTGAGCTGTGGATTCTGAGTAAATTGAGTTAGACTTCACCTTTCTTTACTTTAGCTTAACCTTCAGTTCTTTGCCACTCATCCATCTGCTTCCCATGTTTCAAAATGCTCTAGTTATTGCCTCGTTCTCTGTTTTTACTATCCTTTGAGGCTTATAACTTAAAAAATAATAATTTTAGAATTGTTTTATGTGAACCTTGGGAAAGAGTTAGAGTGTTTAATCTGCTTTCTTTACCTACAAATTTTCTGTTTTCTTCTGTTCTCTGTTCAACATTACTTTCTCTGAACTGCCTGGAGCCCACATTAGGTGCCTCTGCCACGTCTCCCCTCTACACATTCTGTGCTCCTCCCGTCAGATCTGTGGATGTGGGTGTAGATGGGACCAAAACACAAATTTATTTTTATCTCTTTCTGTCCCTTTAAACTTCTATTCAATGTCAATAATCCTCCCCCATGCCTGAAAGGAAAGGTGGCAGATCCCTGTGATTCTCTGCTTACATAAAAAGACAGTTCTGTGATCATTTTAATTCACAAAGCCAGATACACTAACTGGAATGTTTCTTGACAAAAATATTAAGCAATTCCTCAACCTTCAAAGTTAAGAATGCTCGCTCTGCCCCTTGCTAAGGCCTGCAGTGGGCAGCTGCCTGACTTGCAGGAAGGAGATGTGACCAGCTCCTGCTCCCCCACTCCCTGATCCCTCCTCTCCCTTTTGAACAGTGGCTCATTCAGCTGTGGTCAGAGGGGAAAGAAAACAGAGTTACCAGATTTAACAAATAAAAATAGTGGTTGGGTAGCTTTGAGCGCACTGGTCTGGCAAATGATAGTGCTGACTCTTTGCCCCATAGGTTGTATTTGTTCTGTTTTGTTTTGTAATTCTTTGGGATTCCCATCCCTAGGGACTCCTCACCTGTGAGACTCAGGATGAGCTGAAGGGGTTACATTCCCTTTCCCAGGCCTGCTATCTGGCTCTGCCCTTGGCTCACAGCAGGCATTAAGAGGGTTTCCCTTTCTCCCATGAGAAACATACATCTCTTTCGACAAACTCAGAACATGGTGGCTGATCATGGAGCAGCAAAGCAGCTCATCATCCTTGATGTCACCCTCGAGGATTCCCAAGTAAGAATTAGAATTAGACCATGTCCAAGGTGACTCCTCCACCCTAGTCCTAAAATACACAGCAACTCTCTAAGTGATCATATTAAAAGCTTGAGGTAAAGTGTGTGCTATTCCCATCCCATCTTACCCTTGGGTGTAAAAAATGGGGGGTCTATGACACCATTTCCTCCCAGGAAATCCTTCTCATATCCTGTCTGCTCTACAGACTCATACGGCCTTCATCTGGAGGAGGGTTCCAAAATTTAAGGAACTAGTTCTACTATATACTTCATAATTATGTGTCAGAGAGAATCTGTTCCATATTGACTTTGATATTTTGTGTCTATTATAGCACGTCTTAGTAGAAACAGAGGCAAGAAGAGTTCATTTTCAAAGTTCTTTTTCACTTGATTGTCTCCACCTACCACCTCATTCATAAAACTCATTGAGGATAAGGAGTCATTGGAGCATCTTCAGAACCTGGCACACACATGGCACACAGACTTCAATCTGTACATATTTATTGGTTGATGACTAAATGACTGAATGAATAAATTGCCATTACTGGTTTTCTACAATGGGTTATTACACAACAAATGGCCTTCAATTATTTGTTTTTTCTCTGCCAGTACAGGTACAAGTTTTACTTTGAATTTGCAGGTGTAAATTAAACAGAAAGAAGTGAAAGTCTTGAAACAAGTTACCAGTGACTTCAAAAGATTTTATAGTGAGATCAATATCCTCCTATTTCAAGTGGTTTAGGGGTTGTCTTTGATAAGGAGTCAAATGAAATAACCAATTGGAGAGATGATATAACCATAATTCTTTGAAAATACAATAGTTTTCTCTCATTTCTATAAAGAAATTGAAACTAGATTAACAGAAAATTAAGTTGGTCGGACCTCCTTTTATTGTTCAAACCAAGTAAAATATGAAGCGTAAACAAATTATACCCTATTCTCAAGATGTACGATTCTATGATATGAACAGTGGAAAATAATTTGAACTTTTCAAATACTTGCAACAATAGTTTTGTAATTTCTAGTTTTAAGCATTTGGAACATATTATATTAGAATTTTTGTACTGAATCATTCTCACATTAATACTGCATTTTATTTTAGTTATTCAAAAAATAGAGTAGAGGAGTTTATACTGGGTTATAGAGAAAATTTCAGATCACATGAAATTTACTTGATACATCACCTAAAATGTGCTCTCTTTCTAACCTATTATTATGGAATTTATGAATTTAAAATATGTAACCCCACACACTTCCCAAAAGAATTTGAGGTCCATTTCAATTTTTAATTGGGGTACTAACATTGGTTAATAACATTATATAAATTTCAGATATAAAGCACTATAAATATTCAATAATAGGGAAAGGGGTCAAATATATGGTAACGAATGGAAACTAGACTTCTGGTGATGAGCACACATAGATTTCAGTTTTTTAAAAAACATATTTAGGCCCTGGCTGGTGTGGCTCAGTGGATTGAGTGCCAGCCTGCGAACTGAAGGCTGTCAGTTCGATTCCCAGTCAGGGCACATGGCTGGGTTGGGGGTCCCCAGCTGGGAGTGTGAGAGAGGCGACCAGATCGATGTTTCCCTCACACATCAATGTTTCTCTTCCTCTCTTTCTCCCTCCCTTCCCCTCTCTCTAAAAAAAAAATAAATAAAACCTTTTAAAAAACATGTTCAGGTACACAAGATAAATATAAGAAATAACAAAGGCTTTTGATAGAATAATGCTTATGTATATCAAGCCAGAAATGAGGTCTTTTCTGCCCTTAAGCACTAAGTTTAACTCCAAAATTTCTGACATCAAGTCAAAAGAGGAAATGTAGTGGCCTATATTAAATCTGCCATGACTTAAAAGGAAAATTAACAGTTCTCCAACAATTATTATTTTAGTTTTTGTACTGATTCTAAGAATAATTTACTCTATGAGTCCTTATAAAATAATAGCTAATATACAGTGAATGTCTATTATGGGCCAGGCATTGTTCTAAACTCTTTATATGCATCAATAATTTAATCATCATAATAGCACAACATGATAGTTTGTTATCCCCGCTTTACAGGTTAGAAAATAAAGGCACAGAGGGATAAGTTGCCCATGGTTATAGCTAGAAAGAAGCAGCCATAATCCAGATGCCCAAAGTTCCTGCTCCTGACTTCCAGACTGAATAAAATCTTCATCAGTGGCTCCACAGCTGATCCCAAAGGTCTCCACTTCTTAAATCAACACTCAGTCGAGGCTAGGGGCATAATATTGAACTTAGTAAAAGCATGTGCACTATAAAAAACTTAGCTAATAGAACTACTGAAACCTAGCTAAAGACACACAAATTATTCATTACTCAGTATATTATAGAAGTAGAGAACAGCAAACCTACAAGAATAATTATAACTCAAATTAATAAATGCTAATTATACACCAGCCATTGAGCCAAATAGATTAGATGCATTATATAATGCAGTTCACAATTAGTCTGACAAAGGTGTTTATTTACCTATTCACTCAAAAATGTTGATCTTATAGTGCTGACACCACTCTAAACAATGAGCCACATTGGTGAACAGAAGGGTGTAGTGCTGGGAGCTTATATGAATTTAAATCATCAGAAATAAATACAAAACTATAAACAGAAATGTGGTAAAGAAAGATACATCATATTATGTATGACATCTTATACAAGGAGATTGGACAATCTGGGAGAGCTTCCTTGTGGAAGTGGCATATGAAATGAAATCTGAAGGTTGTTCCAGAGTTAATTAGGGGAGGAGGAAAAGGTTACATTAGGGACATGAGAAAGCATGGAAAACCCAGTGAGGGCAAGAGCAAGAGAACAAGAGAGAGAGACTGACAGACAGAGACAGAGAGATTAAATTGTCCAACATCAAGAACTACTGAGGGAGAGAGCCTGGATTCAAATCCAGGTGACTGTCACATCTGTGTTCATGCTGTTAACCCCTGTATTACAATGTTTCCAACACCCAAGTATATCTCTCTTAGATACATTTTAAGAGCTAAAATAACAATCAGCTCAAAACTGAGTTCTTGAAGAGCACCTGGAGTGCAAACTGTAGGGGTTCTGTAGATATTTGTTAAAGATCTCTCTAGCATTATTTCTTCATTTAATTGTCACAAATTTAACAATTTGCATTGGCACTAGAATAAAAAAGGAACACAATTATGTATATAATATATATGCAGCTGTTTAATATATGTGTCTGTTAAACAACTGCACCCAGCATTCCGCACTATGAATACAGGTGCCACAGTGAGGTGAAATCCTCTCATCCTCTCAGATTTCCTCTGTGAGCTTCTCCAGCAAGAACCTCTCCTGGTGGGAGCCAGGGCTCTGGAGTCTCCAGACACGGATTTGGCAATGTGTTCCCTAAGTATAAGCGTTATTTCCCAAACATGCATGCTCCTTCCCACCTCAGTGCCCAAGTGCAGGTCTTTGTGCCCCGTTCCTTGGCCGCCCCTCCCCCACCCTTTGGCCAAGCAGATTCCTGAGGTTCCTTCTACTCTTAGAACTGCTTCTCCTCAGCACATCCACCCTGCTCCCTCATCAGGCTGCAGAAAATGTCTGGGTTACACCTGTGTCATCCCCCCCCCACTAGACCTTCAGCTCCTCTGGGCACTAACAATGCCCAGATGTGTGTCTTCCTAATGTCCAGCAGATGGTAGGTCTTCCATACATTTGTGTGAATTGGTGAATGAAATGTATTTATATTCATAAACTGTGTATCCAGGGGTTTCTCATCTTCACATGGGCCAGGGAGACTCTGCCTGCACCAAGCATATTACAATGTGCTTCCCTTTTCCATCCAGAAAAGACTCCAGTGTGTAGAGAAATTGTCTGTCCATTACAAGCCTCTAGTCAGAAGATTCACCATCCAAACCCCATACTCTTATGAGCATCTGAGAGACCATACCCCCTGGTGGGCTCCCTGTGTTGGGGCCTGCACACACCCAAGACCCCACCTCATCCCAGTATGTGAGGCACAGGCACCAGAAATGGCCAACAACTGCCTGGGACCCAGGCCCAGAAATTTTGGAGCTTGTGACAAGGATTTTACACTTGAGGAGATCCCTATCCATATCCTCCAGAAGTAAAGATTAAAAAAATAAAAAATAAAAAAAGACCAAAGTTTAAGTCATCTGGTTGCCAACACAGAAAAAAGGGGGAGGGGAATAACCTTAATAAGCACCTTCATTCCTTCCCCTCACTACTGGCCAGGCCCTGGAGAGAAGAGTCCAATCTTAGCAGTCGAGGACAGAGATGGTGAGGACTGAATCCTGAAGGTACAGAAAGTGTTGCAGAAAATCTTAGCTGGGAATGATGTTTGCTTTCAATTTACCCTCAAATGCTGCTGCTGCTGACTTAAAATCAAAAAGCTAAAATACAAGTCCTCAGACTCCAAGATGCTTTGAAATTTATCCTCATGCAGAAGATACCCCTCCTGGCTGGGCTGCAGGGGGCTTGGCATCACAGAGAGAAGGGGAAAGATTGTGCTGGCACACATGGCTCCCTGCCCAATGTCCGGGATAGAAGAAACGACTGAGATCTACAAGCTAGGTCTGTCCTTCCCACATGGTGCATTGACCAACAAAATATTGTCTTGCACAGTTTATCTTTTATTAGCTGTCAACATTGAAATTTGGGGAAATTTTATAAACTTCTCCTTAAAAGTTGGAAGAGAAGGCCACTAGACCCATCCTCACAAGCAGCCATGGACTGGAGCTAAGTAGTTTATGCTTCCATTGGATGAACTGTCTGTCTCTGGACAGGCAGGCTCTCCCCACTCCATACTGTCTCTGCCACCAGATCCCCTTGACTTACCATGCAGGTTACCTCCCAGATTCCTGGAGGCATGGGGGATTGCCTTTCCCATGACTAGGAGACAGTGAGGCAAGACTTTGGGCATTGAGTTAGATCAAGCTCTAGTGCCACCAAAAAACCTAAATTAATACATGTTGGGTTTTGTCTTTACCCCTATGTGGGAAAGAGCATGTGTAATTGATTTGCAGGTGCTGCAAATATACCTAAGGGCAAAATTAAACCAAGTGGAGAAAACTGAATTTCTTGCAAGGAGGACTGCCCAAAATGAGTCAAAGAGAAGAAACTCCTAAATATGCCAGAAGGAGAGATAACAGGCAGAGAAGAATAAGGGGGTAGACCTGGCAGTCGGATGGTGGGAGGCTGTTACCCTAGGATAATGACTCCTTGTGATCCCCCAAATCCTCCAAGTCTCCCTGTGAAAGAGAAAGGAAGTAGAAAATGAAGGAGGGAAAAAGACAGAAGGAAGAGTGAAGGATGGGCGAAGGCAGGGAAGAAAGGAGGGACAGAGGACAGGAGGGCAAGAAGGTAAGCAAGCTTGATTTGAGTTTCTTCTATAAACGGGTGAGGACACAGAATTCTGCATCCACAGTTTCACCAGCAGGAGTAACCGGCATCGTCACAGGGACCCAGAGGTAGAAAGGCACAAAAAAGACAGCTATCGGGACATATAGAACTTAAATTAGGGTTCTGAATTTTCACAATACAGAAGATAGGGGGCGGGGTCAAGCAAAGTTTAAACAGATCTCAAGGATATGGGGTATCCCAGCCAACATGAACTTACATGTCCCCTCCCAAGGAAGCCTGTTCTCCCTCAGCCTCATGGAGGGTTACAGGATTGGCTACAGATATGATAAAACCAGAAGATCACTTTCTATTAAAACTTACTCTCTAAACAGCTAGTTTCCAACATTTGATGAAAACTTCCTTTAGTAATATTAAAAAGCTTTACATGGTTAGTTCCTCCCTCCTTCACCAGTGTGTGCACATGCATGCACACACATGCACAGACACACATTCTTTCTCTAAAAACAGATCAACAGCAGTAACAACTGCATATACCTTTGTATTGTGACAAACTTATTCACATATATTCTGGAAGGATTACAGTGACTGGTGGGGAAATAAAAGAGGAAAGGAAAAAAAAGAAACCTGATGTAGGATAATTGCACTACTGGTAATCTCTTGGGATTTACATTCTAATGTTTTTCACTCTTCAACTGTTTTGAGAAGACATTCCCCAGAGGCCAGGTGTTAAGGATCAGGATGTGACTACAGACAGTCAAAATGATGTTGATGACAATAAGCCACAATAGTAATCAGAAGAAATAACTGTGATGATAGTAATAATCCTGGAGGTGCCCTCAGAGCAAAATGTTGCCATGGAAACTACAGAAATGGGGTGGGGGTAGAAAACCTTTTACAATGGAGTGCCTAGTTCCTGCAACTTCTGAGAATGAGTTTAAGTATTGTATCCTAAAGAAAGTTCAGATAAATACCAATCTTTTGTGATTATATATGACAGAGTTAAGGACAAAATGACTCACCGAGATCCGGAAGGACATGCTGGGTGATGTTTGCCTTCAGGTGCTGCCTCGGGGAAACAGCTGCACAGAGTCTTTACAGAGAGAATCCAGGCCAGCTGCACAATAAGGGCCATAGATACACAACGAAATGAAAATGCTCCGAGTGTGGCGTTTCTTTTCCATCTTCACAGCTCTCCAGACAGTTCAGGTGTAACAGTGGTACATGTTGCTCTACAAGGCACAAGAGAGAAACTTTCTGAGTCCCAGAGTTGAAGTGTGAATGGATATAAAAATCTCCCCAGCTATTTCTAAGAACATAAAGGGAATATTGGTGCTGAAATAGGTCAGAAAACCCATCTGGATCACTTTTGAGCTTGGCAATTCTATCTAAGGGGTATTTTTTTGTTTGTTTAAAAACATTCATCACAATGTCATACAATCATACATGAAATCATTCTTCATGTTAGGCCACACCCTGACAAACACTTGCGAAGAAAATTGTCTTCATGGGGGATAGCCAGCCTGTGCAGACCTGGGCTGTGAGACCACTTCAGAAAGCTAGCTCATAGAGAAACTGGGCCACAGAAGGATGAGCAATCCCTGCCAGCCCTGGAGCACACTGCAGGAGGACCAAGGAGAACCTCACCAGTGTGGTGGCTTCACTAAGCATGGCTCTCCATATGCTCCCAGGTGTGGGCGGCTGCAATGACCAGTGAGCTGACAGTCATTTCACAGGTAAGAACAGCCTTCCCTTCTCATGAGTTTATACTTTATATTATTACATAATTATAGAACATTCTCCATCTTCCTTTTTCTTATGTTGACCTAAACATACTGTGATAATAGAGGTAGGATAGCTATTCAGCAGCAGGGAACATATCGATCAAGTAAGAATACAACAATTTAAAACATTTTAGGGATTAGGCAAAAAGTTAAAAAATAAAATCCTCATAGACAGACAACACTGTGATGATTACCAGAGGGAAAGGAGGATGGGGGGAGGTAAGAGAGGATAAAGGGGGGATAAATGGTAACAGAAGGAAACTTGACTTGCAGTGGTGAATACACAATACAACATACAGATGATACATTACATAGTCGTACTCCTGAAACCTATATAATTTTATTACCCGATGTCACCCCAATAAATTCAGTAAAAAATAAATAAATAAAATGTTCACCTTTTCATATTGCGCTCTTTTCCAGAAATTGAAGAGGTTAGGTGAATATTACGTGCTTACATTTCTCTAAAATCTTCTCAGTGATACACTGAGGGAGCCATAAATGTCTCCTAGTTCAGTCCACCATTTTGGAAGCCAGATAGAGCTGTATTTAAGTGTGCCCTTCACCAGCTGTGGGACCTTTACCTTTCTAAACCTCATTTTTGTCCTTCATGGAACAAAGATAATGAAATCACTAAAGATATTGAGACAATTAAAGGAAACATAAATGTGTCATGACTAGTCCATAGTGAGTGCTCAGTGTTCTCACTGGGGGTGACAAGTGGACATCTGGTAAGTTTTGCTGCTGCAGGTCATTGTAAGACATTCCTTCGCTCTAATGAAAACAATGGTAAGTTGGCATCACTTTATAGCTTTGTGCTAAAGATTCCTTTTCTAACCAAGAGGAGGCACATCCATTACAGCCAGACCAGCTCCAGGGCCGGCAGGTGGAGAAAGCAGGTTGCATTCCTGGTGCCAGCCCGGAGGGAAGAGGAAGGGTCTTCTACTCTTCCCACAGTAACCCCCATAAATCTCCCCAGAGTCACCAGCACTTCAAAAGATGCCCCAAAAGTAAGGAAGGAAGAAAACCTCTAAGGACAAAAAGCTATTCTCATGGCTACCACACCGAGGCATCTGACAACAAAGAATATCCATCACTCCAATCTGAAAATATTCTTAACTCAGACCCGGCACCAGGTTGCTTCTGAAGTCCCACAAAATAACCTCGTCCTCTGAGCACCTTCCCAGTGTTAAATTAGAATTCTGCAAACAATCTGGAAAACAGGCCTCAGCCCTCCTCATCCCACCAAGTTGCAAGAGGAACCCCTAATGTAGAATAAAACACATATTCGCTATCAAAGTTTTTATTTCTCAAGTCACTTTGATTTCATTAACTGAAATCATTCAGAGGACATTTTATACGCTGATATCTCAAACAAACAGGCTAGCATGAAGCAGGAGTGATTTGAATTCTATGTTTCCCTTGAAACAAGCTTTGTAGTAAAGGTTGTGATGCCGAGGAAAGATAAAAGAGAGCAGAGCTGCAGATGGAGTTCAGAATGACTTAAGAATCAAATATAATCATCAGATGTTAGGAGTTTAGCCAGATGAGCACACAGCACCACCTCAGTCCTCCCTTCTCTCATTAAGATTTCTTTTTCGTATACTCTGAAGGCTGATGTCAAGGGGTGAACAAGCACCAGGGGGCCCCCGGGGAAGGTTCAGAGGGCTCCCAGTCAAGGTTAGTGCTTTCATTAGGCAGAACAGGCGGTAGCCTAGAGCTGTGAAATATTAGGAGCAATGAAAATACATAGTGACTGGGTATTCTGTGACTGACTGCCGGCTTGCAGGCACCAACCTTTTTCAGTCCACCTGGGGCAATAAAAGTCTTCATCTCCACCACTCAATTCAATCAGAGACATACACTATTGATTTCCAACGTTAAATTACACAGAGGGTTTTTTAACTTTTGTTGTTGAATACAGATATTTTTCATTGTTTATAATGCTTGTGTCTTTTAGGAAAAAAAGAAAGAAAAAGCTAGAAGAAATTGGATACACCTGCTTGAGAAACCTTGAACTCAGACGTATTTTAATACATAGGTTGTATTAATTTAGCCTGAATAAAGACTTGCTGACTCCCAAAGACAAGACCAGATTTTAAAAGTCTCTCTGTTGCAATTATTTAAAGACAGGAGGCATTATCTAAGGACTGTCATTCTAAATGTTGATGCAATCAAATATGGAAGAGTTGCTCACTGAACTACAAGAACCTACACACTTGATGACAATGATTCAAAACCCTTTTCTTAACCAGATTCCATGCAACCAGGATGTAAATGTACTATTTGGTGCCCGGGGAATGCCAATTCTTATGACTAGCAGACCACTCATTAGTGCACCCAAACAATTGTGCCCAGGCCCCTGAGCTGGATTATTAGCCAGAGGCTGAAGTTCCTGTTCCTAATCCAGTGATGCTAATTATCTTTGTTACTTTAATTACATGATTCAATTATTATTAAAATGAATTAATATGAATACAAAGAGAAAAATATCTGTCTCTACACAAACCACATTAAATGTGTTAAAAAAGACACAATAAAAGCATGTTTTCTTATGAAGTGTGAGCAAGACTGCTATAAAGGATTGAGGGGGATATCACAAAATTTAGAACAGTGATCTCTGGTTGCCTTATAAGTTTCTATAATTCTCCCTTCAGTTAAGAAGCTGAAGCTGAACATTGTAAAGATGCTGTATGGGTACCACTTGTGGTAAGAGCCAATGAACACCATTAATCAGCAGGTCTGAGCTCAAAGACAAGCTTTTTTCTTTTTTTTTCTTTTTATCCTCCTTGAGAATATATCTGTTGATTTTAGAGAGAGGGGAAGGGGAAGAGAGAGAGAGAAACATCAATGAGAGAGAAACTTCAGTTGCCTACCACACACACCCCCACCAGGAATCAAACCCTCAACCTAGGTAGGTGCCCTGACCAGAAATTGAACCCAAAACCTTTTGGTGTATAAGACAATGCTCCCATCCACTGAGCCACCCAGTCAGGACAATGATGAAATCTTGATCTACCTCATAAGGCTGGTGAATTAGTGCATAATTTTGCATTTCAAATTTAAATAAACCTATAAGATGTGTATAAGCTATTTTTACGATCCTCTTTTTAAACTGATTTTTTATTCAGCAATCAACTAAGGGTCCGATTTTGGTCAAAGAAGAGGAATGATATTATATTACATATGAAAATGGTACTTTGGCGATATATTGAGGTAATTTTCCTTTCCTTTAGGTCAGGGGCACACTCACTTTGAAAGAGAAACACTGTGTATATCCTTGCTTAGTGATCTTGCCAATAGGATGACATTAACATCTATTTCCAGCTCAGAGGGCATACAATTCCCTTCTCTGCTAAGAGTTACTGTTTTTGTGTTTCTCCCAAAAGACACTATAAAAGATGGAATATTGTCTTTTAATCTTGGAGCCATAAAAGAAATATTGAGGGATGGGGGCTTGAACACTCCCAGATGAGACATCTCAAGTTGAGAAGTTATAGAGCATATGATTTTTCATGTGTGAGGCTTCATCTTGCATGACAAAGGGATGTCTCAGGCAGGATCAAAAACACTGATTGTTGCTTTGGGTTAATCTATTATATCTTTGATTCTGGGAGACAAAACATGGCAACATGCTCCACTCTTTATCTTCATCCAGGAAAGCTATGACTATTTCTCTGTAGACAATCAGAGACTGTCAGGATATGGTTCTGAAGATGTCTGGCTGTCACAATGAAAAATGTCCCAGCTGCAAATTAATTTCCAAATTGCCAGTTCTAATGGGCCACCTTTAATGATTAAACAACTGAACCAAATCTTGTTATGCTGTAGTTAAGGTGACTGGAACACGTCAGTCCTAGGTGATCCAATCCGTTTACTCACCAAAGAAAACGTTGATTTTTTTAGTAACATACCAGAAAAAATAATGTAAATAACATCATTTTGTAACTTTTCCTAATAAATGGAATAAAGTTCTATTATGGTGCAGTTTAATATATTCAGATTCAGAAATAGCCAGGAAATATTCATGCCCCTGCAAACACCTGCTAAACTGTGAATTCTAAAAAAAAGCCCTATTTCTCTGCCTCCTCTCAAGATGCACCCTCCTGTTTTAGCCCTAACATTCCCCTCATTCTATTTAATCAGCAATAATTAGTGCAACCATTTTTCTTAAATTTACAGTCTTAGTCAAACTACTCTCCCTGTAAATTCTAAGAAAGACCCACCCTGAAAGGTGAGCCATGTTGAAGCTACATGTGGTCCTTCACAGGATCCTGCCACCAGACACAGTAATCTTTGCTTTTGCAGAGTTCTAAGAAGAAATCTTAAAAAACATGCTTGTACTATGGCTCACTGCTGAGAGCCGGTAACTCCCTGGGGTTCTACCAATCCTTACTTCCCGAAAAGGAGGTAGTAGAGAAATAGCATATTAACCACCTGTTAGTTTATGTTTTAAACTCAGAATTTTCCAGGAAAAAAATGTCATTCCAATGGGAGCATTCTAAAGGGAAATCTGAAAGATAAAGTTGTGGTTTCAAAGTGGAGGAAAGAGAAAGGAGGAAGGACAGGAAGGAGAAAGAAAGGGGGGGAGGAGAATGGGAGAGATGGAGAGAGGGAGAAAGGAGCACGTATCCTATAAAGAAATTAAATAACCAAAAATTAAAAACCAAAAAAATGTGAATAAAAAAGGAGGGGGCCACTAACTAAATAACTAGCTCTCTTGAGGTGATGACTATTATAACACTTTCAGAGAAAACTCTGAGTGCAGGAAGATGAAAAATAGTGGGGAGTTCTGGACTCTCTCCTTACCACCACCGCACTTTATTGACAGGAGGTTTTTATTTATAAGGCATTTTTTAAAGATTTTACTTATTCACTTTTAGAGAGAGGGGAAGGAAGGGAGAAAGAGAGAGAGAAACATCAGTGTAGTGACAGATACATCAAACAGTTGCCTCTCACACACCCACAGCTGGGGACCTGGCCCACAACCCAGGCATGTGCCCAGACTGGGAATCGAACAAGCAAGACCTTCAGGTTCGCAGGCCAGCACTCAATCCACTGAGCCACACCAGCCACGGCTCACAGGAGGTTATTAAATATGAATTCAATTAAAGTCAAGAGCAGGGGTACCTCCAAATTACCGGAAGCACTAGTCATCCTCTGATTCCTGCATAAAACCCCAAAAGGTGATCTACAATGCACTATTGATAAAGGCTTATATGTTAGGTACCATGGCACACAATGTTTCTCAGCTGCAGCATCACCAATTTAAAACAGTTCACAGATGCAAATATATCTGCATTTGGATGTTAATTGGAGAAGCACTTATAATAGCAAAGAAAGGAAATACTACAACAATGACCAATAGAAAAATGGTGAAAGAAACATTGACACAGCTATGCAATGGAATACTATACAGCCAGTTTTTGGTTTTAAAAAAAGAAAGAAAAGAAAAATATTGTGTGTGTTACAAATGCAGGAAAGCGAGACAAAGAGATTTATCCATGAAATGTAACAAAATAGGAAAGAGTTGAAGAGGTACGCATCATACTTAACAATGACTACTCTTGATAGAGAATGAAATCAGAAGGGACAAGGGATACGTTTTAATTCTTATTTATATAATTCAAACTGCGTAGAATTTTATATGTTCCTCTTTGTGACACATGGGTATTTTTTTCTCAGATATAAACATGTAGGTAGCTTGTGACAAGAGTCCCGGGCACACTCTGTGTAGGCACACTTCTGGCATCTCGTAAGTTTCTAGGATGGCACTTGAAGAACCCTAGACACAATAGGGGGTCCCTTTATAGAGTTAGCAAGCCTCAGCAGAAGGCAACACAAGAATTTGTGGGCATACCTAATCACCCAAGGTCTCCAAGAGGAAAAGCTGCCGACAACAATTCCTGGAGTCTGTGGCCATGACAGGCTAGCATGTGACTGTCAGAACTGAGAGCTAGAATATCAAAGATCGCATTTCCTTTCCAAGAATAAACTACATGAAGGAGTTTTTAGAGCCTAGCCTCAAAATATCTTGGAAAGATGAATTGCTTATTTAAATTAAAATTTATGGATTTCATAGGTAAAATAGAATGTTCTCCAAGTTATGTAAAAAGAATATACATAACTTTTTACCTTGCTCCAAAATCATTTAAGATGATTAAAAGTATTATGGCATATGTACTTACATGTCATAGCAAAATCTTTAGTCTTCAATTAAAAAGTCATTTTGTTACAGAGTGGGGGTCTCCAAAAATCCCCAGAGTCTGAGGATTTGGGAATGGGGAAAAGGGAACAGCTTTTAAGATGCCTTTGCATGACTATGGCTAGTAGCTAGTGTCTTAGTTATGCAAATGGCTTTGGTTCTTTCAAGGCCCCAAGAAGATGGGAGGGGTTTTTACCATGGAATGGTGCAGAACGAGCATACAAAGCCTGCGCAAGGTTCTGTGAGTGGTCAGAACTGGTTACCACACCCACTGCATCAGAGGACGCAGTCGGGGATTTAAAAATAGGCAGCAACCATTTTAGAGGGAAGAGGAGAGGAGACCCATACAGTCTGCAAGGAGGGCAGAGAAAGAACTCCATGCGGCTTTGAAAGGGAGAGAGAAACTCCATGGAGCTTCGAAAGGGCAAAGTGAGAACCATGCGTGATCCAGTGCAACATGGCACATGTTTTCCTAGACTATTATGTGGAGCATTATGACATCGTACCCCAGATCCTGAAGGGGACAGCTGACAGATAAGGGATGGGGAACTTCTGGGTATGTTTTTGGCTTCTAGCCTTTTGGGGAGCAAGGGAAGTGCTGGGTCCCGTGGGAGAACAGGGCTCTGAGCTGAAGTGTTCACTGCCCTCCCCAGGTTGGAATACTGTAAATAAAGACCTGTTTTCCTCAGCACTAGTTGTTGGGTTTTACACCAAGGCACCACGTGAAAGAACCCTTTTCGCTCTGTAACAGTTTTGGCGACCCCAAATGGGACTAATGGAACCTGCAGCCAGGTTCCCTCTGTAACAATTTGGAAAGAAGGTGAGTTTGAGAACATATTCTTAATATAAATTGCTGTTGTTGCCATTGTTTCAATCTGCTGTTAACAAGGTAATTTCTATAATTACCACTGAAATACAGTGTAATTATGTGTCATATTTATCAATAGTCATGTCTGTTGTCTCACAGAAAAAATCTACCTTTTTTCATAAATCAATTCTGAGGTAATTTCTATGTTATCAAAACTCTACTACATTAGTTAATTTCTCCTGTATACAGTACTACACTTATTCATTCAACAATTTTTTTTTTGAAGACTTACTACTGTGTTGCAGGAACTGGGACATGTGAAAATTCTTCGTAAAGCGGGAAATTATTAAACTATCAATGGCTGTTTTCATTCTGAGCAACCATTTGAAGTCTGCTGCCTCCTTATAGCAGCTATTGGCTACTCTTGAGGGAGGAAAGAATAAAATCTGATAAGTTTCACAGAGACGATAGTGAAATCTCAGCTACTTCACCTTTTTTTCGGATTATCATATAAGATTGTACCCACAGTCAAGGCCAAAGGACACATCCAGGTGGCCTAACAGGACGAATGCTGGTGAGGCAGTGCCACCTAATGGCTGCTGGACAGAACCTGTGTCCTCTACCTTGGGAACGTGGCCGACTCTATATCCGTTTACTTGGTGGGTTTTAGATATAGGCAGCATAGACAGTGACCCTGTTACTTGGCCAAGGTCAAAAAGGCCTGTTATCTGAACCACTCCCTTAAATGCTGATAGAAATGTGGCTGGACACTGTCAGGCTCATTTAGAATCAGTGGTAACCACTCAGCCTGCCCCCCTAAAAAGCCCATGAATTCAAGGTACCACAACTAACAGAGCAGCATGTGTTCTGTTTAAATGTATCTCTTCTTTTTCTTTATTTTTATTGCTGACACTCACAGATGTCTTCCTTTCCCCCACCTCTGCCTGGCTCTCCCAGCCCCCATTCCCTTTCCCCTCTGCCCATCACCACACTGTTGTCTGTATTTGTGAGTTATACATATATGTTCTTTGGCTAATTCCTTCACCTTCTTTCATTTAGCCAAGGAAAGAGGAAATAGGAACTTCTTAGACTAACTTCTCCTATAACATAGCATTTGTCTGAAAAAAGAACTTCAAGGAAAAGTCAGGCTGAGACTCTATTTCCAAAGATTAACTTCGAAGAACAGTGATGCCTGAATTGAGGGATAACGTTGCCTCCATCTCAACGTTACATGTAGATCTAGAAAAAATGTCTTCTTCAACTCTTTCTGCTCTCACCATGAGTTGTTATCAACAGTAATGTCTATTTAAGCACCAAAAATACAAAGGGGTATTGTTTATTGGGTAAACTCATGAAAACTTCCAACTTTATTACTTTCACATTTCTTTTCTGGAAGAAAAACATAATGTCTAGCTCTGATGAACACACCAGGCTTTCCACCTCTTCCATCCTCTCTCCCTGCTGCTGATCTGGTCTTTGTCTTCCAGACTTCCAATTTCTTGATCTTTACCTCCTCACTACCACTCTTGCTGCATTCTGTCAGACATACTTGCATGATGCTGGTTTTCTGGAACCCATTCATCCACCTCCACACCTCCCCTTCCAATTTTTAATCTCACATCATTCCAGTCAGCCATTTTGTTTTAATCCCCATTCTGGACACTAAGTGTAGTTGAGGGCAGAGGGGAATCACATAACTGAGTAGATTGGATTGCAGCATGTACATGTTATCTGATTCCACCTCGCTTTGGTACACTGAGCAATTCTGTCAATTGTCTCCCTTGGCCTATATTAAGCTTTCCCTCCCTTTTCAAACCCCCACCAATCCACACCCAGATTACCTGTTACCTGCTTCACTGAGATAAAAGATGACCTCCATCTGAATGTCCTCAGTTATTCTCCCTAAAGCCTCAAATCTCCCTTCTTCTCATGGTTCTCCTGTTTTTCCTGTCATTCAACCAGAAGTCTTCTGTAAGGCTAATTTTTCCTTCAGGGTTTTATTCTATTTCTTCCTTCTTCAGGCACTTAATCCATGGATCGTTGTCTCTCTTCACATATTCCATCTATCCCTTAGGCATCATCCTTCCTTGATTTAAAAATACTTTTCCCTTGAACCTTTTTGCCCTTCAGATAGATTTCCATCCTGCTCCTCTTTGCCAAACTTCTAGAAACAATAGTTGTAGCCCATCACCACATCCTTCCATCTCTAGCCCTCTACTCAATGACTATCAGGTTTTTCTGCCACTATCCAATGGCATTTGAGCTCTCTAAGGTCGTCGGCAGCCGTCCGTCTCGAGAGACGATGGTGTAGCTTCTTAAGAGTCTATCTGCACTGCCGAGAATGGCTGTGCAGTCCGACTCGGGAGTGACACGGTATCTGTCTCCTCCCGTGTTGAATCGACATCTTGCGATGACGCTGGAGTGTCCTCTCCAGTGAAGCTGAAGCTACAGAGCCTGGGCAGGGTGATATGGAGGGTCTGCTGTTGCCCATGCAGCAGACCCCCCCTCTCTTCGCAGCTGAAGGGTCCAAGGGAAAGACGGAGTCAATACAGCTTGGCTTCAGGTGCGCCGCAGGAGTTGCCGGTGTTGACTACAACGTCAAACCGCCTTAGGGACTCCGGCTCCGGATTTTCTGTCGGGGTTTACTCCCTTAGCCTTTCCCCTGAAGAGGTATGCCGCAAGGCAGCGGAGGTTTTTTGGAGTCAGAGTTTTCCTTCTCTGATGTACCCTGACTGGAAGATCGAACCAGCGACACTTAGCTCGCAGGCCGACGCTCAATCCACTGAGCCAAACCAGCCAGGGGTGCTCTCTAAGGTACCAGTAACTTAATTACCAAATCCAATTACTTTCCCTTGGGTTTCACCTTTTTCTATCTTTCCTTAGAATTCAACCTTGTTTACCTTTCTCTATGAAACTCCTGCCTGCACTGACTTCCAGAATGATAAGCCCACCTTATTCTCCTCCTTCCCCCTCAATCATTCCTGCCCATTGTCTCTGTCTTATTTTTCTTAGGGTTACCTCCAAGGCAACCATGTGCCCAGAATACGGGGTACCAGGGAACAGCACAAATAAGAATCTCTGCCTCCACAAAGCTAACATTTTAAAGGGACACGTAAAATAGCATAGTAACTAGGCAAACTATTTCATATTTTAGAAGACAAAGCAGGTATGATTAGTATCTCTATTATAAATATGAGGAAATAGAAGCCTAAAGAGAGTAGATCATTTGCACAAGAAAATATAATCTGCATTGGGATTACTTCTATCCAGAGCTCTGACTCCCAAACTGACACTCATATTCACTGTGTTATACGAAATCTCCGATGCCTAATGAAAAACCCTTGGAAAAGGAACCCCCAGATAGAAAAGGATTCTGTACAGGAAACCTTGAGTTTTCCCTCAAACTTTGCCTTTCCATGACAGACCCCATGTCTGGTACAGAATGGGCATTTAACCAATATTTGTTGAATGAATGAATTGAATGAGCAAATCAATAAATAAATTATTTGCTGTGTGCTGAAGCTACACAGATGAAGGAAATATGCTTCAGTCCTCAAGGAGCAAGTTTATCTCACTTGCCAAATATGTACACATACAAAATTCAGCATATTCAAAAATAAGTTCTTCATCTTAATTTAAAAAATCTTGTCCACCTTCTTACCTCTTTTAGGTTCCCCATCGCATTTAACTTCAGAGTCACCTCTCTCTCACACCTCCTGAGTCCAAGGCCTCCTTTCCCTTTGCACTAGCTCTTTTCTAGGTCATGACCTTACCAGCTCTCACCTGGAAAATCACAGTAGCTTCCAGACTGGACAGTACAGTTCCAGTCTGTCCTGTCGACCCCCAATTCCTACCCATGTTACTCATTCTCCATCTGTCCCCAAAATTATCTTTCTAAAATCTGTATAACCACATGAACTTCTTTTCAAAAACATTGATTGTTTCCCACCTTCCTCTAACCTGGCAGTCAAAGCCATCCACTCTCAAGGCTCAGATTCCATCTCCGATTTTCCCTAAGCCACACCCTCTGGTCTTAACCTAACCTCCACACACACTTGCCTCAGTCTCTTCAGTTTATTCTCTGCTCCGGAGCAGGCACTGCTCTCTACAGCCTCAGTGTATATGTCTAGGCTGTTCTCTCCTCCTGAAATGCCCTTCACCCAGTCTGTTCTATATCTCCTCTTTTTTTCTCTATATGTCTCCCAAGTTGGAAACATCATCCCTCTTCTTGCTTCTCTTAATGAAATTAATCCATAGCATTTATTATAGCACATTGGGTAGTCTTTCTCATGTTAGAATAATTCTTATCGATCTCCTTTGTGGGATTTTCAGGTTATAGACTCTGTCTAAGTCATCTTTATAAAGCCCATAGTACTCAGCTCAGTGGTGGTTGATTGGCTTGGGAGTAAAATATTTTGTCAATAAGTAAAATGAGCATAGCATGATGCTGATGGGGAATGACTGAAGTGAAACCAGATTTCAACAAGAAGAAAAAAAACCACTTTGCATGAAGAAATGCCAGTCTTCTAATTATCACTGTGTCTCAACCTCATCAGTCCTCCAGCAAATACACTGTCTTC